>NC_139577.1:24041614-24739114 GCF_946808225.1 Silurus aristotelis | reverse complement strand
CCTCTTCTCTCAGCCAGACTATTTCCCATAACTTCATGGTGTGATTGATCAACCTAATTCCCCAGTAGTTACTGCAGGTCTGCACATCTCCCTTGTTCTTAAAGATCGGCACCAGCACACTCCTTCATTCCTCAGGCATCCTCTCACCTTCCAGAATCTTGTTAAACAATCTTGTTAAAAACTCCACTGCTATCTCTCCTAAACATCTCCATGCTTCTACTGGTATCATCTGGTCAAACCGACTTTCCAATCTTCATCCTCTTAATCGCTCTCACTACCTCCTTACTAATCCTATCCACTTCCTGCTTCACCAACTCCACACTATTCAACCTTCTCGCTCTCTCTCTTATTTTCCTCCTTCATCAGCTGCTCAAAATACTCCCTCTATCCACTCAACACACTCTACTCAGTCAACACATTTCCATCTGCATCTTTTATTGCTCTAACTTGCAGTACATCGTCTCTATGCACAATATACATTCCATAAATATTTGAACATGACACTATTGTCATTTCAGCTGTCTACAATGGTATATCGAGGTTGAAATGATTTAAAATACCAAACATGTATTAACCAATTGGCTGCTCAGCTGTTCCATGATAAAGTATGGGTTGTTCTTTCATTACTTCACATGCAAGTAAGCAGATAAATATCTTGAGTTTATTTCCTGTGTGGAATTTGCCTTTGGAACCTGTTGCTGTTAACACTATGTGAAGTCCAAAGAGCAGCCACTACTTAAAAGCAATCAAAGTAAACTCAGATAACAAAAGCATTAGCACTGGCAGAAAACAGTTATCAGGGAATGCACTAGCGAGCTGAGAAACAACAAAATGACATTAGTTTTAAAGTAAGCAACCAGGGTAGATAATGAAAGAATTCTTTGCTTGTGAAAAAAACCCTTCTCAATAGATTCCCAGATCAATAATGTCAACATACAAGGGGTTTACAAGATGATGTAAACAACTGTCAGGGATCAAAAACAGCGATCTGGAAGCACTAACAATATCAAGAGCAACTTGTACTTGCAAGGTGGGAAGAAAAGAATGTGGAGAAGGAAAGGAATTACTCATGATCCAAAGCACCTTAACATTATAGGGCTGCAACAACTAAACGATAAAAATCGATAATGAAATTCGTTGGCAACGAATGCCGTTATCGATAAGTTGGGCTGCTCGAGTTACGGTTTAACCTAAATGCAAGATAACACAGGCACTTGGGAAAACGGCGGAGAGTACGGGGTCAACCGGCAGCAGCAAAAAGTGTGCGTCCCAAGTCATCCGAGGCATTTTATATTAAACGCAACTGAAATGCAAAGAAAACTGTCCCTGGAAGTTATGCACAGCGGAGCTTGGTGGGATGGAAGTACCACAGTGATGCACAAGCACATGCAAAGAAAACACACTGGTGTCACGAAACAGCACGGTGAGCAAAAACTGAATAATCCTCATCATGTAAAAATAGTATAGGTTAATGAAGTGTTATTGTGTAAACTGTTTGTTTGTAACTTCGGGACAGTGGCACTGGATCTGTTCTGTCGTGACTCATCAGGTTGCGCAATCAGCTCACTCGCGACAGTGATGGATTCAATTAAACCGGTGCGAACAAACACTAAATCTAAAAGCAGCAAATAACAGCAGCAGTAAACTATCACATTTTTTTACTGTTGTGGTTTCCAGTAAATGATTATACAAAATGTAATTGATTATATATCCTAGATGCTTATACCTTCACAAATGAAAAGAATATCTGTGTATTTTGTTTTGGTCTGATTAATCGAGTATCAAAATAATCATTAGTTGCAGCCCTACATTATAGTTAATGAATCTATGTCTGCTAAAGGAACTGGCTACCTTGGATTTATCAATAATGTGACAAAAGCAAAAAGTTTGAATATGTGTGTGTGTATGTATATATATAGATATTTAAGATATAGATATTTAAGCAAAAATACTTGACTGGGATTAGACAAGATGTCACAACTGGCCTTGTTACAGGTGAAGCAGGTATATATATATATATATATATATATATATATATATATATACACACACACACACACACACACACACACACACACACACACACACACACACACACACACACACACACACACACACACACAGTACAGACCAAAAGTTTGGACACACCTTTTCATTCAAAGAGTTTTCTTTATTTTCATGACTATGAAAATTGTAGTCACACTGAAGGCATCAAAACTATGAATTAACATGTGGAATTATATATGGAATTATATACATAACAAAAAAGGGTAAAACAACTGAAAATATGTCATATTGTAGGTTCTTCAAAGTAGCCACCTTTTGCTTAGATTACTGCTTTGCACACTCTTGGCATTCTCTTGATGCCTACTTTGAACAACCTACAATATGACATATTTTCAGTTCACTTTTTTGTTATGTATATAATTCCACGTGTTAATTCATAGTTTTGATGCCTTCAGTGTGAATCTACAATTTTCATAGTCATGAAAATAAAGAAAACTCTTTGAATGAGCAGGTGTGTCCAAACTTTTGGTCTGTACTGTATATATATATAATATATATAAACTTTTGGTCTGTACTGTATATATATATATATAATATATATAAACTTTTGGTCTGTACTGTATATATAATATATATATACAGTACAGACCAAAAGTTTGGACATACAAGGTGTGTCCAAACTTTTGGTGTACTGTGTGTGTACTGTGTGTATATATATACATATACACATATATACACTTATATATACATACATACATACATACATACACACACACACACACACAATATATATATACAAATAGAATATGTATATTATTATATATATTGTGTGAAAAGAATATTATTTACTTAGATTCATCTAAATGCTTTAAACTCAAATAGTGCTAGAGTACAGATGGACGATGACCCGATGCATATTTTGAACGCAATGCAAAACTTTTTAAAGGCAAAGAAATGGAACGTTCTGCAATGGCCAAGTAAATCACCTGATCTGAATCCATTTGCACATGCATTCTTTACTTAGTGAAGGAAAAACTGAAGGCAAAATGCCATAAGAACAAGCACGAACTGAAGACAGCTGCAGCAAAGGCTTGGCAGAGCATCACCAGGGAAATAAACCCAATGTCTAGCAATGTCTATGGGTTCCAGACTTCAGGCTTTGACGGCAAAAGGATTTGCAGTATTGAAGCGATGATAGATTTTATGATTACTTTTATTTGTCCAATTACTTAAGGCCCCATAAAAGAGGGAGGGGCCTTTATTTAAAAAAAATACTGTTCACCCGATTTGGTTGTAAATATATAGAAATATCAATATTAATGCCAAAATACTGATATGAAAGACTGAAATCACAAGAACATTGTACAAATAAGTATGAAAATGCATAATGTCTATTAGCTGGTTTGAGTGTCTGCATCATCAGCAAAGGAAAATCTCATACATACACAGTTCGAACAAAAGTTTGTGGACAATTGACCATAAGATTCATGTGCTTTTTGAACATCCCATTCCATATGTGTTCCCCATTTGCTGTTATATTAACCTCCACTCATCAGGGAAGATGTTCCACTAGATTGTGGAGTGTGCTTGTGGAGATCTGTGCTCATCCAGAGCCATTAGTAAAGTCAGGTACTGTTTGAATTCATCCCACAGGTGCACCCCATGCCTCCTCACCCTACATCAGTACCTGACATTACTAACACTCGCCAGATTTGGCTCCTGAGGACTTCGCCCTCTTCCAGAAGATGAAGATCCAGCTCAAAGGTCCCCTTTTGACACTGAAAAGAATAATTCCAGGACACATTCTGCTGTGCTGTATTGCTGTGCAAGAGGACCATTTTGATGGTGATAGTGTGTAAAAGTAGAAAAATACAGCACTTTCTTGTAAAGATAGAGAATGTCTAAACTTTGATACCACCTCGTATATACCTTGTTTACAATCAAACCCAATACGAACTAGATAAGAGGTGGGAGGTTGTTGCTGATGAGCCACCACGATTCCCCACATTACTTCCTGACTTGTTTTTGAGATGTTAAACACACACAACAATGCAAAGGAGGGGTTTCTCAGCATGGCCAGGCAGCAGCTAATTAACACCAATTAACACGTTACCTGTGACAGCCCTGTGGTTATCGTTACGAGGGAACGCTTAGATAACCAGAGATTAGGCCTAAATAATGAAAGCACTAAATGCAATCCTTTATCATGGAGAACAACTGAATAATCTTTCAGGTTATTGTTCAGACAACATGCAGAGGTTTTGCCATCTTTGCATCTTCGTTTCATTTCACTGTGTACTGTATAATGTATGGTTAAAATGACAATAAAAGCTTCTTGACTTGAACAGCATGACATCAAAACAAGGCTAAACAGGATAGTAATTCCCTCACTTTGAAAGATACCAGAGTTTCCTTTCCACATGATGAGGTCAGACCATTGCAGCTATGTTATTGCACAATCCTTTAAGATTCAACAAGCACGAGAAGTGAGAATAATTAAAGCAATTCCACATCAAGAGTTGGAGAGTTCAAATCTCAAAGATGCCTCAAGGATAGCATACACTTCCAATCACAGCAAGACTAGCCACCTGCAAGTATCTGAAAGATCCTGTATGTAGAAGAGGGCCGACAGCGCTTTTCTCCGAGTGTGTTAAAATGCCTTGCGATGCAGCATGTGCAGCATTTTGAAAAGATGAACCTGGCTGGGGCTTCATATTAGTCAGAAGATGCTGCTGGGCCTGTTCCCTGGTGGTAGTTGTATGAAGACAAAAACAGATTGGATCGAAAATAAGATTTCCTTTAATGATAAATGGTTGATGAAGAAACTTACAACAGTGATCAGCTTCAACAGAAATGGGCCTTACAGTGTGTACATTGAGACCTTATCAACTAACTCAATTGCTAGATTTCAAAATGAGTATACTTCATGCACAAGTAAAACTGTTGACGATTGCTGAATATTCTAATATCAGGTCAAGTGCAAAACAATACATCATCAAATTGATATCCCGACAGTCAGGTACACGGAGTGTCCACTTTCCAGAAATAGATCCTCAGCTTTTGTTTTTCCTGTGGTGGAGCAGGAGGCTCATGTATCCAAGTCCTTCATCGGTAGGAGCGTAATTAGCCCCGATGACAGTGTCGACGCAGAACTAGTCAAGTAACAGGATGAAACAAAGATTGTGGGAAAACACAACAAACAAATCCTTTCTTCCTTCATCCATGCAGCTGGATCTATAACAAGTGGGACGAATAGCATCAGTGGGACTCAGTATTAATTAAACCAGTCTTATAGTTTTGGAAACAGTATACAGACTTCACTGCCCACACTGTACTCCGCCGTTAACACCCGATATATACGCGTGCCACAGTAGCGTTAAGGTTTTCAAGGTGTGGACTGACTTTGCAATTCAAGAGAATAATAAATAGAATGCTCTGAGAAAATATTTTATATATATATATATATATATATATATATATATATATATATATATATATATATATATATATATATATATATATTATATTAAGCAACGAGGAAACTTCATTTAAAGAAATTAAACCTTGGATTTTGCAAGTCAGTGATATGCTGAAGCAAATGTTAGAGATTTAAACAAACATTTCTGTTTGACACTCATCTGAGTTTTAGGTTTCTGGTGGTACTTTGGTCCTTTCTCTCAGAACAACACTAACATACAGAAGTGTTGTCTCTAGCTAAGTTACATGCATAAGTAGCAAATCCATAAAAACATTAAAACCTTTACATTAAAACCAATTGCACACGTGCAGCATAGCATCCTGGCCATGCAGAAGTAACACATCAGTTCACAGAAACAGCATGAGGAACGGTATGCCGCAAGCCTAAAAAGTAACATCATGATCGGTCGGTTTCCACATTACAACACATCACAACGCCGCAAGCAATGAAAAAGCTGAGAAGGGTTTGTTTATTACCCAATGCCAAGAAATCGGAATAAAGACAGGAACAAATATATAAATACATACACACACACACAAATGTGTGTGTGTGTGTGATTTTATATATATATATATATATATATATATATATATATATATATATATATATATATATATATATATATATATATATACAGTGAGGAAAATAAGTATTTGAACACACTGCTATTTTGCAAGTTCTCCCACTTAGAAATCATGGAGGGGTCTGAAATTGTCATCGTGGGTGCATGTCCACTGTGAGAGACATAATCTAAAAAAAAAAATCCAGAAATCACAATATATGATTTTTAAACTATTTATTTGTATGATACAGCTGCAAATAAGTATTTGAACACCTGTCTATCAGCTAGAATTCTGACCCTCAAAGACCTGTTAGTCTGCCTTTAAAATGTCCACCTCCACTACATTTATTATCCTAAATTAAATGCACCTGTTTGAGGTCGTTAGCTGCATAAAAACACCTGTCCACCCCATACAATCAGTAAGAATCCAACTACTAACATGGCCAAGACCAAAGAGCTGTCCAAAGACACTAGAGACAAAATTGTACACCTCCACAAGGCTGGAAAGGGCTACGGGGAAATTGGCAAGCAGCTTGGTGAAAAAAAGTCCACTGTTGGAGCAATCATTAGAAAATGGAAGAAGCTAAACATGACTGTCAATCTCCCTCGGACTGGGGCTCCATGCAAGATCTCACCTCGTGGGGTCTCAATGATCCTAAGGAAGGTGAGAAATCAACCCAGAACTACACGGGAGGAGCTGGTCAATGACCTGAAAAGAGCTGGGATCACCGTTTTCAAGATTACTGTTGGTAATACACTAAGACGTCATGGTTTGAAATCATGCATGGCACGGAAGGTTCCCCTGCTTAAACCACCATATGTCCAGGCACGTCTTAAGTTTGCCAATGACCATTTGGATGATCCAGAGGAGTCATGGGAGAAAGTCATGTGGTCAGATGCGACCAAAATAGAACTTTTGGGTCATAATTTCACTAAACGTGTTTGGAGGAAGAAGAATGATGAGTACCATCCCAAGAACACCATCCCTACTGTGAAGCATGGGGGTGGTAGCATCATGCTTTGGGGGTGTTTTTCTGCACATGGGACAGGGCAACTGCACTGTATTAAGAAGAGGATGACCGGGGCCATGTATTGCGAGATTTTGGGGAACAACCTCCTTCCCTCAGTTAGAGCATTTAAGATGGGTCGAGGCTGGGTCTTCCAACATGACAATGACCCGAAGCACACAGCCAGGATAACCAAGGAGTGGCTCTGTAAGAAGCATATCAAGGTTCTGGCGTGGCCTAGCCAGTCTCCAGATCTAAACCCAATAGAGAATCTTTGGAGGGAGCTCAAACTCCGTGTTTCTCAGCGACAGGCCAGAAACCTAACTGATCTAGAGAAGATCTGTGTGGAGAAGTGGGCCAAAATCCCTCCTGCAGTGTGTGCAAACCTGGTGAAAAACTACAGGAAACGTTTGACCTCAAACAAATGCTACTGTACCAAATATTAACATTGACTTTCTCAGGTGTTCAAATACTTATTTGCAGCTGTATCATACAAACAAATAGTTTACAAATCATATATTGTGATTTCTGGATTTTTTTTTTTAGATTATGTCTCTCACAGAGGACATGCACCTACGATGACAATTTCAGACCCCTCCATGATTTCTAAGTGGGAGAACTTGCAAAATAGCAGGGTGTTCAAATACTTATTTTCCTCACTGTATATATATATATATATATATATATATATATATATAACACCAGATTCCCCTCACCCCACTCTCTTTGCTCTAGTAACTAAACAATATCTACATAAAAACAAAGCACAGGAGCAAGAAAGACAGCTCAATTTATCCTGAGTATACACATGATAACAGTAATCATGATCAAAAACAAAAACAAAAAGTGGTCCCCCTCTTATACTAAAAAAAGGCCACCTGGAGACCACACTGGGAGCAAGTTACAGTCGAGATGTGAGCTGCTAATGCCACATCATCCCCAAAAATAAAAGAAAAAAAGGGAATAGTACATTTTAGGTTTTCTGAAAATGAGACACTATTTAAAGGTGAGAAGGACAAGAGAAGTCGTGTGTCTTACCTCTCGCTGTCAGCTTCTTCGTGTTGATAATTTTAGCAGCGTATTCCTGCCCGGTTGATTTCTTCACACATCGCCGGACGATAGAAAAGGCACCCCTGTTTTTGGAATAACACAGAATGACACGCAGCATCAAAAAGTGTCGGGTCTCATGTTCTGGAAGAAGCTGAGTAACAGCTTGGGGTATTTCACTCAAGGTGACATTAGTTACTAATATTAACCAATATCAGTGTGTTAAGTCAGTCTGTTCCTGGTTTCATCCGCACAATGTGGATGACGAAACACCGATCAGGCATAACATTGACATTATAACATTATGAGCGGTGAAGTGAATAACACTATCTCTTCATCATGGCACTTGTTAGAGGGTGGGATATATTAGGCAGCAAGTGTTAGAAGCAAGAAAAATGGGCAAGTAAGCGAGTTTCGGCCAAATTGTGACGTCCAGACGACTGAGTCAGAGGACCTCCAGAACTGCAGCTCTTGTGGGATGTTCCCGGTCTGCAGTGGTCAGTATCTATCAAAGCTAGTATTAAGAAGGAACAGTGGTGAACCGGTGACAGGGTCATGGGCCGCTGAGGCTCATTGATGCATGTGTGGAGCGAAAGCATGCCAATGTGGTCTGATCCAACAGACAAGCTGGGGGACCAACCCAATATTAGGCAGGTGGTCATAAAGTTATGCCTGATCTGTGTAGAACCTCAATACATATAGATGAACAGAATATTATGGCATTTTCTTTCATTAGTAGAATACACAATGCCCATTACCACCCCCCCCAACAGCGCTCTAAATTAGTTTTATCCACTAACGAGCAGTACAGTACAACATACATTAGAACATTTAATGTTAGCCATAAATGATCACAGCATGACCCCATATCCTGCTTTTAACATGCATGCACTTTATCTTGGTCAGGGTTGTGGTTGATCAGTAGCCAAGCCTAAATACACTGAGAGCAAGTTAGGAACACACCCTAATGAGCAATTCAGCAAAGCCAATCAACCTACCAACAGTTTTTAGGAGGAAACCAGAGACCTCAGAGGAAACAAACAATAATGTGAGCACAAGATCAAACCAATGACTCTGAAGCTAGGGAGCAGCAATAGTAACTGCTGCACTGAGGCTCTTATAGATCCGTTTTCCTTAAGCAGTGAATTTTAGCACATCTTTGAATGTGTGCTGATGTCTAGGACAGGTTTCTTTTTCCATCATCTTCTCCGTCCACGTGAACGACTTACATCTGATTAACTTTTTAATTGACAACGGGGCATCTTTTTTTTACTCGTCGACACGCGCTGGTGTAAGATGTCGATCAATTCAACGTTCTCAAGAACAAACGACAGCGCAGTGTAAACGAGAACAAAAGTCCTTGAGAACTTGACAACAAAAACACAGCTAGGTTAGAACTTAGCTTACTAATTTGACAAAGTCAAAAACGGCTATGCATATAAAATTATTGATGGCCCCAATAACAGCTCTTCCATTACCAGTGTGGAAAAATGCCATCATTGATCAAACTTATTCCATCGTATCATTGTACTAACTGTAGTATTATTACTCTATTACACATTTATAAGCAGTCACCTCCAAAAGTATTGGAACATCAAGGCCACTACTTTTGATAAGCTACACACTAAAGTCACTTATATTTAAAAGCAAAAGAATGACATGAACCTGGTACCCTAGCTACTAGCAATTTGAGAGATATGAAACATGCAGATATCTAAAATGTGTACTGACGGTTTGAGCCCTCGACTTCGCTTGAATAGAATAAATCAACATGAATTGCTAAGACAACAATTTAGAACGTTTTGGATATAAAATAAACCACTGGTGTACTAACAATCAGACATGAAACAGGTCAGCCAAGTAAAAAAAAAAAATAAGACAGCTGTGCAAGACACCAGTCTGTGACATCTCCAACAACTTCCAAAGGACAGGTCCAAAAGCTTCAAGCTTGCTAGTCAGCATGGTGGAAATAATGTCCTGGTTTAAGCTTGTGTGGCACCTTCTGGCTCACTTTATATATCTTTACTCATGATGAATACATAAGGGGAGCAGCAACATGATCTTAAAGTTCTACAGAAATAGTTAATCCGCCAATTTACAGAGAAGTTTGTCTATTTGGAAGGGACTTCATCAATCACCAAGTCAATGACTGGCCAAGTCAATCACCAAGCCTGAATCCAACCGAGAATGAATTTCACCTCCTTAAGGGGAGACTGAGGAGGAAATAAAAACAATACCTGAAAAGAAAGTACACACCTCGAAAAACCTCTCTCTCTCTCACACACACACACACACACACACACACACACAAATAAACATGTAACTGTTTGGTGATGTCAGTGGGTCTCTAGCTTGATGCAGCTTTTGCATGCAAGGGATCTGCAATCAGATATTATTCTGCTTTTATTTCCTTCAAGGCTCTCTGTTCCAATACTTTTGCTCAATGAAAGATGTGTTGGTTTGCCACCAAAAGCTGAAATTCTGATGCATTTTCTCATTTCATCATTTGACGTCAAGCCAAACACTTGACCATATTTATCCAAAAAACAACCTGGCCTTGCTGTCCCAATACTTTTGATGTAGACTAATATCCATCTCTCTCATTCATATGCATACATACACACATATATATATATATATATATATATAATCTTTTCAGAGACACCGGTTTCTGAGATATGGAGCCCTGGTTTAATCCACGTCCAATTCGAGTGACCCGCCGAATGTGCAAATGACTACAAGAACTCGATAATAAATAAAATGGTTTTGATTTGATTTGGGATTTCCTTCACTGTTACAGCACACACACACACACACACACACACACACACACACACACACACGACAATAGAAGACTCCTCAAACAATGTTCTAGTCTTCATGTTGTATATGTCACTGGACATTTCGGGGGTGAGGATAAAGAGTGGTGCAGTAACAAACGCCTTGGAGAGGCAGGAAGAATTTAGGAGATGCAGGGAGAGCTGGGAAGAGCCTGCAATCTCACTGCAAAATGAATGCAGAGATCGAGGAGGCCAGGCTGAGTGGGCAGCAGGGGCCTTCTCCACCTCCACTGTGCTCCATGCTCAATCCCTGCATTCATCTCACTCAATAGACATCCCTTACACACACATATATACATACACTCGTCTGTGCGTGCGCGCGTGCGTGGATGGGTGGATGGATGGATGGATGGATGGATGGATAGATGGATAGATAGATGGATGTAAAGAATGCACCCCCTCATCACTTCTCCGTATTAGACAAAATACCGCAGATGTGTCTTAGAGACCACACACACACACACACACACACACACGGGCGCGCGCGCGACTCCTAGCTGCAGCGCGAGCTCGCAACATTTTCCGCTTTACGGCTAAGTTAGCTACAGTTAGTCCGCAGAAAGCCCCTCCGTGCTGTTCCCCTTACAGCCACCTCCAGCTACCGAAAAACGGGTGGAGAAACAAAGGCTATATATCTTAGAACGAACTGCCCACGACGTTACTCAACCACAAGCGGGGGGTTTTTCACGTTTGTACCGCGTCTCTATGCTAGCGAGAGCGCCGAGCAGCACAGCCGATAGCAGGACGCGTCAGAGACTAGCGCGTGTGTCTCAGGAGCGGTGCACTGTGGCATTACGGGGGTGATGTCCGGAATTATGGGGCGCGTTATTTTTGTATTATTATTGCTATTAATTACTAATTATTATTGCTATTATTATTACTAATAATAAAGGGTAAAAGCATATGCCCCGTGCTGGAGCGGGCTGCAGTCTGACCCTGTGGGGAGGGTTTTGACAGGTGAGGCGCTACACGACCGCGAAAAAAAAGCCTAACCGCCGTTCAAACCCGAGCCGCAGCGCCCGCTCGCCCTCGCTTACTTTCCGAGCTCTTCGTAAAGCTGGTATTCGTCCGTAAACCGGGTCGAGGTTGGAATTGTAGCCATGTTGTTCCGAGAAATCGCCTTTCCTTCTTTCCTCTCGTCTCTTCTCGGTGACCGCCTCACTCACTCTCACTCTCTCTCTCACACGCGCGCTCGATCTCGCGGCTTTCGAGGGTTGGTCTGGGGCGGGAGTGCGCACTGGCGCGCACACATACACACCAAACCGTTCCTCCCCCTTTCCCCCACATACACATCCGTATTCCATCCATCCCGCCTCCTGCGCTCTGATTGGCTGCCCTTGACAAAGACCGCTGCTCGCTTAGCCAATCCTAAAGCGAATCCTGCTTGGCACAGCCCGTATGACAAATCATACTCCGGAAGGCGGAGTTTGTTGTTATAAAGCAGGAAAAACGGACCAAGCGCTAGTGGGTGACGTTGAAGTGAAATCACGCGAGATTTCAAGCGGCTCGGCGCAGTTTTCATGCACGATGGTCCTTCTTCACCACCCACACTGGCAATTAGGATTCTAATCTATTGACTGAGAAATAATCAGGCTGGCATGGTTTATATATTCAGATTAGATCACTGTTTTTTTTCTCTTTTTTTTTTAAACCACATGATTTACCACGTGATTTTATTTTACATTTTTTATCTGTTTAATCTTTTATCTATTCTATTGAAGGTTTTCTGTCATTACGAAATGGCATTTTCATTCATTTGCCATATTCGCTTTATCAGGGTTTTGCGGAGGATCTGGAGCTCATCCCAATGGAAACTGGGCACAAGGAGGGATGTGGACATAAAACCAGTCAATAGTGACACATCGCTCTCACACAAACTTAATCACACTTTGCTGCAATTTAGGATCGATAATCTACCCACTGATATTTTTTGGAGAGTAAGGAGCAAACCAGAGAACCCTGATGTAACCCTCGCCGATAATGGAAAACATGCACAAAACCTGCAATTTAGTAAACTCCCAGTTATTCCCATTAATTCCCATATATTTCTGCTAATTCAATTGGCCCATATACATCCTAGCTGTAATCTGTCCATGTATACATTTCTCTTATGCAACTGATAGTAATGTACTCATATTTGATACTGTGCGTATCAGTGCACATAATGAACACCGACCCTCTATAGATAACCTTAAAGGCCAACACACTCATGCCTCTGATGTTCCACATACCTGTTCCCTATCAGATCAATATCTGGTATCAGCTCACACTCACAAATGGAGAAAAAAAAGAAAACGCTACACTACAGTATGTCTTTACACATTTTCTTTGTTCACTACAATCCTATATTAATAAAATACACGCATAATCCCAGAGCTGCCCCTGATAGGTGTGTCTCACCATTCTAGCCAATGCCAGGTTTGTTTAATTGACAGTGGAGATCCCTTAAGTATTGCATTGTATATCTGCACATGTATATTGTATAGATGCATTAGTATATCTTTTTTACTTCATCTGCACTATTTTTTTATCTATATGTATCTTTATATCCTTACTGTACATTCTGCCCAACAGCTCACATACATGTATATATGTGTATATAGGGTGGATGGATGGATGGATGGATGGATGGATGGATAGATTTGTTTATTCAGCTTGCACATTTCTTAAATGCCATAATCTTATAACCTTCCACTTCTGCACATTTCCTCTTCAATCCCATAGCCTCAGAACCATTTATCTGTACTTCTTTACGATCTCTGCACTGCTATAGCCTTTATATTTATTCACTGTACATATGCTTACATATATATCACATGCTGTGAATATGCTAGATATTTATCTGCACTATTTGCACGGTTGCTACATTTTGCACTTCTGGTAGATGCCAAACTGCATTTCGTTGCTGTGTACCTGTACAATGCAATGACAATAAAGTTGTGTCTCTATTAAAGCGAAGAACCTCGCTGTAATCTGTGAGCGGATACTCCTCTGTTCTTTTTAAATAACAGGCGCTGCATGTTAAAGAAGGAAGGCGCTGTTTCCCATGAGGGAGGGAGGGAGGGAGAGAGAGAGATGCACCTATAGGCCTAATTGTAAAAAAATTACTTGTCCCACAGGGCTATAGGTTGAGCAGATTGAACTTTCATTATGCACCTTGTTTACAGAAAAAAAAAAGTAGGGAAAAAATCTGATCCATTTTAAGATAAAATTAATATAATGACCAATATGCTTTGTGTAGATCTGAAAGGTTTGTGTTTTGTATTTGCCATCAGTTCATCATAATGCTCCTGATTGTACTGACAATATTTCTTTGGAGGTTTTGCTGTGTGTGTGTGTGTGAGAGAGAGAATGTGATTGAGATAGATCAATAAGAAAGAAGCAATATCTACCACACCTCCACAGCTGTTAGACAATGAAAGTGCTTGTCTCCGCAAATGTATACAGATTTTGTAAATGATAAATAAACAAGTAAATAAATCAACAACCGATGATGCTTTTATTACTGTACTATTAATGGAAACACCAAGTTTGTGTCATTGTGTTGGTAAGTAAAAGTTTGTGGTTTGTGCACAGCCCCAGCACTCGGTGTCAATCTGGAAGCCTAATTAACACTGAGCAGTGTTTCTATGGCACTGTGTGTACTGTGTTTTGGAGCTGTGCACGGCTGATGGGTGGGAGGGAGCAGGGGGTTGTGCGAGCGTGGGCAGATGCATGCTGGGATGGGCCACGCTCACATCTCTGCATAAGCTAGGCAGCAGGGGGGCTCAGCGAGGGTGGATGGCTACCTGCCAGCGAGCATCTACTCCGCAATTCCACTGCAAAAGAATTACACTTCAGCCTTCACACGGTTTACTGCGTATCCCATCTGAATCCACAACCTTAAAGTGAGCAGGATTTATTTTTATGGCTCGAAGCTGCTTCAGTGCATCTCGTACACCATAAAAGGGATGGGTAGAGCATAAGAAGGGTTTTTTTAAACGCACTATTAACCTGAACTGTAACTGTAGTTTTACCAGCAGAGGAATTGAGCAAGTCATGTCATACTATAAATCAGCAGAATTAGTCGACTGCGTTAAATCCCACCTGTATATTAAAGCACGGTCTCCTGTTTTATTCCACAAAATTAATGACTGTATTTATTGGGTGTGACTCCTGTTCAGCTGGAATGCAAGCTTGCAGCCACACAGGCCCTTTGCAGATATAACCAGAATCCCCTGCATTAAAGATACTGTAATTTGGCAGAAGTAGACTAAAGCTAGCAGTTTTGAAACTCCAAATCGATTGAACCCTCTGGAGACATTTCCATTTGAAATTTTTACAGATTGCCAGAAAAGTTCTGAAACAAAAAAAGCTTCAAATGTTTAGATGACTCATCCCATAATAGTCTCGTTTGTTGAATGAAACGCTCTTGAGCTCGTGAATGCCCCGCCCCTTTAAGCATGCTCTAAACAGCAAACAACATCTGTGTTGTTTTGGCCAGGCTTTCCCCTTAAACTGTTCCCCTTTTTCTAATAATGTTTTAGTTCAGGATAAAGTTGGTTTAGAGTTGATTTATCTAGAAAAAAGGTTGGAATTTGAGCAAATTCACTGATATGTGAAGAGAGGAACGTCGCAACTTCAGACTCATTGAAAACATGGTTCTGTCTTTGTAAATAGTTCAGGGATTCACTATCAGTAAGAGTAAGTAATAGGTTATCTAAACATTCAAACACCTCAATAATGGTAAAGACCTCAGTGCCCTCCCTCGAGAAATCTGGCTAAAAAATTTACAATCCCTCCAAATCCAAAAACATTTGCCATTTTATAATCCTCGATAAAAGCATACACATTTAGCTAGTTAACATTTAGCAAGTTCACAGGTTACTGTGAGCTCGAACACTTTTGGCTGTCAGGTAAATCAGTCATTTACATTTGAAAAGTTTCCCCCTGACTTCCAATTTCAGAAGGAAATACACACAGAGCGATACACAGTAACGTCATGATTCTCAGGCCATTTTATTCGGTCATTAATGACACTGACCAAAACCACAATCATAACACTAAAACTCCTTTGCCCTGAATGGTTGAAATAATCCTGAGAAAGGTGAGGGATCAGCCTAGAACTACACGAGACGACCTGGTCAATGACCTGAAGAGAGTTGGGACCACAGTCTTAACGGTTACCATTAGTAACACACTACACTGTCATGGATTCAAATCCTGCAGCGAGCGCAAGGTCCATCTGCTCAAACCAGCACATGTCCAGGCCTGTCTGATGTTTGCCAAAGACCATCTGGATGATCCAGATGAGGCATGGGAGAAGCTCATGTGGTCAGATTAAACCAAAATAGGACTTTTTGGTATAAACTCGGAAAGAAGGATGAGTACAATCCCAAGAACACAATCCCAACCATAAAGCATGGGGATAAAAACATCATGCTTTGGGGTGCTTTTCTGCAAAGGGGACAGGACGATTGCGCCGTATTGAGAGGAGGATAGATTGGGCCATATATCACAAGATTTTGGGCAACAACCTCCTTCCCTCATTAAGAGTATTAAAGATGGGTCATGGCCAGGTCTTCCAGCATGACTATGAGCCCAAACACACAGCCAGGCAACTAAGGAGTGGCTCTTTAAGAAGCATGTCAAGGTCCTGGAGTGGCCTAGCCAGTCTCCAGACCTGAACCCAATAGAAAATCTATGGGGGGAGCTGAAACTCTGTGTTGCCCAGCGACAGTCCCAAAACCTGAAAGATCTGGAGAAGACCTGTATGGAGGAGTGGGCCAAAATCCCTGCTGCAGTGTGTGCAAACCTGGTCAAGAACTACAGGAAACTTCTGAACTCTGTAATTGTAAACAAAGGTTCCTGTACCGAATATTAAGTTCTATTTTTCTATTGTATCAAACACTGCAATAAAATGGAAGTTAATTATTTAAAAATCATACAATGTGATTTTCTGGATTTTAAAAAAATATTCTGTCTCTCACAGTTGAGGAAGACCTACGATGAAAATTACAGATCTCTCCGTTCTCTAAGTGGAAAAACTAAAAAAATCGGCAGTTTATTAAACTATCATACTTATTTACCCCACTGTGTGTGTGTATGTGTACAGTATATAATATATAATTCGTTTTCTATATATTTGTACTATGTAAAATAATTTTTATGTGTTTACAGTGCCTCTTTATGTTTATATCTCTTCTCGAATTACGACCTGATGGACTTACGACCGGTTTTTCGATCCCTATATAAGTCGTGAGTTGGGGTCTAGCTGAATTTTAAAAAGTGTTGAGTTCAGTATGGCCCTTTTCGCTGCTTATAATCATCATCTTGTTTGACTATTTACTGTCTCACATTGTTTGTGGTGTATTTTTTCCCTGGTGAAGCACATGCCACTTCTGCACAGCTGCTTTTTAAGTTCTCATTGTGCACATAATGCTTTTAGACTAATGCATTAGGAGTGGCTCTTCAGGATAAGTGCCAGATTCTACAAGCGTTCCAGGATGATTCATGCGGTTGGAAATTCGGTATGCGGCGTCTCTGCAGACTGACCTGTAGGAGTGCTATCCAACACGTTTCACACCAAGCATCTCATTATCGAGCTTTATTTCCTCCCAACAATCGACCCGGGCTCAATCAGTGTGAGTTATTTCATTAGTTGACTGGAGAATATGCTTGATATGATATACAATAGCAAGCGAACGGATGAAGCGTGCAGTCATCGGGATTGGATTCTTCTGAGGAAAGGGGCCGGTATAAGGAGAACGGAGCAGAGATGGAGGAGAAGGCGAGGACAGGAGGTGAGAAGTGGGATGACGTAGGCAGGTTTGAGCTGATGAAACTCATTCATGATGCAGTGTGGAGCAAGTGCTGTTCTCATAACATTTGCAGTGGCTTTTAGGGAAATAATACAGTTATAAGGCACTTACTAAAATGACACAAATCAGACTTGCAGCTTTTACACCATTTCAGGATGCTTTACATTCTTATGTTTGGGAGTGAAGGCATTAATCATGAACCACTAATCTTTACTGAGATTGATCCAGAGATGGTCAATGATTTTCTGGTGTTTTACAGTCAATACGAGTGCTGGATATAAACAAAATAAGAGTTAAAATTAGGACCTGATAAAAAACAGTTACCAGATTTGACCAGATCGACCAAAAGCTCCTGCCTTTTGTGGTGAAGGTTCTTCGTATTTATTTTCCCCTTCCATGGTATTAGATGACAAAGGCAGATTACATGCATGAAATCCCCAAGGAAACAGGACATGGTTACAGACAACAAGATCGGGCCTGGGGACTGAAAACATGCATAATTATTTTACAGACCATTTCCATGAATATGTACGTACATTTCTTTGTAATCATATTTTTTCTGAAAAAATGCATAAAGCGAAATAGTTTTAATACGATTATTTTTTATTAGAAAAACATTGTTTCTCCTTTTGTTTAAGAGCAAAATATATAATGTTTAAACTGCACACTGTATATTCTAAAATACAAACCTTTTATTTCTTGTAATTGTCTGATTTATACAGCTTGGGTAAAAGTAGAAGTTTATACAGTAATTTTTTTTTTGGATTTTATCGATTCCAATAATTAGAGGATATTTTGCTGACTGTGCACCTTATGAAGGTGGATAAATCTGACTCGGAATTTTTTTATACTCTTCATCTTCTGTGCGGTGGTCAGTTTACAGCAGTGACAAAGATGAATTTTTTCCAAGTATGCATCATCTTATGAATCAAATTCTTACATTTAATCAGTCAGTTAGATTAATACGACATTTTGGATGTTACCAAGCAAATAAAATAAATAGCTGAATTTTTTGGAGAAAAAAAGCAACTACTTTTCATGTGATATTAATTCAGTATATGTAATGATATAAATGTACTCATTTTCTGCCCACATATCTTGAATCTTGTGATTATTCTATATGCATTTAAAAAAAACTGAATCACACAGTGAAACTCTAAAAGTGCACAAATCTAATCCAGAGATGGGATTTAATAAAGTACAAATACTTTGTAATGAGTGAAAGTAAAAAGTTGTAAAGTACTGATACAGGGAAAAAAATCTACTTAAGTACAGTAACAATTTTCACACAAATATCTGTACTTTCTACTTTACACTGTAATGTCAATATGTTTTCTTCTCACCGCTCCGTTTTCAGCCCATTAACCTGTTTCCTGTCTTTGAGTGGCTTTTTCAATCTACCACTGGTGTATCATTTCCTGGCTCTCACACATCACAGATGTAGACTAGTTTACGAAGCTCACAATGTGCAAGACAGAAGGCAGCAAGAAGTCTGGGAGTAAAGTGAATGAGACAGAGGGAGTCAGCGATGTAAACATGACTGAGAACAGACACATTCCTGATCACCCGTTCATCATCTTTTCTCTGCTTGTGTTCAATATGGTGGATGTTCAGTCTGGATACATTCATTACATAACAAAATGTAAATTCTTTTGTATTAATATATTAATATGATGTGAGGTCCAGTTACCAGCGTAACACTGAAACATGAAGTAGTAATGACTACATTTTACTTTGAAATGAGTATAAAAGTGTATTCAGTACTTTTACCAGAGTCTTTTAATATATGAGTATCTACACTTCTACTGGAGTAAAGAATGTGTAGAGTTTTGCTATCGCTGGTCTAATCTACTAGACTTCATCATTTAATGTACGTGTGTTTCAGGTGTATTTTGTTTGGGTATTTTGCTATTATACTCAATGTCAAATCGCAACAACTATTATGATACTATTGTAGATGATATAGTGTATATCGTACACCCCTAGTAATGAAAATTCTTTAAGAACCCTTACGGTTTTTGTACCATTTGGCATTTTCAGATTTTAGAACATCGTTTAGCATGGTCAGCTTTGCTAAAATTCTGAAAGAAAGCATTATCTAAAATATTTTTGGAAAAAAAATGTATGTCTACAAAATAAATGGCCGTTGGACTGAAAATGTGGGATTTTTGAGCTAAAGTATTAGACAGTTTTTTGTCTCGATCCATGCATTTACATTTTTTGTAAACAACATTTTCGGTATTGCCATAAACAGTTTTGCATTCAAGTGTCCACCAGTAAACAGTTGATAACCTCCACAACGATGGAACTATAATGAATAGACATTCGGCGTCACCCAGATAAGAACGGGTTCCCTTTCAAGTCTGGTTCCTCACAAGGTTTCTGCTTCATACGTCTCAGTGAGTTTTTTCTTTTGGCACTCTCACCACTGGCACCATCAATACAAATAAACTTAGGGGGACTAATTTTATTATGGTAAAATATATAGTTGTAATCTGTTTATTTCTGTGGAAAGCTGCTTTGCAATGATCGAATATTCCCACTTATTTTTGGGACCGTTATCCCAGTCCAGAGGAGAAAATGCCCGTGTATGAAGGGAAAGTTCTACATCATTGCTCCATGACTGATTCAATTTAATAACAGACTCGTGAGAAGGTCAGAGAAGGTGACAGCCTGGATAGCAGCCAGCTGCACAGTTTACAGCACCATGGCCTGGTTTGTCCCTGTAGGATTGGTTCATCACCACACAGGTCTCAGTCAGAAGCTTTACATCTTTACTCCAGGGAGATCTTCACCATCCTCATCTTTTCTCATTGTTGTGTAACAGAGCGCCACTCATATCTCATTCTCTGGCCTGATCTACTCACATAACCAAAAGAAAAAGGTGATGATAGTGGAGAAAAAGTCAATAGGCTCTGCAATATTCCTGCTAAGGTAGGCTTTATCAGCCTACAGTCAGAGACAGCGAAAGAAAAAGCGGGTGAATTAGAGAGGCGTGAGGAGGAGTGCTAAGTGCCGAGTCATGTAAAGTGTGGAAGAGAAAACTTTAGGAAAATACTTTTTTCCAAGCATTCCACTAACTGATTTTTTTTTTTCTTAGGGGGGGAAAAGCTTTTACTATGCTATATGCTAGAATTCAATTCAAATGTATTTATTTATTATTTTTTTCAACCGGACGGATCCATCAGTAGACTGCCATAACATCTTCCATGTGTCAGTTGTATGTGATGAGAGGCCGATTTTGGACTTGTGAAGTTTAATATTGGTTCCAACCCAAATCTCAGCTCAATGTAGGATCGCTTGTGCATCCTGTAACTGTGCGAATAAGCCAGTCAGCCAAAACATCACAGAAAAGTAAAAAATAAACATCCTCCAGCATGCTAATATCATGTCTGATGTCTAGCATTCAAAAAGTATACACCCTTCACCACCCATTCCCTTTACTAATATCAGAGCTGACTATGTATTTCAGGCAACAGCAGAAGGAGCAAGCAAGCCCCTTACACAGCCCTGTGTGCTTAAAACACATGCACACACTGCCCTTTATCATTAAACAGAAAAAAATTCCTGGTTAAGCAAAAGCCAAGAGCCAGCTTGGAAGATTTTTGCCTCCCAATCTCTATCCATTTTTGCCTAAAAGTAAAAAGCTGCTCTTTGTAGCCGTGTTCCCACCTTTCTAAATAAAGCTCTCAGTCTGCACACTTTGCAGGTTTTAAATCGGAGCTTCCATCTGCGCCTATCCGTCGCTCTTTTTCCATCTCTGCCCTCCTCTTCGTTCTTTGCCAGCCATGGCATCCAGACGCCTCCATGAAGCTGAGGGTCAGCCATCGGATCATCTGGTGGGTTTCTTGGAGGCACAGCAGTGCGGTTATACTCAGCAATCCTCAAGAGCAGAAGCTTTACCACCTCAGGCCTAGCATCAGCCAGATCGCGCCTCTCAAAAGGGTCAGCGCTAATGTTGAAGAGCCACACGGACTTCCCACGCTGGTCCTGCCTCTTCTCCATGTCCTGCCAGTGCTGTCGAGTTCCAGGCAGGATCTGCAGGGGGAACCAGTCTCCATCTCCCACATTCCCTGTCAGGAGCTTCCATTCACCCACTCGAATTGCTGCACGCACTCCCGTGTCCCAGATCCCGAAGCCGTTTACAGTCAACTTTGCGCGATCATGTTCTCCGTGGCGCCGTGAAACCGGGTCGATGTTAAACAGGATTTCGGTACGAGGGCAAGGTAGGCCCTGACTAATAGCCCCCCACACGTTACACCCATCTAAACGCCGAGGCTGGGGCTCGGGAGAACCTGCCAGATACAGCAAGGTCGGGTACCAATCCGAAACGTGTATTAAAGCACGACTGATCTTCTGCTTCATTTTCAGCAGAGGGCTGTGAACAAAGCCCACCGCTCGGACTCCTCCCTCCCAGTATGAGCCTTTCCCTCCACGCAAGGGCCAATTGCAGCCACCTGACAAAGGCTGGCCTCCGTTATCTGAAGAGTAGATGAGCACGGAGTTGCGATAGTAACCTCGATTACGCATCTCTGCCACAATCTCACCCACAGCCTGGTCCACACCAGTCAGCATGGCGGCGTAATGGCGGCGCGGCTGATTCCCAAGAGATGCATAACGCTGGAGGAGATCAGCAGGAGCCTGCAAAGGAGTGTGAGCAGCCTGGAGTGCCACATAGAGGAACAGAGGCTGGCGACGATCATGAGTCCGCAAGATTGTTTTCACCCTGAGAAGTGTGCAAATTAGCCACTGATTAAAAACACACAACACACAATAAAAAAAAAAATGGAGAAAGAAAAAGAAAATAAATCCTGATATTAATAACTAATAATAAAGGTATTGCATTTAAGCAGATTAAGTTTCACTATATCAAATTAACACAGTAAGTACGTTTCAAAAAAGCAAACTCCCCAATGATTTTTTTCACTAAAACACATCATAATCTTAATCATTTCCATGAAGTAAATTTTGTTAGAAGTTAATACACTATATTAATTAAATTAAAAGTATGAAAGTATTGTGACACTTGAATTTTCCAGCCATATGTGCCTTTTCCCCCAAACTGTTACCACAAAGTCAAAGGCACACGATTATACAGGACGTCTTTGGATGCGCTAGAATTGCATTTACCATTTAACTGAACTAGGAGTCCCAAACCTGTTCCAGCATGACAACACCCCTGTGCAGAGAACCAACTCTATGAAGATATGGTTTACATTGGTTAGAGTGGAAGATCTCCTGCTACAGAGCTCTGACCTCAACCTTATTGAACACCTTTGGGATAAATTGGAATGCTGACTGCACCCCAGACCTCCTCACCTAAACCTACATCAGAACCAGACTTTACTGTGTGGCTGAATGAATCTCCACTAAGCTCCACGAGCACATTACGAAGAGTGGAGGTTATGACAGCAAAATAGGGACTAAATGTGAAATGGGATGTCAAAAAAAGCACATAGGAATCTTATTGTAAGGTGTCCACAAACGTTTTACCAACAGTTGAGCAAATACGTCATTATTTAGAAAGAAACCTGCTTATTGGGTTGAGTCATGTACGTTCGGTTTTCCCATAATGCAAGAACATGTAAATGTAATGAAACTGTTACCTCAAAATCTTTTGAGATCTGGTGACCTTGTAGTTTAGTATAGGGCTATTTCTTAACCCTTGTAGTTATAAGCCAAAAGAGATAAGCTTAAAGATAATTTCATTCATTTAGGAAGTAGCACTTTAAAAGTAGTACTACCAAGTTTAAAAAATTTAAGGATAAAAAAAATTAAAAAATAAAAAAATTTAAGAAATGGAAACTGCACTTATTGTCCCCCCGCCCGCTACATTTATACACTTATCCCAGCGTTTAATTAACGGCAGGAAAGATTCATCACAGAAATGACCACTGTGTGCAAAAAAACACTATGACTGGTTTGACTTGAACGCCCCTTGTATTATTCTTTAAAGACAAAGCACTGATAATTCTAACAACATAAATAATCAACCAAGTCAAATGAAGTGTTGCATCACCTCTGTGCATAAAGCCATGTAGAGTAATTCCCGCTCAATTCCCAGGCCGGCCGTTCCCCATCGTGCAGGTCAAAGCCACAGGTTTCCGCTCCGTCACAGCTCTGGAAGTTATAATGGTCTCCGCTGCCAGTCAATGAACCCAGAAAGCTCTGGAAGCCTCGGCTAGTGGGCAGACACTCACGACGGCAGAAGCCCAGGTGCCACTTTCCCACCATGTGGGTGCTGTAGCCGGCCTGACGCAGCCTTTCGGGAAGCGTGGGCGTGTCGAAGGGCAGACACAGGGGCTGACGTGAGCGGATGATGGAGTGTTGGAGGCCCGTGCGAATTTGGTACCTGCCACATCCACGGAAGTGTTTTAATGAGACTGAAGCAGTTGCAAGAGGAATAGTTTTCGAGTGATGTCTATAAAATGCAATATCTCATTAGCAAAGAGTCGGAGCTCCCGCTGCTTTATGATAACTTAATATTATCCCCTTAAACTGTAATTGTTTCGCTTATTCTGGCATTTTTTCTTTTAAATAAACAAATAAAAAATCAAAGCATCTCATATATCAGCCTCTGAGGTTCTGCATAATTATATAGAAAAATACACAGAATAGTACTTAAATGCATACATTTCAGGTTTAAGGACAATCAGGCAACAATTTTTTCTAATAAGCAAATAGACTCACCGTCCGGTCATAAGCTGACTACGAGAGGGCGAGCAGATTGGCTGGACGTAGTAGTTCTCCAACTTCACCCCTTCGGCAGCCAGCTGGTCCAGTACTGGAGTGTGGATGTCCGAGCCATGATAGCCCACATCACTGAAGCCCTGATCGTCCACCATCACAAAGACGATGTGTGGAGGGATTTTAGCGTCGCTAAGTGGTTTCAGGTAGGTCTTGCGCTCTGTATTGAGTAGCAGTGCTGGTCTTGAGAGGCAACTGAGTGCCACCCAGAATGTAGGCAAACCAGAGATCCAGATCATGGTCAAATCCATCTGTGAATCCTGTGTGAGCCACTGTGGTTCAAATATCCTTCCACCTGACAGAAAGAAATACAGTGAAATCAGATTCAATTAAGTCACAACATCTGAGGATGCAGAAATTACTATCCCACAGCAGATTTGTCTTGACTGCATCTACTCTGACTAAATGAATGCTTACAGACCGTTAAGCAGAAACAAGCTCTCCCTAACAGCAGCCTGCTACATTCCTCACACACACCAGGCGCCTCGACAGAGGGCCAACAAGAACAGGGCAAACAACCAGGCATGGCCACACACACACACACACACACACACACACACCACAGGTAAAAACCAGGCAAAACTAAGCTACAGTTTCTCAACCTCGAAATGTTTTGAGAATAAGAGCTATTCAATACATGCATTGTAAACACTACAAACACTTGACATGTGTAATGCAATATTCAGTGAAACCGCATATCAGTTCAAATGTCTAATGTGATCTGGATCAGGTGAAAGGTTTCAGCTCAAAAACATTTCCCAGAAACAGAGCAGGAAGGCAGGATTTCCAGCTAGATATTTTATATTGCTTGCACATTATGTTAACATACAATAGACTGACCACCAAGCATCTGCAAGTCTTGGAAGCTGAGAGATGAGACAATCAAACATGATGGGAAGATTCATGTCAAGAGGAGGGAAGAGGGAAGGTGTCACAAATGACCTAAAAAAATAATAATAAAAGAAATCAGAGTGTGCAGATTACCTTATGAAATGTTTCTGGTTTTATTCCATTTCTATTTATGGCATTTACACCCTTATCCAGAGTGACTTACAGTGAAGCAGTTGAAGGTTAAGAGCCTTGCTCAAGGGCCCAGCAGTGGCAGTTTGGTGGTGCAGGGATTTAAGCTTGTGTAAGTAAGGGTATGGAGACCGTATAGAGACCGGGGGGTATGATCCGCCTAATGGGGGCAGTCAAAAGAGAAGAAGAAGCAGATATTTTTGAATAAGGTACAATGCCCTCAGTTGTGTGGTTCAGGGTTAATGGGCTCAAGGGTCCAAAAGTGGCTCATCAGACTTGGACATGTTTTCGATTAGCTTGTGCCCACTGTAGCTTCAAATTCTTGTCTTTTGGCTAACATGAGTGAAACATTATCTTATTGTGGTTGTAAATCGTATGCTTCAAGGTTTGTGTTTTGAGATGACTTTCTGCACGTTTGTAAAGAGTTGTTATGTGAGATTGGAGCCTTCCTGTCGGCTAGAGGCACTCTGTTCAATCTTTGACTATACTTTCTCAGCAGCAAGGCCACCTTAGTACTAATCTTTCACTAGTAATCTTGTTTGTCCATGCACCACTGATCTGCTGCTTAATTGGCACATTTGGTTTATAAATGTGCAGTAGAGGATCTGTAACTTTAATACATCTTTCATTGTGTTTATTCTCAGCCAGTGGACCTGCCAACAAAAGTTAGTAAGACTGCAGGGGTTACATTAGATATTTATTTCTATATTTCATCTTCGTCGTCGTCTTCTTTCGGCTTCTTCCATTAGGGGTCGCCACAGCAGATCATCTGTCTCCACAACCCCCGTTCCTCTATATCTGCCTCTTTCAACCCAACTACCTGCATGTCTTACTTTACCACATCCATAAACCGCCTCCTTGGCCTTCCTCTTTTTCTCCTTTCTGGTGGCTCCATCCTCAGCATTCTCCTATCAATATACCCCATATGTCCCATCTCTGCACATGTCCAAACCATCTCCCTCACCTTTCTCCAAAACGTCCTACATGCACTGTCCCGCTAATAAACTCCTTTCTAATCCTGTCCATCCTCGTCACTGAAAATGAAAACCTCAACATCTTCAGCTCTGCTACCTCCAGCTCCACCTCCTGTCCTTTACTCAATGCCACTGTCTCTAAATCAAACAACATTGCAGGTCTCACCACAGTCCTATAAACTTTCCCTTTCACTCTTACAGATACTCTTCTATAACAAATCACTCCTGCCACTCTTCTCCACCCACTCTACCCTGCCTGCACTCTTTTCTTCACTTCTCTAACACACACTCCATTTCTTTGCACTGTTGACCCCAGGTACCTGAACTCATCCACCTTCTCCACCTCTTTTCCCTGCAACCACACCACCCCACTGCCCTCCCTCTCATTCACACACATGTACTCTGTCTTACTCCTACTGACTTGCATTCCTGTTCTCTCCAGCATGTACCTCCACCTCTCCAGGCTTTTCTAAACCTGCTCCCTACTTTCACCACAAATAACAATATCATCCGGAAACATCATAGTCCATGGAGACTGCTGTCTGACCTCGTCCGTCAAACTGTCAATCTGTCCATCACCAGTGCAAACAGGAAAGGGCTCAGAGCCGATCCTTGATGCAGTACCTTTCTAGCTGTCTCCCTTATCACTTCTGCAGTAGTTGCCCAAACATCCAGCACATCTTCACCACCACTGAGCCCCTGTCTGACCCCTTCCCTAAATCTCCCACTAGTCTTTCTCCTTCAGTTTCCACCATCTTATTCTTCTTTCAGTCTTTACTCTCCTCCTCTTCTTCTTCACCTCCATCCTACAGATCACCATCCGATACTGTCTAACTACAATGACCCCTGCCAACAACTTACAGTCTCCAATCTCCTTCAGGTTGCATCTCATACATAGAACATAGTCCACCTGTGTGCACCTTCCTCCACTTTTATACGTCACCCTATGCTCCTCCTTCTTCTTCTTCAAATAAATATTCACCACTGCCATCCTTTTAGCAAAATCTACCATCATCTGCCCTTTCACGTTCCTCTCCATAAGGCCATACCTACCCATCACCTCATCACTTATGTTCACTTCACCTACATGCCGATTGAAATCTGCTTCAATCACCAATCTTTCTTTCCTAGTACCCTATCTACCACTTCATCTAACTCACTCCAGAATATTTTCCTTTTTCTCCATCTCACAACCCACTTGTGGAGCATCGGCACTAAGGACATTTATCATCACCCCTTCAACTTCCAGCTTCACATTCATCACCCTATCAGAAACTCTCTTCACCTCCACCACACTCTTACTGTACTCTTCCTTCAGCATCACTATTTACCTACACTATTTCTCTTTTTATCCACACCATGGTAGAACAGTTTAAGCCCACCTCCAATGTTACTCCCTTTCCACTTGGTCTCCTGAACACACAGCTATCTCTCTCCCTTTACCAACATTAAAAGTGTCAACCCAAACCTTCATTCTCCTACACTTCTCCTTTCCCTGCTGTTTCTGTGGACGTCTTTCTCCTCTCCTTCTCCTCCTTCGGCCAACAGGAGCCTGATTTCCACCGGTACCCTGTTGGCTAACGATACCTGTGGTGGTCTTTGGTAACCCCGGGCCTCGACCGATCCGGTATGAAATTCTGGTTCGTGATCCGCATATTTAATTTGGCTTTACAGACCCCTGCTGTATATGAGAACCAGTGACAGCAAAGGCTAAACATCGTAAATCATCAACTTACGTAACAATGTTACAGGGCCTGTGACTGCTGAAATACACTTTTGAGTGGCACTAAACGGTCATAACCACAGATTATTTCTGTTTTCTATTTGTGCTGGGTTTAAGTGCTCTGGGGCAAAAACAGTGAAATGAGAGACCCCACCTGTAAGAGACATCCGGCGTGCAAGAAGCCATCGGGGCCCATCGACCGCACCTCAGCTTTCCCCAATTGGTGTTGAGAGGAAATCGATCGGGGGGGATAGAAAACAAGTCCATTTCCTACATTAGCCTAAAGTAGATGGTAAACTCAACCATTCCAAAACTGCCAGAGAAAATGAAAGAGGGACAGAAGAGGATTAAGAAGGAAATGAGGAGAGGAGGGTGAGAGAAATGAAACAAAACCCGAACCCATTCACATTAAGGATTGTATCTGAAATTGGGTTTCATAGAAGTGGATGGATTCAGATCTAATGTGCCATCAATCTCTTCTGTGGGGATAAAGCATCAGCTAATTCACCTAAGCTCCTGCTGAAAAGCAAAGCATACCATATCATAGCACTTTAAAGCACTGCAGCAATGGAAACACTCCCTCTTAAACAGTACACGCCTCCCCTTGTGTAGCAAAACCAAACCAGAGTCTATTAGCAATCTGACAGCAAGATGTACCCAAGTGGACAGCAGTGTGAGATATGAAAGAATATAAGGGTTCACATTCGTCCCCAGTGGAAGCTTACATTGTAAAACGCAATAACCTGGCTGCTGAGTTTCTCTCCTGCACAAGACCAGATATATCCATCTCTGTCACAGCAATGGCTAAAGAACCAATCGCATGAACAGAATAGTGCTGGGAATTATTCAGTCACCAGACACTTATTGAAAGCAATAAAGCACTATCGAGTGGCTTCCATGTCAGAGTAGACTTGATGTTCTAGTGAGACTGTTCGCTCGTAAGAGCCCACAGGAGACCCTGGAGACTGATAAAATATTGGGTACCTGCATGAGAACTCCAGGACCGCCATCATGTGGACAAAGAAGGTAATACATGGAAACATGCAGTAGTACAGAAATAGTGTCCAGTTCAACAAAAACACAAATTATAAAACATAAGATCAAACTTACAGGCAATAAACTTAGAATTTTTTTTTATACAACCTTAAAAGCGCTTTATCTGTGTAAAGCAATGTCCGTTGTAAAAAACAAAAACAAAACATTTATTCAATTAAATAATTCATTCCTATGTATGAATTTTTACTAATTAAAATTGTCCAGGCAACACTATGGTCAACATTAATGAATTAATTGACTGATTCACCTTCAGAAGTGGGACGACATGCAGGTAGTTGGGGTAAAAGAGGCAGATGTAGAGGACAGGGGGGTTATGGTGAAGGATTATCCACTGTGGCGACCCTTAAAGGGAGAAGCCGAAAGAAGAAGATTCACCTTCAGAAGTCAACTCTATGCTGGTTCAGGGCATAATGGGTCCAGGGACTGTCCTGGGAACACTGGGCATGATGTGGGGACATTTAGATGAAACTGTGGATGATCTCAGGACACCACATTTACACTTATTACACCGAAGAGCATTTTAGAGGCATTTATCTATTTACTGGAATACGTTTAGGAGGGTTCGGGGTAAACCTGGAGAAATGATTTCAAATATGGATAAAGGAAGAACTGATATTATTTAACAAATACAGGAAAAACTTAAATTATGAAACATTAAATTAATATTATTTTAAACGATTGTTTTCTAGTTGTTTACTATAACGTACCATTTTTAAAATGCATTATATTTACATATTTCTAGCCTCTAATCAGAAGGAAGCGTCTCAACTGTGCTCCTTTGCCTTTATAGTATAGTATAGTAAAATGCAGTACAAGCCCCTTTTTATCCATAAAAATATGAAAGCCTAATAATGGGGCACTGGTTTTGCAGCTGAAGTAATGATCTGATTGTAGCACTACAAGCCTCATCTCAGATTAACACCAGCATTAACCAGTGTGTCAACACCAGCAAGGACAGCAACGGCTTCTCCACAACACATCATTTAACATCTGTGTAAACACGGTAGATATAGAAAGCAGAAAGAAAAGGAAACAGATGCTTTACCAACCTCTCTAAGAGTTTATTAGAGATGATACAGTGTTGGGTGTTTTAAAAGTTTTTTTTTTACAAAATAAAAAATAAAAGTAGACAGTCACTCGTGTTTGCAGGGCACACCACAGGTTCATTATGCAGCCCTTCTCCCCTCTCTTCCTCTCCACTCAGAGCTCCTTACATAGAACAGGACAGACTTGACATTTGCATGAGCAACACTGCACCTGATCACATAGTGTACACTTAAGATTCGAGATATTTAAAGTGTGTGTTTAAAATGTGTGTGGGGATTTGCCCGAGAGATCATAATTCAATTCAGATGGACACTTTAGTCAACATTATGAAGGGACAATAGACGTTACATCAACTTCTTGCATAAGTTCTAAACACCTCATTGTGCATAGTCCGTGTGTGAGGAGAAGAGAGGAGCTGCACACCGGCGCTTTCTGCACGCCCTGCTTAAACTTAGCTCTGTCCTGTACAACGTCTTTGCTGAGATCGCGTTCGCTCTGTCGAGATCCCATCAGACTCAATCATACCCAAAATATACAACACTTTAAAATTTACAATGTTTTACAATCATTCCATTGAAGAGATGAGCAAGGCTAGTAGTGTGAGTGTGAATAATTTATTAGTCCCACACTTTTGGGAAACCCAACTCCTGATGAGAAACGTCTGGATTTAGTTAAAACGAAACTGCATCCACAGAGTGAAGGATTACCAGAATTTTCCCTCATTCTTCCGAGTCCGGTAGGACCGATAAGACAATGTGTTACCATCACATCAAGGGGATGGGCTGATTATGGCAGTCCACATGTTCCCTCTGTAGCCATGATCACACACTGCAGCTCACGGTCACTATAGAGTAGTTGTTCCTATAGTGTTGTGAGCAGTAGCAGGCTTTGACTCAGCCCTGAGTGTATGACTCTCTCAGTCCTCTGGCTCCTGGCCTGTTGAGTGGGTTCGGGTACGGCAGAATCTTCTCAGCTCCAGCTGCTGCTCTGTAACTCCTCTCTGAGCCAAGAGGGAAGTGTCAGGCCGAGTCGGTTCAGCAGCCGGAGTAGCTCCACGTTATGCTCCCGGTAATACTCGGTCAGAAAAGCACGTGTCTGTTACAAAACACAGACAAAACAAGCATTGATAGGATTCCAACTGTTTTATTTCCTGAAAAAAAAAATCATTAAGAACACCACATGGCAACTGTTGCTCATTGAAGATTATCCAAAATGTAACCCTAAACTAGAACTCTCACTGAGTGAAACACACAAAGCATTCCTCAGCTAGCAGAGTACAAACTGGAGATGGGATTGATCAGGATATTACAGCTGAAGTGTACAGATCAATGACTGTTACAGACCAATGACTGGTGAAGTTTGTAATGATGAAGTTAAATATAAGAGTATGTATGTATGTATGTATGAAAATTGGACAAAACAAACAAATTTCAAACTTAAGAAGTATTAAACTATGGCATTATCTTAATGAGCGTTTCCTCCAAAAGTCTAACTTATAATTATTATGCTAATTAAAAAGAAAGTAAAATGTAGGTAAACTGACTAAGCTGGAAGACGAGAAAAAAGTTTGAGTCAAATTTTCTTTTAATATATTTTTTCCTTCATTTGTCCCAAAATGTTTTAAACGCCTAAAGTGCAAATGTGTAGGATGCATGGGAACCAAGAGCCTCTGAAATCACAAGCTGATCAAACTAAAACTCAGCCCTACAGCCACTTTTTAATTAATGTAGTAAAGTGAAATAATATATTTAATAAACAATGATGCTTGGAACTATATGAAGGGTCTAACTCCATTCTGATGGGTCTGATGTTTTGTGTATGCACGTTTAAGACCATTAGAAATATATATCCAAATAAATGTCGCCACTGCTGCACCTCAGGAGACATTTCTGGATATTTCCTGCCTTTGCTCTTCCCCAGACACTTAGGACGACTTCCATCTGTCCTCTGGCACCAGAACCCTTTACCCTCATCAAATCTGCACATACGGAGTATTCAGGGATTCAAAATTAAATTTCTTTTACAGTAGAACATCTAATGTAGGGTTAAACATATATCAGATCTAATACATGATGTATGCTCTGGATATATATACAAGGTAGGAAGACTCACATGAGAGCCTGGGTGTAGTTAAAAATAGGGGTGACTCCAAGAAACCTCTGGATGCCTTCCATCACCAGGGCAGGATGAGAGCGCAGCATCGCTCCATCCACTATGTGTAGCTGTGCACAATAAGAAAGAGATACGTCACACAGTGATTAAACAACTGCAGTTTAAAGTTACGTTTTTCTTGATGGGGTTTTAGTTAGATTATATTCTTTTGATGTTAAAAGTGGTAAGAAAAAAGAAAAGAAAAAAGAACAAAAGAAAAAAGGTATTTAATTTGACTTTGCTATTTTGTATTTATAATTATTCCTATTTGTCATTGATCATAATTTGGTGTGCTCTGTTTAAACAGGAAATTACGTGTTCGCCACAAATATACGTTCCAGCAAGAGAGTGCCAGCAGGGGGCGTACTTGAAGTTTTGTACTCCTCAGAACTATTTTGATTCTTGGTAGCTCATAAACATATATTTAATTATTAGTTTGAAATCTAATGCCTTTTACTTTAAAAGTTGAAAAAGAAACCGCTATTGTGATTTGAGAGAATCAATTGTTGTGCCCCCCAATCTGGGAAGGATTTTAAGGCCATTTCTAAACAACTGAAAGTCCCTCATTGTTCAGTGAGGAGTGTCACCCCAATGTCAGAGAAATTGCAAAAGCTTCAGTTAAGGTTTATGACCATACAATTGGATAAAGACAAGTATGGTTCATTTGGAAGGCTTGCCAGAAGAAAGCCTCTATTGCAAAGTGACATCTAAACAAACTTCTGGAATAACATTGTAGTTATCAGGCTATACACATGAATATAAAAATGTCTTGGAAAACTTGCATTAACAAAACATGAGCATTAACCAAAAAGCATTTTGTGAATGAAAACAGTTTATTATCTGATTCTAACCAACTGGATTATAAAGCAATGTAACTTCAAAGAAACTGAAAGGTCTGAAAGGAGACACGGATACAGATTGTGTGTATGTATGTTTCGGCTACAGTGCACCTGTTTGGACTGAAAGTGCAGTAGCCAGTTCTCCAGGTGTGTGGCGTACTCTCCAGGCTTGAGGCTACGGTTCTGCAGCACCAGGATCTCTTTTGAGGAAGAAGGTCCTGCTGTCACCACCTGATGGAAGGTGTAGTTTATGGCAGATGGGTCTTGATGAGCCCGCTGGTGCTATAAACATACACACACACACACACACACACACAAAAACAACTTGTGGTGAGCTTTCAATAATGTAATGCTATACACTCAAGTCCTCAAGCAGCACACTTGAGGATGACGCAACACTATGACACTGAACAATGCAAGGTGAATACAAAGTGACAAGCTATCTGGCTCTAGACCAACACAAATTCTACATTATGACAGACACCTCGCAGCAAAAAAATATAATTGATATTCATAACGCAAGAAAAAAACAAAAATTCAAGGTTGCAAAGTTTGGAAGATGTGCATGTTTTGCTGCTTATCCACATTCTGTGTGAGACAGAAAGGGCGGGCTGTACCTGGTACCAGGAGTAGGCTCTGTCGGCTGGGTTGATGAGCAGCGCAATGATCCTGGCTCTGGGCAATAAGGCTGCAGCCCTCTTGGGAACAACCTCTGTGTCAAAGTAGTTAGCACTTTTCTCAAACACGAAGTCTGTGCTCGCGTTCGAGGGGAAGGGAAAGAATTCCATGTACCTACAAATGATAAAGAAAAGTCAAATCTAAAACTGACATCATATCTTAAAGACGGTAGACGAGGTGAAATAAGACAGATAATCCAAAACCTTGTAGGCTTTCTTAACGGTAGGATAAAGTAACTTAACATGTAACCAATCGGTGGACTGTTTACATGAGACATTATGTAATCCGATATGGTGTTTATGGCACGAACATTAGCTGAAATGTCCTGTCCTGTCAACATGGAGTTCCAGGATTTCTTAAGTGTGCTTTTTTTTTTTTATGTAAAGTGTCACTCTTAATCAAGCAACAGCATGAATTTGTAAGAACTGTGCTTCTTTTAAGAGGCATCTGAATCCCACCCCTCCCTTCTCTGTAAAGCAGAAGCGTGTGGGTGAAGGTTCGCAATAAAGATTTGTGGGAACGGGTTTTATTGCTGGAATTTAGTGACCTTCAATGGAAACTAAACTTTCGCACGAGTCGCCGGTCATTTACACGTTTGGTATGTACTGGTAGAGGGAGTTATGGCCCTAAAAGAAGAGCCCTTAAGAAATCCAATTCCCTTTAATTATGCGCGTCGCGGTTGTTTTATACAAACTCGGAATCTACAAGGAAAATCGCGTTGTGGCAAATCAATTCGGTGTTCACAAGAGTAAAAAACAGTAAAAAAAAAAAAGGTCGTGTATTTCTTCTGCAAGGGAATGATGAATGGGCCGATATGAGATCTGATACGGATGCCTTCTGAAATCGCACGGAGGTTTGAGGAAGCGCATTTTGCCACTCAAACAATGGCTCTCAACAATGGCAGTATTTGGTTTAACATGTTAACGTGGCTTTATTTAACATGTTAACGTGGAGTTTTTATTTTGTTCTGTTTATAGAAAGGTTTATCCCACCCATCTCAAACCGATTACAGTTTCATTTGGTTTGGGCATTTTTATTCTGATTGAGGTGTTTATATGAAACATTTTCGTTCGGAATTAACTTTTAAACCGATTACAATGTATACGCACCTACTGTTAGAACAAGGTCTTTTTCAAAAAATTTAAATTTTATATATAAATAGCATTCTGTCTTTAACTTAAACTGATCTGGGTGTAGGATTTTTTTTTCCATTACTGTGGAAGCATGAGATGGTTTTTCGCTCTCTAAGTAAATGATTTTATGGTCATACTGAATCTATTGCAATAGTTAGAAACAACTTTTTACTGACCTATGCCAGCAGTTGGTATCCGTGTACATGTTTGCAGATATATAATGTAAATTATTTCATAGTTAACAATTTAATATTCAAGTCATTTTTAGGGTTTTGTTAAAATTTAATGATCCGCTGACATTCTATATACTGTATAAGCAACCACACTTGGTGGTACTTCTGATTGAAAGGTTGCCAGTTCAAATCCCAGTTCAGTGTTTAAGGCTCTGGGTCACTGATCAGAAGGTCTGGGGTTCAAGCCCCAATATCTCCAAGCTGCCATGCTTGGGGCCCTTAACCAAAGCCCTCTGTAAAACAGTAACCTGTGCTCTGACCCCAGCTCCATAACATCGCTGGAATACGCGAGAATTTCACTTTGCTGTAAAATACATGTGACTAGTGTCAAGCACATTTCTTTCTTTTCTGTTCTTTAACTGCTCTAAGACCCTTAAACAAAAAGGGATTTTACCCTAAACTGTTCGGATGTATAAACAAAGAGAATTGCAAGTCATTCTGGATATGTTTGTCTGCCAAATGCCATAAATGTATGACGGCATCATACCAGTCAATGCCATTGTGATAGTTGGGACCATTGAAAAACTGGATCTCCTCATAAGTGATGGGGCTGGGGAAGCTGCTAGTGATCGCTGGGTGAAGGGTGAGGAAAGAGTGCAAGGCTGTGGTCCCTGAGGCAGACACACAACAAAATATTGGCAACAAGCTCAAAGTATTCATTAAAAAAATAGACTAGACAATTCTGAATTAAAGAATCATTCTTGTAGACAACCAACTTAAGGACTTCAAATTTCTGGCAACAACATTTTTAATAAAAATGACTAATGATCTTACCTGTTTTCTGGGGGCCAATAACAAGAAATTTGGGCAACCGATCGCAAGTCTTCTCTTTAGACCAGATGTCTTTATGCCTCTTATCATGACAGGGATTCTGAAATAATTTAAGTGTAGGCAATAAAAAAAAAAAAAAATTTTGCTTAATCATTGAAGCCATATGTATAAACAAATCTAATTTACAAATTGCAGTTGGGCTTTTTTTTTTTTTTTTTTTAAAACACTGCCATGGATGCACTACAGAATATCCTCGAACAGGGACTGTAGAATAAACACTTTTATTTCATTCAACACTTTCCATTAGGATTTATTTATTTATTTACTGCAAAGATTTAAATCTTATAATTTAGGAATTTCTAAGTAAAATTTCCTCTTAGCAGTTTTGCACACAGATTTTATGAATTTTTTTTTTTAAATAAAGGACTTATATCTAGGCTTAGGAAAACTGGTAATGATAAGCTACAATCTCTTGCGAATAAAACCCCAGAGCTTTAAGCTCTCACAAATGTAAAAAAAAAAAAAAAAAACAGGAACATGCATTAACAATGAATAAAGTGCCAGGCTCACCTGCCAGAGTGGGTCCCTCTCCTCTGGAAATATTTGGAAGTACTTTTCTGCCAGCTGAAGAGGGGGCAGAGTCTCAAGTCGTAAGTTGGTCCAGCACTGTACAAACTTTACTAAAGACTCAAAGGTGTACAAGCCCAGGCGGTCATTTCCATAGTTAGACAGGTGAGTCATAAAAATGCTGATCTGTGAAGAGATAAAGGGGAGGGGGGTGTTTTAAATAAAACTTGCACAAACTTTTATTAAGGTGTCTCAGAGGTATCACAGACTCAGAAGCAACAGGGAAACTAATAGAGGCAGAACTCATTAGTGTGTTTAAAGGACATGCAGGACACACACACAGAGCACTTACTGGGTTGAGAAGAACAGTGAGGAAGAGCTCTCCTCCACGGATGCTTTTGTCCAGTTCATGAGAGCCTCCGGGGTACTCATTATAAAAGATAGTGTGTGTGAAGAGACCACAAGTCTGCCTGGGCAACACCTGCACAGAGAACCAGAGCAAAGCCTTCTCTCGTTAGTAAGAATATTCTTTATTTTGTTGAGCATCTCTAACGGACACAGAATGCAAGCAGAGCAGAAATATTATGAAACTCAGAGAGAAGTGAAGTCTTGATTACAGGTACAGGAGCAGTAAAAGTTTCAGAACAGTGTGGTTAGACTCAAACATTTATCAAACCTATTTGGGGAATAAAAACTATTTTTACAAATACTTTATTCTTTTTTTTTTTTTTTTTTTTTGCTTTAACTATAGTTGCATTTTAACATTTATCAAACACACAGTTGGAACTGGTTCCCAATTCACATTTTACACCAGGTAGGCATAACATTATGACATTATAACATAATGACCGGTGAAGTAAATAACACTGATTATCTCTTCATAATGGCACCTGTTACTGGATGGAATATATAAACCAGCAAGTGAACATTTTGTCGTCAAAAATTGTGTGTTAGAAGCAGGAAAAATGGCCAAGCGAGTTCCAACAGAGGAGCTCCTGTAGCTCAAATTGCTGAAGAAGTTAAGGCTGTTAATGCTCAATGAGTCAGGACTGTTTTGGCAGCAAAAGGGGACCAACACAACATTAATCAGGTGGTCATAATGTTATGCCTGATCGGTGTATATGCACTAATTGGGGTAATGGATTTTGGTGTGGTCCAAATTTACATTCCATGAATATTAAACCATGTTATTCCCCACAGCAGATCATAAAAATGTGTCTTCTTCTTTCGGCTGCTCCCATTAGGGGTCGCCACAGCGGATCGTGTCTTCATAATACTTACTCTGTCCTCTACATGCGCCTCTTTCAAACCATCATCAGATCATAAAAATAGGTGCTATCTGAATTCATTTGGACATTGTATACCATAATTCATAGTATTATCTAACAGCTCGAAATGTACTTCTCAAAACGAATACTGTAGCACACGACTCTGTAAATGTTTAATAACCACTGATGCAACCAACCATACTTTGATATGTATTCAATACAGAAAGGAGTGTTCAGCATGGTCTCTTATGATATATCTGATATATGTCAGTTACAGAAATTCAGGACATTTATGTGTTTCCAGAGCACCTAATAGTAAATGAAGTGGTGTCTCTTTTATTGCTACCCCCTGTAGACAAAATAAATGAGTGACAAAGAAAAGTGTCCTTTTTGTGCCTGGTGGCAGAAACATTGGGACACAGGCAAGTGGCGAGAACTCCATCTAATAAAAGCAAAACAATTTTATAAATAAAAATAAATAAATACAAAATAAAAAGGTGATGCTTCCCTGACCTTGAGTTGAATAAATTGTTTTTGTTCTCAATTTACTGCTTACTAAATTGACGCTCATAAATAATTCATTGGAAAATGTATTTATTAGGTTCAACATGTACGCATTCGGCAAAGCAAAAAAAAAAACTCAAACAAAAAAAACCCTTAGCGTGTCATCATCAAGAAATCCTAATCAAAAATTCAACACAATATTTCACAATAAAGTTTGAGATTTTTACAGATATGTAGCCTGTATCTCACCTGTATACCGTTGTGTATGAAGCCCCTGCGATGGCGGGCAGGTCTCAGGTGAGGATACTCTTCCGTGCTTGTCACCTGAATCCCCCAAATGTTCTTCCAGGCTTCATAGAGCTGGCTGTGTACAGGATAAACCCCGGAATGGTGTGGTGACACGGCATAGCCCATATCTGTGGGGATCCCATGCTCCTAAAGAAGGTGGACAAAAAGAAATCTTGCATGGGTTTGGTGTATTAATTATGATGTCTGCAGCATAGAACAGGCATAGCTGCCCAGACATGAAGCGAAAGAAAGTAATGTACTTCATATCGATCCTTTCAAAGAAATAAATTAGTCCCAGCAGGATGCAGAAATATACCACACAAACATGACTGTGAAAAACTTGGATAAAATGTGACTACTTAATACCAACAAAAACTGAATACCAGTTCAACACTTTCTCTTTCTTTCTCTCTCTCTCAGCATTTGACCCAGTCTGAGGACAGCGAGTGTGAGCGTGTGAGCGTGTCCTAGTCAACGCCCTTGCTAAGGAGACCCGTTTGCAGGATCATTAAGCTCTGATGAAGGAGCTTAGCCGTCTTCGGTGACCAGCACGGTGGAGAGAGTGCGTGTCAGTGTCTAGTGTAAGGCCGGGATGTGACAGGAGGATTATGGAGTGGAGGGGTGGCCTGGTTTGTATTCACAGCACACTCCTGCACTGTCTGCCTGTGAGCCATATCCCACTCCGACAAGCACCATTACACCAGGGTGGCCTTAATTTCAACACGAGATTCTCACAGTCTTGTCTGCAGCCAGAATAAACAATGTCTAGTGTAAAGGACGAACCTACGGATAAACAGAAATACAAAGTGAAAATGCAAACTCCATGTCATGTCAAGTTTATTTCTATAGCGCTTTTCACAACAGACATTGTCTCAAAGCAGCTTTACAGAAATCAATAGTGAAGGTGAATGGTGTGTTTTTATCCCTGATGAGCAGCCATGATGACTGTGGCAAGGAAAAACTCCCTTAGATGTTATGAGGAAGAAACCTTGAGAGGAACCAGACTCAAAAGGTAAACCCATCCTCATTTGGGTGACATCGACTGTGATTCTAAATCTTAAAACAATACAGAACACTTTGTTAGTTGAACTCCATGTGTATTAATTGTAGGCTGAAGGCATTCAGGAAAACAAAAGCTCATGCAGAATTTACACTGCCGAAAGTTTGTGCTTTTTGACCATTGCCTTCCACATTTAGTTCCAATTTGCTCTCATAATTTCCTCCACTATTCTGGGGAGATGTTCCTCCAGATTTTGGAGTGTGCTTGTGGAAATTTGTGCTCGTTCAGACACGAGGGTGTTAATAAAGTCAGGTACTGATTTAGGTGATGTGAGCAGGTCTGGGGTGCAGACAGCGTTCACATTCATCCCAAAGTTGTTCAATAGGGTTGAAGTCAGAGCTCTATAGCAGGAGATCTTCCACTCCGACCCAGGCAAAGCATATCTTCATGGTGTTTGCTTTGTGCACAGTGGCATTGCCATGCTGGAACAGGTTCGAGTCTCCTAGTTAAATTGTAGGAAAAATTTCACCAATTTCATACTGCATCCAGACACCCTATTATATTGTGTGCCTTCAGCTTTGTGATGACAGTTTGTGAAAGAACCACACATGGCTAGGATAGTCAGGTGTCCCAATACTTTTGTCTATATAGTGAATTTCTAGATATATTTTAATTAAATTGCTTTGTTTATGTTGTTCTGACTGATGCATTCTTTCTACAAAAATACATTAAAAATGCAAGGTTATGATGTTCCCTTAGAATAACATGGCAAAAATACAGCTCTACATGAACAGTTGATCAGGGTGTTGTGTGTTCACATGGTGGATCATTTCAAACATATTAAATCAAAAGTAGCTTAATTTTTGCTGAATATTTCTGGAGGTAAAACGCATACTTTGCGCCAACTTCGCACACACGGATCAGACCCGAATGACTTTCATGAAGCATAAAAAATTTATATTGTTGTTGATGCAACTGTAACAGCAGATCCAAGTCAATTTTCAGTCTCTCTGAACACACCAAGGGTTCCTGAGGGTTCTGCTGCAGTCGTATTACTGACCTGCGCGAAGAGTTTGTTGAGTCTCATTTGCTCGGACAACACGCTGACATTGTGAAAGAGGTGCGGCTGCATGTGGCTCCACATGTGAGGAAACCACCAGAACTCTGCCTTGTGTTGTAGTAACATGTCATCTCCTTCATCCTCCTCTTCAGTACCTATAAAAACATGCACCCATACACACGTTGGACTTGCGCATCAGAAGACCGGGAGATAAGCTTTTGTGAAATGAAAGTCTCACTGTCTTTACCTGCGTGGTAGAACTTTCCAGAAAAGCCGAGGTTAAAAGTAAACTTTGGGACTAGTGTGCGTAGTTTGGTTTGTGTGTTCAGGAGAGCCTAAAATTAGAAAAGCACATGGGCAAGTCAAGGTTTTCTTATCCACGTTCTTATCCAGTACATCAAGAACCATAGTGAGATGTAGCTCTACACGATTCTAAAGGTCAGTTCTCAATTCGATGGTAATTGAATGAAAAAGTAAAACTAAAATCAGCAAATTCATTATTATAAATTATAATTATATAAATCAATAAATTCATTAGCTATATCCTTGAGCAAGTGAATGCTCCAATGTGTTTGTCCAGCCCTGCATTTTGGTCGCTAAGAAACTGTACAGTTATCGCTCCCGAATACAGAAAAATAGCAGTATATTTAAAAACTTACAAACAACTGATTATACTTTTTACTAACACTATTAAAAAAAATCACCAAAAGAAATCTGATTTACAAAACCCATATTTTATTCTAGTTAGCAAGAAAATATTAAATATACACACTATACCAATAGTAATAATAATAATAATAATAATAATAATATTTTTATTATTATAATACTTTATTTATCTACACTAAATGAGCCAGTGGGCAAAATAACAATGTGACTGTCAATTTTAATATCAGCATGCACCTCCACTTTGGGAAGGAGTGTGTGTGTGTGTGTGTGTGTGTGTGTGTGTGTGTGTGTGTGTGTGTGTGTGTGTGTGTTTGGGTGGGTTTCCCTCTAGTCGATAAAAAAAAAAAAAAAAACACCTTTTTAAATCTGCTGAAGGGGGGGTGGGGGTGTTAGAAAGATAAAAACCCAAAGATTTTATAACATTGACAAACAACAACAAAAAATAAATCATAAATATTCCAGACACACCATTTTCTTGGCTCGAAAACCTTGGCTAGAAATTCACCCTTTCTCTCTGCTTTTGATTCCACTGAGACGTAGTAAAAAGTTATTGCAACCTTAAAAATAAATAAATAAAACGTCCTTGATAAGCTATTTTACAGACACGACCAACAGATGGCAATGTGGATCTGAAACGGAGCCTGCTACAAAGAGCGTTTGAACGCTTTGCGAAAATCAACAGCGTTCTAATATGGATCTGCATTCGCATGTGTTCGGTTCACATGCAGCTGGTCGAAATGCACACAGATTGACGAAAGCGAGTGTCTTCCATCAAAATAATCATGCCCTGAAGCAGCAAAAAAAATAACTAGCTGCAGTGCAAACAGCTGCACAGTGAGGCTTACAACACAAAACAATCTTGCCTTCAAGGTTGAAATCTCCGATTTGAAAAGTGATCGAGAGTGAGTGTAAGCGAAGAAGAGCATTAAGCTGCCGCAAATGATACAGCGGGGAGAGATAGCTCCGAGCGCCAATACAAACCCCGCATGCGCGCAAAGAGAAGGCTGCGATGGCAACGCAAATCGGGCCATGCTGAGTGTGAGAGACGTGGCTGCATGACAGGATAAGAGCCTTTGTTGCACAATGATTTAAGAGCCACAGTGTCCTTGAGCATGTCTGTTTGCTCTACCTCGAGTGTTTGCTCAGTGAGTCTGTATAATCCTCCAATTTGTGTGGCAATCGTAGCTCTAAGCAAAATCGGCAAGCACTGGGTGGGATTGAGAGATCCATTACTCCGCTGAATACGTTTGTTCAAAAAGTACATTTGACTTTGACACAGACCTCTACACTTTTGATAACGTTTGCTAACCTGTGAGGCGGATCATTACAAATTTAGCGCTTAGAAAACATTTAACTGATCGAAGTAATGAATCGAAAAGTCGAACTTATGTTATTAAACGAACTGCATTGATTTAAATGCCTGAAGTATTAACAGTTTTTTTAAAACATGATTAAGTGCCTTACATGTGCTTAATGTATTTGGGGGGAAAAACCCAACTCCTAATGACTAAGCGAAAGGAAGAGGGGGTGGGAGTAGCAGTTGGGTGGGCTCAGAGACAAAAATTAAGAATGAAATAGAAGCCCTAAACCTGAGGCCAGGGGTCAGAGCCCATCCTCTATCGCCATAGCAACTTCATCTGTCTCTAGACAGAAGTCAGAATCATGTAAGATCCTTGAATGTTGTATGAATGAGAAAAGGTTGGTGGACGATCACGTTCTGAAGCTTGACACAAGACTTGACACTGTCTTCTAGGGCAGCATAATTAATTGCATTTTAACCATGACTAGAATTTTCGCCGTGCTCAATTAATTAAATATAGTCGACTGATATGGCAGCAAAATGAGCTAATTGGCAGTCATTAAATCATTTTCAATTATCTTTGGCACATTCTTGATTTAACTGTATAGTAGCTACTTATAAATGCTTTTGACTTTCACATCCAAACAATCACCAATCACTTGTTTTATTTTGACAAAACGTCAAGGCGCAATAATTTTACAATTAATTAACTGTGACATCACCAGTCACGGTGGTCATTTTAGGCATAACCCCTGCCAGCCCTGCAAATATAAGCAGGGCCCTCGAAACAAGAACGATAATAAAGGAAACAATTACAGAACCGAGCAGAACATAATAGCCATTTCATACGCATAAGCAATAATCCCCTGCTGCATTCCTTTCCATCATTTACTTTTAACCACATTAGCATTCTTGAAGTAACTGTCCATTTAAGAAAGACAGGAGCTCCTCTTACCTGTCTGTCAGCACACCTCACAATAAGTCAGTGCTATTATCAGGCCATTAAGGAAATCCTCGAAGTTGAAATCCTTGACCATTTATCACTCATTTTGGATTTCAGACTCGGCTAGCTGGCAACAGACGAGCATAAACTGTCTAAAAATAGTTTGTTTTATTTTTTTTTTAATTGGGTTTGATGCTTCGCCGGACACAGTTCGGGTTCTGCCCCGTACAAGCGTGAGATCTGGAGGAATTCTACTTGGGAAATGAATGTGAGGAAAAGTTTCTGATTAACATGCATGCCTATAAAATCGAGTATAGCTATAACACTAACACACACACACACACACACACACACACACACACATACATACATACATACATACATACATACATATATACATACATACATATATACATACATATATACATACATACACACACACACACACACACACACACACACACACACACACACACACACACACACACACACACACACACACACACACACACACACACACACACACACACACACACACACACAGTGAGGAAAATAAGTATTTAAACACGCTGATATTCTGCAAGTTCTCCCACTTAGAAATCATGGAGGGGTCTGAAATTGTCATCGTAGGTGCATGTCCACTGTGAGAGACATAATCTAAAAAAAAAAATCCAGAAATCACAATGTATTATTTTTTTAAACTATTTATTTGTATGATACAGCTGCAAATAAGTATTTGAACACCTGAGAAAGTCAATGTTAATATTTGGTACAGTAGCCTTTGTTTGCAATTACAGAGGTCAAACGTTTCCTGTAGTTTTTCACCAGGTTTGCACACACTGCAGGAGGGATTTTGGCCCACTCCTCCACACAGATCTTCTCTAGATCAGTCAGGTTTCTGGCCTGTCGCTGAGAAACACGGAGTTTGAGCTCCCTCCAAAGATTCTCTATTGGGTTTAGGTCTGGAGACTGGCTAGGCCACACCAGAACCTTGATATGCTTCTTACAGAGCCACTCCTTGGTTATCCTGGCTTTGTGCTTCAGGTCATTGTCATGTTGGAAGACCCAGCCTCGACCCATCTTCAATGCTCTAACTGAGGGAAGGAGGTTGTTCCCCAAAATCTCGCAATACATGGCCCCAGTCATCCTCTCCTTAATACAGTGCAGTCGCCCTGTCCCATGTGCAGAAAAACACCCCAAAGCATGATGCTACCACCCCCATGCTTCACAGTAGGGTTGGTGTTTTTGGGATGGTACTCATCATTCTTCTTCCTTCAAACACGTTTAGTGGAATTATGACCCAAAAGTTCTATTTTGGTCTCATCTGACCACATGACTTTCTCCCATGACTCCTCTGGATCATCCAAATGGTCATTGGCAAACTTTAAACGTGCCTGGACATGTGCTGGTTTAAGCAGGGGATCCTTCCGTGCCATGCATGATTTCAAACCATGACGTCTTAGTGTATTACCAACAGTGACCTTGGAAACGGTGGTCCCAGCTCTTTTCAGGTCATTGACCAGCTCCTCCCGTGTAGTTCTGGGCTGATTTCTCACCTTTCTTAGGATCATTGAGACCCCACGAGGTGAGATCTTTCATGGAGCCCCAGTCTGAGGGAGATTGACAGTCATGTTTAGCTTCTTCCATTTTCTAATGATTGCTCCAACAGCGGACCTTTTTTCACCAAGCTGTGTGTATATATGTATATATATATATATATATATACATATATACACACACACACACACACACACACACACACACACATACATATATATATATATATATATATATATATATATATATATATATATATATATATATATATATATATGTGTATATGTATGTGTGTGTGTGTGTGTGTGTGTGTGTGTGTGTGTGTGTGCATTTTTCAAGTCTAAACTGTAGCTGACCTGCCAAGAAGTTTTGGCTTTCAAGAGTCTGCAATGTTATCTTGGCCATTTCTCACGAGTCCACAGAGGATTGTAGCCGTTAAAGTGCACTTCACAGAAGTGCGTCTAACATATACAGTATATACATATTATATATATATTTTTTGCACCAAGTACGAAATGTCCTGCGTGGACGGCAGAAAACGTCTCCTTAAAAGAAGACAATAAATCAAGCACTTTTGTTTAGGAAAGAAAGTTTTGACCTCAAAGGCCAGCATGCGGACCATGTGTGGTGTGAAATGTGTGCGAGTGGGTGGAAATCAGCTTTAGTGCTTAAGAGTCACTGCTGAACCAGCACACAGCGAGAACAGACGCGATTAGGCCTCCATTAGACAGGCTTGTTTGTGAATGCTATGCTGCTCCACTGCTTGAGCACTGATTACAGCCCACTCCTTCAGCATCAAGCAGGTGGCAGGGCACACACTGCTCTTTTCCCTTCAGCAAAGTTTAATGAAATGGAGCATGAAATCCAACAACAGGTGTAACATTGTTTTCCTTTATATCTTTCACCTCTTTAATGCAAAGTAATTATTCTCTGGAGCGAGATCATAAATAACCAAGCTACACACACACACAAACACACACAAACACACACACACACACACACACACACACACACACACCTTAAAGGTAAAATTTCTTTTTCTATACAGCAGGATTTATATGCATTATATCCTAGTGTTCATTGAACATATTAACATAAGTATATGTGCAATGAGGTTTCCATAAGTTTCAACCTCCTCCTAAAGATCCACAGTCTTGCTTGTAAGACTGAACTCATAAGACTAAGCAGAGGCGCTTGATAGATTTCAACTTACAGTACACTTAATCTTACTGTCATCATTCTCTCCCTCAGACATACACAAAGGACCGGTCACATGCCTTCATCTCTAAATCGAGCAGCTTCACACGTTTTAGCCAACACTAAACACTGCCCTCACACTGTGAGGCTCATAGAAAAGATCACATTCATTACCATTAAGCCAGTTAAGTCGTGTATTTTATACACACTACACCATCAGGAATGAGAAACAGTCCGCATTTCTCAAGGTTGTCCACAGGGGTGCTGTCTAACAGTCTGGTTGTTCTGATCTCAATTCCACTCTAGCAAACTTCAACAATGACAAAGTGATCTCCTCCGAATTAATATAACTGCATAAAGTGAATCCAACACGCTATGCACTTTTGGAATTCAAGCAGCCTTTTTTTCACACGTGTAAACTAACCAGTGAGGCAGAAGCAGAGTTATAAGGAGCATGATGTAGCGCTGGAGAAATTCCATAATAGATATGTGAGCAAAAAATATATTATATATATATATATATATGGATGTGAGGCACAGAAAGTATTACAGTATTTATTTATATACTTAAACATGTATTTAGATGCTTTCAGACTAAAGGGAAAGGGAAATCTTTGCACTGTGTTAATATAAATGCATTGTGATGTTCAGTGAAATGACTCCAGTGGAACCTCCTCGATTCTGCAAACCACCGTGTCTCTTAAACTATATTTGAATTTATTTTTCAAAGCACTGAAAAATTTCCAGATTTTTCCATGCAGATGTTGAACATTTTTATACCGATGCAGACCCAGTCAACAAAGGGGACGTACTTTCTTTTGGCACAATTTCGCCTAGCATTTTCAAAATCTGCTGGATATAGTGAAATTGAACTCTGCGTAGTACTTCTACACTTATCTTCCCCAGCCAGATCTAACAGCTCTGACCACTATTGATCTGACATTTTCAGCAGATCGAGCTCTATAAATTGGACAGACTCAACATCAATTAACAGCCTAAAGTCAGCGCAATAACCGAGGAACTTTGTTGCATCCCCTGTGTATGAAACACACTGTGTATGAAACAAACTTAATTGACGTCGGGATAATTAACTGGCTGATTGACTCAAGAAGGCTCTCATCCCACTCAGTGGGAATATAAGGGTGCACGCAAGCTGGCAGACAGCCCTTTTTCGCTGAAGTAACAACTTCTGTTCTCTTCCTTCTTCGTCTTGCGTCTTTTATATTCTAAACAATCGTGTTGTCAATGTTAATGCCTATTTAATTAACCTATATTTCTCATTAAAAAGGCATAAAGGTGTAATGACCTGTCGGAGAGGGTAACCTTCAGGCGAAGTCTCTCCTGGCGTTAAATACATAAAAGCAGGCATGTTCGAGTGCTTCCCTACGTTACGTTGTTAAAAGCCAACAGCCCCCTCAAGGATTTTTTTGTATAATTTTTTTTAGACGCTGTTGACTTATACTTTTACAAATGATCAAAATACCTCTTCCTTTTCTTGCTACGAGGGAATCGCAACATGTACAGCAGGACCCAAATATACTAACTTATCTGTAATCACGCAGAGACGGCAATAAATAGGAGGTTAATAAGGACCGTAACCAAATCAGCGTATTGTCCCAAGGGCATGTTTAAACAAGTGTAATCACTGCAAATGTTTGCTGTGTGGCTCTTTATACCCAGTCACACGCTGCTGCTCAGTGGCTTCAGCAGCTTAACCTACTGTTCTACCGATGATGTAGATTTTAAGCAGTATTGTGCGAGCAAAAGAGTAAAGTTGTACTGACTGTTATGAGTTACATTATCATAATATTCAGTACAACAGTCTCATTGAGGTTTTTTAATTAGCAGTTCTGTAAACAGGATAATTATATTGTCATTTCAGACAATGCATGGTTTGATTTTTTTGCTCATAAATCAAGAGGGGGAAAAAAAAGTCCTCAAAGAAATCACTGCTAGACAGAGAAATGCCAATGAGCAGACTGACTAACAGCTTGTAGGAAGCTCAGTGATGTTTCGACTATAATGAATAATTGCTCAAATTGAAATTGTATGTACTGTACACATAGGAACGGAAAGATCAGCGCAGTGAAACGCACTAGTGCTGTTACACCACACATCAGACTCTTGGAAATTCATATACAAGAAATCACCATCCTACATTTCATGCGTGAATGCGCTGAAAAGCAAATATCGACACTGACCTTCACATCCGACACCTTCATGCGCGTTCCTTCCTTTCCCACAAAGATGTCGTCCACATCCACAAGTATGTGTCTCTCCAGCGACAAGCATAGTCTTTTTCCGGTTAAATAAGCGATAGCATCTATAAAAATCAGTTTGTGCAGCCAGAATGAGAGGTTGTTGCCAAACAAAACTCTCTGGATTCCGTCGTGAAGGCCAAGATCCTGCACCACGGTGGCGTGCAGGACTCGCTGGGGGCCAAGGTGAGCCAGGGCCTCTGAAGACTTGGTGCTGGCCAGTAGTACAGGTTCATAGGTACTGTGGTTGGATTGGAAAACAGTCCAGTCATCACCTGGCAGTGGACCCTGCTCCACTTCGTTGGGCTTGGTGACGTAGAGCAGTGGTGCAGCAGGATTTATTCTGTAATCCCGCAGGCCCAAATTGGAGTGCAGGAAAAGAGGAAAGCCCTTAAGTTGAGCGCTAAGCAGCGAGTTCTCGTTGGCCTTAAAGAAGCCGATAATACCCACACCGAACTCTGAGCAATACTTATCGAGTAGATCACGGTTCCATGCGTCCAAATTGACGTATTTAAGGACATTTTCGTAGATGACTAATGCGTACCGGCCCCGATCACGTTCCATCAAAGTGGGCATGTCGCCCTTGCTAGGGGCAATCTCTGTGTGGTAGCGGAAGCGACTAGATTCTAGGATGGCCACGATCTCCTGCCCCAGCTGGGAGTAGATGCTCTCTATAAACACTAGCACAACAGGTTCTGTGCGAGAGTTGTCTACTGCTTTGACAGTCCGCTGGCGGCCAACAAACGGAGGCAGAAAGAGAGGTACCCGCTGCACGCCATCCCCCGCTGCGACCACTTCGCCACAGTCACTGAAGGGCAATGGAGGTGCCTCCTTTATCTTGGGGCTGTTGCTGACATAGTAAGCCAGGAGTGCCATAGAGAGCAAGCAAAAGATAATGAGCACCAGGATGAGGCGGTGGAGCTCCAGCTGCCTGATGCCCCGCAGGAGCTTCCACAGCCCCATTGCCACAGAGGGAGAACAGGAGCCAGGGAGCGATTTGGGTATGCAGACCTTTGCAGCCAGAAGAAAAGGTAATAGAGGGGGAACAGAAAAAGGAAGAAAAGGGTTGAGCAGCACACACTGGTAAACACTTTAAACAAAGAGGAGCCATTTACGCTAAGTCACCATGGCCCCCATAGCCCATGACTAGCCTTCTTTCTGTAAGGTCCTTCTCTGGCCACCACGACTCAACGCGTTTGCTTCACGGTCAGGTTCCTGGAAACCAACACGTGTACGCTCTTTAGCAGACACAGTGTCTCAGCTTTCTCCACAGCTTGGCTTAAGACGAATGGGTTTCTCGCTCTTGTTTCATGATAGTCCACTGCCTCTACTGCTCCTCAACGTATCTCGCTCTCTGCTCTCTCTTATGCCTTTTTGCTGCCCCAAACAGGTACGATTCGATGCGACGAAGCCCTCTTTTTTTTCCTGGTAACAGAGAAGAGCTCCTGACGCTTCTGCAGCTCTCAGCAAAGGCCGCTTTGCGGATGACCACGACACGACCAGGATGGTGAATAGTGCCCCCTGCAGAAACCCAGCCAATCCATCATCGGAAAAAGAAAATGCTGTTGGAAATAGAGAGACAAAGATTTAGAGATGAACACAACAGAAACGTGTAGTGCATTAAATTATAATGTGTCTAGTGTAAGGAGCAGACTGTATGCAGTATTGAAGTTTCACACACACACACAATAAGGTTTTAACTTCAACAATAACAATGAGCAGGACTAGTACTTGTGTTGTGCGTGGGTGGACTTGGCCACTGATGAGCACGCTAAAATGAGACACTGAAAAACTCAAAGGCCTTAAGAGCTACTTCTGATCACCTGATTCTAGATTCTTCCATGCAGCCATGTGAATTTTCCATTAGGGCCCCTCATGACGCCCACCAATGTACTCTCGGTGGGTCAAGAGGGCTTTCTCATGACTCAAAATAGCTCACCATAACCTCCGTGTGCTGCCAGCTTCCCGGTACAAAGATAGCATTACAGGTAAGAGAGGACAACTCTGACCTTAGAAATCAGTGAACAAGGGGATTCTATTGGCCAGCTCGAGCTACTAACATGTTTTTGTTTACGCACAGAGCCGAGGATGGACAGTAAACCCAATGCCATGAGAGACACACACTGTAGTCCTGTTGGCAAACCCGAGAAAGGTTTGCAGCAAAATGCCAGCTGTTGAAGGGTTGAAGCTGTATGATTTGGGATAAGCAAAGTCAGTCAGAAGGTCAGAAGTCCATCAGTGGAGTTTACAGCCACCTATATGTCTAACATGATCGATGCCAGCCAGCCAGCCTTCCACTGTAAATCAGCTCAAGCGCTTAAAGGATCAGTTTTCTCACAGATGAACAAATGCAGCAAAGCCTTCTGGTCCGGTCACCTTGTCAAAGACAAAAGAAAGTGCGGGGGTAAAAAAAAAAGCAGAAAAATCCACAAGGTCAGGGCAGAGGGAATCTCTTTGCATCGCTCTTAATGTGCCTGCTTACAGGGGCAGAGTATTACTGCTGTTACCTGACAAGGGAGTGCAAGGGAGTAGGAAACAGGGGAGAAGGATTCTAGAGAACCTAATTTATCAACTGCATGGCCCAGTCTAGTGAAGAGAGCATCCTGAAACTAGAACCTGGACTATTATTAGCCTGAGAAAAGCTCACCTCACTGACCACTTCATAGCACTATGAGGGCACGAACACATGACTTAATGATGAGAGGAAAAAATGCATTCAGACCCAAGGGGCAGTCCTCTGTTATTTTTGATTATGATTGCATTCTGATGTTAACCTTTGGCTTCACAGATGTTAAATAACTTATTACAAGATGTGTGGGGTGTGTTTGCGCACGCACTATGAGCTTTAAAATGAATCTTTTTCTTTTGCAGCTCGAGTTTTGTACTGCTGTGGTTTCACACAAAACTGGCCTCTGTGGTTAGAAGTGAGCTTTAATCTCAATTAAAGAGCTTTTAATTTCAACGCTGCTATTTCTCTAATGATATTGTAGCATCTGGCCAGCGGCAGGCTAATCCCGATTTATTTTTGATAGGAGCCAGAGCAGGAAATGATCAGTAGGCCATGCATATCTTTAGCTTATTAAGCTGCAGCCCCTGGTAAACAGATACTTGTAGTGCGCATGAAGAAGAGCGGAAATTAGTTGGAGAGGAAAAAAAGAGAGGGAGGAAAAAAAACAACAAAGAATGAGGGCGTGTGTGTGCATGATGTGATATGACAAGTAGAAGAAAAACAAAATCTCACCCGAGTCCAAGGGGGGAAGAGAAAGAGGAACACTTGGAAGACATAGGAGTACGTACCATATACACGATTTTAAGTCAAAGCAAAAGAAAACTCAATAAGACTGTTATTTTCCTGGAGGATACCATGTGACCTCCACACATAGCAGTGTCTCCCAGTGGTCTCAATAAGATATGACAGCAATTAGAGATAATACGAGTTTAAGGGACTGATGCAGAGACTAAAGTTGCACTACTCTGGCATACTGACAAGATGATTGATTGCTTTCTTACACATCACTCTGCAGGAAGATTTGCCTACAGAGCCAATCAGGTAGCTGTTCTGTCTACATGCAGCTCCACTTCTGGTCTCTGAGCTGAGTCAGACATTGCTTCCGTTATGCGATGTTCACTCCCTTTGCACAATGCAAGACAAACCCTATACTTCCTGTAATCAATAAACTATCAGACTCCCTTCATTTCCTTCTGATTGCCTGCCTCCAGCAGCTACACACAACCAGCCTCATGGAAAGTCCCCCATGGCTCACACGTGGAAATGAAGGAAATGAACATCAGCAAGAAAATGTATTAAAAGAACACAGAGGAAAAGCAAAGTTTCCCCCTCAGCAGTGTGTGACATTCGATTCCTCAGATATATAGCGGTGCTAATGATTAAAAGTCAGAGAGACGGACACAAACACAGGTGTGTGTGCAGAGCGCACTTTTGAAATCAATGCATCACGTGCAAACAGATTTAGGTCCCTGAGTACAGGGAGACTCGGTTCAGCTGCGGTCCTCTATAAATGGCCTTGCGCACCACGCGCACATCACACCACCTCTCACCTCCAGTCCAGCCCGGCGAAACTCACGGGATGCGTTTCGTCTCAAATTGCACAGGCTCCAGTTACTAGCACTGAACATAGCACTGAACATTCAGCGCTATTCCGTGCAGCGTCATGAGGACAAAAACCTGACCTCTGACCACAGAAATCTTTATTATATTGATTACCAATGGTCCAAAGCAGTGTCACAAATGGCTAGCTACTAGTGGGAAGTTAGTAAACATTCAATGTTGTAAATTATTGTACAGTCGAATATGTAACAAAAAGGTATTTATTTTGCTGTGCTTCTATTTATACACTTACTAACAATCAAAGAGTGTAGATTAAAGGTTGATCTCTAGAACGTTAACAGGGTTTCTGCAGGTTTCACAAAATCTAATTTAAGACCTTTTCAAGACCAGCAAGGATAAAATTTAAAACCTATATCACGACATCAGCAACACACAAATACGTTGTGAGCAACTGGCCTTAAACAAGCCCTAAATTCAAGCCAAGTATCATTAATACTTGCACTCCCTCTCAGCTGAAAAAATCAAATCCGTTCTCATGTCTGTGGTACAATCGAAGAGATTCGCACCATAACAGAAAACCGATTGGCTGTTGCATGTTAGTCTCATTTGTAGTCGAAATATTATATTAGGATTATCGAAAGAAAGAACTGCTATACCAAGCAAACAAACAAAAAAACATTCTAAAGTTCAATGAGCATTAGAGGTAGAGTTATATAAACATCGGAAGATTAAGACCTGCTTAAAAAGATTTAAGACCTAGAACAGTTTAAGGCCTAAAATGTTTTTTTGTTTTTTTTTAGACTTTTTAAGACCCAGCGAAAACCCTAGTTAACCATAATATCGGATCATGACAGCACGCACAAAGGCACAGGAGGCACATGGACCACCCTATTGCAAATATTCTTGAGAGCTCATTCAATGCAGAGTCAAGAAGGAATTGCGAGGTTGAATTTAACTGAAAATAACTGCGCGCGCGCACACACACACACACACACACACACACAGACAGGTATTATGCAGCCTGACATGTTAGCTGATACTTGATGGACAGTGATGAGCAGTTCCGATGCAGAAAAAAACAAAAACAAATGTGACCTAAAAACAACAGCGAGGATGAGGGGGCTCGACAAACGCGCACACCCACACACCAGAATAAGTGCTTGGACAAGTTAATCGTATGAAGTTTGGTCCGTGCAATTAGTTAAGTGGCACCGACTACAATTAGCAGGCATACCTTTTATTTAACAGCATGCCATTTGCACCCAGCACTTATTAGTTACAAACAGAACAATGCATCAAGTTAATGTTCTGGCAAGAGGCTAAATTGGATGTGCTGTAGGAGCGTTCCTGCAAACCTCACACGACGTTCTGATAAATGAAAGCTAATTAATAATCCTCCGCCTTCAACGTGTTTTATAACCGTTTATTCTATAGGAAATGGCTGCAAGCTGCCAGTCTTGTTTCTTTTTTTTTTTCTCCCCTCCATCAAAGTGTTTCAGAAAGTTCTCATGAAGGTGAGAGTGCTTTTATACCACAGTGCAGCGGAATGATCGATTATGACCACAAGAGGAACATTCTTTTCATACTCGAGCACAGCTACGACAGAGGCTTCAGCTTGAACATGAACAACAGGTTCATTTCAGAGCACTCGTTCTACTGCGTTATAGTTTCTATAGTAACAACTTCTACACATGTATGACAAATAATAATAAAAAAAAATATACAATTAATAAAAATGTTTGGAATGTAGTTGGAGACCTTTTTCTGAGATATATTTTTTGGCATTTATGAAAGAATCCCTATAATCCCAGAAGATTATAGTTTCTGTAAGACATTTAACCAGGTGTCTGGGAGACTAGCGGAAGAAAAAAAAAAAAAAAAAAAAGAAGAAGAAGCCCCAAAATAAAGCACCGTACATCAGGAGAAGAATTTACTCCAGGCCCAATTGATGCACTGTGTAGTGTTCACTTTTCAGTCTGATTAAATATTGACAAATTTCCTCTATGATGTTAACTGTTCTAGGTAAAAAAAAAAAAAAAAAAAAAAAAGCTTAAATAGAACGAGGTACGGCTGAAAAGCAGGAGCAGTCGCGGTGTCGTCATGGTTACAGTGTGCATGTACACAATATGAACCTCTTTTTTTTAACATCGGCACAAACGACCAGCGCATTCAGGGGGAAGAAACGGCAAGTGTGAAAGCAGCATGAGTTACTGTGTTCTATGCACTTGGTTCAGCACCGTTACAGAGATATTGCACACACAAGTAAGGGAGAGAAAGACACCTGATGCAGAGCCACAGCTGTGAGTGGTACTAGACGTTGGACATGGATATGCCCATCACGTGTCATGTGCATCTAATAGCGTTTCTCAGGATGTACTTCGGGCAAATAAAATTTCACGGATTGCACTGTAAAAGAGGAAACCAAAGATTACTGCTGCTGTTGTGAAAATAAATTCAAACTCTACAAAAATCCAGCATTTAATTGCCATCGAGACATTTGCAAATTAGACTAAGCTTCTAAAAGACATTCTAATTTACATGCAAATTCAAACTGCGCATACTGCTTACAAATACATTTATTTTCAATCTATTAGAGATAAAGCAGAGAAGGTGTTTTATCCTAAAACCAAAAACATTAACCAAAAAAAAAAAAAGGAGGGAACTGACAAGAGCGATTGTTGTCTGGGGTCAAGCCCTCACTGCCCAAACAGCACAAATGCTGATCACAAAAATTCCACAAGATCCCCCCCCACCTCGCCCTGTCATTCACCTCCCATACACACCATGCTAAATAGACTATCTGCACTCCACTAAGCAGCACACACACACACACACACACACACACACACACACACACACACACACACACACACACACACACACACACACACACACACACACACACACACACACACACACACACACACACACAGAGAGATAAAGATAGCTCCCGCCAAGACCACAACCCTGTTTTTTATATCATCATCATTATAATTATAAAATAAAGAAAGCAATTCAAATTAAAATTTCAGTATAATGTTATGAATTATACATTTCCAGCTGTGTTGCTATAGAATGGTAAAAGCACTTCGCAGCATTAGTCAGATGTTAATGCTCTACAGGTGGATAGAGTCTCATTTAAAAAAGCTTATTTTCTAGTTTCATGAGATCAAGAATCATCCTGACAACTGAGAGACACTCAGGGGGTCGATAATTGTTTTAGGATTTTATTTTATATATATATATATATATATATATATATATATATATATATATATATAAAAAAAAGTAAGTATACACACACACACACACACACACACACACACACACACACACACACACACACACACACACACACACAAGGTGGTATCAAAAAGTTTTGAGACAAGTTTTGTGACACACCAACAAATGGCAGCACAATGCTGCATGCACAGTCACAGGGAGCACCGACCTTCATAAGTGAGTGTGCCACATGAAAAAAAGAAATACTTAATAAAAATTCAACACCCTGTGAAATCAATAGGCCATAGGTGCTGTGTTTAAAGAAAAGTAGATTAAGTAGCAAACATCTGAGAAGAGATCCTTACTTCTAGGTAATGTTGGCAAAAAAAATAAAAAATTAAGCTGCTCTATGTTCAGGAGGTTAACCCATCTCTAATTAAGGCTGAATCAATGGTCAATCAGTGAAACTGGCACTTCATTAAGCACTACTGTCTGAGAGCAATAAATGGTCACCTAGCACACTAGTAAGAGAGGTGATCGACAGAGCCGTCCAGAACGTCAAATTAAACGTGACCTGAAAAAAAAAAAAAAACACTGGAGAGCAACAGCATAGTGCATGAGTGAAGGAAAAGGTCATAGGCTCAGGAGAAATATGTGCTGTGAACAGACAGGCAAGCGATGATATATCAGCATTGAGCATCTTGGGAGGAAAGAAAGAAAACCAAAATCCAGCTGAAAAAGCACTGATGACAGGTCATTACACTAAGGCTAATGTAGAAGGAGCGAGACTAAGTTTGTCCAAACGGTGCAATGGTTTTTTGCCTACAGGGTAAGCCTTTCCCACCCACACCATAGAGGCTGTTTAGACAATAAACCAACAGGATCCACAGCAGGCCACCCACTGCGTGTGTATGCACGTGCGAGTGTGAGAAAAAGTTTAAAATAGCTGAGAGCATGATTTCTGGCCACCTGTCTGGTTTCTTTCAGTGACCTCACTAATATCATGTCCTGTAGTGTGCAAATAAGACCTCTAACACTTATACGGACAAAGATCCGTTTGTATAAGTGCAGATGCTAATAAGATGAGCATAAGAGCTTAAATTACTGCATTAGCAGGGCAGAGAGAGAGCGAGAGAGAGAGAGAGCGAGAGAAAGAGCCCAGAGTGAGAAGCTGTACTACTGTACATTACCATAAAAAAGCTGCTGGAGAGGAAATGAATGAGAAAGGAAGAGTGGAAGAGAAGTAATGTGGTGCTGGTACCTCTGGCACTGGCAGTCACTAATGAGTAACATTGAGCTCATAGACTGCATGGTCTGAGAGGAACCTTGGGCTACTGATTGACAGAGAGCTGATCTTCAAAGACAAGACTGCTGGTCAAACAGGCATCGGACCTCAAGGCTGCTGTATATGCAATGTGCTCAGACTGCAGCTAGTTGGTGTGGGTAGGAGCTTTGACTACCGTAATTTCCGGACTATAAAGCGCACCCATATATAAGCCGCACCCACTAAATTTGACAAATATTTTTATTTTGAACATAAATAAGCCGCACCTGTCTATAAGCCGTCTACATTGAAACTAATGAACTTTACACAGGCTTTAACGAAAGACAGTGTCTGTTACACGGTGTAACGGGTGAAATATGTTGCGCTTCCTTTAGGAGCATAGCGGTATTTTGGGAATAGCCTGCTGCCGCATTTATCCGTTATTACTGCACGTGTGGAGACCGAGGAATATGTCCTTATTATTTAATAATAATAAAAAAGCACGAGTTTTGGACCCTGTCTGTGCTTATATGATTTCTGTTGCAACTGGAGTTAGCGAGCTCTCCCTTAACCCAGACTCAACGCGCTACAACGGCTTGTATCTAAACAGTAGCCTACCAAGAAAGTCATTGTTCACCGTCTTCCTCCTTCCTTTCACAACTATTTCTCTCTGGAGTTTTTCTTTTGGCATTTTCTTTCGTGCGTTTAAAAAAAAAAACTTTTTTTCTCCCGATGCCGTGCAGCTCAGAACACAGGTGAGGTGCGTTTTTTCCGTTTCCGTTCGGAAATTTCATTGGTCTAATGTTATGGGGTTCAGTTTTTTTGGCTTTAAGTTTGTGAAACTGGGAAAAACCCAGGAAAAATTCATAAATTAGCCGCTTCTTTGTTTAAGCCGCGGGGTTCAAAACATGGGAAAAAGTAGCAGCTTATAGTCCGAAAAATACGGAATTTCTTCTTAAACTCAAGAAGATTGTGAGGATTTGATTTATATTACTATTTATTTGATCAGTATGATGGTCTTATATTTAAAGACCACGTGGTGACAAGTCAACTTGGGAGTCATTTGGAATGTCTTCTTAATTTGTCCTCAAATAAGGGAAAACAGGTCATACCTGACTACATATAAACCTGTAAAATGAGAATTATTAAAAAAATTAATGCTAAATGGTTGTAAACAGCCTGAATTAAAGTCTACACTTTCACATTTACATCCTGATTGCTTCTTTTTTGACTCCATAACAGGGCTCTTTTCAGGACACTTGACTACTGCCGCTGCAACCTTGGCAAAGCACGTCTTCATCAAGCTTAATGCACTGGGCCATTGTCATGTTGGTTCAGATTTACTGTAGGACCTTTAGTACCTGTGAAGGGAAATTGAAAAGACATTCTATACAATTGTGTGCTTTCAAGTTTGGGGCAACATCCTGGTGAAGGATGCACTTATAGAAAACCGTTTATTAGTATACGTTAATTTATTAAGTACCGTAGTAAAAATAGCTTTTACTGAATATATTCTTGTTTAAAGAGTGGAATGGAGCTAGCAGTATATTAGCAGAAAATATGACCTAACTGGTGTGTGCAACATTCAAACTAACATATTAAGCAAAGATGCTTGATTCTTTTACTAGTTGGTTGGCAATAAAAGAAAGAAAAAAAATATGCTAGTCTAAGTCACAATCATCTTGTCCCAAGTGCCCTGATTAGTGATTTGTCCCCCTTTAAAATGCGATACAGGATAGTTACATTGCCAATATTTGTGCTGCATTTGAGTATTTATAGTCGACGCCTAGTATAAGATGCTGCATACATATATGCCAAGAGTATATCTGGGTGAATAGAGTCTCCCCCCTCATACCAGTACTGGACAGAGTGAACAAGTGGCTTGAAAGGACAAAGAAAGTCCATCAGGCTGAACATGACCTCCGGCCCTATTCCTTTGAGATGTCTTCCTCAAGACAGCAGTTACACTGACCCTTCTGCCCTGGCCGTGACTTAAATTACTATTCCTAACAGACTTCGAGTAGACATCACAGACACATACATCCCCTGTTCTATTAAGGCTTGAATTGAAATTTTTTTCTATATTATTTGAGTATTTTTTACTTGGAAATCTTTTTTTTTTTCAGATGGCATGCTGTATGGCCATGTGATCATCTGCTGCCCAATTCTTTTTGTAGCCTAATCACACAATTTCATCCAACGATGACAGTTTTTGATGTTTGGTTAAACATAGAATAAAAAATAAATAAATAAAATCACAATTGGATACTCTGCGGTTAATGTTTTCGTCATACTTTAGCTTTGGATTCAAATTTCCACTAATATCTGAAGAGCTACGAAATCAATACTTTTAACTGATATTTAATTGCTTAAAGCCCCGGTTTTCATTTTGTTGCAAGTCCCTCATATAGGTGTTGTGTCTCTCATGACGTGCATGTGTTAACGCGGGTTACAGAATCTGTGTTCCCTGATCTCAAGCTGGGCTTTCACACCACACTAACGCAACAGATGAATCACTCTCGTTCCATTTGCCCGGACGACGCATGCACCATGTCTGGATGATGGTAAATTGCCAAATGAAACTCCTCCACAACAACTGCTGTGGTCTCAAACACGTACTTTATTGACCGATCTGAACCGGTACACTTGGTAATGGGAATGAAAAAATTGCTCCAGTGATAAAGTAGGTCTCTACCAAGGAATCTCATTGTACTTATTACATTAGAATTGTAAATAATCTATAGAAGCTTGAAGGAAGTCTTGGTATTAACTGACCATTAGACAGTAGTGTGAAAGGCTTGATCCACTGCTGGCCATGTTAACATTTGTGTTGAAAGTGTAAAAGCAGTGCTCCTAGCCATAACATTTTGTACACCCTATTTGTGAGAAATCCCCAAAAGAGCTTTACCTACTGTACATGTACCTTCATTATAGACAAAGAATAAAACAAGACTGAAGGTGCTTTTATAAAAAAAAAAAAATTATAATAAATAAATACGTCTAGTGGGTGTTGTTGCACTTATACCACATTCATGTACAAAAATTAGTGCTTCATTTACTAATGAAATGATTAATAGATTTAATAAAAGATTCAAAAAGTTGCAACCCCCTCCTCACACACGCACACATTATAATCTATCATTCTTTTTCTGTCTCTCACACACATACACAGTAGCCACATCAGCATTCATAAGAATTATGTTGTTAAAATGATCTATTTTTCAGTCTGTTTATTATTAGTTCCAGAATATGTGGAGTGTCCACCATACAAGTCCCCCAAGTCCCTGTGTACGAGCTGTTACTATATAAATAATAACGTATTAGAAAGTGTGCATTAGTATTAACCCGTCACTCATTGCAAAACATGTTCTGTGAATAGGTGATGGAAGAGGGGTGCAATATTTTTTGCATATGTGTAGTTTATGAAATGTGGCATGAAATATGCACCATTGTAATGAAAGTTATAAATGTATATATACAGTGAGGAAAATAAGTATTTGAACACCCTGCTATTTTGCAAGTTATCCCACTTAGAAATCATGGAGGGGTCTGAAATTGTCATCGTAGGTGCATGTCCACTGTGAGAGACATAATCTAAAAAAAAAATATCCAGAAATCACAATGTATGATTTTTTTAACTATTTATTTGTATGATACAGCTGCAAATAAGTATTTGAACACCTGAGAAAGTCAATGTTAATATTTGGTACAGTAGCCTTTGTTTGCAATTACAGAGGTCAAACGTTTCCTGTAGTTTTTCACCAGGTTTGCACACACTGCAGGAGGGATTTTGGCCCACTCCTCCACACAGATCTTCTCTAGATCAGTCAGGTTTCTGGCCTGTCACTGAGATACACGGAGTTTGAGCTCCCTCCAAAGATTCTCTATTGGGTTTAGGTCTGGAGACTGGCTAGGCCACGCCAGAACCTTGATATGCTTCTTACAGAGCCACTTCTTGGTTATCCTGTCTGTGTGCTTCGGGTCATTGTCATGTTGGAAGACCCAGCCTCGACCCATCTTTAATGCTCTAACTGAGGGAAGGAGGTTGTTCCCCAAAATCTCGCAATACATGGCCCCGGACCACATGACTTTCTCCCATGACTCCTCTGGATCATCCAAATGGTCATTGGCAAACTTAAGACGTGCCTGGACATGTGCTGGTTTAAGCAGGGGAACCTTCCGTGCCATGCATGATTTCAAACCATGACGTCTTAGTGTATTACCAACAGTAACCTTGGAAACGGTGGTCCCAGCTCTTTTCAGGTCATTGACCAGCTCCTCCCGTGTAGTTCTGGGCTGATTTCTCACCTTTCTTAGTATCATCGAGACCCCACGAGGTGAGATCTTGCATAGAGCCCCAGTCCGAGGGAGATTGACAGTCATGTTTAGCTTCTTCCATTTTCTAATGATTGCTTCAACAGTGGACCTTTTGTCACCAAGCTGCTTGGCAATTTCCCCGTAGCCCTTTCCAGCCTTGTGGAGGTGTACAATTTTGTCTCTAGTGTCTTTGGACAGCTCTTTGGTCTTGGACATGTTAGTAGTTGGATTCTTACTGATTGTATGGGGTGGACAGGTGTCTTTATGCAGCTAACGACCTCAAACAGGTGCATCTAATTTAGGATAATAAATGTAGTGGAGGTGGACATTTTAAAGGCAGACTAACAGGTCTTTGAGGGTCAGAATTCTAGCTGATAGACAGGTGTTCAAATACTTATTTGCAGCTGTATCATACAAATTATTAGTTTAAAAATCATACATTGTGATTTCTGGATATATATATATATATATACACACACAGTATATATATATATATATACACACACAGTATATATATATATATATACACAGTATATACACACACACACACACACACACACACATATACATACACACACACACATTACTGAAGATTCCGGAAGAGTGTAATAAATTTGACAGCATGACACCAACAATCTGGCTTAAATTCATGGGAAATTAAGGTTATAGTGACAAACTACAAGAATAAAATGTTGAATGTGCAAATACTTTTACAATAAAATAAAATTTTAATGTTAAAATATCACATGGTTCTACACTAGGGCATGAGTAAGGCACAGGGTGAGGTGTACAGAAGGAAACAAATACCTGGAATTCAAATACCTCACAATCTGCTTGAGCATTAAACATATTGGATTTGTCAAAAAAATCTATATAAACTCTGGGAGAAAATACAAAAAAATATTTAAATAATAAAATCAGAAATAAGGCAGCGTTTCGGTGTAGCACATCTCGATTGCTCCAAAATGCAGTTCGTTTTACACTAAATTTTGCACCTGCATTATTGTTTTTACAAATTGGTTTAATACAGAGTCCAATTCCAAATATGTAGAAACTAAGACTATTGTAAACATGCACGTTTACTCGATACCACTCATGTGCTGCTCCTGCGTGGCTGTAGGCCAAAACTATCGAGTGGAATATTGCTGTGCACTCTTTTTGTGTTATTGAAATAACATTTAATAGCAGTGGAAAATTATACTTGATTACAGCACATTAAAGACACTTACCTCTTTAATGCATTTATACATTTTCTTTTTTTTTTATCATTAAGCAGTTCAACATTTATGTGAATTACTTTAATAAACAAACATAAATCATAAATAAATAAATAAATACAAAGAAAAGAAATTAAAAACCACATTTAATTGCTTAAAAAAAAAAAAGATTTAAAACTAAAGACAAAACCCTGCACTAGAGCTAGCCCCACCTGTACGTACATGCCTGCAGCATACCTGCATTAGAAGGCTAAACAGATTTAGCATGGTTAATTGGGTAAGGTACGGTTCTCTGCGCAGGCAAAATAGTGATGACAGGTTCATTTGCAGCTCTGAGCTGCAATGCCCAAAGGATGAGCACTATTGGTGAGTTGAGAAACAGAGTCAGGGCCAGGCAATCAGTCTTCACATTAAGGGAAAAGGACTCGAGAAAATAAACAGAAAACCAGAAAGCAGAGTAGATAAACTAATTAACACATCATGGAGATGCAGATGAGTGCCTTGTTTGTTTGAGCATGCAACCATATTGTTCCAGATGTCATTGCAGTACTGCTGCAATAAGTCTGTGCGTTAGTGAGACTCGATTAAGTTTCACTGAAATTAAACACAAGACACTACGAGCTTGCAAAGAAAACACGCCTGGTGTGTGTGTGGAGGAGGAGGAGGAGGAGGAGGGGGGGAGAGAGAGAGAGAGAGAGAGAGAGAGAGAGAGAGAGAGAGAGAGAGACATTTATAGACTTAGATTGCACTACTATTGACAAGGGTAACACTGAGACGCCAAGATAACACTATTGTTATTTTAAACAGAGCAGATTACACTGCCAGAATGATAATGAGAGACTTAAATGTAGCATCACAGCGAGAGAACACAGCTTCCAGAAAAAAAATCATTCTTGGCTTTATATATGCTTGTACACTGTTTGAGAATAGGGGTGCGCGGTGCACCAGGGATGAGAGTAAAGGGAAAAAGAAAACAAACAAACAAAAAAAAAACCACAAAAACTAAAAGAATTCAGTGGCCAATAACGGCAAGTTCTCATCACCAGCACCGTGGCAACTGTTCGGAGCTTTTTAATTGGTTAGGGACTACAGCTGAGTGCATGCTGAAACGCTTAAAAATTACAACAGCAGAAAAACAAGCCGACAACGAAGCTGCTCTGGCTGCCGAACAGAGTGTCTGTCTACAAACCCCACAATCCGTTCTGCTTACATACTGCTGAGATGCACAAATACAAACTGAGCCTTCACACAGTCTGTACCTCTCGCACATCTCTCTGGATGCAACGGTAGTGATAGCAAATCAATCGCAAAGCCTGTGTTCATAAAATAAAAACTTCCGCAGGCTCAACACGTATGAGAAGTGGCTTTACTAGTACGTGGGGGAGAAAATCAGGAGAAAGAAATATATTCAGGGAGGCCCTGTATTCTGTATTGTTTTCAAATACAGGCTTTCCACACCCACCTCCAAACAAGTACGCCTCTTCCCTCCAATTAAAATTTTTTTGGCACCGTTTCTCCCCTGATATCTTTTCACTCTTTCTGTCATTGGAAGGCCCTTCCTTTTCACCACCACCTCTGCTTGCCAGGCTTCTCAATTCGTTCTATGAGACATTCCTCCAAGCACACAAAAGTCCCAAAGGACCCCACAAGCACAAACTCTACCTAATACACACACACACACACACACACACACACACACACACACACACACACACACACACACACACACACACACACACACACACACACACACACAGACACACACACACACACACAGACAGTAGAGACAGGCAGAATGACATACCAGCTCTGATGAAGATGCTCATGCGAGGCCCGTGTGGATGCCAAGTTGTTCACTAAGAGTCTGAAGGGAACATAAAATTTCCTCTGCTCCAGTTCGCCATAGAACACTTTTCTCTCCCAAACGGACAATGCTATATCTTTAGACTGCTGTTGTGCCTGCATATCCCAAGTTGAATGAACATGTAGTAGGTCTTTTTTGGGCCTATGTGGAGCTGGCCTAATTAGAACACAAAGGGTAGAGGGAAGATGTAGAGGGGAACGCTCATTTTTCAGGCAGGACTGAAAGTACTGTAGCTCCGGAGCTGCACAAGCGTCGAGGCAAGGATGGTCAAGTAAACTTTGTGAGACTCCAATTGAACAAACTTCCTAACTTGATAATATCTAGATAAGCATCTAGCATGGCTGTGTGCTGACATCAGCTACCTTTTACCACTTAACAACAAACAAATAAGACAATCTGATGTGGTTTTGTTTTTGTTTCATAGTAGCGCTTCATCTCGACACACTTACTAAAGCCATTCATTTGCAGAAGTGAGAAAAAGTTCTTGTCCACTGATTTGTTAAAGCCATTGCATCACTTCGATAAAGCAGAGAGCGTCTAGAGAGGTTTGTAAAAAGCTGCCGATTTCTGAGCTCATGTTTCTTGCTCTGTGGTCAGATCTTCAGCTAAATAATTTACACAAACACGTGTGATTGGAAAAAACTACCGAGTATCTGCTACAGAAACCAATTAGTTCAGGTTTTAATGACTAGAGTCGCAAACTAGATCCAGCGTTTTTCCCCTATACGATTATCAGTTGAATCTGCTGAAACACTTGAATCCAGACATTTAGTCATCTATGGATTTCTCCTGCTATGAGGTCAATTCCTGAATGAAGCCACAGCCGTCCTCAGGCAGAACTCTGAAGAAGCATGATCAGCCCTGCTCTCTGTATAAGGGACTGTGTTCCTCTCTAATACTGTTTATGAGAGCAACACTAGGCAACTATGAACATCAGTTAGATCATATACAGAACTGAGCAATACCAACACACTCCTGCAACAGCAGGCAGCAGGCATTTGATATTGCAGAACTCCAAAAAGAAGCCTTCACCCACATATTCTGCAAGAGGCACTAAGCAAGTGGGTTTGTACTGGCAGGGCTGTTGCAACAACTAAACAGGTATCGCACACGAGTGAATAACGGCGTACGGAAGTCTCGCAGACACGTAGCCTACACGCGCATAGCGCCAGCAGTACTACTGCTACAAATACTACTGCTACTGTGGCCAAAATCTTTCTCTCACACTCTCCCTCTTTTGCACACACACCTGAAAGCTGTGATCTCAAAAGACAAATCTCTTTGCCTGTTGACTCACACTGACATACCCAACAACAGTGCTGTCTCAAACCCCCTGCAAAGCCACATGTGGAATGACGATATCCATTTCAACATCCAGAAATCAGAATCTAGTGTCAGGGAGTTTTTCTAACCTCAGCATTACTGGCATGTCACTCAAATCGAAAAATACGATAGGAAAACATTTTTTGACAGCTCTTCGTCTGGGTAAAGAAGCCATCAATCCTGTCAGGTGGACCTACGGAAAGCTCCGGTTAGAGTTGCACTCAGCACTTCTGGCTTCACCATGGAGGTTGAGAGGCTAATGGTGCTGTTAAGCAGCATTACTACTCCACCTGGGCCCCTTATTACACCTAAAACTTCACCATTTAGATCCATGTGCAGGCAACGTTTTTTAACCAGACCTGCAGAAAACACCAAGCTGTTAATAGACACTTGGCTTTAGTCAGCACACCAGATTTGAATTTCATGGATTTATTTTAGCCCATGACGTTCTGGACACACAATCACCACTGCCATTAACACATACTTCAAATGTATAATAAACATTTTCAACAACTCTATTGTCAAATGTAACACTGTCCTGCTTTAGTTACTGCATAGAAGTGAAACTCTAATGCTGGTGGCTGTATGAAATTTCAAATATGGCAAGTTGGAAATCACCAGACTGCAGCCAATTAAGATGTTACACATAAATGTTTTTTTTAATTTTATTTAATTAAAGGATTTGACAAAAATAAATGAACATTAAATAAAAATAATCATTTGGCTCAGTTTTTTGTTAATAAACTGTACATCAAGCAAATGCCACACGGCTCACCTCAACGCAACATCGGTGAACTGTTGGTGTTTCTCCTGAACATGAATAAATAAACAAATAAATAAATCTCATTATTGAACTGAAGTTGACAAAACATGAACCCACTAGGAGGTACACCGCTAGCAGTCATACGAGTGGCATAGACAAACTTCCTGCCCAAATCAGACACACCTATGATGTTGGTCTGTCTAACTGATATCAGTGTCCGTACAGGAAGTCCCTGGCACACGACGGAGATACGTACCAACGACCCCATTATAACTTGAAAATATCGTTGAGACACAGGAATCTTGAGGAATGGTGATGAGTATGGAGCAGTTTACTGTAACTTGTTTATAATTCAGAAAATTGCAGTACACAATTTACCAAAACAGAACAATTTACAGTAATGTATAAACTTTAGAGTATATATGTATGTGGCAGCGGCGGATTAAATGAACGGGAAGAAGCACACCAGTAGCCAAGGAGACCAATCAGTGCGCTCTGTTTCAAATTCAACCAATAAAGAGGAGAGAGAGAAGGGCTCAAATTGGGCTTTGAAACACCAAAAACACCAGCACACACAAAAAAAACAACAACATGATAACACCAAGACAACTGAACTCTGTCATCCCGGCAGCTTCCAATCATATCACATATACACTACTACGTCTGCCTGCCGCACGGAACGTAAAATCTTTTTCGGTCGTAGCGCTATCGTCATTGCAAAATCGACATTATACTGTATGTAAACCCATACAGTGTGGTTCCTGCCCAGCCAAATGTTGACTTGAGGCACAACATTCGATTTAAATGCTTGAGATGAGTATTTTGGGAGCCTACATGTGTACCTTGTAGCGCTACTGAGTTAGGGACGACTTCTCAGAGAGATAAGAGCTTAGTAACAAAGAGGCTTCCAGATTAGAGGTTAAGTGAAATGTTTTGGCACCGACAAATTAGCAGACTGGAGGTCTAGGTAGTTTTTTTTTTTTTTTTAAAAAGCAAGGGTTCCTAACAGCTCCCAACAAGACCAGACTGATGAGAGATACCACATGAATAACAGTGAATCAAGCTAGCTTTTATCGCAGGCGACCCTATCAGTGTTTGCTGGCAGTCTCTGTATGGCCTGCACCTTTAAAAAGCCAGACAGCAGCCATAATAAGAAACAGGGTTTACCGAAGACAAAATGAATTAAGGGAAAAAAATTTTTTGTGTTGCTCAGGTATGAGTAGGAGTAATTTCAGGTAAACGACATGGGCAGCGTTGGTGTTTGGGACTTGCGGAGAACACAAACTGCTCCCTGCACGTCCACACATTTAATTGTCTGAAATGTACTTTGATATAAAAGCACCACAGGAACCACCACACAATGGGCCTCATAGAACTCGCAGTGCAGACACTGTTCTGCTCGTCAAAAAGCAATTCTGAATATATATATTTTAGCCCCATTTTCTGACAATTTCCACAAGCTCTCCTCCATCACATAACGGCTAGGAACAAGGGGGGGGGGGGGGGTGTGAAGGCTAACGCATACTTTGTCTGAAACGCACAAAGCCAGCAAGCTGCTGTTCATACTGCGTCACAGCGCGCTAAACACAAGGAACAAGCGCTACCTCCCCCCTTCTGCACAGATGCCCAGAATGGCTTAGTATAGCTCATGATTGACAGGGGAAAGAGTAATACATTGCTTTACCTTAGTGTACACGGCCAATTACTCTCTGTTACACTACCAGTTTACAGAAGAGGCATCATTAGGATTTAAAGTAATGAACATTATAGTGGTTTTCCATCACTCAGAAGAGTTCAATAATCACAAATAACATGAATGTGTTCACCTGTATTTAGAAATAAAACCAATTTAAATCCAAGTAGGGAAGTGGATAAGATGTTGGATTTCGAAAGTTTAGCAGCCAATTAGAGTTTGAAAGTTTGACTGCATTATTATATATAGATTTATCACTACAGTCCAACTCATACACTAACAGTACAAGCTTTAAGTGAGATACCAACCATTAGGAATGCCTGAATGAACAAATCCGCTCCATGGTTGGCTCAATCTTCTTCAGAATGATTCCCTGCTAAGGGTTTAAAGTTGCGTCACAAATCCCACCGCTTCTCAATATCGTCGATAAGCCTTGCTCAGCTTTCATTATCATCATCATCTTCTTCTGGCTTCTCCCATTAGGGTTCGCCGCAGTGGATCATCCGTCTCCATACTCCCCTGTACCCTACACCTGCCTCCTTCAACCCAACTACCTGCATGTCCTCCCTCACCACATCCATAAACATCCCCCTTGGCCTTCCTCTTTTCCTCCTCCTTGCTCAGCCATCATACTTTACTCTAAGAGGGCAGCTGATATTCCATGTGCTGGTGTAGAGGTCGACCAATTGATGCTAACTACCTGAGTGGAGAGTCTTGTGTTGTTCAATTAATGTTTAATTTAAACAAGTTTTTTGTCGGCATCAGCCGAAGAAAACTCCATATCGCTCGACCTCTAGGCCGAAGGTGGCGGCGTCATCCAAAATGTATTTTGATGGGGAAGGAAAAGTCTGCCTCTGACAAACAGGCATCAAAATACATTGTTCACGTTTAGACATAAAAGTCACATCAATGTTTAATACTCACTCCAACTGGTGCCTTCCATTATTAGTTTTGAGTAAGGTGGCTTTTCATTCTTTTCTCAGTAATGTATTTTTCCAATGCAATTTCACACACGAAGTAATGGATAGCACTTCGGCTGATAACTGCTACTGAGGTTTTTTATTTATTTAAACTTTTTTTAAGGGGAAAAAAAATGTCAACCTTCACAAAAAACCAGCACCTGTCTGAATGTTAGTCAATATAAGAGACAAAGTACAAAGCTCAGCTCATCATGGAGTTACGCATGAGCCCGGCTATAAATAAACAAATAAATAAATAAATAAATAAATAAATATATATATATATATATATATATATATATATATATATATATACACACATACATACATATATACATATACATATATACACACACACACACACACACACACACACACACACACACACACACACAGTGCTGCTGACTGATGACAAGAAAGATCAATAGACACATAATTCACTGAAAAAGTCAGAGAGCGCATAAAATATCATGATCATCATCATTATGGCTTCATCAGGTCTGAAAGATAAGGGACGTCATTATTGCCTTAGTCATCTATCAAATGCAGATGAAACAATGATGAGCAGCACACAGTGAAACAACAAACACACAGGGGTAGGAAAGGAAAAGGGCAAGTACATACCAAGTCACAAAAAATAAAAAAGAGACTGAAAGACAGGTGGGTAGACATCAAAAACAAAGGAAAGATATAAGAAGGCAAGTCTTACTTCTTGTTGTGGACGGGGCTTCCTTTCGGTCAGTCACTTAATCTGTCAGCCTCTCCTCTAATTGTGTAAAAATGTGCAATAAATCCAGGTTTCTGTAATGAGGACAGAAGGGACGGCAAGGTTAGGCTTTGACGGATGACTCTCTGTGTAGCTGTGCCACCAGGCAGTCAATATTTGCTCTCTCCTTCATTTGGGAGGTCTGTGCGCGTGTGTGTGTGTGTGTGTGTGTATGCGCATGTGTGCTTTTCTCTCCTAGACTCTGACCTACAGACAAACATACCGGGGCAAAGTGGGTAACACTGGGTATCAACTGAGAATTAACACCAGCCCTTTCCACCAATTAGACATATTGAGGTCATTGTTGTGCTGTATAATCCAGAGCGCGCACACACACACACACACACACACACACACACACACACACACACACACACACACACACACACACACACACACACACACACACACACAAAGACGACGGGCCCAAGAAAGTGAAAATTTATTGATGGGAGCGTGAGAGTGTCGGAGCGATTTGTCTGGGACTTGTGATGGAATTCTAGACTAGTTAAAGCACACACACACACACACACACACACACACACACACACACACACACACACACACACACACACACACACACAGTATTTGCGTAAGAACACAATTTCCCGTTCCAATGAAAGCAGAAGTATCGAGAGAGGATGTGTGAGCATGTTTGAAGACATTGTTGGACTGAGAAAAGCTTTCAGGCACCTCCATGGTAAGAATGCACAATACCCAGCTTGCATCTGGTGTCCTGGAGCTCCATTAGTGCTAGTAGTTTTATTCTACAGAGCACACGGTCATGCAGAGGAAGTAAAGACAGGGGTACACACAGAAAAAAAAAAAAGGGGGGGGGGAGCATGGCAGAAAACATGACAAAGGACACACAGGAGGGTCCTTTGTACTTGTTGACGTGGAATGAGGTTTTGAAGTTTAATGGAGCTCAGGGAGACAGTAGATTTTTCCACGGAGGACAGAGTGAGGGAGGGATCGAGGACATGCTAACAGTGCACACACAAAAATATGAGGACAACCACCAATCACACACACACACACACACACACACACACACACACACACACACACACACACACACACACACACACACACAAACACATCCTAGATTTGTAACTTTTAGATATCACCGTCAAAAGAGCATCATTGCTTATTACTGCAGATAATGAATGCTGTGCCAAAACCTAAAACTAAGTGCCCCCCCACCCAACCTTATCCTCAATAACCCAAAAGAAACCAATCTACTATATAAATATATATTTTTTTTTACATAAAAGCTGCAGTTTTTGTAAAGAAAAATAAGTACTTTTCATTAGGAGGAAGCCAGCCAATGGTTAAAAGCCTCACACATTCGTATTCATGTGGGGATATCTGGTCGTAACCAAGATTTAAAAACACACGTGCGCATACACACATTAAGCAATGTCCGAATTCCAGTGAAAGCTACGTTCCACCCTCCAGAGGCTTATCCTAATATTGATAGTGAGGCAAAACAAACTGAGGCTATCAGCAGTGCAGAACACCTAAACAGTCCCTCTTCCAATCAGTCTGTCCTGCACACATCTTATTCTTACACACAATGATCTGATCCTCTCTCGTCAATGCGTAACACAGGAGCTAAACTGCACCCCTTCTCGCCTGAATTCAGACCTGTACTCAGCTTCAAGTTTATCAGTCGAGCCACGGTGGACTTGATTGCCTAAACTGAAATCTTTTAGCCACCAGAGTGCCAGACTGATTGGATAAATGAGCAGAAATGTTGCCTATAAATCAGATATTAAAGCTTCAAATAGCTCGGGATCGATATGCTCTCGGCATCGGGGTTGCCACAAGTGCACTATCGAGCTTTCGACATTATATTGTTAACATACTCAGACAGGCACATGTATAGGAATTTGTCTGGTCACGCACACGTCTCTAGGAATAAACACTTGTATTGAACACCTGACACATCCTGTTATAGCGCAATAGGATTCCTATTATTGACACCAGCACCGGTGGACACCTTGTTTTTTTTTTCTTTGTTTTTTATATTTTATTTACAAACCAGTCGATGGGTAATTTAGGCTTGGGAGACTCTTCTGGGGCTGTCATTAATTTTTTTTTTTTAAGCACTGTCTGTTGTGGAGCAGCTGCAACCCATCGTGAATATACAGATAAACCACTTAAGTCTGAATTTGTCTCTAAAGCACTTTTCACATATTGTAAGCTGTCTGATACTCATTAGTGCGTTCTGATTCATGTAAGAACATCTGTGACTCTGTAAATTTGCAGCCAGATTAACTCATGCGAGGTTGGAGCTAGTAAGCGATGCTGTTAAGTCCCTTTCCTGTGAACATCTTGTGCCTTAATTAACAGAAGCAGAGGAACACTAAGTAAGTAACTTTTACAGAAATTACACAAATGGGTCACTTCTCCTAACTATATGTTGGGCATTTTGGCAGGCAAAGTTTACTGAATGGTGCCTTTGTATTGCTGAAACCCTATTGTAATTGTAAAGATTATTATTATGCCATAAAACTATTCGTGCAAACTAAAACCTAAGACCTAGAGAGTTGAAACTTTGCCAGATGGTTGAGCTCATTTTGGGGAGAGGTTGACAAAGTTTCAACCCAGTTGACCAAAAGGGGGCGCTTAAGTCCAAAAAAACTTTATTTCACACATTTCTGGCCATAGCTCGTACAAGGTTTATCGTATCGACTCAATACTTTCAGATGCTTCGAAAAACCAACGAAAATGCCTATTGAGGTATTTTCTCTACGAAGTTCACTTTTTCCGTAAAACCGAGTTATGTTAAAAACATAACACTTTTTTGAACAATTTTTTTCCTAGGTTTTTCACGCACTCGGAATGAACCCAGTTCAGTAGACAGTGATTATTAATAATTGTCAGACAAACTCTGAACTTTGAATCGCGGAGGCTCGCCAAAACGTTCGAAGTAGGCGGAAATGGCTATAACTCCTGAACGGTATGATATTTCCTTAGTCAAACAAAAAAATGCATAGCTTTGCCACTTGGTGGCGCTAAAAAATATCTATAAAATATCTATAAAAGCTATAACTACATGAGGATATTTGCATATCTCAAAAAACATGGTCGCCATCCACCAATGACCTTGGAGCACCTGTTAGACAAGGTTAACGGAGGCCAATCAAAACATAATTCGGTAAGCATTTTGTACCCATGGCCCTAAAAGTCTGTAAGAATTTCAAACAAACTTGGCCTCTAGGGGGCGCCATGTTTTTCAAGTGTATAAATGATTGTATATTGCGCGATTTTTCAAACATACACTCGTGTATGTTTGTGAATAACAAGATTCGTCATGCTGAGCAATTTTGTCTTAAGTACCACTGCTGTTAATTAAATCTTTCACTAATTATTCTTAATTCGCTTAAAAACAGTTTTATTAACTAGTCCTGAGTTTTTGGTCCGACACTAATGCAGAAACTTTCTACTCACTGTTCAAAAGGTAAAAAAATGGCTATAACTCATGAAGGGAATGAGATATCTATTAGCTCAATCTTTGGTCAAATAATAAAAAAAAAAAATGCATGGCTTTGCCACTTGGTGGTGGTAAACAAAGAAAAAATATAACTACGCTACAACTACACAACCATCATCCGATCGATTTGATACTTGGCACGCAGTGTCTCTGTCTAATGTAACAGAAGATTTTATGAGGATATTTGCGTATCTCAAAAAACATGGCTTCCATCTGCTAATTACCTGTGAGCACCTGTTAGACAACATTACCAGAGGCATGTTACAACGGAACTCAGTGGGCATGTTCCGTTCTTTTTCCTTATGACCGTCACTACCTTATGTGTTTGAACCCCGCTAATCGCTGCTTGCAGCTATATTTATTATTATTCAAATAATTATTAAGTACAGTTAGTTAGTGCTGAGTCCTGGGCTGCCTCTGGCCTGGCCGTAAGTCTCGATGAACGGATACTGTGGTATTATATGAACGAGTCCGTTACCACAACCAGACAGGAAACATCAGTGGATGGAGAAAGTGTAGCGCAGCTCCAAGTCCAATGACAGAAGAGAAGATTAGAAAATGATTATATTTACTGTGGCCTGTGCAGGGCCAGGAGCCTGCGGCTGCCCTGTTGGCTACATCAAACCATTTCTCACCAGCTCATGAAAAGACTAGCGGACTGGGAAAAGCAACAGGAGAAATTCCTCTTAAATCGTAGCAGTCGCAGTGACATGTTATTAGCCGCGCACTGGCTCCAATCTGATCCAGGGCCATGTGGGCAGACCGTGCACAAGACTAGAGGGGGGGGTGCACTTGATGGTGCTGCCAATCACAGCACGACTGGCCAAAAGCATCGAGAGCAGATAAACACCCCAAAGGCACCAACGTTTAAAAATAAGGCATGTTTAAATCCCATTTTTGAGCAGACTGAGGAAAGGGTTGTACCTGACAGACATACGAGTGTCTGTTAGGCATCAGAAGGGAGAGATACGATCTGTAATTCTATCAGATCCCCAAAGAAGCAGTAAACCTCTCAAAAAGCATTTCATCATCCCCCAATACAAAGACAGGAGGCTCTTGAGACAGCATCAACAGACAATCCTTTAAAAGTGCAGCACTGTTTTCATCTCATCTCTTAATCCCAAAAACCACTCTGCATCACTTCAACTCTATTCCAACTGGACAATCAGACACGTTTCTCAGACTCATCCGTTCTGGGTTGGACAATACACAAGGAATGATAACGAGGTATAAAAAAAATGCGTGGCGTTAGAAGGAGCAAGCTTTTAAAGGAATAGACTGAAGTGCAAAACTGCTAATTAGAAAATCTTAGGAGGCGAAGAGAGAAAAAAAATATGTATAACCACAAAAGCCTTCACGCATTCCAACAAACAGTTAAAAAAAATAAAATTTATTCTGTTGTGATGGGGGGAAAAAAGCACGAATTAATGGGTTAAATTTCATTTGAATAAAATTCAAATCAAGAGTACAGCTAGCGGAATAAACCCTGCACTTTTTTTCCCCATATCATTGAGTGTAATATATTTGCGGGTATGAGCACTCATTTTTCTGAAAAAGCAAAAAAATAAATAAAAATAGTAAATGCATGACAACTTATGTTTATACCCCGAAATGATTTCATCAAAGTCTTAGATGTCTATCCAGAAGCTTCAATTTGAGAATCATATAATATAAAATAGCCTCCATAAAGCAGGACGTGCCTCCACATAAGGGTGTGCGATATTGACAATTCTTTCTCAAAATTTTTTATTTTATCGATAACGATAATTCGACGATATTTTGCTGAGTGTGTTATCGTGCTTGTACCTTAAGGACCGCTGACTACTAAAATCTTTGATATTCGTCATATTTTGTGTGGTGGTCCGTTCACAGCAGTGACAGAGATTCAACTTTTCCAAAGAATTTTTAAATGATTTTTATTTATTCATACTTATATTCATACACATACTTATATTTAATCAGTCAATTAAAATAATGGGGCATTTTGGCTGTTATCAAGCAAATAAAATTGTTCTTTATTATATTGTAATATACATATAATATAGATTTTATAATTATATTTTAATAGCTTTTAAAATGTAAATTATTGTAGAAGAAATAAATCCAAGACATGATGGAAAGGATTTAGATTCAACATCATCTAATCGCAGTCATTATGCAACTGAACACGTTATTCATAACCCAAGGCTATTCCCGAGGTGGTGCAACGTGACCCATTTGCCGCTTTCCAAACTTGGCACATTTAGAAGAAAGCGAGAAGAGGTCTATGGTCAGTCTTACTGCGGATAAATAAAGGTTTAAAGACGTGCCATCAAATTGATGGCCTTCCTAAATCCTCAGCTCAAGGGCATCGCAGTACAACCCACAGTCCATAAACTGCCTGCAACACTGTAAAGCCAAAAAGTACAGGGTGTGCGAGGCTTCTATCCTGCGTTTACGATACCCAGCGCTTCAGATTCTATCATGATCCCTGCAGGTTTTTTTGCCGGTACACTGTACTGTCTTGCTGGTGGACAGGAGACATGTCAACATTCAGCACAACTGATAAATAATAGAGCACAAGGACGAGACATTAAACCCTGCGTCATTTTGACAGCCAAAGGCGGCGCGCCCCGTCAGACAAAATTCCCACAAACTACTCGGGGAGGAAGAAGAAAAAAAAAAAAAGACAGAAGCATTCATCAAAAGACATAACAATAGCTGACCCCCTGACCCCGGCTGTCTTCATTGACTCTATTAAGTTCCTTCCAGAACATTCTTTCGAGGCGAGTGCTTTCAACCCTTCAGCCACATTTTACACCTTCCAAAGCATAACAAAATTATTTTGTGAGGAACAGCTGTGGGATGACAGTTCACCAGCCAACAGACAACTTCTTTAACAGTCCTGAGCCACACAAACAAGTTATTGCTCTTGTGACATGTTTAAGGTCCATAAATAACCATATACTAACATATAACCTAAACCTCAGATGGGAAATAAAATAAAATGCTTCCTTGGGGGCTTTGGTCAGCAAAGTCTAAGGAGACCAGGAGTGGTCTTGTGGTCCCTATAAGTTTAAAACTGTCAGTGTGACGTGATTATAGGGACATTTGTTCAGAAAAAGCTAAAAACACACACCCACACAACCACAAAAATATTTAGAGACAGGGATACTTGCACATAATCTGTGATGCAGCCACAAATTAAATTTGCAGAGAAGGAAAATAAAAGGACAATTCAAGAGATAAGGCTAATGGCACTTTCTGTCTATATGTCCCTGTGTGGACGTGCCGAGACTACAGCCGCTCAGGGGCTAAGGGAGGGCTTTGTTGCCTGGTGGACGATTCAGTCCAGCAGAAAGGAGCTCTATTCATCCAGCACCATGTAACTTCTGGCTTTAGTGATTATCTGGAAAGGAGCATCAAAACCCAAATGTGGACATCCACACTGACGTTTCCCTGTGACTACCATCAGTACTTCCCAATCCACTGTGTAGAAGACATGTGGTGCAAAGAGCTGAAACATGGTCTCAAGGGATCTAAGATATTCGAGTGGTTCAGTCAGTCAGCGCTGCAGCACAGCCACATGACACCTGGCTCTATAGTGAGCTCCTGTGGGAAACTTGTCCTGACTGCTGCAGTTTGGAATTAGAATAATGATATGACAATGTTGGATGATCTGCTAAAGTGGCTGGAAATGAAGTGAAGTAAATTTCTTTATGAAGCCTGTCCTGTATATTTGCAGACATATGCTCTGATTTTTAAGGTATAGATGCTCTAAAGGTACGAAGCATACCGGTGCTGCAAGAGGGCCCAGTTCATTTAGAGCTTAAGAATGAATGAACGAACAAACATATACATCTATACTATAATAAAACCCAAACGGCACAGAACAGTTTTCTATGCAGCTGGGTTTAACCAACAATACAAACCCAAAGCTGCATTCAATTAGCAAATCGAATGCAAACGGCATACTTAAAAAATGACTCATTCGTTTCTGCATATTTTGCGAGAATGCAGCCACCTGGTGTTACTGATGAAAACACTTTTGCCAGAAATGAACAATGCGCAGTACAACGTCACAGCCAGTTTTCAAAATGCTGTTCAGGCTGAACAGAATGCACACTTATCCTATCATCTAGGGGGGGGAAACCGACAAACCACAAGCAGCATAAATGACACCTTTGTTAAAGAAAAGGAAATGCATATACACTAGGGTTATTAACTGTGTACAGAGTATTTACTGAATATAGACATACTAAATTGCTCAAACTGTTCCTGACATCAAACGAGCTGAACACTCCCTGAAAAACAACAGTGGACGCTTTACACATAAACTTGCACTGACTGACAGTGCTGCTAAACTGTGCCTAATGGGAACAAAAAGTTTCTTTTAGGTCATTATTTGTGGTACTGTGTGCTAGTTTGCCTCCACATAAAAAAATTCTCACAATGCTGCATCACTGGCCAGGCTGTCCATTACCTGAATGAAGATTTATACTGATTTATACCAATTAATAACATAAAAAAACACAGAAGGAGTGATCTCTGTGTGCAGGTGTTCTTTTTCAAAGCTTTTAAATCTTTGCAATGATATGTGTGATTATATATGGTCAGGTCAATTGATGAACATCTGTTTCATCAAATCACTGCCCTCGTGCAGATAATATAGATAGGAAGAAAAAAGACAATTCAGAGGTGTCTGAACTGCATGCCAACAGCAAAAAGTATACACAGAGCCCACATACAACACAGCAAGGACAGTATCTCACAAAAGTGTGTACACCCTTAGTGATAACAGCTGTACGTCATGTAACCACGCAAAGCCACATGTCCTATTCATCATGTTCATGTTTTTGTCTACTTGACAGGACCATACAAATTTGGTGCTTAGAATTAGAAGTGTTGCTCTCCACAAAGTTGCAGAGGCTATAAGATGATCTGTAACACCCTGAAACTGAGTTACAGTACAGTGGCCAGGGTCATACAGAGATTTTCCAAGACGGGTTCATCTAGGAACAGGCCTCACAAGGGTCGATCAAAGAAGTTGAGTCCTCGTGCAGAAGCTGCCTTCAAAAAACAGACGCATGAGTGCTGTCTTGCTTTAGAGGTTGCAGAAGCAGAAGGTCTGCTTGTCAGTGTTCAGACCATACGCCACACACTGCAACAAGTCGGCCTGCATCGCCGTCGTCCCAGAAGGAAGCCTTTTCTGAAGCTGGCTCACAATAAAACCTGCTAATGGTTTGCTGAAGACAACCTGTCCAAAAGCATGAATTACTGGAACCAAGTCCTGTGGTCTGATGAGACCAAGATAAATTTGTTTGGCTCAGATGGTGTCACCAGGATGTGGCCACACCTGCTGAAGGAGTTCCAAGAAAATCGTGTCTTGCCTACAGTCAAGCATGGTGGTGGTAGCATTATGGTATGGGGCATGCAGTTAATTGAGAGAAACATGGATTCCAACATGTACTGTGACATTCTGAAGCAGAACATGATGCCCTACCTACAGACACTGGGCCAAATGGCAGATTTCCAACACAATATGACCCCAAACACATAGCTGAAGAGGACAGCTTCCTTGCTAAAAAAGCCAAAGATGATTGAGTGGCCAAATATGTCCAAATATAAGACCAAATATAAGAATCCTATTGGGCACCCTCAAGAGGAAGGTGGAGAAGCACCATGTGTCTAACATCAAGCAGTTCCATGATGTCATTATGGAGGAGTGGAAGAGGATCCCAGCAACAACCCATGAAGCTCTGGTGAATTCCATGCCCAGGAGGATTAAGACTGGATGATCAGAGATCAGAACGTAACGTCAACAAATAACGCACTACCCCTTTGTAGTACCGATACAGGGCAAACTACTTTGAAAATCATTTTTATCGTGCATCTAACATCTAATAAGAAACAATGCACTAAGTTTCATTAGGATCCGTAATGTTATTTGGAAGAATTTACAATGCGTGAGAAATCGCGTTTTTTGCGTGTTAGCCGCGATCCAGGACAAATTTTTTAAAACCCTTTCTTTGTGAGCACCTAAGACCCAAGAGGAAGGTATGTTCCAAATTTCATTGCAATCCGTTCAGTGATTTTTGAGATTTCGTGATGAGTGAGTGTATATATATATATATATATATATATATATATATATATATATATCCAATTTCATTTCTATAATATTGTCCCTTGAGAACATATAATAAAATGGTTGCTGAAATCTATACTCACTTTTGTGAGATACAGTACTCGCTCGCTCGCTCACACACACACAGACACACAGACACACAGACACACAGACACACACAGCAAGCAGGGACACAGCAACCGGAAGAGGTTAAGAGATGCAGGTAGGGGAGTGATGGAGACAGAGATTAATAGGAGAGGAAGTTTCCGGAGCACATCTGTTTGTGACCGCGACAAGGCCATTCAGGTGCTGAAAAATGTGCCCTGCCACGCTGCAGTGCCTGTGGCCAAACACACAGACAGCAATATATCTCAGATGAGTGGAACAAGCAACACACACACACACACACACACACACACACACACACACACACACACACACACACAAAACGACACACACAGCGTGACTCTGCCACCACAACAGATGAGGCACAGGGAATGGCTTTGTGAGCTTTCATTACTGCAGCACACCTTAATTTAGCCTCCTGGTTCAGCCAGACAATGTTCTGAGATGGAGAGAAGAAGAGTTAATACTGAGCAATGCACAAGCCCAAAGAAATAGAAAAGACTGCACCTGGCTTCTTAGTCTCCAAGGAATTCCTGTCCAAGTGACATTTGACCCTTCAAAGCCGACGTGCACTTGCACTCCCCAGACAGACCCTCATTAGTTTGGGTGGCGCTCTTAACTAATGCCACATAAACAAGGTCGCGGTCTTCTCAGTTGTCCCGTTCAAATCATGCCCCGAGGCTGCAACACCAGAGGAGCCCATTTTAGCATATAAGCAGTGGCGGGGAAGAGAAAAGGAGACAGGCAGGGAAAGAGAGCAGGCAGGATGGACTGACGTAAAGCAGTGGATGTATGTGACAGTCTTTCTGCGAGAGCGCCAGGCGGGACAGGAAAGTGATCCAGGCAGCTCCGGCTGTTGCAACAGGCCCCGTATAAACCACGAACAGAAGGAGAGAACAGCCACAGGCTGTGGAGGTGCAGCAGAGCAGAACCCAGGGGATGGAGGATTACCTAAAATATTCATTGAGGTTTTGCCCCTTCCCTATGCTGCACAGCACAGTAAATACTGGCTCCCAAAGGCCTGCTGCTTTACACACAGATTAATGCTAATCCATCTTAAAGCTGGAGGCAGCACATACACTGCCCGATTTCTCTGTTAGTATGTGTTCCTCGGAATTGTGATCAAGCACAGAACAGGGGGAAAAGTGAGACACTAACCACAAGGAGCACCAACGTGTGAATCATGGGTGTTCATTAAACAAGTGAGAGGGGAAAAAACAAAGCGATAAGTAGCTGCTTCTCTTTTTGATGTGTGCGTCAGTCTCTGTGGATCTGTACGACATAAATGCTGCCTGAGGGATAAAAAGTGGGCGAGCATGTACGAGACCTTTGCAGTGTGTGATACAGCCCTATGCACGCAGTAAACATTGGATTTATGTTCGTAACAGTCATCCACGTCAGCGTCGCTGGTATTTTCCCACTGACCATTCGCTATTACCTAAACTGCGTTCCCCAGTGACAAGGTAGCAGCATGAAGGCTTTTTAATCAAGTAGCTGTAAAAATTTCAGCTTGGAAACATCAAGGTATGTTTTTCACTGGTTAGATGGAGACACTATCTTTCAAGACAACATAAGGGAGTTGTTTCTTATGAAGTCTTCTAGTTTAGCTACAATATATTTTTTTTAAACAGTCTGCACAGAACTTTCTCAGCTTCAACATATGGTGCATTCTTGTTATTTTAGCAAAAAACAAGACACTCCATATTTACTGTATGCAAATCCTGAGATCAGCATTAAAATTATATTAAAGTTTATAGTGCATAAATGTACCAACATACCACAATGCATACTGTAGAAAATGCTATTTTAAACCCTTTTCTTCCAGGATTCCATTCATTTTACTAACTCCATTTGCACAGCCATGTTTTGTTTACTAGAGTCATTACCATTTGAAGTTCAGAATTACACTATAAGATTGAGACACCTGACTTTCCCAGCCATACGTGGTTCTTTCTAAGGCTGAAACGGTTCCTCGAGTAAGTAATTTGAATAAAAAAAAAAAATTGAAACCAAAAAAAAAAAACGGCTTCGATTAGTCCATTTCCAAAAAAACAGAAATACAGTGCGTTTACGCTTTTTCAAATTTTATTTTTATTTATAAATTTGTATTTACATTTTGATGTAATATCGCATTTAAATGCACTAAATAGGTTTTTCCACAGGTATTCTTAAATGCAATTTCAGCAATAAAAATTAAAATTTTTCCACAAGTGACTTTTGTCTTAATTTCTCTTGTATATTTAGTGTTGCTCTTTATTAAAGAAAAAGTACTTCTTATCCAATTAATCATAATCGGTAAAATACATAATTACTAAAATAATTGATAGCTGCAGCCCCAAGTTCTTTCTCAAACTGTTACCACAAAGCTGAAGGCATGCGATTTTTAATAGCATGTCTTCAGATGCAGTTGCATGAAATTTTCCATTCACTTGAACTAAGACGGCAAAACACGTTCAAGCATGACGATGCTCCTGTGCACAAAGCCAGCTCCATGAAGATCTGCTTTTCATGAGTTGGAGTGGAAGATATCCTGCTATAGAGCTCTGAACTCAACCCTACTGATTAGCTTTGGGATGAATTGGAACACTGTCTGCACCCCAGGCCTTCTCACCACACATACATCAGTACTGACTTTACTAACACCCTTGTGACTGGATGAGCACAAATCTCCACAAGAACACTCCAAAATCTTATGAAACATCTTCCAATCAGAGTTGAGGAAACTATAAGAGCAAATTGGGACTAAATCTGAAATGCAATAGTTTATGACACCATACCATAAAAAGGCTCAGCTCGTAGCCTAAACCAAAAGAATATTAATACTGTTGGCAAACTGATCTGCCCAACCATGATTTACCCAACAAAACAAACAAACAAACATTTATATTTGCTAATATGTGAAATGAGTGTTAATATAGCGATAAATGTAACAGGTAAATAATTCTACACTGTTTGGTAATTTGAGACAGCATAAAAATGACAAATGTATTTACATGATCCAAATAAAAAAAACTGATTATGGTTTTTCATATTAAAATGATTTTCTAAGCCTGGCTGCGAGTCCTCCCCTGCTTGCAGCAAAGTATTTCCCTCTGTCTTTGTGTCCTAAATACCTCCTATTTTTCTTCAAACCATTTCAGACCAGGCATAAACCGACCTTAAAGCTAATCCTATAAGAAAGCTGCCACGTTTTCTCTCGCACCGGTCGAGCATCCGAAGCCAACACAGTGTCTCAGTGCGGTGACCCAGCAGTTACAGGAGCCTTTATCTGAGCCAGGTGCTGGAGCACTGTGTGGAGGGAGGGAGGCCTCACGTTTCTCCTGCATCACTGCTGAGGAGGAGGTGAATGTGTACATCTCCACTGGAGCGTGAGGACTGGGTCAAACATGCCACGCTGTTATGGTTTTCTCTAAAGCAGCTCCACTCACAGCACGCTGCTTCCTGCTGAGAACGCTCTGAGCCGCAGAGAATGTGTTGATGCACTGCTACATCACACACACACACACACACACACACACACACACACACACACACACACAGTACTTCAATTGCCACACAACTTGCATATTTAAAAACATTTTGATACAAACTGCACTGTAATCAAGTTGTCTGTCTCAACCAAACGTGAATAATATGTTGAACATAGTCACTTACTCGAGCAAAGAGAGAGGCGGTTGCTCTATAGCACACAATGAGAGATATTCTTTCAGCACATTTAATTTTGTCACATTTCCCTCCCTCCCTCCCTCCCTCCCTCTACAAGCAGCTTTATTTTATTACAGGATAGTAAGAGAATGGCAGAGCTTTGGAGATATGGTTCTGTGTGTCAGACCACAGAAGGCTAAGCCCACTGGCATGACGCATGGCAGTCACTCAAGACAACAGCCCAGGAGACAAGCATGCTTCTATGAGACGACGCTCGAAACGCACGGATGACACAGTCATTCTCAATAACGAGCTGAATGTAGAACTCCGAATGACTGCCATTTAGGTGGAGGGGAAGAAAGGTAGAACAGGCTTGCAGTTATTCACATTGTGCGGTTAAATTCTTTATAAATCGTGAACGTGGAGGTTAATATAAAGTAACGGAGCTAAGAAGCTCTCATGTGAAGTGGATTTGTAGGGAATTATGTTTCGAAGAGTAAAGCATGATTGCGAGAGCATTTCGCATCCATAATGGAACGTTAAGCAGCGGCGAGTCCACCCCATCACCGTTCTGCCACCTACCTACACACACAAAATGAGGGTTGTTTAAGGTGTATAATGTACTATGTAATATATTTTGCACCAATTTGCAACAACTAAAATTGCAATATTGCTAACAAAAAAATCCAAGCAGATAAAAAAGAAAACTTTTACCATAAAAACCAGCGAAAAGTTAACTGCCTGCTTGTGGCTAAAATCAGCGCAGATCATTTCAGCAAACGTAAGTGCTATCAGAATAAAGGTCCATCTTCCATTCTTGAGGTGAGGTGAGAAGGCCTGGTGTACTTTCAACATTTCAGTTCATTTCAAAAGAGTTCAGGGGAGGTTGAGTTCAGGGCTTTGTGTGCAGGCGACATGGAGTTCCTCCACCTCTGTCTTTTTTTTTTTTTTTCTGTAGACATCATGGACCACTAGCTCACAAGAACCCCCATAGTATAACAGGTTTCTTCCCCTTTAGGTCCAGTGAAAGCAAACTGTACAGAAAAATACAGTACACAGTCTAGACGATTGTGTCCAAATCTTTTGCTACAAGTCAGGTGGTAGAACTTTCTATTCCTTTAATGCTTGTATTAAGATTTGGTCATATGTATTCGCCCCTGGCTTGCTCATTGGGGATACACATAGGTAACACTTATTTCAGAATTCTTACATTCTGTAAAGCTGCTTCAAGACAATGTTCATTGTGAAAAACTCTATAAATATAAACTTGAACTGAATGTACAGGAAACATTCTTACTCTATGAATCCTTTAAGCAGCTTAAGGCAGCAATGGCAATGTTGGAGAAAAATAAACCCAGAGGCAGCAAAGTGAACTACATTCCAAGTGTATTTCTGGCAAGCATATTCAGGGAGATTCGTGGAAAGGAGGACCATAAATACATTAGGAGATGCAGGGGGCCTTTAAAATAAGACACCCAACCATTTATGATGATCTATCGATCAAATTTCCCAACCAGTACAGTAAATAGTTTGGCCACGTAAAGCCTTTGCCAGGGCTCCGGGATTCTGGCCTGTCCTTTCTCATTTACAGAGAACTGTATCCTCACCACCAGGAGATTTGTAAGTGAATAATATCTTCTGCTGACTCATGATCAGATTTCCTAAAATCCATTATCACTTATCCACCGTGGCATTCACACATGCAGACACACACACACACACACACACACACACACACACACACACACACACACACACTCAGTATCTCTCTCACATACACACCTTCCCATTCACTTAGACGCTATTTAAATTCCCTGCAGGCGTAAAGTAAATTTAGCTTCCTTTTCTACTTGAGAAGCTACTAGTTGCAAGAGATCATAATGATTTCCCATCTCCATGTGCTTTCCATCCTTTGCGCTTTATTTAAATACTCTAGTGAAAGGAGAGCAGGCTGACATATAAGGCACATGAATGGTAGAAATTTGAAAATCTATCAAATACCATTCCTATGACGGCTGAAACCTGGTGGATCTGAGGCTACAGTGGATACGAGCTTACCGAAATTGGACAGCTGAAGATTGGAAAAACACTGCTGTAAGATCTGGATTTTGGCTTCAAAATACGAATGATGGATCGGGAATCTAGAGTCAAAAGCTTTACACTATGCCTTGTGAAGACAGTTCAGGCCGGTGGAGGTGATGTAATGTTATAGGCAATGTTTTCCTAGCAAACACTTTGTCCCTTAATACCAGTTGAGCACTGTTCGATTGTAACAGCTGAACTGAATATTGCTGCTGACCATGTGCATCAGTTTATGGATACAAATTACCCATAATGACTCCTTCCATTATGATAATGCACCATGTCACAAAGCACAAATCATCTCAAACACGGTTCATAAACATTGCAATATGTTCAGTGCCCTTCCCAGTCCCCGCAATCCAGCAGAGCACCTTTGGGATGTGGTAGAACAGAAGATTCACAAGAATGTGCAGTTGACCGATCTGAATCAATTACGTGGGGATGTAAATGTCAACATGGACCAGAATCTCAAAGGAAGGTTAACCAAAAGGTTGTGAAATCCATGCCATTAAGAATTGAGGCAGCTCTGAAAACAAAGTCCTACACGGTATTAGTATTGCGTTCCTAATAAAGTCTCTTTACTTTAATTGCAATTATGCTGAGATGTTGGGGTTTTTTTATGATTAAAATGCCAAGTATTTTGTTTCAGGACACCTGAAGTATTGTTCCTGGTTTGCTAATTAGTAATCTAAATCAGTATTAAGATTCTGTGAAGCCGCCTTTTGAAAAGGTCTGCAGTTGAGAGCTGTATAAATAAACCTAACTTCAACTGAGTTCATTTAAATGTAGTACTCGTTTCATATTCATTTTCAATCAAATTTACTTGCCACAATATACAGTAGAACAGCGTAATTGTCTTTGTTAAATATTGTTCTACAAAGGAAAACCTGTGCTATTGTCTTTCCCGGGAGGAGAGAAGAAATGTGTGATGTGTTTGACATTCAGGGTTGGACATATTGAAATATTCTAGAGGAGAGTATAATTCAAACTGATAGAAGAGAGAGAGAGAGAGAGAGAGAGAGAGAGAGAGAGAGAGAGAGAGAGAGAGAGAGGCAGTCTTTCACTACAGCTGCCTTGACACTCAGACAAATACAGATTGTCAAAGATTGGCAGACAGTCAGGTACAGCTGAATGATTCACTGTTCATTCCTTTCGGAGAAGCCGCCGCAAAATGTGACTCAAATCTCGTCTGAACTCACTTCTGTATCACGATTGACTTTTATCCGAAATGCATAAACATTACCATTATGTCTGTTGTCTCAACTGAATCATATAGCGTAATTATGGCACGAGTCTGAAGTATATATACATACACTGATCAGGCATAACATTATGAGCAGTGAAGAGAATAACACTGATTATCTCTTCATCATGGCACTTGTTAAAGGGCGGGATATATTAGGCAGCAAGTGAACATTTTGTCTCCAAAGTGTTAGGAGCAGGAAAAATGGGCATGTGAGCGGGTTTGGGCCAAATTGATGTCTAGACGACTGGGTCAGAGCATCTCCAGAACTGCAGCTCTTGTGGGATGTTCCCGGTCTGCAGTGGTCAGTATCTATTAAATGTAGTATAAGGAAAGAACACTGGTGAAGCGGCGACAGGGTCATCGACACACGTGTGGAGCGAAGGCATGCCCATGTGGTCCGATCCCACAGACGAGCTTCTGTATCTTACATTGCTGAAGACATTAATGCAGTAAAAAAGACCAAAAAAATATTAGGCAGGTGGTCATAATGTTATGCCTGAACGGTATATATAGCCCCCCACTGCTGGACAACACACACATTCATTTGGCCAATTATGCATAACACTAATGAATAAGAAATTAATAAATAAACTGGAGTAGAGCAGGGGGTTCTGCTTCATTTCCACCTGGGTAACCTCAACTACAAATGTTGTGTAATGCAATGCAACAGTAATTGACCATCAGTGTGTTGGGAATGCAGGCCATTTACCTAACCATGTCCTTTGATATCGATACAATGCCTCGAAAAGCACTTCATGGGTTCAAACTGCACACGTTATGAAGACGTTTTAACAGCCTCATGACCATGTGGAGAACAGGAACAGCAAAGCCTGGCGGTGATTGAGAGAATCGGAGTAGTTTTGTGGCGTTAAATTAACATTAATTAGACGCAAATTGATTGAGTGGGGACAGGGCGAACGCATTCTCTCATTATGAAGCAGCCATTACTCTTTAGCTGACGTGCCGCTGACATCCTTTCAGACGAGAATGAGATCAGTCGGCGGCCCTGCTGATAGGTGCACTAACTCGCAAACCTGCAGCTACATCATAAAAAGAGCTTTAGTGTTAAAGCCCTTCTGCTACAGCTCTCGCTAATGTTACAGACAGTGTGTGCTGCATTTTAAGAGTGCAAAATCTATTGTTATTTTTAAGCTCTTCTGGTTCATAAAGCAGAGTAACTAAGCTCTTTTCAGACGTAAAGACAAAAGGGAAACGGGTGAAATCACATTAATGGAGACAGAGTGTATACAGGCTAGAGGAGAGGAAAAGATATAGCGGTCGTACTCCAACACACGGCTCCGGCGTCCATCTCAGTAAGGCCCAGGATTATTCATTTTCACCACATGTCTTCTCCCCGTCTTCTTTCAGTGGCAGTTGTCAGCAGATACAGGGCTTGACAATATTCCGTATCAGCATCACTCGTCATCCTCAGCACTATACAGCCTGTGTGCTCACTTTCCTTGGTTTGGATCTCGAAGTTTTGCTTCCTCCACAAGAGACCTGTTATTTTGGGTCATTTCTAGCAATCTGAGAAATGGGCTGAAAGCAGATCATCATATTGTGAGTTTTAAAAATAACTGCCTCCCTGTGACAGGTCCGTCTGCCTGAAGGGGGGAGCTTTATGGCACATAATACTGCACTTAGAATATTGTATTACACTGGCTGAGCACATAAACATCAACGTTAGACACAGCGTGGCCATCATCAGTGCTACATAATTTAAAAGAGCATATTGCAGTGATACTGCTGCTAGAGATGTGCTAATAACCAGTTATATCATACAGTATATTGGGATATTTTCTTTCATTTATATCTACTGTAGGTAAGAAATTTACTATATAAAAAATAACAGTGAAAATTTCAAATGACAGACAAAGGTTTGTATGTGCTTTTTAAAAAACATCCTTAGTTCCTGAAAAAGGGCTGAAAAAAGTCAGGTGTCCCAATACTTTTGTCCATACAGTGTAAATGGTCCGAATTATTTTGATTAAAATAAACAGCTTGACTCGGCTCTTGATTTTTATGACTAAAAAGAACAAAACAAATACACAACTTTACATAATACAGAAATGTTCTAGACATTTGCATGTTGCGGTCTGCAGATTTAGAAACCGTGATCATTACAACGTAAGTCTCATAAGACAGGAGTCTTCTAGCACCAAAATAATGGGCTATGATAAATAAACTTTTAATATAATATAGACAGCCATACCCCCATCTAATCCCAGAAATTATCTTCAGGCATTCACCTAGACCTTTACACTTCCCGACTGAGAACAAATGAGTGCAATTAAAAACTAAAAACTTTAAGACATCAGGAGGTCATCAGCTCATGGAGTGACACTACACAGCTTTTAATTAGACTGCAACCCCTCAGCTAAAGTCTGATCGTTTTTCTTTTGTCGATGGTTAGACTACCTCCTCTATAATCCACACACAGTTCAATTTCTTTTTCCAAGAAAACTGGATGGATTAGACATACACGCACTGACTGTTGACACCACGAGTGGACCCTTAGGATAATAATAATTAAAATAAATAAAACAATTTTTTAAAAATAATTCCAGGAGCTTTCCATCACTTGCAATTATAACTAACTTTCATTTTTTTTCTTCCAGCTTCACTCTATGCGCTGCACGCACTACAGAAGTATTCACCTGTAACAAATGTGAAAGCTGCAGGTTTTCTTTTTGGCTCACCAGAACAAAATAAAGCATTAAGAGCATCATTGAAGAAAAATAATCAACATCAGGGTGGTGTGAAATTGCCTGATGTGAAGCAGCGTTAAGGCTGATTTAAACTTTTACAAAAAATACAATTATTTGTCTCTTTGTGCTGTGATACAAAACGGGATCCTGGGCAAATTTTGTGCAGTGTTTTTTGTCAGTGTTACGAGTGTATATTTACATTCAAAAACATACAACAATTCTAAAAATGGTTTTTCTTCAACAGCCCTCTCCTTGAACTGCCACCTTAACGTGGTGGAGGGGTTTGAGTACTCGAATGACCCTAGGAGCTATGTTGTCCGGGGCTATATGCCCCTGGTAGGGTCTCCCAAGGCAAACAGGTCCTGGGCGACGGGTCAGACTAAGAGCGGTTCAAAACCCCTTATGAGAGATACTACATCAGGGACCGTGACGTCGCCCGGTATGGCGCAGCCGGGGCCCCACCCTGGAGCCAGGCCCGGGGTTGGGGCTCGTATGCGAGCGCCTGGTGGCCGGGCCTTCCCCCACAGGGTCCGGCCGGGCTCAGCCCGAAGGAGCGACGTGGGGCCGCCTTCCAGTGGGCTCACCACCTGCAGGAGGGACCGTAAGGGGCCGGTGCTAAGAGGATCGGGCAGCAGTCGAAGGTGGAGGCCTCGACAACCCGATCCCTGGACACGGAAGCTAGCTCTAGGGACGTGGAATGTCACCTCGCTGGCGGGGAAGGAGCCTGAGATTGTGCGTGAGGTTGAGAGGTTCCGACTAGAGATAGTCGGGATCACCTCTACGCACGGCCTGGGCTCTGGAACCACACTCCTCGAGAGAGGATGGACTCTTTACAACTCTGGAGCTGCCCATGGTGAAAGGCGTCGGGCTGGTGTGGGTTTGCTTATAGCCCCCCAGCTCAGCCGCCATGTGTTGGAGTTTACCCCGGTGAACGAGAGGGTCGTTTCCCTGCGCCTACGGGTCGGGGATAGGTCTCTCACTGTCGTGTGTGCCTACGGGCCAAACGGCAGTATAGAGTACCCGGCCTTCTTGGGGTCTCTGGGAGGGGTGCTGGACAGTGCTCCGACTGGGGACTCCGTCGTTCTACTAGGAGACTTCAATGCACACGTGGGCAGCGACAGTGACACCTGGAGGGGCGTGATTGGGAGGAACGGCCCCCCTGATCTGAACCCGAGCGGTGTTCAGTTATTGGACTTCTGTGCTAGTTACAGTTTGTCCATAACGAACACCATGTTCAAGCATAAGGGTGTCCATCAGTACACGTGGCACCAGGACACCCTAGGCCGCAGGTCGATGATCGACTTTGTGGTCGTTTCATCTGACCTGCGGCCGTATGTCTTGGACACTCGGGTAAAGAGAGGGGCGGAGCTGTCAACTGATCACCACCTGGTGGTGAGTTGGATCCGATGGCGGGGGAGGAAGCTGGACAGACTCGGCAGACCCAAGCGTACTGTGAGGGTCTGCTGGGAACGTTTGGCCGAGCCTCCTGTCAGAGAGATCTTCAACTCCCACCTCCGGCAGAGCTTTGACCAGATCCCGAGGGAGGCCGGAGATATTGAGTCCGAGTGGACCATGTTCTCCACCTCCATTGTCGAAGCGGCCGCTCGGAGCTGTGGCAGTAAGGTCTCCGGTGCCTGTCGAGGCGGCAATCCCCGAACCCGGTGGTGGAAACCGGAAGTAAGGGATGCCGTCAAGCTGAAGAAGGAGTCCTACCTGGCCTGGTTGGCTTGTGGGACTCCTGAGGCAGCTGACGGGTACCGGCAGGCCAAGCGAACTGCAGCCCGGGTGGTTATCGAGGCAAAAACTCGGGCCTGGGAGGAGCTCGGTGAGGCCATGGAGAAGGACTATCGGCTGGCCTCGAAGAGATTCTGGCAAACCGTCCGGCGCCTCAGGAGGGGAAAGCAGTGCCCCACCAATGCTGTTTACAGTAGAGGTGGGGAGCTGTTGACCTCAACTGGGGATGTCGTTGGACGGTGGAAGGAATACTTCGAGGATCTCCTCAATCCCGCCGTCACGTCTTCCATTGAGGAAGCAGAGGCTGAGGGCTCAGAGGCGGACTCGTCCATCACCCAAGCTGAAGTCACCGAGGTAGTAAAGAAACTCCTCGGTGGCAGGGCACCGGGGGTGGATGAGATCCGCCCTGAGTACCTCAAGTCTCTGGATGTTGTGGGGCTGTCTTGGCTGACACGCCTCTGCAGCATCGCGTGGCGGTCGGGGACAGTGCCTCTGGAATGGCAGACCGGGGTGGTGGTCCCTCTTTTTAAGAAGGGGGACCGGAGGGTGTGTTCCAACTACAGGGGGATCACACTTCTCAGCCTACCTGGGAAAGTCTATGCCAGGGTACTGGAGAGGAGAATACGGCCGATAGTAGAACCTCGGATTCAGGAGGAACAATGTGGTTTTCGTCCAGGCCGTGGAACACTGGACCAGCTCTATACCCTCTACAGGGTGCTGGAGGGTTCATGGGAGTTTGCCCAACCAGTCCACATGTGCTTTGTGGATTTGGAAAAGGCATTCGACTGTGTCCCTCGCGGCGGCCTGTGGAGGGTGCTCCGGGAGTATGGGGTCGGGGGCCCTTTACTAAGGGCTGTCCGGTCCCTGTATGACCGAAGCAGGAGCTTGGTTCGCATTGCCGGCAGTAAGTCAGACTTGTTCCCGGTGCATGTTGGACTCCGGCAGGGCTGCCCTTTGTCACCGGTTCTGTTCATAATTTTTATGGACAGAATTTCTAGGCGCAGCCAGGGGTCGGAGGGTGTCCGGTTTGGTGACGACACGATTTCGTCTTTGCTCTTTGCAGATGATGTTGTCGTGTTGGCTTCATCAGACCAGGACCTTCAGCATGCACTGGGACGGTTTGCAGCCGAGTGTGAAGCGGCTGGGATGAGAATCAGCACCTCCAAATCCGAGGCCATGGTCCTCAGTCGGAAAAGGGTGGCTTGCCCACTTCAGGTTGGTGGGGAGTTCCTGCCGCAAGTGGAGGAGTTTAAGTATCTTGGGGTTTTGTTCACGAGTGAGGGAAGGGTGGAACGGGAGATTGACAGACGGATCGGTGCAGCTTCTGCAGTAATGCGGTCGATGTACCGGTCTGTCGTGGTGAAGAAGGAGCTGAGCCGCAAGGCGAAACTTTCGATTTACCGGTCAATCTACGTTCCTACTCTCACCTATGGTCATGAGCTCTGGGTCATGACCGAAAGGACAAGATCCCGGATACAGGCGGCCGAAATGTGCTTCCTCCGCAGGGTGGCTGGGCGATCCCTTAGAGATAGGGTGAGAAGCTTAGTCACTCGGGAGGAGCTCGGAGTAGATCCGCTGCTCCTCCACATCGAGAGGGGTCAGCTGAGGTGGCTCGGGCATCTGTTCCGGATGCCTCCTGGACGCCTTCCTGGGAAGGTGTTCCGGGCGCGTCCCACTGGGAGGAGACCCCGGGGAAGACCTAGGACACGCTGGAGAGACTATGTCTCCCGGCTGGCCTGGGAACGCCTTGGTGTCCCCCCGGAAGAGCTGGAAGAAGTGTCTAGGGAGAGGGAAGTCTGGGCATCTTTGCTTAGACTGCTGCCCCCGCGACCCGGCATCGGATAAGCGGGAGAAGATGGATGGATGGATGGATGGTTTTTCTTCAACAGCCTCAATTTCCCTTTTTTCTTGATGACCCCCACCCCCCCCCCAAAAAAAAAAAAAAAACAAAAAAACCCACAGCTTTTCATGTCACCAGGAAACCATAAGCTCCAACCAGATTGGAAAACTGTTACAAAGTGCTGAAACTGGAGACTCCTTCCATAATCAATACATTTACAGATATATAGATTGCTTTATCATATCAACGATTACATCACTGTTATATAATTATATTATGTAAAGTGTCGCCATACATGTCCCTGTGATTGAGTTGTTACTTTAGAAACCAAAACACTAGATGTAGCGCGCTAGCCTCTTTCCCGGTCTGATCGCTTTCTATTTCATTCTTTCTTTTTCTCGCATAGGCAGTCTTTCATTTTTGTTTCTGAGAAAACTTAAACTATAACCAAGACTCCTTCCATAAATGTCAATAAACGTCCGAACATAATGAAACGCCGGGATGTCAACGATAAAACGTCTGATGCTGTCAAATGAGATGTTTTTTTTTTTTTTATCTGTTTATCATTAGTCTTAGTTTATCTGGACTATGATACATGTCTCTGTATACAAGATGTTACTATAGAAACAATAACATTAGAACAAGCATATTATTATTGTTACAGACGGGATTGCTGTCGGACCCGTGCTGTTACACACACCTTCTGACTGATCAACCATGCTGTGAACTACAATTCATTAAAAAGTGCTAACAACTAATTACATAAAAGCTTTTTTAAAAAAAAATAGCCCACATTATATAGAAAAGAAACAAACAAACAAGGCTGCATAGTGGAGCTTTTGACAGTGGTGTTAGCCTGTTTATCTTAATTGTGTGGTAACTAAAAACTTCCAACTTCAGAGGGAATTTGATCTGCCACAACTGGGAGTAGAATTACCTTCGCTGCTCGTGTTTTTCCAGTGCACTGTTGTCAGCGATGTGAATGAAGCTGAATATGCGGCGAAGCAGCACTCAGCAAGCAACAGCATGTAAATTCCCTCCCTCTCAGAGTACACTAATGCCTTCTCTTTGTTCTCTGCCCTCACTGCATCGTTCCCTTAATAGCAGGCCTGGAGCTATTAATGTGTTCATGTATAGACTGTGCCACAAAACCTCAGGCAGCTCCTTCTTCCTGGATTTTGCTCTTTCACCTTCTTGCTCAATTGAACTCCCCTCACACACAAGCGCACTCCATCTGCAAAAACCTTACTCCATTACTTTTTTCTAGCACATATTGCTCCTTTGTAGTTACTTTGCCGCTTTCCCTGGGGGCTGAAGACTGTACACATTCCTGCACACCCAGCATAAGCTGACGTCACAAAACTTCGGGCGCTCACCTCCCGGTTCAACTCAGTCTACGATCTCATTATTACACGTCAGTGTGCTTGCATTTGTGTGTTTCTTTTTCCAGTGCGTGCTTCTGTCTCTGGGTGTTTTCCTCTTGGTGAAGCCCTGTGGCAGTCAAAGCAACTGACCAATGGGAAGGCAAGATCCAGAACAAAGAGGTGGAGCTTTTGCTTTAAAAGCAGCACCTTAGCTCTAGTGAGGAGAAGATCCAATCAATTTTGTGACTTGGTTCTTCGAATCTCGTTCAACTTTTTCGTTTTTATTTTTGGGGAGTCAATTAGCTCATATCCATCCTTTTAATCAGATCCCCAACACGTCTACATACGCAAACTTTAACTATAGTTACAAAAATAAAAAAAATGACAATTTAGCTACGGTGAAAAATTATGATCAACAAAATCACCTCGATATCTTCTGGTTTGTGTCTTTAGTTCTTTTGTCTCGTGACTCCAATAACTAATGCAACAATAAAGTCAAGATTCATACCAAAAAAACCCTGATCTATTGCATGTGATAAAAAAAACTAACAACTCGGACCAGAGGACATTTTCTGAAAGTAGAAAATGTTCGTTCTTCTGAATCACATGCAACAGCATGGTTAACTGTTTAAATTTGTATAATGCTTACAGCGTTTAAAGCATTTCAGAGCAACCATTGAATATATTCCAGCAATGGGCCAAAGATACTAATTTGGCTCCGATGTGTGAAAAGTTGACAAGGAGCTCATGTCACAAATGTGTCTCTTCCCCTCACATTATTTCTAATCTTGCTGAAAAAGGCACACCGTCAATGAGTGTGCAAGCGTGTAACATATCTTTAGTGCAAAAGAGCAAACAAGTAACTTGGGTGAGAAATCTGGATGTAAAGTTTCGCCTGAGCGTTCCATTCGAAGTTCATTTAGGTGCAAGGTAAATAGCTCTTCCTGTGTAGTTGCATGGTGAGGCTTTATTTGCTTCTTCTGATTGCAGTCACAAATAAATCATCTGATCATTAAGTACCATAGATAAAAAATTATAAAAAAAAGTGTGACTGTGGCATCAGATTCAATACAGTGATTCACCTACTTGTGCATCACTAGATTTAATCTGATGCCACAGTCACGCCTTTTTCATTTTCAGCTTCAGTTTGGTGTCCTACAATGCTGACGTCAACATTTGGTAGGCTCGTCATATTCCAAAGATCAGGAACATGTTGTGAAAAAAAAACAGACAGAAATCAAATGGGAAAAAAAAACTGTTCCAGTGAGTGTGTGACTGTCGCTAAACTGTATGCCCCTGTAACTGAACCTGAGCTGGGTCTACAGCAGGGGTTTGGGCTCCAGCATTTAGTGTTCTTTCAAAAATAATCACTACAGAGCTCCCTCCATATGAACATGGCTGCTCCTAGGCACGAGCAACGCTGGTTATCACAATAGGATATGACTGCATGCAAATCCAGCAGAAAAAAATCATTATTCCAGAGAAATCACTGTAAATAATTATATAAAAGTAACTAGGAAACACTGTTGCATGGGTTTATTAGGTTAATAATGTGTAAAATGAAAACTGTTTTAATAACAATGTATTCAACAGCTGCAGGCAATAAGCAGTAAATGTAACTATCACCAGTTAGACTTCAAAAGCTGCTCAGGTGCTTGTTCAGTCTCTTATCATTTCGAGACTGGACTACTGCAGCACTCTGCTGGCAGGTCTTTGAACACTATTTGTCCACTGTGAATGATCCAAAATGCAGCTGCGTGACTTGTGTTCAGTCTGCCCAAGTTCTCCCACACCACCCCACTGCTGCACTCCCTCCACTGGCTTCCAGTAGCTGCACGTATCAGATTCAAAACACTGATGTTTGCCTACAAGGCCTCATCACACCTCGCACTGCACCATGCTGCATGAGATCCTCCAGCACTGCTTGACTGGTACCACCTTCTCTCAGGGTAAAATGTAAGTATGCTCTTCTCTGCTCTGGCACCAAGGTGGTAGAATGAACTTCCCCTAGAGTCCCTGGCTCTTCAAGCGATGTATGAAGACCTTCCTCTTCCTGAAACATTTAAACTAGCACTTTTTCCAGGTTTGTTTCGTCTTTTACAAAAACAAACAAAAAAACTTCCTCTCACCAGACTTGTGGGCTGATTTATCTTAAATCTGTAATCTAGTGTACCAGTGTTGATTTATTAATTGCTAGAGACTCAAATGCCATAAATGTAAATGCTAAATAATATTAAAGCTCTAAGTTTCATAGATTTCAAACCATAAAAAATCAAATCTGTTTTGTAATCAAATCTAAATCGCATACCTGTGTTATTGTGGCAACTATTACCTGATTAACCTTATCCACACAGGATTAGCTTCACTGGGTGGTGTCTGTAATTACCTTTTTTTTTTTTTCCTTTTTTTTGTCTCACATCCAGACAGTGATTACATTCATGAGAGAGAGAGAGAGAGAGAGAGAGAGAGAGAGGGAGAGAGAGAGAGAAGGAGAGAGAGAGAGAGAGATAGATAGATAAGATAGGTAATTTTGTCTACGAAATTCAGATCATTATTTTAGAAATGCTAACGTTTATTCATTACATTTATAACATCAGATGACTAAATAATGTAACTATTTATAATATTGAAAACGGGTTTAGCACGATACAGGGTATAGGAATGATAAAATAGCTTTATATATGTAGCTGACTTTAAAACAGCCCCTTTAAATCAACCATTCACGTGCTTCTGACCGACTTATTTACTTTCGCATACTAAAGAACAGGCTTTCATTGTGGATAGTATAGAAACATTATAAGATCCGTTCCACAGCAGCTTTACAATTAGCATTTACCTAAAGAATGACCAATGTGTCTACAAGAATGATTAAACAGCAAGGGGAAAAAAGTAAGCAATGTGGTCTTTCTGTTCTCTAGAAAAAAATCTCAACAAATGATGACACTCCAGGCTGCCATGTAAATCAAATCCCATTTGAAGAGGACTCAAAAGCAGAACGCATGCATTTCTGTAATTTTAGCTGAATATTTTTTTTAATCCACACCCTGCACCCAATACTGGCATTCACTCAAGAGTATGAGATGTCTGGTATTAGGCAGCCTATATGCACAATGTTAAATCAAAGAGAAGAAATAAGGTTGGATGTTTTATAATGCAGTGCTGAATAGTAAGACAACTGATCCTCCTAGTCAGTACCTTTAAATTAAGCCCTGAAACGCACTCCTTATGTAATGTTCCAGTGCTAGTGAAATCTTTGACATGCTTTTGGCGTTAGCAGTGGGCACTTCAATCAAGCTCTCCTCCATTTCCCCCCTTAGTGGGACAGGCAGAGAAGAATGTGATGGTAGACATCGTTTTTCTTTCCAGGAATTCAGGTTACTGTGAGCCTCCTACCTGGCTGGCACTGAGCCACGTCAGGTTTTCAGCAGCTCACAATCAACACCAACGTTGCGTTCCGCCCAACTTACATACACCCACGAGCTTGCAAACTCTCACCCCATGGTTCCTTTTTTATTTCCTTTTCACAAACAAAAACAAACTGAAAGGTTCATCATGTACCCTTCCTTTAGGTCTATTATGTGTGACAAAACCCCACCCACACTAATAAACAAACTCACACGCTCGCACGCACGCACGGCTGAGCAGAAAGTGACTCAGACAGATTCAGCTCACACCTCGCATATCCTTTCCTATCACCTATCGTGTAGCCTCCTCCTGTCTCCGTGGTGACATCTGAGAGAGAGAACGGACGGAAGGCGACAGTGACAAACGTCCAGCCCCCGCACAGTCCTGCCAAGACATGAGGGAAAGAAATATGCAGTCTCGTCTATCTTCCCACGTCCCAGAGAAGGACATCTGCACTGCACCAGACCCAGTGGCCCTGATTTTGAAACCTTGTTCATGTTGTTTTTGTTTACAAAAGAAAACTAAATAAAAATCCTGCAAAGCTCAGTATGAGTCAGCAAACTATTATACGCTGCTCACGCAGCAACATTCTCCAGCGGTGTCAATTTTCATCTTATAAAAACAGCTAATGTATATACTTAATCTGTAATTTATCTAATCCTAGTTTATGAATAGTCAAGCCATTTGCTGATTTGTAATCTGAATTGGATGGTGCAAGTAAAGATAACTGTACCACCGTCATTATAATTTATTGTTGTTAATTTGCACTTCTAACCTATCTGGTTGGTTTGAAACCTTCCCTGATTCGAAGCAAAGAAGTACAAGGTCTGCTTTTTTGCACACATCCCGAAACTGCGACATGCATAGCACCTCGTTCCGATGTGAGCGAAAGTGATGTTGAATTCATCAAGGTGAAGCAGCAGTATGTCAGACTCTGTCCATCACGAAGGGTTAGCTTTAAAGCATTAACTCTCGTGCAACGCTGGACCGAGCAAGAGGCACGAGGTACGATTAGCATGCCACTGAAGCGCCAGGGTTACAGTGGGTCCGGAGCACAAACTCATTATGATTGGCACATGGTGTAGTAGCAAACTTTCAGTTCAGGCTTGAATGCTAGAATTCAGTTTTGGTAAATCATCCTGTTTGCTGCCCACCATAACATGTGCATCCCAGACATACCAGATAGCTTCTGTGACTACAGATGGATAAACGCCCGGACACATTTACAGCCATAGTGGTGTTGAAAGGCACACTGTTAGCAGCTTATAACAGACTGACACAATGCCAGGCACCACACATGTATGCCAATGTATTGCAAAGCCCAGCTCTGCTGCTGAGGAACAGACATGATAGAGACTTGCTTCTCCAAACACACGAGGTGGTGCTTTAGATGTAGAGGTCTGTATAAACATGAAACACTTGAGAATTTAAAGAATTTTAGTAGGTATATAAAAATCATGCCATGTATTCACAAACACTTCACGGCAAAAACTTGAAAATCAAGCAATAATTAAGTTATGTTACTCTTTTTGTGTACTTGATAAATAAATATATTGAAAAAATTCCATCATCCTACTGTCATTATAAACTGAAAGAGAGCATGGTGCACTAAAACAAAGAAACAAATAGATAAATCTAAAATTAGATTTTTAATCTGAGCTGGCAGACAATACATAAACAGCTGTTTACACAACAATCTGTTTCACTTCTGGTGTCTATAATAACTGCTGCAGGTGATAAACGTATGCATATGTAAGCAGTAGCGGGAGATGTGGGAACAGAGTTAATGCAATCTAGAGCTGTAGATATCGATTATTTTAGTACCGTAATTTCCGGACTATAAAGCGCACCCATATATAAGCTGAATTTTACAAATATTTTAATTTTTAACATAATGTCTACACTAATGAACTTTACACAGGCTTTAACAAAAGACACGTTACACACGGTGTAACGGGTGAAATATGTTGCGCTTTCTTTAGGAGCATAGCGGTATTTTGGGAATAGCCTGCACTGCATTTTTCCGCTATTACTGCACGTGTGCAAGACTGATGATTATGTCCTTATTATTTTCTGATGCTCATTTCTAAGTTTCTTTGACTAACCATTAACGCTGTTGCCAAGAATAATAAAAAAGCACGCATTTTGGAAACCTTTCTGTATATGCTCCACATGATTTCTGTTGCAACTGGAGTTAGCGAGCTCTCCCTTCACCCAGACTCAACGCGCTACAACGGCTTGTATCTAAACAGTAGCCTACCAAGAAAGTCATTGTTCACTGTCTTCCTCCTTCCTTTCACAACTATTTCTCTCGGGAGTTTATCTTTTGGCATCGCAGTGCGTAAAAAAAAAAGTTTTTTTTCCTGAAGCCGTGCAGCTCAGAACACAGGGGAGGTGAGTTTTTTTGTTTCCGTTCGGAAATTTTATTGGTCTAATGTTATGTCGCTCAGTTTTTTGGTTTGAAGTTTGTGAAACCGGGAAAAACCCAGGAAAAATTCATAAATTAGCCGCTTCGATGTTTAAGCCGCGGGGTTCAAAACGTGGGGAAAAAGTAGCGGCTTATAGTCCGAAAAATAAGGTAATTGACTATTCTACAGATTATTCCAACAATAAATCGAGCAACCTAATAATTCTTTATTAAAGTGGAACACGAAATAAACAGGAGAAAATAAGACTGGTTTCTTGAACAAATTTGTTTTCTTTAAAAAAAAAAAAATTTTAATTAATTTTAAGTTAAATTGAGTGCATTTAATTGCCATATTACATCAAAAGCCAAAATACAAATATATAAATAAAAAATTATAAATAAAATATAAAAATACATCAGATTACTTTTAAAAACTGTGCTGCACTGTACAGTGATTTCTTTGATTTAGTTTGAAATAGTTTTTCCCCACATACAAAATTTTTTTTTTGCCTAATTCTGACTTTTTTCTCGCAATTCCGAGTTTATTTCTTGTAATTCCGACTTTTTCCCCCTCGCGATCCTCCCATTTTTCCTTGCAATTGCGACTATTTCTCGTCAACATCCGACATTTCTGGTGCATCCACTGGTAACCATGTTGTCGGCCTGAAATGTGAAGCTGTTGGTGTATGAACGAGGCTCCTCTGCTTCATCTGCCTTGTTCCATCTCTTCAAGAGCTGATAGTTAGACAGAGTTCTCTCCAGGAATCCAGGACCAAATTTCATCCCATACGATTCTGTTGATTGTAGTCGATTTATTTTTAATGTGTAAAGCTCTCTGGCACGACAGAGGGGATGGCGCAAAAAATAAGTCAAAAACTGTGAGGAACAAAGTCGGAACTGGGCAAACTTTTTAAATTTTTTTTAAATGTGGTGGTAACGGGCTTCCATATAAATCTTCTCACCCCTCGCTGTTCACCTGTTCGATTGCACTCCTCCATTTTTTTCATTCTGCAGCATCTTGTGTTTGACAGCTTCAAGGCAAATAATTTGCCAAAACGTTTACATTTTTTTTGTAATCGAATTACTCGAGGAATCGTTTCAGCTGTAGTGCAATCGTGCCTTGAGCACAGACGAACTATAAAAGGTTACTGTTGTAGGATTTCGGGGGGGGGGAGTCCAGACACGGGGTTGATAGGCAACCTAGAATTTTGGGATTTGCTGCTTGGAAAGAAAAATAATAACCACCACCACTCGGATAAGGAAAGTGTTCACGTAAATTAAATAGTAATTATTTAAAAAAATTCATACAAAAAAATTTAAAATATCTGGAAATGAATTTGATTCCGTATTTGAAAAAAGGTCGCTATGATGACCTACCCTGGCTAAGCATTTCATGGGGAATCATGCATTTCTTTTTGCGTTTGCTTAAGTATGCAAGAATACATTTGCTCCCATGAGAAAGCAGTGTGCAGAGAGACGGCACGCTTTAGTGTGCGCGCCTCGGTGCTGCTACAGCCTGCAGGTTGGACGGCATACAGAAAATCCATTAACAAAGCCATTTAACTCCACCAATTAATCAATCAGTAGAGACAGGAAAATGAATTTGGCTGGCATCAATGCAGGAAGGGCATTTTGGGCAACGAGAGCCATAGCACTTCAGATGGAGGGAAAAAAAAAAAAAGTCTGTGGGTAAACAGTTTTATTTATAGGCTTACCAAACCTCTTCCAACTCAGTTTATCAGTGAGTGAGTGATGAAACAACATCTGCTGCTTAAAGAAAAATGTGAAAAATGACTTATGCCATCTACTCATTTCCCCCCAATTCACAGTACAGGCTTCTTGTCTGTGATAGGAATGAAATATGTGAAGAAAATTAAACCACATAAGGACCTCCTCCAGGTTCTTTTGGAAAATTCTTTTAGTGAAGTCATGCATGTCCAAGACACAACACCTACACCAAGAGTGGTGGGAGGAAGCGAACACAAATCTGCTGGAAAATGTAAAGTTTTGGAAATAAATGTCTCTGTGTAAGTGAGTTATTTATATGTCCTACACAGGGGTGCTTAAAGAAATCCATGGAGAAGAAAGAAGTCATTTGAAGTAGATTTTGAACAAACACTGGTTTAATAAAGATTTGAGGGGCGTTAGAAAAGACCACACTGCAAGTTATTTTATTTAATAAAGTCTGTGATCTCGATAAAAACCCCGCCAAGGTGCAGATCGGCAGTAAAGGCAAAAACTCCAACGGCGCTCATGAATTGTTGTGATTGGTCAAAAGGTATTGATCATTTTGCTGTGACATACAAAGCAAATTGCAGGTATATATTACTCTGCTCCTGCAACTACGCCATTGTTTCCATAGTAACAAGCGATTCACTTGCTTGCATGGTTGAAAAGAATGTTATTATTGATTCATATTCCTTGCAAAAAAAAAAAAGATCTGATCAACAGTTTAAACCCAAAACATTTAAATGTGAGTTGATACTGGACTTGGCTTTCTAAGCTTACAATCAGTTTCCAGAGACGATTTTTAGGTTTCAAACACGTCCCATCTGTTCCAAACGAGCTAATTTTCTTCACCCCCCCATTCTCTTTACTTTCCTCACCGTACGTATACACACACAGATTTACAATAGTGAGTATCTTCAGATCGCCCATCTGTGCAACGCTCAGAGGCGGGTAGCCTTCACTTCCTCCGTTCTCCCACAGGATAAATTATCGGAGAAAATCACACAGGAAGGCGCACCAGCTACACTACAGTGCTCTCAGTATGACTTGATCAATCGGATCAATGGAGGCGATCGGCATCATGAGCTTTGTTCAGGGCCCGTGTAGAGACGGTCTAATTCACTTAAGCCATTAGCTGTGTGGGACAGATGGCCCCGATGGGCTTCACTCGTGTAGACAAGCGTGGCTTATTAGAGCACAACCATATGGAGACAATAGAGCAGAACATGTGAGAGACACTGGCTGAGTGAGAAGTGTGGACTAAAGAGCCAGATATGCGTCATAGTTGGGTAGAACAAAAAATTAAGCGTGTAAGAAAATGAATGAAAATGAAACCTGAAGAAATGACGTGAATGTGATACGGAGAGAAATCACAATTTGTCACGTTTACTTGCACAGGAAAACATTTTGGTTTATTCTGGTCTGGATCTGGGGCTGCTGTAGTTGTGTGTCCTTTAACCTGTGCTGAAGCATGTGCACCAAAACCAGCTTGTGTTTCACAAATCCATTTGCAGCTACATTACTGGCTCTTCTCTGTAACAGACTGTTGTTCACAACCCATCTGGGAGGCTGCATAAGCCAGAGATCTGTTAGATGATTAGGGTAGGGGGGTTGGAAATAAAAAAAAAGATATGGGTTTGGTCCTCCTGGCAGTTTGTAAAAATAAACAGCATTAATCGCCACCATGATACTGATTCCCATCTTCCATCAGTTGCATTTACTTCCATGGCATGTGCATTTCAACAGTGGTTTCTAGAGGTCAGCAGAAGCGGTAATCAAGTGTACTGCCTGAACTAAAAACGAATGAAATGTATAGTTATGTTCTTTACGGGTTCGCTTTACAGAGCGATTATAATTTTAACAGTAATGTAGCTCTTTGATGCAACTGTGAATATCAAGTGGCAGAGCTGCAATCAAATAAGAGACAAAGCCACTAATTCAAGTTGTCTATTTTTGCTGTTGCTAAGAACTGCAAGGCAAGAAGAGCACCTACAAATGAACCTCTTCATGGTGGTTTAGACTCAACAAAGCACTCGTTCGCTTTTGCGAGTTGTGGCGCAGGACACATCTTACATTTTTTTTTTTAATATATAGTAAACTATTGAGAAGAAAAGTCAAAAGCTATTATTATATTCGGTGCTGGATCTAATTCAAATCACAGCACTATTAATTATGCTTGTTGAAATGCTTTATTGTTTCTATAGTAACAGCTCGTTTTGCAGACTTGTATGACTGATTCAAAGACTTAACGACATATCATTGATATGGTGAGAATTTCTTGGAGGAGTTCTTTTTTATATTATTATTTCAAATGTTTTTGGAAGAAAAACAGATTTCCGCCACTGTAAATTCTTCAGAACAGACAGCATTGAGCTTTTCAGTTCCTCAGTAAGAAGTCATTCTCTTTTAAATAAAGCAAGTAAAGCATTAGTACTGGGGCAGTGTATAACGAGTTAGTACTAAGTCATGTGACATCAGATTCAACCCAAACAAAACAGAACACTGGAAAACTGCAACCCAATAAAAGGAACTTTTTATTATGCAGTGGAAATCCAAACCCATATAAAAATACAAATAAATATTTTATCTGGTCCGATTTTGAAGACTGTGGTTACTAAATTTAATGGCAACAGAATGGATTCCCCGGTCCTCAAATAACATACTGCTTCCATCTCTGGTATTTCCTTCCTCCATTAATAACCACCATAATACAGCTTAAACACAGAAGTAGCTTAATGTTGTGTAGCTAAAAAGCACCACTCAGCAGTACTGGAATAGAGAAGAAAGGAAGGTCAAGAGTACGATAAGATGCACCTTTATTAATCCTCCGTATTGGAAATTCGAACAGAATGTATCCAAGCTTTATTTTCTAGGCAAACCAAGCTTCAGCACCTGTACAGAGTAGGATTGGGGAAAGAACTGTAATCCTGAAAAAGATTAATCTCTGCAACTTCACATACTTGATGTTTAGGTATCTGACTTTGCCAGACTGAATCCTGATGCTGAAAATCCCCACCCCCAGGAAGCAAAACCTTGTTTTCTCTCCTTCTCTACAGACACCGTGTTATACTTTATTTGCAGATACGTAGATGTTTCAATAATGACCTCTTGCTGCAATGACACCACAGCGGTGTGTAAGCACTACATTGTTAAACCTGTGCAAAGATTATCACAGGTTATAAGATCTATATGTTCCTCTGAGCGCGAGCTAAGTTTTGGAAACTTTACGAAGTGCCGAGTCTGCTGCTTCCACATGCAGAGTTCATCAGCACCTAGCCATCGCACATATCCTATAACCCTGACAGAGCAGTGTGTCACTCACACCTTCGCATAGAAACAGTGGTAATGGTTCTCATGTTTGACATGCGGGAGGAAAGAGGAGGCTAAAGGAATCCGGGGATGGAGAAAAGTCCGATCCGAGTTAACACCCGAGTCCCACAAATGCTGCACTGGAATTGACAGGTCAGTTTTGTGCTAATATAATGCGACGTTCATTTCTTCAATCGTCTTGGCCAATTAAAAAGCGACCAGACTGCGGCAGCTTTGCTCCTTCAGCAGCCAGCACAAACTAAAAGCCTGTGGTTTCAGGCAGGAGAAGTGTTTACTTCTGGAGTCAGCTTTTCTTCTTACAGCAATTTCGAACAAATACAGACCCTGTTATTTTGACACTTTGTCCTTATTTTTTAATCTGCCACTCGTTAAACAATCAGCCAAATAAAATATTTCACATCACCAAATACAGCGCTGACTGCACAGCTTCCTAATGCACCACTACAGGCAATTGTCCCTTTCCATAGCAATCAGGCTTTTTTTCCGCCTGACCAATATCACAACTATAGGGTCCAAAAATGTGAGAGAGAAAATTTAAATTAGGATAGAAATACGTGCTGCTGCTAGTGCACCTATTAGAAATATTAGGATATACGACAGCACGTACATCTATAGCCTTTTTATACAAAATGTGCATAATATTTTATGTTCTTATCTTTATTGGGAGTCTTAAACAAAAACCCATTGTTGTGAGAGGAAATGAAACAAATAGAAAAAATGTGCTGCTATAGGAAGTTTTTTTTTGCTTTTTTTTTTTTTTTTGATGGCACCAACTACAGCAAATCTTCACGAACTCCCTGTGGTCATTAATCAATCAAAAGGATTTTACACCAAGTCAAATAACACTAGTGAGAAAAACAGAAAAAAAACACATGCAGAAAAAGGTATAATCTCCCTCTACAAATGCAATGAACAATTATTCTTGGCCCTTGACTGGGATTTTTCCGTTTGCCAATGACTTGATTACAGCGACTATTAAACGTTTGAGATTTTCTAATAGACCTGCTGCTGTGTTGTTGTCTTGTTTATGGTGTTGCATTAGTAGCATTAACACAAACTCACTCCACCTGCTTTAGCAGATTCACCAGTCTTTCAGCAGCTGGCAGGTGAGACCTAGTTACAGATTTTTCAGCAAGAAAAAGTTGCAATCGTTTTGTTAGCGGGACACGGAGTCTCAATCAACTGGTGTATTAAATAATGTAAAATCTGCAGTCTAGGACAAAACTTTGAATGACTTTATAAAGCCGGAAGCGTCCGCTTTGTCTAAACGTGATCTGATGATGTGCTTCATTAGTATTTTCAGTAAAGTAAAAACCTGAGTAAAGTTGTAATGGCACAACTTGCAACATGCTCTTATGCTCATGGTTTTTATAGATTTTTACGATTGTGATTAGCAGTGCTCAGAAAGCCTTTGTCTCGAGATGGAATAACGTCTTGAGTAACCTGATTTCTTATCAAACAAGAAAAATGCAATGACGTTTTTTTCCAATTTAAGAATCCACAATTAAGAATTTATACCTAGCATGAGCATGTTCTTCTTCACCTGCTGTACATAAAGATGGTCTAAGCAGGAATTATTATTTATTTGATAAGATTTTCTGAACTTGATATGTTTTAATAAATATAGACTTGTTCATATCATTAATACCAAGTGCTGAACTTCACAGATAAAACTTTGATCTCCCTAGTTGGGCTGAAATCCATAAAAAAAATTGGATCAAATAAGAGAAAAACAGTCTACACACTGATCAATCCAGCTACAAACTGCAGCTTAGTCAGAGGGGTTGGTTGGGGGGTGGTAGTGAAAATGTTATAAACCTAACCAGCGTACAGCATGAGGGCAACGGTGCAGGTATTAACAGGAGCTGAAGGCCAGTGAAACGAGACAACCCTTCCAAAAGCAGTCATCATGGACTGAACAATCAATCAGCTACAGTTCAATGCACATTGTGCAGCACTGCCTGGTGCAATAATGAGTCAGTCAAACATGCAGCACATTTTGCTGGCTACATTTTCCACCACTATTATTATTTCTACTTTTACATGTTGTGTATGGAAGGAGAAGAGTTGTAATTTTACTGCATACTGTAGATGAATAGTATCATGAATTCAGTATCATGCCAAGGAAGAAGCAAGATTCAACCAGCAGCAGCACAGCCTGTTTAGTCTCCAGAGAGGATGAAGAAAGAGAAAGTGAGAACAAAAAAGAAACTACATCAGCAGACCAAGACGTGAGAAGTAGCCCATTATATCAGAACCTGTGTTGAAAGAACTAAAGACACAAAGAGATTTGTTAAGTTTCTCTGACTAATAACTCTTGTATATAAACCTGCTCTACTTTATACACACACACACACACACACACACACACACACACACAAAAGCCATTTTCTGTGTATGAGTAATTCAGGATGGCATGTACTGATTTATACTAGTTTTTGTTTCCTAATGCTTCTTGACTTTTAAACAACTAAACGTTATAAACAACACGTCAAGGACATATTCCCTTAACTTGTTGTTAATACAAAAGCAATGGCGTCCGCTCCCTGAAAGCGAACACAGAGAGAATGAGGAGGAGCTTTTTCCCGCAGGCCAGTCAGTGTTTAAACCAGGAAACACCCAGGATCTAATAAGCTGGTCCACTCTCTCCATCATCACACTTCTTCTCTGTACATACCTCACCTCTCGCACCACGTCACTTTAAACTCTGGACTTGCACAGCAAAGTGCACTTTATATTTATTTATTTTATACCACACCATACCGCACACGGACACTTTATGGTCACTCTATACCGCAGAGTGCTTTCTACAATTTTCTACAATCTACAATTTTCATAGTCATGAAAATAAAGAAAACTCTTTGAATGAGAAGGCGTGTCCAAACTTTTGGTCTGTACTGCATTTTAGTGTTAAAAATTGTTGCCAGTTTTGGAGCCAGTCTGATTGCACCCACGCAGAAGCTTTCACCAACATGACAGTTATAAATTGTAATCTCCTCAATGCTTTAAATGAAAATGCTCTACACTTAACAGCCAAAGAGGCTTTTCTCAAATCTGCATTGTACAAAATCTCTACAAGTACAGCACAGCTCTGCTCTACATTTTACACAATCCAGCTTTCAAAATTGCTGCAACCTGTTTACTCTTGCCCAGAGTAAAAATAATAATAATAATAATACTACAAAAGATAAATACAGCTTCCACTCTTTTAAGAAAAAAAAATGTATGGGTCAAAGGAGGGGAATGTCGTGTGTCTCCACCTGTAGTAAATGAGGACGGCGCAGACCTTAATTCACCCAGCATTGTTTGCGACATTTGTTCCCGCTAGAAGAGGCTGAAGTTCACGTGTTGACATTTGCAAACTGTCAAGCGCTTGGCCTCTCATGCTAATGCTACAACATGTAATTAATACTCACCCACGCACAGGCGGACGGAGCACAGACCGCTAAAGGTCACTCAGACAGCACTGTGCATCCGTTCGGTAGTAAAAGTAAAGGTGAGACTTCGGAAAGTTTCAAAACCACACGCTGTGGCTATTTATATCTTACTTTCAGACAAAAGGAAACACAATTTGCTTCCACATTGTTGAGAGCGTGTTTGTTTCCTGCAGCGCTTCAACACTGTTATATTCTCCAGCGAGCTGTAGAAGCACAAGAGCTGTACCTTAACCGGTCATTCACTTCAGGGAAGAGCGGCCCAGAAAAGAAAATGCAAACAAAGGGGAAAATGCAGAGGCATGTTTCTCTCCACCGAGCATTCACTATGATGGGATCTTCTCGTACAGACAGATGTAAGAATCACACTTATTTGGTTCTGTGCACAGGTTCCGACCCAAATGTTTCTTATTCCACTGGAAAAGGTTTGTGTGATAAATAAAAGTAGTAATTCTTAAATGACTGTAAATTGGAACAGGGATAAAATCAGAGTGGAGATTGGAAGCACTACGTCATTAAAAAAACCACAGTCCTCATTCCCTCCCTCACAGTAGAAGCATAACGCTCTGGTGATAAAGACATTCTTTTAAAATACGTTTATTTATGCGTGTAAGCATACGCTCACGGAGCACTTTATTAAGAACACTTGTACACCCACTCATTCATGCAATTATCTAAATCAGCCAATCGTGTGGCAGCAGTGCAAAGAATAAAATCATGCAAATAGAAGCCAATACTTTCCGGTTCTGTTGATCATCGATCATCGATTGTGACTGCGGCATGATTGATGTATCAGACTGGCTAGTTTGAGTATTCCTACAACTGCTAATCTCCAGGGATTCTTCCACACAACAGCCTTTAGGGTTAAAGGTGCAAAAATAAAAAAAACTCTAGAGAGTAGCAGTTTTGTAGAAACTGCCTTGGCGATGAGAAAAGTCAACAGAATAGCCAGACTGGTTTGAGCTAACAGAAAGAGTACAGTAACCATTAAGAATTAACCATTAACACCTACATCACATCAAATACACATGTACAAATACATTGTATGCAACTGGCCTTAACCGAGCCATAAATCGTTAAACTTGCACTTTCCCATAGCTGAAAAATAAAATCCATTTTACGTCTTTGGTACAATCCAAGAGAGATTCCCGCCAACAACAGAAAGCTGATTGGCTGTTACCTGTTGGACTCGTTTGTAGTCGTAATACAGCAAATTATATTTGGACTAACGAAAGAAAGAACTACAACACTACAGAAACAAAAAACATTCGAAAGTGCTGCGAGAGCATTTCAATGAGCATTAGAGGTAGCGTTAGATGGACTTGTAATGTAAGACCTGTTAAATTATTTAAGACCTAGAACAGCGAATTGAACACTTTTTAAGTCCTAGAATTTAGATGTTTAAATTCTTAGACTATTTAAGACTCCATGGAAACCCTGTATAAATGTGGTGAGCAGAAAATCGTCTCGGTACGCACTACACACCAAACCTCGAGGATGGCTTTAAAGAAATAACGCCAGGTTGGGTTTCACTTCAATCAGCCAAGAACAGAAAACTGGAGCCGCACTGGGCACAAACTCACCAATCCTGAACAGATGAAGACTGAAAAACATGACCTGGCCTGAGGAATCTGGATTCCTGGCACACTTTGGCACACCATTCGTTAACTTCGTTGTTACTAAGCATGTCTTGCATGGTCACAATTTACCTACACTACAATAGCTACTGCTAGCACGAAAATGCACCATGTTTCATATCAAGACTAGTTCCAGAAAACTTAATGAGTTCAATGTTCGTCAGGGGCCTTTCCAGTCTCTGGATCTAAATCCAATAAAACAGGCAGAACGAGAGATTAACAGCATGAAAGAGAACATGAAAAATCTGCAGGAATTGTCTGATGCAATACACACACACACAGAGTTCAGAGATCCCACAGGGAATCCTTAAGGGATTACAGCAGCCTGTATTGGAAGATGTTCCGAGAATGAATATAAAAGAAAATCACGAGGAGAGAACTTTCAGCATGCAGCACTCCAGCATGTATAGGCACATCTGCAAAAATCAACAGAACCGGAAAAATCCAATGAGTCACCGGTACTACAGACGAGCCTGTGTCCGTGGCAAAGCGACAGTCATTAAAGAAGGCATGGGGCCGGAATAAACATGAAGGCGTTCTGGATAATCCAGCCAGGCCAGCGCTCTCTGCATGCTCTCCACGAAAACACGAGTTAATATATGCACTGGCAGATATCCATAATTCAGTGCTACTATATAAATATAATTTTTATGAGTGCACATGTAGCAGGAGCTGACAAACATGCACAAGGAACGGGGTAATATAAGCCAGCTATAACTTTCGCATTGAAAAAGCAGACATGAATGTTCACCCACAGGAAGTGGCTATGAACGCACTGTAGCGGCGTGTCTGCATTACCACAATACATCACTCAAATACGTACATCACAGAAAATAAAACAGCACATCTATTCAGATGTAACGCTAATTAAATTACATTACTTTTTTTTTTCCCAACCAAAGAATTTGAAGTATGGAAGATGAGTTGCTTTAATCACGCTTGATTTAAGAGAAGAATAAATTGCTTTAGCATCCAGAGTCTGAATAGTTTTCCTATACTGCGCCGGGATGTTTGCGTGCATTGCTGTGAAACTGATATTAAATGGAAGGAAATGAGAGGAGAGTTGTTTACTGAGACCACAGAGCTTAGTGTATGCTCTGGTATAAATATGAGTCTCGTTTATCATTTATGCCCATATTCTGTCGTCCATCATTCATCATTCACACCACAGCTCTCACTCGGGGAGCTTTTACCAGGATGTTTCCACTTCAGGTGTTCACTCTGGCAGGTTGTGCTCTTGTGCCAGGCTAAATCATCCTTGCATGATTTATACGCTCCCCAAAACTTTATTGTGGTTTTGCCAAATGTCACCATTTTGCCCCATATCACCAGTAGGGTGCAGCTTTTAAGCCATGGTGAAATATAAATTAGCTTCAGTGATGTATAATAACAGATGGCGTGGTGGGCAATGAGGTAATTCTATAGAAATGTGATTATGAAAATGCACTTAGGTAGAAGTGGGTAAGCCTACACTTACTGACTTCAGCTCCGTGTAATCCTTCCAGAAAATGTGAAACCCAAACAGACAGCAGGGGGAAATGTGTGAAACTCCAAACAGACAGTAGCACAGGATTGAATCCTGGAACCTGGGGCTGTGATGCAGCAATGCGACCCGCTATAACACTGTGCTGCTCTGACGTGTACTGTGTTTAAAAAAATAAAATAAAAAAGAATTCTATAAAGTGCAATTGTACTAATTTTTCCATTTTGTTTCTCTTCCTGTCAAATCATTTTCCATTAAATAGAAGACAACAGAAAGACATAAGAATGTCCTTATAATGACAATTATTCGCTTTTAAAGACATCTACGGTGTAGTGTTCCAGCAGCTGCTCAACCTGAAACCCTGTTAAAATGATCTCAAGCCAGTAATTCAACTGCTAAACAACCTTCTGTTTTTGGATTAGTTGTCATCATATGATGCCAAAAATAACCCAAAAGAAAGAAGCAATATTTAACAGCTAAATATTCATCACTCCCAGCAGTCAGTGGTTCTTAGAAACACCCACTCCCCAGGTCACGAAGACATCCACAAGAGAACAGGAATGATTCGATGCTAACGTGTCTGTTCTTTTGTCATGCGGCCCGTCTCCTCAGGTTACTGGTGGACAGTGTGTACTCTGTCTCATCTGCCTGCCCCTCCTCTTTGTCCCCATACTATTCCAGCACAGGAAATGAAACCGCCACCTTCACAGCACAAAAGAGAAGGCAACTGCATACAAGCAGAGTCAGAGCAAGAAAGATGGCAGATCGTACACACAGACTGCAGAATGTACCTGATTCTAACCAAAGGCATCTATTAAATTCAGTACATCAGTGCCATTAAATTAAGTGTGTTTAGTGCATTCAGATGCCCTCCAGCAAAACAGATACAGGGCTTATCCAAAAAGGCAGAGCACCTCAAGCTGAGATAAGGAGCCATGATGGTGCCTCTCTACGGCCCCCAATCATCCTATCAGCCTTTCCACTCCCATGCTTCTACTTTCAATTAAGATAGGACACCAGAGATTTACAAGTGTCTCAAAATTGCTGAAACATGAGCCACAGGGTAGAATCAAAATCCATGCGAAAAACACACATCTGGATAAGGTGTGCTTGGCTAAAACACTGCTGAAGAAATATTTGCCTACTGAAAAAAAAAAAATTTATTATCCTAATAAACATTTCCCATCAGCCAAGGGGCCTGAATCCAACAGGATTCTCATTACTTTGCTCTCCAGGCAGCAGGAAAACTATTAACACAACAGCTGGACTCAGACAGAGGGGCGGGAGAAGGAGAGAGAGACAGAGAGCGAGACACACCAACAGAGTGACAGAGACTGCGAGAGAGAGAAAGGGGGGGTAAATGATATGAATAAAAAAAACAGGAAGATGAGAAAGCTGGAGAAAAGCGCAGAACACGTCTGATTGTTTCACATGATTTTAGATCACACTTAATCTCTTCTCACACACTCGCACAGCAAGTCATGACACATCAGGAAGATATTGGGTGTGTGTCTGCCTGTCAGTAGTAAATGAAAAAGATACATCAGGGTTTGAATTTTGGTTTGGTTTCTTTAACGGCACAGTGTTTTTCCCCCCTCATTTAACGCTCAGCGTTTCCATTTTAGTGATGCAAATGAGATTTCTAGCAGGATTACATTTTTACCTTGGCAGAGATGAAACCGGGATGATCTAATGCCTGGGAAACGTGTGGTTTATGTAGCTGACAGGCCTGTCATTCTGTGAGCCATTAATCCAAAACAGAATCGCGGGTTTTCTTTTTTATGTGCATGGCTTGGCATGATCAGAGACGGGCGAGATCAAAGTTTGCTGACACGCAGCTTTCCCTTGAGGAGGAACTGTTCACACAAGAACACGATGGCGCACGGTCAATGACCGAGTGAAGAAAATCATTTTCTGAACTTTGATGAAGAATCCATTCAAAGCACATGAAAGAAGAGTTCAAACACACACACACACACTACGGAAATCCAAAAGCACCACAGAAGCAACACAAAGCTTCTATAATTCACCTGCTTGTTCTTTTACTAGAGCTCTTATGATTTATGAGCAGATGAGAATATAACTAACAGCAGTTTTTACAGTCCACAGTGAAAGGGGGAGAGAGGGAGAGAGGGAGAGAGAGAGAGAGAGAGAGAGAGAGAGAGAGAGAGAGAGAGAGAGAGAGAGAGAGAGAGAGAGAGAAACATTGAGTGAACATTGAAGAACCATGCTGATATTAATTCAATGAGGGTGCTTCATAGGCAAACAATAGAGATGCAAATAAGAGGAAATGTGTACTTCTAGACAATAAAATATTAAATTACATACACATTAAAAAACAAAACACCCTAAGCTTACCTGATTATACCCAATATATATTATATAGATATTTGGGTTCTTGCAACCTGTCATATCTTGTAGTAGCTGGGAATAAATTTTTTTTGTTTTTTAATGTAAGAAGTCAAATATTATTCAAGATTATTCTGAAAAACAAGCCATAGAACGGTCATGATTTGATGGAGATTTTTGAGAAAACATTTCAACACCACTATTTTCCTGACTTTAACAAGCCATGGATGAATACTGCATGTTCAACAAGTTATTCACATGCTAAGCCTTTTTAAATGACAACATTTTAAGGTCTGTGCATTTCCATCGTTTTGTTCTGGTCTTTGCAAGTACAATGTAAATGAGCCATTGTGAGACGTGCATTTGTGTTCTTTGTGTTATACAACCAGGACCTGACTAGTCACAAATAAATACTAATTACGGTATGATGAATAATCACTCCAAGCTCTGGAACATTTCTGTTCATTCTGTACTACTTATACAGGTTTATGAATGGAAAAAAAAATTTACTCGAGCCCGAGTGTTAAAAATATTTAGTTGCTGACTGCAGCAAACAGCTGTGTGCTGGAATGCAGCTGGATCCCTGTAATATGTAGACTAAGACAGCGAGCATTCAGTCATCTCAATATGCATGTTAGAATTTAGAACTGGCTGCCACGCATTTGATAAACCATTACACGTTGCACACAGAAAACGCCAAAGCTTCCCTTGAGGACAAGAGATTAACAGAAGAACGCATTCCTCACCAACAGATCAATCACAGGTTTGATATGCAAAATTCAGACTTCCTGCACTTTGGCACGCTTTCCTTTCCTCAGAGTGAAGAGAAATATTTACTCCCGTCCTCAGTCACCCGTGTCTGCACCGGTCCAGCTGCACAGCCATAAATCTGTTGCTTTGAGAAGCATTTGTATTCTAACTGACCCTAAACTGGCTGTGCAATTGACAAGGAAAGCAGAAATGGTTGCCACAAACCAGAAACTGGGCTTCAGGGAGATGGCCACAGCGCGCGCTCTCTTTTTCTCTAGCAATGTTAATGCTTTTAGAATAAGGGGATCTCTTCACTGGGTAAAAGAGTAGCACCGGTCACATGGTGAAGGAGGAAGCTTTTGATGGAAACTTTGCGTATATAAACTTACATGATTTCACAAGCGTTTACAACACTGCTGACTAAACAGGATGCTAAAAATGTAGATTAACTAAGTTTCGTCCAAGTTTTATGAAGTACATCAATGCAAACATCAACGCGACTTATTCAATTTAACAATTGAAGGTAAAGCCAGTGCGCCACATTTGCTGCATGGGGTTTTTTTTTTTTCTGCATTACTCTTAAATCACCAAAACCATAGCCTAACTCCATATCCGGTGTTTATTATACACAACAGCACCAATTTAAAGAGCTAATATAAGAGAAAGCTAATATGAGAGAAGGCTTCTCTCAGTTATATTCAGCACGCTGCTCTCGCAGAACTTATCTTCAGGGCTTATCATTATGAGCTATCAGTGTCAAAAACAACTCAAAAAAGTAAAAAGATAATAAAAGAGGTTCCTCTGGTGTGATGCCTTTGACTGTACTACTTTTTAACATGATGTAGGAAATTATACTCAGATTAGAAGCTGAGAGAATTGTCAGGAAAATTTTTTCCTCACCACTAATGTCTTTTTTTTTCTGAGTGTAAAATGTTAGATTTAATTTGTGAGCCTCACTCAAGTCTCGGGATCTCTGAGCTCACGTACACTGACTTGTATCTTTTAAATTTATAACACTGATTATTCGACAGTTTCTGATCTGATAATGGTTTAGTTTTCAAACGTCTTCGACGGAGGAGTGCAACAAACATGCGATAGAAAAAAAAAATGAGGAGACAACCACAGAAATTTATATTACGAGAAACTCTACTGACTCAAGAATTACAACATCGGGTTAAAAGTTAAAGGTCACCGACTTTAAAGGGTACTAATGCAATCGAAATGGTATTTAGAACAGGACCGTGTTCTGGTATTAAAATCAAGAAAAGGCGAATTGAAAAAAAAATAAAATAAATAAATAAATAAAAAAATCCAAAAGAAGAGGAAGAAAAGAACAAAAAAGAAAGAAAAAGAGGGAAACCTCTTTTAAATATTTTTGATTGCTGAAAAGAAAAAGGCTCCTTAAATAAAATAAGCAGATACGGCACAAACATCGCATCTATACAAGCTGCTCAAATTAAATGTACTAATCCCAGGACATAAACCATTCATTTTTAGTTCTTTGCATGCCAGTAAACCATGAGGCAGGATGTTTACTAGCTGCACCTCAGCCTGTAGATGAAAGATGAAGAGTCTCCGGCATTGTAATATCAGCCATCAGTAACAGTCTTTACCCTCACCTGCTGGGGTCAGAATTACAACTCACCTAGGGAGTTCTCATTTCCATCTGTCTCTCACTGTCAGTTTCAGTCTTTCTTATCCCAAGCATCTGATGATGCTGTTTGTTTTTATATTTTAGTTTTGAGAATTTTTTTAAGCATTCTTTGAACTGCTGTATTTTTTTTGTGTGGATCTTCCGTTCTATTCAGAGGACATGTATTAGGTGAAGAGACTGAGGGCTGAGGGCCGATCAGGAGTCAGGTCAGAGCTTTAAGCCCTCCAGAGATGAGCCAGTTTGGAGGAGGCTCATCGGGATTCGAGCGCACTTGACAGAAGGACTGCAGAGAGGAGAAAAGCATATTAGACCAAGCTGAGAAAGGGACATACTAAACACAAGGTCATAAAAGAAAAAGAAAAAAAAAGCGAGCGTGATGGGAGAATGTTGTGGAGTAGAGGACATCGTAAAAGCGAATGCTGGATGTGGCTCAGATGCTGAGGAGCAGAGTGCCAGAAACGGAGAATTTAAAGCCATTAGCTAGAAGTACACTAGATAAAATCATATTCAGAGTCATCCTGAATCACTCAGAGTGCTCCTCCAACACAACACTGCGACTCGAAACAACTCGGAAACAAATGCAACCAAGCGCTACCCATATCGTGTGTGTGTGTGTGTGTGTGTGTGTGTGTGTGTGTGTGTGTGTGTGTGTGTTGCAGCAAGACAGCAGGTTATCAGGTGAATTGATGCACACAAATAATAATCTACTACTTAAAATGCAAATAAACTGATTTGCAACATAACCAGGCATCTCGTTTTATGTCGAAATGTGCTGGTGCATGTCTCTCTCTCTCTCTCTCTCTCTCTCTCTCTCTCTCTCTCTCTCTCTCTCTCTCTCTCTCTCTCTCTCTCTCTCTCTCTCTCTCTCTCTCACACACACACACTGAGTTGAAAGAAGCACGACACATGCTGTGCTTGCAAATGGCAGCTCACAAACCTAAAAACAATTATGACAGTACATTAATGCTTAATGAAAATAATGAGCGAACGTTCACGTTCACATAAAATGACTATTGAATCAAAAATGATTCACCTCTACTGTGCAGATTTTGGGGAAGGATCCTACAGATGTAGAAATTAAGGGGCAGCGGGGAAAGAATGGCCTCCCTCAGAGAAGCACAGAGCCATGCGAGACAGCCAGACACTAACTCCTACTGCGCTGCTGCGACTGTATTAAATTCACCCCGGCTAACTTCATCCACCCGGTGCATCCTACGGCCATGAAAACATAAATTCTGCCTCCCTGAAATGTCTCAGCAAATGAGGCAGCACTGCGTCTGACACACAAACATGAGCAACAGGAGGATTTATAGGACTGTAGTCATGGACAAGACTTGGATCTATGTGAAGCGGGGCTTGGATGGTGGTGGGGGAGACATGCTAAGCCACTCTGAACACTACACATTCTCTGGGCATGACCCATTACTGACCCCACAATCCAGAATTAATGCTACCAATAAACACATTTGTTTTTGAATGAACACAATCTAAATCTTGCTTAAAGTTTCAGCATTTTCCCATCAACACAAACGTAGTGGATTTGCTTCAATGGTCATAACTTTAGCCAACAGTAATACAATACTAGTCATCAAACAATTAAATGGTAAAGGGACGACAAATGGGTTTTTTTTTTCCCTCTTTTTGCTAATTATTCGTGTGCATCTTGTACCAGGGGTATTAAATGAGGCAGTCCCAATTAATTTAAAACTCGTTAGAGATTCCTTTGTCTTTAAACATCAATAAAAACAGCCATAAACACAGGCAAAAGGTCACTAAATTATCTAGTGGTAGTAAGTCAAGTTGATTAGACTTGCAATATAATCTTGATGTTACAATGCTCACCCAAGAGGCTTAATCACGGACAAAAAGCTTTCAGGATTATACAGCAAGTCCAAATGACTTGATTTAATACTGCTCCTAGGCAACAAAAATTGCCAGACCAGGGCAGGATCGAGCTGTAGGTTAGGATCTCACAAGTGCTTCAGCTCTAATACACCGGTTTCCTAGATACCCTTAATTTCTCAGTGTTTCAGGGAAAGACAGAGCAGACCGGAGAACGCTTCAGCATGTTCAGACAAGCTAATGCTGGAACACTGCCACACAGCACAATCATACACAGCACTGTTAAAAAAAAAAAAAAAAAAAAAAAAAAAAAAGACATGATCCTCTCTCGATCTCATGATGCCACCAGGGAGGTTTTGTGATCAACAAAGTCTGCAAGCTCCAAACACAGGAAATCTCTGACCAGCACATAAACTACATCAATCCTTTATGTCCTCTCAAGGAAGGTAAAAGTGAGGAAACAAATAAGGAGTTTATAAACACAGAAACACAAAACATCTTGTAACTAAGGCTGCATGTGAGCAAACCCATAAACTGAAAAGCCCTTCAATTATGAGATACAACCATAAAAAAATTTATAATAATCGATGCCTCTCAAACAGCAGGAGAATCTACCTCTTGTTTTTCATGCTGGTAGTTACATCAGTGAATTATATTACAAATACATGACTAGTGTTAAGTATTATTACCTAATTTTGGTCAGTTCTGAAAAGAAAAAGAAAAAAAAGTAAAGTTTTGCCACTAGCATATCTGTAGTGTTTTTGTTTTAGCAAGTAAACGACTGTGACATTAGCTGATGCTGGGGGGTGGAGCTTGTGTGTTTTTTTACACTTGGTGCTAGTTTAACTGAGAAACATGCTCAAGAAGAAAATGCTGAGATATTGCCTAAAATCCTACTAGTAAATTGTAAATAAGAACCTTTTTTCTGCTTCAATAATGGGAAACTGCAAAGGCAACTGTATTATCAAATTAATCAAATTACAGTGTATTAGAGGTCCATAGACATTTTATTTTCTTAAATGTGTCAGAACATGGAAGTAGAATTTTATTGAGTTGTGTAGAAAACAACCTCATATTTAACGCGCTGAATGCCGAGAAAACTTTGCTGTTAAACAGGAAACAGGTCAACTTTACATTAAGCTGCTTTGAACACCTAAATATATTGTGAAAATGATCTACATCCTGCAGTCATATTATAAACAATCGCTGAATATGATTAAATAAATGCATTTCACTGGGCAGCCGATTGATTTAATGTCTGCAAAGTCAAGCACTTCAATAAGAGCCCTACTGCCTCAAAATGAAACGCATGCAGAACAAAAACAAAGGCATGAGAGCGACTTTGTAAATGTTGTTGAGGGTGCAAAACACAAAAAGCTTTGTGAAGTTGTGATCAGCATGACTCATTTAGCTTAAGCGTCAAGCATTTAAGCTGTAAAGATGACTAAAATAAACTTCTAAATACAGTAGCTTTAACCAGAAAAGTGACCTCAGTGATTGCATCAGGTCAGCTGACGCAGTCGGCGTCTGAGAACGGAGGCGTAACAAGCATAAAGGCTACTGGAGAGGCTCTTTAATAGAGGAGGGTGTAAAGAGACCTGCAGGCCGATTCAATACTCTGAATAGATACACAAAATGTATTTGAGAGAGTGTTAACTGGTAATAAAACACATACAGAAGCCAAAACACACGTTTGTTTAATAAATCGTTAATAACAGAATTGCAGTCGAAAGATTAGGCTTCTTACGTCTTCATATCACATCAATGATGAACACAGACAGAAACTTGGACATGTCCTCCCTCATGCCCATCACATCACAGTTCGTCTTGACATCTCTATAGAGGCGACTATTGTCACTGGTCTCTTCAAAGATGATAAGTTGCATATACATAGAGAAATTTGAACTATGCTTAGTTGAATCGAGTAATCGTATAAAAAAGTACTGTTCTCTAATAAAGAGAAAATAAGATGGGTCTCTTAAAAATTAACAAGTAATTAGTTTTTCTTTTGAGAAAAATTTTCACATTTTTATTGCTAAAATTTCGCACAAGAATATCGGTGAAAACTAACCCTACTAAAACTAAATTTAGTGCATTTAATTGCCATATTACATCAAAATACAAATGTACTCTGCAGTGGCCGTGTAGAGTAAGTTATGGGAAACTATTAGTTTAATGTAACTCAGTTATGTTCACTCATGTATTTAGTTATTCATTCTCCCTCAGTATCGTGATGTGGTATTCCTGTCTCTGAAAAAGCTGCTTGAATGTTCTACGCACTAGTTTGTTTATCGCCAGCTTCAAAAATACTAATACGGCCACTGCGGAGGGACATTTTGAACTCACTGAATAGAAATAAAAATATAAAAATCACTTTAAAACCTGCACTTTACAGTGTTTTCTTTCTGTCTTAGTTTGAACTGACAAACTTTGGAAACTTTCTGGAGTTTTCTTTGGTCTGAATCTTCTCCTTGCCCATCGCTGTTTTCCCCCAGTTCCACTATTTTTTCATCGAGCAGCTTCTTCTGTGTTTACCTGTCCAGAGCGCTCTTAAGTTTAGCGGGTAGTGCGTCAGCAAATAATGGTCCGTGGGAAACACAGTGTTCCGTGTGTAGTTGAATGTGTTACAGATACAATATTGATATGTTACAGGTACAATAATTTTTTACACAGTGCCACATTATTCAGTAGTCACTTTGCACAAATTTACATTTGTCATTAGTAATGCAAGACAGTGCATGAAAGATGAAACAAATTGACCAAGTACTGATAAATGCTGACAAGTGACTGCAAATTTTACATCAAAATGATAGCAACATTAGGTACTGTATGTTTTTGACAGATATGACAGATATATGACTAACCAACCTTTTAACAGGGAATTATTGCTGAGAATACACAATACCGCCTACAATTTCACAGAAGAGTGTACACAATGTAATGCACACCATAAAAGCAGAATACATTACAGTGACTGGTACCCACTGTACACAAAAGAAAAAAAGAAAAAGGAAATTGCATTATTAAAAAAAAAAAACTATTTCATCAGGCTCAATGACAATAAACAAAAGACAGAATTTTACATCTCAAGCTCTCTTTGCTATCTTATGAAAAATTAATCCTAAGATTGTAATTTTCCCCTGAGTGCACAACCCATCAAAGTCAGAGCATCAGCAGACACTGAACGAGGTGGCTGGTGTTCAAGTGAGACAGACAGGGACCTTTTAGTTACCTGATATCGGTTAATGTCTAACAGTCAGTCGAAGTATCAGCATCGCCCGTATTCTCCTTAAAGCAATAATGGGTTTGATGGAGGAGACAAATATGCTAAAATTTTCCAGAGCTTGCAGTATCAGTTATTGCTGTGCACTTGCATTCAATGTAACAAGAACATCCATCATAAGCTCATTAATATTGAGAGGAATACTCTGGCACATAGTCTACTTTTGAAACAGCAGGAGATATGAACATATTGACCAGGCTTGTTATACACTTTTAACACATCACTGTAAAAAGTGAAACGTATCTTTAGAAATTAAGCTCAATAACTAAAGTCAATAGCATGAGCCTGAACTTTCGCAGCACAAATGATTCAACCCGTCTACACTAAACTAAACTAAACTACTAATTAATCCTAATCGTTACCACATGAATGATCATAACTGCCATTATTAGCTGAGATTTTAACAAAAAGTAGTTAATGGCATAGTTTTATTGTTGATTCCAGAGTGATAAATCACAAGCTCCCTATTCTTATGATTTATTCATCAGACCACACTGACTATTTTCTTGAGAATGCAGACAAATGCAATTTCACCAGTTTACTACAGGCAAAGTAAAGTTTATTAGACATCAGACAAAAATTGAACTTGCTACTGTAGAGGTAGATTTATTCGTGTAGAGTCCAACTGTGTTGAATATTTTAAAAATCCAATCGAATTATGGAGCAAAGAAAACTTAAACAGCAGGCTGGATCGAATATGTAAAGAGTAAAACCCAACATGGTGCACTGATATGAGCCCTATTTGAACAGGATTGCATATACATGAGCTGCTGGAGTAATTTCCTATTTTACACTGAGATATTATTCCCATCAGGCTCAGGCATGTCAGTGTCTCTCAGTCCACCCCTGAGAAAATTGCAGGCTGAATTAAGTACCTTTTTTTTATTTTATTTTTTTATTCAGTAGCTAGTCTGATCATTTCAGTCCTATCTGGGTACACTTGTCCATGACCTGCGATTCTGGTGTCACCATGTATTAAAAAAAGAAGAGTTTTTTCTTATTTTTTTTGACGATTACTACTTGCCATATTTGGCTACAGTAGGTGCAGTGACGTGCATTACTGGCCTTATCTCAGATATTAAACATTTCCAAAACTAAACAATGAATGCTTTTTGTATACATTGTTAGCTCTCATACTTAATCATTATTATTGTATTTTCAAATTGTTGCTGGAACATTGGTTCACCTCCAAAATACTGAAACAAGAGCAAACGATTTTACTGTAATCCAGGGCCTCTACGACCACTTGGATGCCATGTTGAGAAGATTGTAGCAAGAGAAGCACGCAACACACATACAGATATTTCTAAAATACAACCTTATAGAAACTCTGTCCTCTGGTGGTATTTGAATGTTATCTGAATGCAGAGGTTTTATCACTTATTGCAGCCGTCCTCATGACTATAGGAAAATATTTAATGGCTCAGTGGCATCATACCTCAAATGTTGGTTATCTTCCAAAAGCATCACCAAGTGTTTTGTTGCTCTCGAACTACAGGAAATTGTAGAAAAAGAATTTCCTTTTTTTTTTTTTTTCCATATAAATGAAAAACATCTTACAGAAAAACAGATGTTTTTTTCTGTTAAATTACAAGCTTTGTTTATTAGCAATCTTAGATTATGTACAGCATCCTCCCGAGTGCACGTTGTAGCAATAGAAAGAATACGCATATTAAAATAAACCTGTAAGTTGAATTACAGAACTACTTTCAGATGCCTGCTGTTGAAGAAAAATAAACCAACACCCTCTGACCAATCAAATTCAGGAATACAAGATCACAGCAGAAAGAAAAACATGCTTTAATGTAAAATAATAATTAAAAAAAAAAAGGAAACAAAACATGCTGAGTAATCTAACACTATAGTTAGTTTTCATCATTTCAGCTTTAGCAATGTAGTCCTAGGATGTACAGTTCAGTAGATAAATCTTTGATGTTTTTGCAAAAGAAGACAAACGCTCAGTGGCAGACCCACACCAGCATGAAAATCAGGCAATAACAATACGCTGTATTGACTTCACAGCCTTACAGCCATGCAAACACAAGTTTGAGTTCACCTGTGACTCTCTGACTGCTTACAGCAGCGTGGCATACAATCAGATCTACCGCAGAGCCACAGAGCCAGAACTGCCTCAATATCATTTCTATGATAATTGCATACACACCCACAAATCAGTCTGTTTTTCCAAGGACTCTAGACTCATTCAGCAAGGCCTGGGGGCACAGAGCCAAAAAAGAACAGGCTGATGAATTAGAGAGAAAGGAAAGAAAAGAAGTCTGAACTGTGTGAGAGAGGGGGAGGGAAGAGAGAAGGCAGATAAGTAGCATGGAAGCTTAAGGGACAACTCTTTAAAAGAGGGTGAGAAGCATGCGGGCAAAAAAGAAAAATATTTAAAAACACTGCTGGTAAGGTTTTAGGTCACCATAGGATGCTACAACAGGTTCAGTGTGTCTCAGCATCCATTCTACAAGTCTCTGAATCTCCTTAAAAAATAAAATAAATAAATAAATAAATAAATAAATAAATAAATAAATAAATAAATAAATAAATAAATAAATAATTCCCCTCAGTGTTTTGATGGTGCGGGAAAGTGCGGCCACTCCAAAAATCTCCCACAGACATTCAACTGAGTCAAGATCTGATATCCTCATCAAACCATTCAGTGAGCCCTCATGTTCTGCAGATGGGGGTAGGGTCATCCTGAAAGAGACCACATCCATCAGGATAGAAAGGTTTTATCATGGGATAAAGGAGATCAGTGAGGAGAACCTTTCTTTGTTCCAACTTTTCCCCTCGAACTATGGCAGTACGATGCCTACATGGCATAACAGAGCGATCAGTTACAGACACACTATATGGCTAAAAGTTAACACCTGACCATCACACCCATGCACAGAGCCCTGACCTCAACCTCACTGAACAGCTTTAATCTCATTATGCTCTTGTAGCTAAATAAGCAAAGGCCATGACAGTGAGAAGCATTATCAAAAGCCTTATCAAAAGCCTTTTCAAAAAGACTAGAGTTATAACAACAGGCAATGGGGAGTGAATCTGGAATGGGATGTTTAAAAAGCACATACTGGGGAAATGCCAAACCTTTGGTAATAAAGTGGACAATTGCCCTCAATGAGTACTTTAATAGGAACACCTGTACACCTACACATTCATTCAATTATAGAACCAGCCAATTGTGCTGAGCCATGTAGTTTTGGATTTAGGTTTCCCTCAATAATAAAAACCTTCATTTAAAAACTGCATGTTGTGTTCACTTGTGTTATCTTTTACTAATATTTATATTAGTTTGATGATCTGAAACATTAAAGTGAGACAAACATGCAAAAAAATAAAAATCAGGAGGGGGCAAACACTTTCACACAACTGTATATATCACAGATGGGAAAAGATATTGTTCATATCACCAATCAGAACAGAAGAAAAACGTGATCAGTGTGAATTGGATCATGGCATGCAACAGCCGATTATCATGCACAACAGCCTCTAGAGTTTATTTGGAAAAGTGCAATAAAGAAAACACGTCCAGTGAGCGGCAGTAAAACACTTTAATGATGAGAGAAGTCAATGGAGAATGGCCAGACTGACAGAAAGGTTACAGGAACTCACACACTATACAACTGTGCTGAGGAGAAAAGCCTAGAAGAATGCAAAACATGTCAAACCTTGAGGAGGATGGGCTTCAATAGCAAAAGACCGCATCCGCTTCTGTCAGCCAAGAAAAAAAAAAAAGAACTGAAGCTACACCCGGCACAAGCTCACCAAAACTGGACTGGTTTCATGAACGTGATAATGAGGACAATCTATTTTAGTGGCCTTCCCAGTCACCAGAGCAATTTTGGAATGTGGTCAAATGGGAGATTCACAGCATGAATGTGCACTAAATAAAATGCAGACACTGAATGATGAAATACAAATAGGCATGGACCAGAAGCTCAAAAGAAATGTTTCCAAGATCTTGTGTAATTTATGCTATGAAGAATTAAGAGCAAATCAACGCCCTATCCAGTATTAGTATAGTGTTCCTAGCAAAGTCCTCAGTGAGAGAATGTTACCGACTGCACTGTGCGGCAGTATTTTTATTATTTATTTTTTCTTAGCGCCATGTCAACATGGTTAAGTTCGTGGCGAAAGCTTGGTTCTGTTATACTGTTAGATAGAAAATTTCAATAAGCTGTTTAAGATTACTTTTTTCTAAAAACTTTAATATGACGTTCGGGTTTACCAGTAGTATTTTAACACAGTGCTACAGAATATATTATCCATTAGGTGCTCGAACATTTGGCCAGCGTGTAACTACAATATGCAGACGGTGACAGTGAGCTAAAAAAATCTAGCTGGCATGTCTGATCAAAGGACCAGGAGCAGTGCTCTATTACTTGTCACACAAAAACCCAACCATACACTGATCCTACACATATGGCTGGGGGAAAAAAGTGTCCTATTACTGAAATATGAGCAGCAAGCCTGGAGTGTTAAGCATCCAGTCAGTGTTAATCCTATACCGCTTATGCAGATACAGGCAGAAATGGTTTATTTTGCCTCCTGGAAAAAGACAGCATGATGGCATTAGCCTCCCAAAAATATATATATATAAATAAAGCCTTAACTCAAAGTCTATCTGTAAAGCACTGACTCACAGAAGCTGGAAGGTTTCAGCTGAGACACATAAACCTGAAATATGCATGGTTTCTGTATTTCTATATTACTCTCTCGTGTACAGCTGTATATGTAATGCCTAGAAAGATAATGCTGGATGCTTTGTTTGCATTCTCCCATCACATTTACAATGTAAAGGATACAATCATAATCATAGAGCACTTATTGCTGAGGACATCTCAACACACTGATAAACCCCCCCCCACACACACACACACACCCACACGCACGCGAGAAGATTATTTACGCTTGTACCTCACACAAATGACCGAGCATGCAAAATAATTACAGATTACATACCAGATTAGTGCAGAACCCCAAAACTAAACTCTTCAGAATTTGGCACACAGGTCAGTTTGAGTGATGCAGATGAAAGGCTGTGTTAGAAGCTGAAGAGTCTCCATTGTAACATCGGCATCCTGTTAACAGCAAAAACGGGGAAACAGTCCACAGATTTATCTTCAAATCATCAAACAAACACAAATCAAAAACTAACTTTACTAAACTTTCCTTCAGGCCAAGCTGTGTGTGTCTTTGATGGATTAAATGTTTTAATAGTGCAAAAAATGCTATAATTTGCACAGTTCTGAAAAATACACAAATTCCTTCTTTTTTGCATGTAATTCAACCACAAGTAACGTTACAGTATTGTAAAAGAAAATCTGTTTACTTTCAAATTGTTTAAAAAAAGAAACTAACATTTAAAGATTCAATTTCAAAGGCGACATCACTAGCCTTATATTTATAGTCTATCCTAAACATTACTGCCAAATCTGAACGAATTATACATTTACACCGAGTTCTCCTTTTGATCAGTACCAGTTCATCCCATCCCTGAACTGAAAGTTAATCTTGGCATTTAAACACCAGTCTCATCACTGTCACTTCACTCAAATGATCTCAGTTCATGTTCCTGATTAATTTAGTCAGTTCTGTTCTGAATTTATTAGGCTTATGTCCATTTTGCTGTTGCATTCAGCTATTCAACTTAGATAATTGCATGAGAAACGCACACTTAGCTAGCAATGCTGAAGACCTTTTTTTTAGCTGACTAATCGTATTCAGCAGTGCATTAAACTGGCTTCTTATAAAACATGACTTACAGTTGAAGTAGAAAGTGGCCTAAATAAAAATATTTTCAATGTATGTAAGTACTGTAATTTTTTGGGCAGGAAAACTCACTATTGGTCCACACATTGTTTTTTGGCTTTTTTTTTGTTCGTTTGTTTTTTTGGTTTTGTTTTTAGAGTTTACACTATTAGCAAAGGCTGATATGTTTTCACATTTTTGTGCTCAAGTTACCATAAGGCATAACTGAGCCAAAAAAAAAAAAAAATGTAGACCTATTTGGACTTATAGCGGTCACCCCGATAAACTAATCATTTTTTTTCATGAGTCTCCTCAGTAATAACTTTTACATCCAAACTGCTATAAAAGTATCAAAGGAGGAGAACGTTTCCTACAGTTTTTAGTTGAATGTCCTACAAACATTTAGGAAACTACTCAATTTTTTTGAAAATAAAATGCTGATATTGTGCATGTGCTACACAAAGGACCTGAAGGACCTCGCTTTTTATAAGAACCTTAATTTCTTAATGGTTGAATCCCTCTTCTTCACACATCTTTTTCTGCAATTTGTAAAGCATTTAATATCAAAATCAAGGGTCACATTCACACTATGCCACAAAATACATCAAGCAGCATCAGGCAAACATTCTTTTCCCCTCGAACACAGGGCGACATCTTCACACAAAACCATAGTCGTGCGTATATATATATTTAAAAAAATAAATAAACTAAAATGATTACGCAGAACAAGGCACATCCAGGAATCTTCTCATAGGAGAACGGAAAAAGATGAAGACATTGGCAAATCTGGAGGAAAGCGATATCATGTACACCTAATCCCAGGAGAGATTTCATATACTGTAGGTTGGAGAAAAGATATTACACAGGATGGACTGCATGGAGCAAGTTGAGAAATATAATTTAAACATTAAAAAAAAAAGTCTTAAGAATATTAAGATAGTACATTGTTTATAATGACAAAATATCAGGGGCACATACTGATAACAGTCACCTTCACAAGGACACAGGCCAAGTGTATCTAACTCCCAATTCAGATTCCTGCTTTTTCTGTGTGAGCACACTCACAGTCAGAGAGAGAGAGAGAGAGAGAGAGAGAGAAAGAGAGAGAGAGAGAGAGAGAGAGAGAGAGAGAGAGAGAGAGAGAGAGAGAGAGAGAGAGAGTGGGGGTGAGAGCGAACAAATCTCGCATCTGCCAGGTGCACTGAATCTCAGAAAGCAAGTTACGTACCGTAAAGTGTTGTAGGTGTAAATATAAACAAAGAGAACAGCACTCCCTATTCACCTACTAAGGCTCTCTCTCTTGTACACAAACACACAAATTCAAATTAGCTGAGCTTTACTTCTATAAGAGCCAGCAAATCCCATTTGTTTACATGAGAGCTAATTAAGTGCTTTGAGGACGAAAGTGCCAACAGTATTTCTCAAGAGAGCAGAGAGAACACCATGTTAGCGTGAAACAGTCTAAGCATGCAATGACTTCCTATGTGCACCATATATTACTAAACTGTTGCTAAAATAACGATATGAAAAGGCGCGGGTCAGCGCTAAATGCAAATACAGACCTAGTGAACAGCCGAGTAATGTGATCGTCTCGCTCAGCTACAGCATTTGCATAGTAACAGAATTGGGGCAAATTACTTGCCAAAAGGAAGTCGAGGCAAATGCCAGCAGCGGGTCTATAATAAAAAATACAAGCCCATCATTACACTACCTGGAATTTGTGCTCTTGTGAAGTAAGGACAAGACCCGAGGGCCACCTCTTTCACCTCTCCAGTCACGTTTTAACAGGCAGAACAAAACACTAATAACATACCTGAGAGCTACTGTTAGTCTTTCAAGTAGTATGGAAAAAAATCAAACAAATCAACATTTACCATTTAAAGTAATGAACTGCTATTAGTTTAATATTCAATTGTAGGGTTGTTTGTTCCAACTGTTTTAAAATTCAACTGGTAAATCAAAGCTCTTATTGCAGTACAAAATTAGACACCAGAGGGGATTTAAACCATATATATAATCTTCATTTTACAAGCTTTAGAGATCTAGGAATGCCAAATTAGTTTCAATTCCAGGTATTTATAACTCCATGTTTCTAACTGCTGAAACAAGGAAGATGAATTTTAAAGCCGAATAATTATTTGAAAAAATCTATTTTTATAAATCAATTTGCAACAACATAAGTTTCTGGTAAATAAATGTTGCCTTTAAAATGTTGTGTAAAATGCCCTTTAACGCGGTTTCCTTTTACATGCTCCTTTGTCTCTCATGCACATTGCATGGTACTTCAACGTAATATTAAGCAACAAAAAAGAAAAGGTTTAAATGTTCTTAAATAAAAAAGGACAAGTTTCTGGATTTATCATCAGATGATTAATAAGAGGGGTTTCTCACACACATCCTCTTGGGTGCTACCTAGAAAAGCCTGTCCGCTTGGTGGCCATCTTGGCTACTATCCTGAGTTACTTCGAGTAAAAAAAAAAAAAAAAAAAAAAACACCTTCTAATAAACCTAATGAGGAAAAACCCACAGAAATGGTTCCCATAATATGATTTAAACAAACACTAACAAGGTTAAATCAAATAATATAATGCACATCATTTTCAAAATAAAGGCATAATCTACTTTATAAAAGCTGAGTCAGATATAAATGTTTAACTGTGCACAGAGTAGATCGTTGGAGTCCTTCAAGTATGGTGTGCATGCAGACACAGATAAAACTGTAAAACACAGTTCGATTTGATATAGTTGATAATACCTTCATTACAGACATTCAGGTCATGTATAAACCCAATACAGCTCCCTCTTAAAGTATGAATGCTATAAGAACTCAAAATACTCAATGTCACACCTGTAGTGTTTTTCCAGAGCTGAGGGATCATGAGCACTCTGATCTTGCTAAACACTCAAAAATATTCTGCACATAGTCAGATTTCAAGTATTTTTGAAGATCAACAAACTTTCTGAGAAAGGTGCTATTTAGTGTGCTGGCTTTTCTTAAAAGACTGTAATACAGACAGTAAGAGCAGGCCAGCATGTCCTCTCCAATTTAGTTTGGATCATCGACTAACAGAACACAGAACTTCAGATGTAACCTGCATGACCCGCAAACCTTGTTGGCCAAACTGTTGCTCACATTAAAATAGGCCCATTTATACTTTTGCTGCTAGTTTAAACTTCATTCAACACTACCAGTGGACACTGCAGCGGAGCTTTATTCTTTTTTTTGTCCAGCTTTAACATCTTTTAGTTTATTTGGTCAAACATTCCAACTTGCATACCAACAGACTCATTAATAAAATCCCTCATCTCGCATCTGTAAATAGCCAAGCAGGTCATTGCTTCACTGCATGCTGGGATTTTGAAAAGCTGTCTCCACTACCTTTATTTAACATGACCTTGAAGTTTAACCTGAAGATGCTTGTCTTGTTTTTATGGAGTCTTCCCATTACAAATTAACTTCTAGATTCTTGCAATTGTTTCTGCTATTAAACGCCACTGAAACTGCACCCCTGCTTCCCCCCGTGGCTTCGGCATGCCAGACAACTTCTTACAGGAGTAACGAGAACACAGCACAAACCCACAAATCAGCACCAAAAATGCTCAAATATTTCATATATTTCATATTCAAATATGCTCACCAATATTTCAATATAAGCATATTTCAAGGTGGACTTTTCCTATAAAGCCCCAAGAGTCTGAATGAATGGTTAATGTAAGCAGACCATATAAGCTATAATTATAAATAATAACACTGTATCTAACAAAACATCATTCTGCACTTTTATTTAAAATCACTAGAAGAAGAAAAAAAAAAATGATAGAGATTAAGTCTGACTTCTGAAGGTCTAGGTCAGTGGTCCCCAACCCCCGGGCCGCGGAACGGCAGCAGTCAGTGGGTCAATTGGTACCGGGCCGCACAGAAAGAAAACATAACTTACATTATTTCTGTTTTATTTATTATCTGATTCTAAACGATGTTTTGTTTTGGAAAATAACAGGATTCTCTCCACCACATCTGTCTATGACTCACTGTTGATGCATGTCATGATGCCTCGATCACAAGTCTTACCAACATCCTCTACCTTCTTAAAGGGGCTGCTCCAGCCGGTAACACATATTACATTACCGTTAAAGTAAAACCCCCAAGCTAACAAAATGAACAAAAAACAACACAGTGGATTCGTGTTTATTATTATATTTAGAAAATAACAGTTTTTATGCCGGTCGTATCATTTTATTTTGTTGTATTTTTCCTCCACACCTTAAAGACCGGTCCGTGAAAATATTGTCTAACATTAAACCGTTCCGTGGCGCAAAAATGTTTGGGGACCGCTGGTCTAGATGAATAGATGAAACAGCTGCACCTTTACGTAGCTCGCTTTGGGTCGATTTTTAGGTTAAAATGTGTTCATTATTTTTTTTCTTTTTTCAATGCGGTTTTAAAAGGCATGTCAGAACACATTTCTGCTTTACATCTAATAGGAAATGAGCAGCACTGTTGTCACTAACAGCTGCTTCATCATCTCTCACACACACACACACACACACACACACACACACACACACACACACACACAGCCTCCTGTTTTTTTAACGTCGATTTGGATGGAACAAGATGAAAAGCAGCCAAACGTAATATTAAACATTACCCTTGGAGAAAGCTAGCTGTGTAAGAGAGCTTCATTTTTTCCAGTAGTAATTCTAGTTCACAAAAAAAATATCTAAGTTCATTTGATTCACACATCTGAACTTGTAGTATTGAATCATAAATGCAAATGCATCTACAACACTACGTTGCCTGGTGCATCCAATTTTGTTTGAAAAGTGAAGGCCATTCACACCGAATGAAAGATTTTATTATATATTTATTTATTTATTTTTAAATTGAAGCCGTGACTGTAGCTAAAAGAAATGCTCAGTCTGTCTGTGGGAAGCTCTTTCAAATAGCACGGTCACTTAACTGCTGCAGATAAGCAGGGACGAGCCGGCATATTCAAATCCTCCAGAGAGTGTGAGAATCACTTGGCTGAAGACAATATGACTTTCCTGAGCAACAATATTGTGCCAAAACCAGATAATACAGAGCTTCCCTAGTGTAGGCAAATGTGGAAACATAATCACATAATCCCTAACCAGACTTCTTAAATGATAACACAAAACAGAAGTTAACAACAGGCCTCTTTATTGAATTCCTCTTTAAATCTGTGAATTTGGTCAGAAATGTACTTATCATTCATATAATGGCAAAGTCACACAACTGACAGTCTTTTATTATTAATGTAGCCTTATGTGAAATCATTTGAAAACACTGCATGCTGGGAAAGATAGTCAGATGTTTTTCTCTCTGGTTAAAACCAGTTTCATAACGTGCACCTGGATGTGCGGCACACACGTACATGCGCCATTTGCACTATTAGCTCATGTGCAGGAAATCCAAACCAGACCTGACTGTGAACACTGAACTACAATCTCCAACAAAATCAACCTGACTGACTTGATTAGGGGTTAAAAACAGCACAGCACCTTCTTTATCCTAATGAAATAACCTCGAAGCCAGACCACACTTTTCTACTCACTTGTAAGCCAGACAATCAATCCATCATAAACTGCATAGCCAAACGTTTCTGGACATCTGACCATCACACTCGTATGTGCTTTCTGAGCATCCCAGTCCAGATTTAGTCCTCATTTGCAACACTCTTCAGGGACGGCTTTCCATTAGATTCTGGAGCGTAGTGGTGGGGATTTGCTCACTCAGCCACAAGAGCATTAGTGAAGTCAGGCACTGACACCAGGTCCGGTGTGCAGTTTAAATTCATTCCAAATGTGTTCAGTGGGGTCGAGGTCAGGGCTCTAAATAACTTCATTTCTCCCACTCCAACCTTAGAAAAACATATTTCCATAGGGGAAAGTGGTAGTGGTTTAGATGTTTGGCCTCTGATCAAAACGTCCTGAGTTTAAATCCCTGCACCACTAAGCAGCCATTGCTGGGCCCTTTAGGAAGGCCCTTAACTTCTCAGTGCTATAAATTATATAATCGTAAGCTGCTCTGGAAAAGGACATCTACCAAATGCCTTTAACTATATTAAAACCGTACTTGGTGTACAGAGAGCATCATCATAGAACCTCATTGAGCCTATTAGTTCCAAGCCAAATTATAATGCTATAATAAAAAGATATTCTACCCAACACTCTGACTAACAGCTTGGGAAACACACACACAAACACACACACTGGTGCAATTGCCAGGTGTCCACAAACTTTTGGTCAAGTGGTTTGGCTGATGGTTTGATGTTCCCGCTGATGTTTCCTACATATAAAGAATAATAATAAAAAACACTATCAATTTTCTGTATTGTAAAACTATTTTAAGGGGTTTTCCAGCCATAGTCTTCCACCCAACATTTTAGATATATTTTAAAATATCAAAATATATTTTATACATATTTTGTTCTAAATAAAAAAATAAAAAAATGATGTTTGCATCAAACGTAAGCTCATTTAATCGAAGAAACTGAAGCTATAATGTTTAACTTAAATGAGTAAATGCGTTGTGTGTGTGTTTATTGAATTTAGAGAGTAAAACCCTACAGTGCACTGGGACTGTAGTAGGGCATATGTGTAGGTTGTGTTTTCCCCCCCTTTCCAGCCCATCCTTTCTCACAGGATGTTCTCCAGCCCATCCTTTCTCACAGTGCCACCAGTCTTCATACACATACACGCAACTAAATTCCGATAGCACAGCTGCTCTCGACATGCTTTCCATTCAATGCGAAATATTCAAGCCAGTGCTTGCTGGGAAAAGGCTGCTGACTAATTGCAGTATACGTTAAAATTCAGTTTTTAGTACAATAAATATAAATATAATATAAAGGGCATGATTTAATGATGATTTTCGTCAATATCTAACCAACATAAGTGCTTTGTCTTATTTCACTCTCAACAGAGGGCATTAACGTTTAAAATACGGATAACAAAAACATCCTGTTTTTTTGGGTTTTTTTGCTAATGGACAAAGAAGCACTAAGCAAACAACAATAAGCTATAAATATTTTCAGATCTTCAAAGTTGCTCTGGTGAACCTTGCTTAAGGCCCTGAAAATTATTGTGCTCGCTCTCGCTCGAACCCCGGGGCTTAAACAATGAAGCGGCTAATTTATGAATTTTTCCAGGGTTTTCCCGGTTTCACAAACTTCAAGCCAAAAAACCGAGCATCGGGAGAAAAGCTTCACCGTTGGTGATTTTTAAACGCACTTAAAAACTTTCTTTTCGGCTTCTCCCGTTAGGGGTCGCCACAGCGGATCCTCCGCACGTTTGATTTGGCACATGTTTTACGCTGGATGCCCTTCCTAACGCAACCCTCCCCAATTTATCCGGGCTTGGGACCGGCACTAAGAGTGGCTGGGGATGGTTCCCTGACCGGGAATCGAACCCGGGTCGCAGCGGTGGGAGCGCTGCATCTTAACCACTAGACCACCAGGTGATTTTTAAACGCACGACTATGCCAAAAGAAAAACTCCCGAGAGAAATAGTTGTGAAAGGAAGGAGGAAGACAGTGAACAATGACTTTCTTGGTAAGCTACTGTTTAGATACAAGCCGTGTAACAGACACTGTCTTTCATTAAAGCCTGTGTAAAGTTCATTAGTTTCAATGTAGACATTATAGGGCTTATAGACAGGTGCGGCGTATTTATGTTCAAAATAAAAATCTTTGTAAAATTCAATGGGTGCGGCTTATATTTGGGTACGTTTAATAGCCCGGAAATTACGTGTGTGTGTGTGTATATATATATATATATATATATATATATATATATATATATATATATATATATATATATATATATATATATATATATATATATATATACACACACACATACACACACACACACACACACACACACACACACACACACACACATATATATATACACACATACATACACATACACATACAGTGAGGAAAATAAGTATTTGAACACCATGTTATTTTGCAGGTTCTCCCACTTAGAAATCATGGAGGGGTCTGAAATTGTCATCGTAGGTGCATGTCCACTGTGAGAGACATAATCTAAAAAAAAAAATCCAGAAATCACAATGTATGATTTATTAACTATTTATTTGTATGATACAGCTGCAACTAAGTATTTGAACACCTGAGAAAGTCAATGTTAATATTTGGTACAGTAACCTTTGTTTGCAATTACAGAGGTCAAACGTTTCCTGTAGTTTTTCACCAGGTTTGCACACACTGCAGGAGGGATTTTGGCCCACTCCTCCACACAGATCTTCTCTAGATCAGTCAGGTTTCTGGCCTGTCGCTGAGAAACACGGAGTTTGAGCTTCCTCCAAAGATTCTCTATTGGGTTTAGGTCTGGAGACTGGCTAGGCCATGCCAGAACCTTGATATGCTTCTTACAGAGCCACTCCTTGGTTATCCTGGCTGTGTGCTTCGGGTCATTGTCATGTTGGAAGACCCAGTCTCGACCCATCTTCAATGCTCTAACTGAGGGAAGGAGGTTGTTCCCCAAAATCTCGCAATACATGGCCCCGGTCATCCTCTCCTTAATACAGTGCAGTCGCCCTGTCCCATGTGCAGAAAAACACCCCCAAAGCATGATGTTACCACCCCCATGGTTTCACAGTAGGGATGGTGTTCTTGGAATGGTACTCATCATTCTTCTTTCTCCAAACACGTTTAGTGGAATTATGACCCAAAAGTTCTATTTTGGTCTCATCTGACCACATGACTTTCTCCCATGACTCCTCTGGATCATCCAAATGGTCATTGGCAAACTTAAGACGTGCCTGGACATGTGCTGGTTTAAGCAGGGGAACCTTCATTGCCATGCATGATTTCAAACCATGACGTCTTAGTGCATTACCAACAGTAACCTTGGAAACGGTGGTCCCAGCTCTTTTCAGGTCAATGACCAGCTCCTCCCATGTAGTTCTGGGCTGATTTCTCACCTTCCTTAGGATCATTGAGACCCCACGAGGTAAGATCTTGCATGGAGCCCCAGTCCGAGGGAGCTTGACAGTCATGTTTAGCTTCTTCCATTTTCTAATGATTGCTCCAACAGCGGACCTTTTTTCACCAAGCTGCTTGGCAATTTCCCCGTAGCCCTTTCCAGCCTTGTGGAGGAGTACAATTTTGTCTCTAGTGTCTTTGGACAGCTCTTTGGTCTTGGCCATGTTAGTAGTTGGATCCTTACTGATTGTATAAGGGGGGGCAGGTGTCTTTATGCAGCTAACGACCTCAAACAGGTGCATCTAATTTAGGATAATAAATGTAGTGGCGGTGGACATTTTAAAGGCAGACTAACAGGTCTTTGAGGGTCAGAATTCTAGCTGATAGACAGGTGTTCAAATACTTATTTGCAGCTGTATCATACAAATAAATAGTTTAAAAATAATACATTGTGATTTCTGGATTTTTTTTTTTTAGATTATGTCTCTCACAGTGGACATGCACCTACGATGACAATTTCAGACCCCTCCATGATTTCTAAGTGGGAGAACTTGCAAAATAAGAGGGTGTTCAAATACTTATATATATATATATATATATATATGGGATGCACCGAATATTCGGCCACCGAAAATTTTCGGCCGAAAATGGCCCAAAAGTGCATTTTCGGCCGAAAGACTTTGATCACCGAAAAAACGCGGCCGAAACAGTTTGTTGTGATGACGCAAACAGAAACCGCTGCCTGCACGTGCATGTCTAAAACAACATGTATGCGGTGTGGACGTGTTTCAGTATATCTGAGAAAGACCCACGGATAGCGATTTGCAAAACATGTAATGCCGAAATTTCGTCTGTAAAGACTTTCTCCACGTCGGGTTTAATTTATCACCTGTAATCCAAACATTCCGATCGCTATGCTGAATATGAGAGAAACGCGGCACAGAAAAGCAAAACCCCTCCGAGCACGCGCACTCCGTCTGTGGCAGACGTTTTTAAAAAGGCAGGAAGTTTCCCAGTGATATTGTTGTATTGTTGTATCTTCAAGCAGTTGCACTTGTTCTGAATGCACTTTGTTTTTATGAAAGAACATATTTAATTTTACAACCTTTCAGCAGGACAGAGGGCCTGTACATTATTATTTAATGTACACATGAGTGCATTTAAATTAAACATTTAAGTTTGAATTTTAATTTATTTTATCCTGTGCATTGTTGCAATGTGCTATAAATAAATATTTTCATAATTTGTAATTGATTTATTCTTTGAAACTTTAATATTAATTTATGCAATTAAGATGCCTTGATTTTAGTAAGTTTAGTACACGGTCATGGCCATAAATGCAATGGTAATAATAATTGGCATAATTTCTTTCGGTGTTTCGGTTTTCGGCCTTGCTTTCCTCTTTTTCGGTTTCGGCCCAGAATTTTCATTTCGGTGCATCCCTAATATATATATATATATATATATATATATATATATATATATATATATATATATACACACACACACACATACATACATATACACATATACACACAGTACAGACCAAAAGTTTGGACACACCTTCTCATTCAAAGACTTTTCTTTATTTTCATGACTATGAAAATTGTAGTCACACTGAAGGCATCAAAACTATGAATTAACACATGTGGAATTATATACATAACAAAAAAGTGTGAAACAACTGAAAATATGTCATATTGTAGGTTCTTCAAAGTAGCCAGCTTTTGCTTTGATTACTGCTTTGCACACTCTTGGCATTCTCTTAATGAGCTTCAAGAGGTAGTCACCTGAAATGGTTTTCACTTCACAGGTGTGCCCTGTCAGGTTTAATAAGTGTGATTTCTTGCCTTATAAATAGGGTTGGGACAATCAGTTGTGTTGTGCAGAAGTCAGGTGGATACACAGCTGATAGTCCTACTGAATAGACTGTTAGAATTTGTATTATGGCAAGAAAAAAGCAGCTAAGTTCAGAAAAACGAGTGGCCATCATTACTTTAAGAAATGAAGGTCAGTCAGTCCGAAAAATTGGGAAAACTTTGAAAGTGTCCCCAAGTGCAGTCACAAAAACCATCAAGCGCTACAAAGAAACTGGCTCACATGCGGACCGCCCCAGGAAAGGAAGACCAAGAGTCACCTCTGCTGCGGAGGATAAGTTCATCCGAGTCGCCAGCCTCAGAAATCGCAGGTTAACAGCAGCTCAGATTAGAGACCAGGTCAATGGCACACAGAGTTATAGCAGCAGACACATCTCTACAACAACTGTTAAGAGGAGACTGTGTGAATCAGGCCTTCATGGTAGAATATCTTCTAGGAAACCACTGCTAAAGAAAGACAACAAGCAGAAGAGACTTCTTTGGGCTAAAGAACACAAGGAATGGACATTAGACCAGTGGAAATCTGTGCTTTGGTCTGATGAGTCCAAATTTGAAATCTTTGTTTCCAACCACCGTGTCTTTGTGCGACGCAGAAAAGGTGAACGGATGGACTCTACATGCCTGGTTCCCACCGTGAAGCATGGAGGAGGAGGTGTGATGGTGTGGGGGTGCTTTGCTGGTGACACTGTTGGGGATTTATTCAAAATTGAAGGCATACTGAACCAGAATGGCTACCACAGCATCTTGCAGCGGCATGCTATTCCATCCGGTTTGCGTTTAGTTGGACCATCATTTATTTTTCAACAGGACTATGACCCCAAACACACCTCCAGGCTGTGTAAGGGCTATTTCACCAAGAAGGAGAGTGATGGGGTGCTGCGCCAGATGACCTGGCCTCCACAGTCACCGGACCTGAACTCAATCGAGATGGTTTAGGGGTGAGCTGGACCGCAGAGTGAGGGCAAAAGGGCCAACAAGTGCCAAGCATCTCTCGGGGAATTCCTTAAGACTGTTGGAAGACCATTTCAGGTGACTACCTCTTGAAGCTCATTAAGAGAATGCCAAGAGTGTGCAAAGCAGTAATCAAAGCAAAAGCTGGCTACTTTGAAGAACCTACAATATGACATATTTTCAGTTGTTTCACACTTTTTTGTTATGTATATAATTTCATATATAATTCCACATGTGTTAATTCATAGTTTTGATGCCTTCAGTGTGAATCTACAATTTTCATAGTCATAAAAATAAAGAAAACTCTTTGAATGAGAAGGTGTGTCCAAACTTTTTGTCTGTACTGTGTGTGTGTGTGTGTGTGTGTGTGATATATATATATATATATATATATATATATATATATATATATATATGAGAATGAATGACCTGGTATCTTTTGTAGGCTGTAGGTTCTGCTTACACTCGCCATCCAAAAGCACAAGGTCAAATGTTACAATCTGACAGAGGCTTGCAGACCTTGGTTAAGCAGATAATCCACCTCTGTTTAATGCACATGTTCCAATCACATTTAGCCAAATATCAGGCTGCTGTAAGCAATTTACTGTACAGGAACAACATGCCTGCGCAAGATCCGATAAGGCGCATATATCCATTTCTGCTTTCGAGAAGGAGTGCGTTTAGCAAATTCGTTTTGCAGAAACAGGCATCAGGTAAACAGCAACTGCAGGTTGTGATAACAAAACAATGGCAGCTTGTGGTAAATCATAAAAAAAAACCCAGATCAACAGTTTTGAGAAGAAAAAAAAAAAAGAGTGTACAAGTCAGTCCAGCAATATTCTTCAGCTCAGAGTATGCAAGTTTAATTAAATTACTGGCTGGAGAAGTAAAGGGGGATGAGCAGATTCAGGTTAATAAAAGAGACAGTGCAGTAGCACAGCAGATACTGTCACAGCTCCAGGATCCTCCGTTCAATTAATTTAAACTCAATTAATTTGTGTTTTTTTTCCACCCCAGATTATAGAACCAGTTGTCTAGTGGCATAAATAAACTATCCCTAGAAGTGAATGTGATCGTGGATGGTGTATTCGGGGCGTCTCACAATCCACGTTCCAAGGAATGAAGACTGAATCCTCCGTGAACGTCATGAGGACATAACAGATGTTAGATGTGAGCGACATACAGTAACGCTAATAACAGAATGGGAATAAAAACTGTATGTACACAGCCAGGGAAAAAGATTCTGTTGACTGGCACAGCAAATAAAGATCATGCTTCTGAATCGCATTGCCTGCCGCACTGAACAGACCGGGTGAGGCGCAGTCTCCATTACAGAAATGTAAATGACTAAACAAAATAATGTCTGTATTAATCATGTAACTGTCCTGGCGCAAAGCATCACTGCGGGATTAAACAAAGAGAAAAACGTGAACGGCAGCCTCGTATGATTATAGCTTAATGTGTGATGCAACATGAACCCAAAGCGAAAACATTCACCACAATATGATACTCAATTTAATTTCATTCAATCCTTGAAAAACCATACACTTCATTTTTCCATTGTCTAGATCGATGCCCATCAGTAAATAGTTGGCCACGAAACATAGCACTGAGCAGAACATCTGGAACTTGCACTGAATTTATCCAGGCTATAAGATAAAGCTGAAGGTTGGGAAATGACAGTGAGTGAGAGCAAAGAATTAGTTCATGAACAAGGCTTAAACAGGGAGCCTTAGGACTTGAAAGAGGAAGGATGATGCACTTTGCATGCAGCCTGGTGTTTCATCATAAAATATTGTTTTTTCACTTCGTTTGATCTTTCGTTTATAGCTAATTGAATGAAAATCCTAGATCTTCCCTCTAGAGTCAAAAGAGTCCCACAACCCAGCCCACTCATTCAAAGCTGGAGCTTTTCTTCACAGCAAGCCATCATTAGCATGTTGTATAAGAATCTGCTCTGAGATAGGACACATGTGATTTTTACTGCCTCATCAGACTCCTATGAACTGACATCATGATTAACAGCTTTAGATCCCGAAGTCAGGCCAGTGCAAACTGTTCAAATCCTACTTAATTTCATATGCATTCAGAGGCCAACTTTCCTACAGAAAGACTATTCCTATATGGACATTAGTTAAGAGGAAAGAGTGTAGGTAATGTAAGAAATAACGAACATAATTTTAAATGTGTAAATTAATAGAGCGTAACCTCCATGAGTATCGAGGTTGCACTGTACTATACGAACCCTTGCAAGTAACAAAAAAATTGCGAGGTTTTGATGTTCTCCTTCTGATTGTTCCTTTTTCAAGGAGAATTGAACATGTACTGTACTGAAAACTCAACACTTGTAAATTACTTGTCATAAATGTTTTATTTACTACTTTAATTGAATAATACAATAATAAAATAGTTTTTCAAAAGTATGTAATTTATTAGTACAAATGTTACTCCGTACTTTTGAGCCACTCGAGAACTCAGATGTTTCGCGAGTTACTTCTAAATTAAAAGTCGCAAACTATCGAGGTGTCAAGGTCGCGAGTATTGAGGTTCCACTGTACATTATATAATACATGGTATATAGTAATATATCAGGAGTCTATACCACTTTCTAAATCCTATTCTATTAATATACACTCGTTTTATCTGATGGGGCACAGTGCAGAATATCAGCACAGTAAGAAAGGCAAACAAAAAGAGCATCCACTTTCTCCCAGTCTGCCACCTTCATCTGGTTCTGATTCAGAAATCCAGCTTCGAATATGTAATGAATATTGATCGGAATCTGAGCACTCAAACTATATTAAAAAAAAAAGTACTGGGTCGGAGAAAAATCATACATACACACTATGTATATTTCAAAACCAAGCCCTGAGGCGTTCTGTCTTCCAACTGAGATTAAGGCACATTTCCGTCTCAGCGAGAAGTGTCTGGTAACAGCTACCCGGCCAAAACATGACAGGAAGGCAATACTGATTGCACAGTATCTCCCAGTGCATCAGTAAGCAATAACACAACTCATTTGTTTAACCAAGATAAAGTTTGTAGAAAAGTAACACAGGAGAAGAGCGGGGATCGAACCCGGGCCGCAGCGGAGAGAGCACCGCATCCTAACCACTAGACCACCAGGGAACCTCCCTTAATTCAAGATAAACATTGGTTATTCAACTCATGTTCTTCTTCCTTACACCTAATGAGAACTAACTAATGTAAACCTCAATTTGATCGACTTCAGATCATATAATTTGCATGTTTACTAAACTATAATTTCTGGAAAATTATGTTCACAGCATTTATAAGACCCCCTTATCCAGAGTGACTTATAGAAATGCTGTGGAGTCTCTTTAAAAACACACTGTTAGTTCAACAAGTAGAAAACTAAAAACACCATCAAAAACATTTTAGAGAAGAAGAAAAAAAAAAAAAAAAAAAAAAAAAAAAAAAAAAAAGAACACAAGCCAAACCAAACTCATAAATTAACCCAAATGTTCAATTTTGACAAAAGAAATGGCACTGTATAAACCTGTCTGTACATAGCCGCAAGCAGTTAAACATCTAATCTGACATGGATTTAACCCTCCCTTTTTATTATTAACTTTATATTTTATTGAACTTTTTTTAATGGGCATAGAAGTGAGCCAAAATAACGTTCAAGCCTTTACCCTGATTGTTTTGTGCTCCCATCTGTCTGTACCCCTGAGCTTGTATTTAGTTTTTTCAATACATGTAAATGTACATGTACTGGAAACGGACTTCGTCCTTTAAAGAGATCGACATACGCATGCGAGTACAAAGAAAACCAACCTTTCCAAAACTTCTCTAAATAGAGAAGAGTTTATTTTTTTGGTGTGGCCCGTCTTACTTCAATATTTATACACACGTCATTACTAAAGGATAAGTAAGGCCTAACCGCTGAGTGTTGTTACGACCCATGAGAATAAGCTTGGAAATGCTTGGTCATTGATTTTACCCTTAATCAATACTAAAGACTTCAGTGTTTACTCCAATATTTTTACACAGCTTTAGAACATAGTAACCCAATGTCCACTTTGCAGAAATCTCGCCAATTAATGGTCAAACTCAATTTACAATTTTTCTTAAGCGGCACACTGATTTTTATTTTAATGGTTTGTATTTGTAGAAACGAAACTGGAGGTCATGACTAAGAATTGAAGCACCTGAGCTTGTGAAAAACGAAACCCTGCACAGTTCTATAAATAAAAAGCAGCTTTTATTATGATCTTAAGCACTTTTATTATGACCTGCCATTCGATTGAAGTGTTACATGGCATTCAACCATTAACAAAAATTGTATCCCAGACTTTATTTTTGTACATGTAATGCTTAAACCTATCAAAATAGATGAGGTATTATATGAACTATTATGAATCTTAACTAAACAATTTATTACATTTATTATAAATGATGATTAACCATAACTTAACACAGATACTGACACACAGTACTGTCAGGACACAGAAACTCTATTAAAAGCTCTTTAATGCCTAAGAAATATTCATAATTTCAAGTTCTACTACTGATAAATTTGGACTGAGACATTAAGTAATTCAGTAACTAACAAATCGATCACCCTCAGTCATGTCCTTGATCTACAGGTCTGTTTACTGCTTTACTCAGAAAACAGCATAACATAACTGAGGCGTTATCTGGGAAATTGAGCAAAGCTAATTACTAAGACAGCTACAAAAATACTAGCAGGTGAAGGGACAAGGTTGAAATAAATAAATAAATAAACACTTCCATAATTAATTTCCCAGAAAAACCCAAGCACATGCCAGTGAATTTCCTTTTTTATTTAGTTTGCTTAAAGCAACTTGGGCGGGGGGGGGGGGGGGGGGGGGGGGGTTCGGGGGGTGTTAAGGTGAGGCAAAAATTTGGTGTTGGGAGGCAGACTCACTTTCTTTCCATATTTGGGTCCATGAGGCAAAAGCTCATGAAGTTTTTTTCTGATTTCTGTATATGCTTTGCAATAAAAACTAAACTCTACAAACTAATGATCCCAAACACTCTTGAATATAACATTAGGTGTATAGCGATGGTAATGTCATGTCTGAAGCAGTAAACTTGCCATTAAACATAAGTAATTCAGCAAACACCTTAACATTTTAGTACATGAACTAGCCTTCGCTCGTTTTACTGCTCTCAAAGACAGAATGATGTTCTGGTGTAATATGTTTGTAACATCAGCGACACATACACACATCATTACACAGCCATAAACATTTATAATAAGACGGATACTTTTACTGTAATCAAGATTAGGGTTAAAAAAAAAAAAGATTGATCAAACATTTTAAAGGCTAATATGTTTATGATGCGCACTTACGAATAAAGTGTAAACGGCTGTTTTTATGTGCTTGGGCAGATTTTGCTGGTCAGCAGATTTTACTGATGATTGTAAAGAGTAAATGTGTTTCAGTGAGTCTAAACGCCCCAGCACGAGTACCACATTAACCGAATGCAAGCCATTCCAAACAATCTCGATTGAGGAAAAGGGAAAGAAAAAAAATTTACAACACTTTAAAACAGAACAAATGCGCCTACTAAAATGTTAATGTACCTCCATAGATCACACTGTCTAAATGGGTTTTATCCGCCTCCATGGATCCACTGATGGTTTCAGAGCCTGGCAGTTCTGTTATTAAGGTAGCCATTTAGCAAACTATGCTAATTAAACATTTCAGTCACCCTGAGCAATCAAAACAGCAATTCTACAAAAAGGGCCGTTGTGTCTTTCTTAAATGAGCGACAGATCGATTATGAAAATTCTCCTAGAGAACTGAAGACATCAATTAATTGTTGTAGCCCCAGAACACCACAACAATCAAACACAGCTGGTAAGAAGGAGTGTGGACCTCTCAGGTCACAGGGTCTACATTTCTGACATGCAACCCCTCAGTATGAGTCTTAGGACATGCATTTAAATGTGTAATTGTACTTTAACATGGCAATGTAGTTATACCTAGGGTTGCAAAATTCCAGAAATTTTTTAAGCCTGGACACTTTCTATTAAAATATATGAGAATTAACGAAAATATATTGGAATTTATGTGAATAAAAACTTTCTTTCGGCTTCTCCCGTTAGGGGTCGCCACAGCGGATCCTCCGCATGTTTGAATTGACATATTTTTACGCTGGATGCCTTTTCTAACGCAACCCTCCCCAAATTATCCGGGCTTGGGACCGGCACTGAGAGCGGCTGGGGTTGGTTCCCTGACCGGGGATCGAACCCGGGCCGCAGCGGTGAGAGCACTGCATCCTAACCACTAGACCACCAGGGAACCTTATGGGAATTAACGTGAATAAACTGGGAAAAATAAAATATAAAAATTAAAAATAAACATTTAATGCAACTTCAGTTCACATTCACAACAGCACACTTACTTCAGGGTTACTGAGGCCACACACCCCTACATGTACTGTGCATTTCTCCGTAATATAAACACAGATAATTTAATGAATGCAATAAAATTATACTGACAATTAAATCCTAAATGTAATTTTCTTTTATCTGTATTAGTTTGCCTGCATGTCAGCTTATGACCAAAGTTTATGACCATTTCCCCAAATTTCTAATTAATTCCTATCAATTCCCATAAATTCCAAATTTACAGAATTCAGACTGTTATTTTAGCTTAAATATGGATCTACCAAAAATACTGTTTTTATAAATTAATACAAGATTTTAGATTATGTTTGCTGAAATAACACTGCCGTAGTTGTTTAAGAATTAGACATTCATATTTGTCAAGCAGTCTCCTATCATTCGATAATACAACGTTCATGATGATCCATAGCCTTCTATGGCTGTGATCCAGAGGAGCAAAACTGACCGCGTTCTCTGAGTGGGAGGGAACCTACACACTCCCATCAATAACCGCAACACAAGCCAATCATAAGCTGTCACAATCTGTCTGAAAGCGAGCCAGAAAGATCCGTAACAGGCATTCTAACACACTTTAAAACGGAGTAATTCAGTTTTCTGCTTATACTTGCGTGACAGACGGCAGAAACCAAAACTCAAGGAAACACGATTAATCAGTGTTTCCCGGGATGAAAGTAAGCGCAAATCATGTTTTATCTTTAACGGGTGACGTATGACACGAGCAAACACTAGCCATGATCGCATGCAGAGATGTCTGACATCCCATATGAATTCATTACAAAAAGCAGATTCCCAGCCAGTCTGTAAACCTTCTCCATTTATGTCCGCCTGATATAATCCAATCCAAAGTTACATCCTTATGAGGAGGAACATTTAGTGTCAACAACATCTCCGTGTGAGTCCAGCCAGCGCACCAAAACTTTTTAATGGTGCAGCTTGCTCTTAAGTTTTAGATTATTTCCGTCTCAGCTTAGCAGGGGATAATGATCGAACAGACAGAGGGAAGCAAAGTTTATAAACATAATGAAGTTGTTCAGCTTTGTTTAATCCCACAGTTATTTTGAATAGATTAAAATCTCTAACATGTACCACCTCAAATGAAAGAAGGCATAGTAACCCAGAACCACAAAGTAATCAGACACAAAAGTTTACCTGCCTATTTTCTGTTATTAAAAGGATTCCCACCTTTCTAAACGGATATAGATTTCATCAAAATTGTCTAATCAAGCTACCGATTGAGGTGTTTACATAAACATTTTTACATCTGACTGAGTTTGCAGTCTGATAAGCAACAGATCATTAGACTGTCTGTAAAAATTAGTTCTTAAAATCATTTCAAAACAAGTTGACTAACTAACTGTGGGCTAACTGTTAATCAATCTTTGTATGTATGCTTGGCAGTTAGGTTAGTTAATAGTCTAATATGATCCTGCATACACAGGTTGGAAGCTGGTTGTGTAAAAACCACCAGCTGAGTAAATTAATTTCAATCTCAATTTAAAAAAAAAACAGTATAATGAATGCAAGTCTAATGCAATGTTTAATTCAATTTCCATGTTCTCCTAATTGATTTAAAATTTAAATTAAAAAATGGCCACTCTCAATCGCTGTCAGAGTGAAACCACCACTGTAAATTCTACTTTAACCTCCATCCGTGACATAGCAGTTTGAGAAGATGCCGTTTCAGCACGATCCGTATCTTCCCTCCCTGGATGGTAGTTATGGTATAATGGGCCGAGCGGGCTTTTAGGTTGGAACTGGAAGGTGACCAAATGAGGAGTATGCACACACACATCATTATCTGTCTGGCACATTCTGCTATGTATCCTACTCAAGACACAGCATTATTATTGCACCACCCGATCTTTTTAAGAATATCCTTCAGAACTTAATTTTATATTCGAGGTTTGTGTCATCTCCAGCGTGTTTTTTGGAAAATCCCTTATCAGATGTAGTCCCCCTTTTCACTGTTCTAATAACCTCCACTCTTCTGGGCAAGATTTCCACAAGATTTTGAAGTGTGACTGTGGGGATTTGCTCATTCAGCCAAAAGAGCATTATTAAAATCAGGCAATAATGTCAAAACACAGAGACCTGTTGTACATTCAGGATTCTGGTACAATATTTATGCCAATAATGTCCAGGATCTGTGCAGGCTACTCAAACTTGGCAAACTAAGTCTTCGTGGAGCTTACGTTATTGTGCACAGGAGCATTATCATGCTGGAACATGTTTGGGCCCCTACATGGCAAACTACAATGCTACAGCGTATAAAGACATTCTAAACTACTGCTCTTCCAACATTGTAGCAGCAGTTTGGGGCATGAACAACCAGCACCCATGCACAAGTATCTACTTATCTCCTAAACATGCTACTGAAGGCTACGCTCTGTGTCTCAATACAAACAGGACAGCTACACAGTGTAATGAACTCACATAGATTTGCCCTCTACAGAAGCTCATGTACTCCTTCGTTGGCGAGGGAGCCTCCTCATGTGAGCATATTACCACAAATAGAATCATTTTCTTCTTTGCATATGTATAGCAATTAACCACCAGTGCTCCACAATTAACCTTGTTTAAGTGACCCAGTCACAAATTCTTTTTTTGTCAATGAATGCATAATTAACCTTCAACATATATTTAAAAAAGTTCTCCTTTATATCTTTTCAAACAAGTATATGTAGCTAATCTAACAAAAATAGAGGAAGTACAAACAAATTGTAATGTTGTGAATTCTAATGACTACACTATATATTCATTGCATTTGGCAGACGCCTTTATCCAGAGCAACTTACAACTGAGCAGTTAATGGGTTATAGGCCTTGCTCAAGGGTCTAGCAGTGGCATCTTGGCATCTTCCAGACATGTCTTAACCACTGAGCTACCACTTTCCCTATTGTAATGATGCCTATATATTTAGATGTACATGTGTAGTTTTAGCCACACAATAAGCACTTGGAACCTTTTTCAAATTTTTCTGATGCAAATACACAGTGTTCCAGTGTGTGTATATTATATTTTATATTATACACACATACATACATACACACGTGTGTGTGTGTGTGTGTGTGTATATATATATATATATATATATATATATATATATATATATATATATATATATATATATATACACATACACACATACATATGTATACATACACAGTGAGGAAAATAATTATTTGAACACACTGCTATTTTGCAAGTTCTTCCACTTAGAAATCATGGAGGGGTCTGAAATTGTCATCGTAGGTGCATGTCCACTGTGAAAGACAATTAAAAAAAAAAAAAAACAGAAATCACAATATATGATTTTTTAACTATTTATTTGTATGATACAGCTGCAAATAAGTATTTGAACACCTGTCTATCAGCTAGAATTCTGACCCTCAAAGACCTGTTAGTCTGCCTTTAAAATGTCCACCTCCACTACATTTATTATCCTAAATTAGATGCACCTGTTTGAGGTCGTTAGCTGCATAAAGACACCTGTCCCCCCCATACAATCAGTAAGAATCCAACTACTAACATGGCCAAGACCAAAGAGCTGTCCAAAGACACTAGAGACAAAATTGTACACCTAATTGATTTATGATCAAACTCTTGATGTCACCCATATGAGGATGGGTTCCCCTTTGAGTCTGGTTCCTCTCAAGGTTTCTTCCTCATATCATCTAAGGAAGTTTTTCCTTGCCACTGTCGCCACGGCTTGCTCATTAAGGACAAACGCACACCACTCACCTTCACTGTTGTTTTCTGTAAAGCTGCTTTGAGACAATGTCTGTTGTGAAAAGCGCTATACAAATAAACTTGACTTGACTTGACTTGACTCCACAAGGCTGGAAAGGGCTACGGGGAAATTGCCAAGCAGCTTGGTGAAAAAAGGTCCACTGTTGAAGCAATCATTAGAAAATGGAAGAAGCTAAACATGACTGTCAATCTCCCTCGGACTGGGGCTCCATGCAAGATCTCACCTCGTGGGGTCTCAATGATCCTAAGGAAGGTGAGAAATCAGCCCAGAACTACAAGGGAGGAGCTGGTCAATGACCTGAAAAGAGCTGAGACCACCGTTTCCAAGGTTACTGTTGGTAATACACTAAGACGTCATGGTTTAAAATCATGCATGGCATGGAAGGTTCCCCTGCTTAAACCAGCACATGTCCAGGCACGTCTTAAGTTTTTCAATGACCATTTGGATGATCCAGAGGAGCCATTGGAGAAAGTCATGTGGTCAGATGAGACCAAAATAGAACTTTTGGGTCATAATTCCACTAAACGTGTTTGGAGAAAGAAGAATGATGAGTACCATCTCAAGAACACCATCCCTACTGTGAAGCATGGGGGTGGTAACATCATGCTTTGGGGGTGTTTTTCTGCACATGGGACAGGGCGACTGCACTGTATTAAGGAGAGGATGACCGGGGCCATGTATTGCGAGATTTTGGGGAACAACCTACTTCCATCAGTTAGAGCATTGAAGATGGGTCGAGGCTGGGTCTTCCAACATGACAATGACCCGAAGCACACAGCCAGGATAACCAAGGAGTGGCTCTGTAAGAAGCATATCAAGGTTCTGGCATGGCCTAGCCAGTCTCCAGACCTAAACCCAATAGAGAATCTTTGAAGGGAGCTCAAACTCCGTGTTTCTCAGCGACAGGCCAGAAACCTGACTGATCTAGAGAAGATCTGTGTGGAGGAGTGGGCCAAAATCCCTCCTGCAGTGTGTGCAAACCTGGTGAAAAACTACAGGAAACGTTTGACCTCTGTAATTGCAAACAAAGGCTACTGTACCAAATATTAACATTGACTTTCTCAGGTGTTCAAATACTTATTTGCAGCTGTATCATACTAATAAATAGTTTAAAAATCATACATTGTGATTTCTGGATTTTTTTTTTTTAGATTATGTCTCTCACAGTGGACATGCACCTACGATGACAATTTCAGACCCCTCCATGATTTCTAAGTGGGAGAACTTGCAGAATAGCAGGGTGTTTAAATACTTATTTTCCTCACTGAATGTATGTATGTATGTGTGTATGTATGTAATATATATATATATATATATATATATAAAAATAAATAAAAAGATACAGAGAGAGAGAGAGAGAGAGAGAGAGAGAGAGAGAGAGAGAGAGAGAGAGAGAGAGAGAGATCCTATGAATGAAAATTTGGGTTATTTTAAGGCCTGTCTCTTTAAAATGTCTGTAAAAGTTTACCAACATTCGTTGCATGTCATTTCAAAAAACAGCATTCAGTTAAACCAGGGCAAATTTTATTGGTTAAAGCCTGTTACATTATTAATACAGTCTGAATCCATGTCTGTGACAGCTTTCGTTATTTTGTCAGTGTTTTCCGCATTGCAGAATCCAAAGTACTAAAACCTAACCTCTCTCTGGCTCGGTCTCAAACACATAACACATGAGACACACACACACACACACACACACACACACCTAAAGAACAGCAGGCAACAAAGCACAAGACGTTCACAGCAGAAGCTGTTTATCAGAAACATGCAGGTAAAAAGATTTCGGTGTAAGCACATGAAAACAAATTTAACACAAATGCACCTACAACTCAGGATGACATGTGAAAACACGACTACAGAACAAGACACTGTGAACAAGACACCTTTCTCTTTGGGATAATACCCTCTATGCACATATGCATGCTACATGCTTTAAAAACCTGCCACTAACAACTAGAGACTTTCATCTAGAGGAAAATCGTGCAAAGTAAATCAAATCAAAAAGCAGAGAAGATCAAATCTTGAAAGTTTTAATAATCTGTTTAGGGATTTTCAATGCTTGTCTGTCTAACTCACACACTGAGCCTTTCACTTCTATTCAAGGATACACTAATACCATATGAATGAAGGGGAACTCCTCTAGAACGGTACAAGCAGTTAAACCGACATCGACCGCAGGATTTCTCTAACTTCGCAGAAGTCACCTTCGGCATGACACTAATTTAGTCTTCACCTTATTAGTTATTAGTGAAGAGATACCGCAGCCAAACATGACAGATATGCTCCGGTTTTGATGAGCAAACCAATTGAGAAGAATTACAACACGAAGATAAGGCAGCACCAAGCACCTGCCTAAAGGGTTTAAATGAGCACTTCAAACCTCTCAAAATTAGACGTACAAGCGTTCAGATGATAACGCCTAATTAATTCAGGGAATACACCCACAATAACGCATCAGTGCACAGGACACGTACGGTACTCACAAACTGTCCACAAAGCACACCGTATATAGAGTAAAGATAAAATATTAAAATGTATGTAATCTTTGTTTCTTTTTGCTTTGCATGTATAAGCTACATGTCCGCAATTGCTGTGCATAAAAAAAAAAAAAAAAAACACGAGAAAATGACAAAGGATGGGATAGGGGAGAAACAGCAAAGGAGAAGAGAAAACTTGAAAGAGACAGATGGAGATTCAAAGACAGAGAGAGAGAGAGAGAGAGAGAGAGAGAGAGAGAGAGAGAGAGAGAGAGAGAGAGAGAGAGAGAGAGAGAGCACAATTTATCAATTGACTTAATTATGAGCCATGATTTGTGTATTGATTCCTGACTGTATGAGGAACACCCTACAGATAATCAGACTATTAGCTTCGTTTACTGTTGACAATAATGGACTACTCGTTTGGAAATCAAACCTGCATGTGGAAAAAGTCACTCAGCAGCCTAACTGCATTATTCGATCATTCCGTTAGTCTATGGTGAAGTGACAAATATGAGCAAACCTTATCTAACTTTAATAATACCATATGAATGTTTCAGCATCTGAGCAAGTTATTGTACAATAACCCGTCTGCCTCTGCATTACCACATAATATTTTTCTACTTTACCAGAATGAGACAAAAGGCAAATATTCTCGGCTGATTGCCTCTGCTTCGGTCACCACACAGAGCTTTCCGGCAACACGGCATTATATTATTTGGAAATTTCCTTATAATTACATTTCTTACATTTGCTGTTCTATGGTACAGGCAAAGCAAAATAAACACTAGCTTATAATTTATTACATACACCCAAACTATGCTTCATTTGAACAATGAAATTCTCAGTAATAGTTGCTGAATAATATTAATAAGCTTTCCATGTTTGTTCATCATCTGTTTTAAATAAATCACACACCTAATTTAAAAAAGGGAGAAAAAAGATATCAGTAATGCCTGAGCTTTCAGCCGAACTGTCACTTTGCAAAGAATACATGAGACTGTCACATGTAAAACACGTTCAGAGCAAATGATTCATCTCGCTTGAAAGATCTGAACAAATCAGGAGGCACCGTGACTAATTAAATCTCTACAGCCTTCTGCATTTGCTTGTCCTCTCCGTCTGTGTGAGAGAGGTTTAATAAATGATGATACCTCTAAAAGCAATGCCCAACACACTGTTGGGGCAGCATGCTTCAGAGATACTGGATAGAAACACGGTCTGATCCAACATCATCATGACCTACACATCGAAGTTATATTTGTAAATATATATAATGGAGCAAGTGTGGGTTGAACATATTCAATGATTTCAGATTTCATCCATCTGCATACTCTCCTGTTCTCTACATCTGCTTCTTTCACACTAACTACCTGCATGTCCTCCCTCACCACATCCATAAACCTCCTCCTTGGTCTTCCTCTTTTCCTCCTTCCTGGTGGCTCCATCCTCAGCATTCTCCTACCGATATACCCTATGTCCCTCCTCTGCACATGTCCAAACCATCTCAATCGCACCTCCCTAAGTTTGTCTCCCAATGAAAATCTCAACATCTTCAGCTCTGCTACCTCCAGCTCCGCCTCCTGTCTTTTAGTCAATGCCACTGTCTCTAAACCATACAACATCGCAGGTCTCACCACAGTCCTATAAACTTTCCCTTTCACTCTTGCAGATACTCTTCTATCACAAATCACTCCTGCCACTCTTCTCCACCCACTCCACCCTGCCTGCACTCTTTTCTTCACTTCTCTAACACACACACCATTACTTTGCACTGTTGACCCCAGGTGCCTAAACTCATCCACCTTCTCCACCTCTTCTCCCTGCAACCGCACCACTCCACTGCCCTCCCTCTCATTCACACACATGTACTCTGTCTAACTCCTACTGACTTCCATTCCCCTTCTCTCCAGCGCGTACCTCCACCTCTCCAGGCTCTTCTCAACCTGCTCTCTACTCTCACCACAAATCACAATATTTTCAGAAGTATATGCTTAAATTCATAAAAAAAAAAAAAAGTTTAATGCACTGGCAGAAGCTAATCTATTAAGTGCCACTGACTCATAAAAGCAATTTTTGTAATGGCAGTCCACAATTTCTGCCTTCCCCAGCAAAGAGTTCCTGCTTATCTTAATGGATTCCCAAAGCAAACTTGCAAAAAAAAATTATAATAAAAAAAAAAGTTAGGAAATGAAACCGCACTCCGATGCGCACATTTCGTCATGTTTTCCTTCATTTCCTTTGAGCACATTAAATACTCCGATTTCACAAGGCATTGAGATTATTATTTTGTAACGCTGAGTAAACCTAAACGCTGGCCAAACATGACGCATATTAAAAGAGGAACCAAAATCAAAATCCCACTGATCTTATTTAAAAAATTAAATGTAATAAATAAAAATTTTGTGTTTTACTTTAAGCTACAAAAAATGTAAATGTAATTTTTTTTTTTAACAAAAATGTACAAATAAATGTAGAAAGTAGAAGTGAATTTGATGCAGCTCAATTTGGAAACACATTTGAAAAACAAGGATGGAAACTATTATATATCCTGTACATGAGGTTGAATGTTTTTTATTATACGTTTTATTAAAGTAAAAAAACGACAACTATATTTTGTAAACAGACTACAAAGTAAATGTTCTCTCTTTTTTTTCTAAATATTATGAAATCACAAACATGGCAACTTGTATTGTAATTACAATAGAGTTGAATAAAAATGCACAATTTACTTTTAACCAATGGTCAATCAAGTTGAGATTTTTGGCCTTTGTAGGAGAAAGTTTGATCACCTCTGGTCTACAGTGAAACAAACATGAAAAAAAGCGGAGAATTAAAGTGAATAGTGCTCAGGCTCTGGTTTACTGATCAGAAGATCAGAGGAGGGGTTTAAGCCATAAGACCACCAAGTTGCCACAGTTGGGGCCCTTGAATGTGGCCCTCAACCCTTTCTTCACCAGTATCAATGCTGACTCCCACTCTGACAGAACTTCCTAGCAAGGAGAACTATGTGAAAAGTGGGGTGTAGCATATGTTAAAAAATGTATGCTTTTTAAACAAATCACCTCATATAGTGCATTTACTAAGACCGTCACTAAAACAAAAGATTTCTGGGTTTGTTTGTTTTGTTGTTTATTTTCATTAAAGGAGCGCGAATATATTTTAAAATGAACGTGTCTTTGATTGAAGCTCTAAATGCACACGAGTCAATTGAAACTTTAAATCTTTTTGCTCAAAAGCAGGACATCAGATTTTAACAGGAAAACAGAAAACAGCGCACCATGAGGATACACACGTCTCCCTTTACCTCAGCAGGCTGTTTGTTCAACTCCTTAAACTCTGCTACATTTGTGGATTTACTGGTACACGTTATTGTTATTGTAAAGACGTGTTACATTATATTTAGTTGAAATCACAATTTCGTGCTCTGTTCAATGTTTTAATAAGAAAAGGTTTTGGTAGCTTGAAGCATCTCCGGAGTTTTACCCCCACAGTTGCCTTGAGCACAGCGCGGTGTCGGGCGCTAACTCCAGCACCGGCTCGCCCCAACACTGATTTGTTCGCCTTTACATGAAACCGCTCAATTTCTTCGTGTTAAAATAAACCTATGAGTTTTTTCTCTCTTCATTTCAACCCGCTCCGAAATCACAAACACACATGAACAACTTTTTTTTGTTGTTGTTTCCAGCCGGCTAGTTGAGCAGAGCGGCGCCTCTCTCTCTCTCTCTCTCCCCAACGTTACTCAGGTTAGCATACGTTATTCACCGACGGACAGGAGTACGGAAATAACACTTACAACAATCTCAATAAAAGTTTACTCACACTTCCTAGGCTTTCTGAGGTCCACTTATCCTAATGTGAATATCTGTGGACACCGGGGAAGTTTGGAAAGCGCTGGTAATTCAAAGTCTTCCTGACAGCATCGTCCACAAATCCGCCATCTTCATTCGGCTGTGTGATGCTGCTGCCGCGCGACTCCTGAGGCCGAAAACTCCAGACCGAACCAAGTCAGCCCGACAAACGTGGGGGTAGTAGTAGAAGTTTTAGTGATGCAAACGGGTATAATGTGAAGCGAAGTTTTTACATTTTCAAATAAGAGTCGTATTATTCGTGGAATTATATATATTATCCGTGTTTTGTATAATCAAGTATAAACATTTTAGCTCGTTTTACGAGAATGAGATTCACAGCCTCCCCCCGCATGCCGAATCTTGTTATCGCCTACATGAGAGCGCCTCCTTTCAGCATTTTTTTTAGGTAAAGCGCTCAATGGAGGAAAGTTGTGGCAAGTTGCTGGCAATTAGAACCACAATAATGTAAGCCCGGATTATTTATTTTCTTTTAAACATCCATCATATCCAATTCCAAAGTGTATACAGTGGAAAGTTTCCACATATCATGAATAATTCATTTTCATTTTAACAAAGGGGTGTGTCATTTTATATATATATATATATATATATATATATATATATATATATATATATATATATATATATATATATATATATACAATAAAACACCAATTTGATCATGTAAACTGTGGCCCATATTTCATTCAAATTACTTACAATGCAATAACGAAATTTTGGAGCTCAAACCGCATCATCTTGCGCCCCCAGCTGACAGAAAGGATCAACTGCATCACCACAGACTGCACGGTTCACATTTTTGCACGTTTCTTCAATCTTTTTTTATTATTCGTCAAATAATAACTATAAACAAATAATAAACTCACTAACCATTCCATTCTTTGTGTTAAAATGGAAAATCTAAATAAGCAGCTAATTACAAAAACATCTTTTTCTGTTGTTTCAAGCACACCAGAAATTTAACATTTATTAATCAGAGTCCTTCAAAGCCATTATCAATATTTTAGGTAAGTTTTCATGTCAGGCCATTGTTTGTCTGTCTGGACAATCAACTAGGAATTCTTTTATATTCCCAAATTTGGGCATCTTCCAACATTCCAAACCATAACACCATGGCAGGGATGGTATTACCCTCTTCCAAAATAGATCTTAAAAATTTCTTCCATTCATAACTCAAAGTATACTTTCCCTTGAGTGCGATGCAAGCTTTCCTTCTTTTTTCCTTCCTCTTTCCTTTTGTCCTTTTTCTCGATGACGTTTACGTGCCTCGTTTTACAACGCAGATTGTTCCACTCTGAACATCCAAAACAGATTCCAATTCCAACATTAAATGCACTGTGAATTTTTGCCCTATTTGCTCATTGTGAGGTTTATACGTTAGGAAGAAAACTCAAAGCCAGAATAAGTATTAAAAATAAATACTAATCATGTTCCATCTTGAAAGGTCAGTGGTCGGTTTTCTATGCATTTACAGGAAAACGTTTACATGGAAAAACCACACAAATTAGTGTTTTGAGTTATCTTTATTAAGTAAACTCTAATTTTTTAATATTGCTTTTTGTCTGTTCCATTTTCTTTTTTTTTTTCCTTTAGTCTAGATTACAACCCTTTGCAATCAGCACAGTTTATATATTCATATATATTTATATATCTTCTTCCCAATCAAGCTACACTTTGAAGAATACAAAAATATCACAGTACAATTTCTACAATCATTCCCTACTAGTGAGTTCCAAAGTGGGTGCTGGACTTGAGGCTTGAGCACAGGGACCTGGGGGGGGGGGACCATGAGGGGGTTAATGAGATCTGAGATAAAAGGAGAACACTGCTTTTGCCTGTGTATGTACACTGACATCTGATGATGAACGTACTTGCACAGAAATCAAAAACAAACCCTCTATATAGTTTAATGCTGAGTGGAAGGACGAGAGCCTGTTGGCAGTGGACTTGTAAATTCTGAAAAGTCATGTACGTTTAAAAAAAATCTGGTCCAGCCAAACATCTGTGCTCCAAAACCCCAAGCCCTTGCCACCAACAGCCAGCTGGAAACGGGAACTCAAATAGCAGTCACTTTCATTCCTCAGACTTTTCTCTGCACACACCACACTATACAAAATATCAAAAGAAAAGAAAAGGACGAATTAAACAAAACGCAGAAGAATCCTCACCCGTACTTGATAATTGTATCCTATTAAATGTCTGTTTACTTCTTTTAATAAAGGATGTTCTTCCCTCGTTCATACACTGAGTATCCAACGCTGTAATCCTTTACGCCCGGTGGAGGCTCACTCCTTCAAAAGCAGAGGAATGTTGCAGTATGAGTCTGACGTTTAGTTCCCGTTCAAATTTAAATCAAAACTTCAACAAAACTAATGAAGAAAACAAAACAAACAAAAACACTCATTGTATTTCAATAACCATACAACTAAAACTCAATGAAAGAGCATCAACATAGAGAAAGGAGAAAAATGATTTTAAGATAAAACACTAGTCATAAGTTACTCGACGTCACACAAAAAAAAAAAGGGACACAACAATGAATTCGATAAGAAGGGAGGGATCCTTTTCTTCCTCCTCATGAGTGATTCTCGCGTCTCAGAAACCCTACGAGAATGCACATCCTGGAGTAAAACAGGACCAAGAGGAGGACTGATGATTGTGCCTCCAGTGATGGATCCGGACTTTTGCGGGGGGCGCTGTGGCTCACACTAGGCTTGGGTGAAGCTCTGGGGCGAGCTGCAGTTCAGTCAGTCTGTGCCTGCTGGTGGAGCTCTCAGGGTGAAAACGTTGCCATCTCCAGAGAGATCCGCTGCCACAGCTCCTTAGTTTGCTTCCCTCTCTTCAGGGTCTGCAGGACATCATTAAACTGCATCATGCCCATCGGGGTGAGACAGAACGCCCCACGGGCACTTCGAATTATGTTAACAAAGTCGTCGTAGTCTGCCGGGGTCAGGTGGATCAGCCGATAGTTGATGTACTGTTGAGAAAACATAAAATTAGGTGGAGTCACACCAGAGCAGATGACACGCAAAGACAAAGGCCGTTTATTGAAATTTTGCATTCGTGGCCATAATGTCAAAATCAAACTTTACCAAAGGCCAAAGTAAAAGACATTCCTGCTGATAACAACTTGGACAAAGCCAAGCGTAAACAATGGATTGACAAGTCATTAGCTTGGACACCTGAGACAAACACAGCTTGTGTCCAGGCTTCAAAATCTCTTTATGAGACTGTCTTTTTTTTTTTTTTTTCGCAAGCTAAAATATTAATTTCTGCCCACGACCTTAAATCATAAAATATTTAAATAAAAAAATTCAAATGTGCTCTACAGTATTTGACACAAATGTAATCAAATATTAATGTGCCTTAAGACAGAATTAACATGAACAGCAACGCTACACTGTAAAATGTACACCATGAGATCTTTACTGTGCTCATTTTCAGCTCTTAAATAAGACAACAGCTGAACAGTGAACGATCTTCAATGGTGGAAGAGGGGGGGGGGGGGGGTTGGGGGAGTCTAGTGTTTCTCAAGATGGATGAGAATGATAAAGTGTTCACACTGAAAACATTTTGTTTGAAAATTGTGATGCGTCTCCGAAATGGAGACGCATCACAATGTGCAAACAATCATATTAGGACTCATATCCCTGTACCCTGATTTTAAAAACAAATCGAATTGGAAGGTGCACAGACTACCCACATATGGACTAAGGACTCAAATTTCAGCATGTTTATTAGCTGGCAAGTAAACAAGGCATAAAAATGTAACCGAAGGATACTGGCAGAGAACGATAGAATATGAAACATATTTCTCTCCAGCAAATCCCTCACTGCCAGTCAGGGTAGATTTTTGCCTGTGAATGCCACGTCATCTCATTAGATGCGCATGGGGAGAGTGATTTAGCACCACAGTCTCCCCTGCATATCAACAAACAAGAGTCTGGGGTAATATTGCCGGAGAGCAAGACGGCTTTTGCTGTTGGTTACAACGTCCAAGACAACAAGTGTGGGCTCTTACCACATATAAGAGCAGCATGTGATTGATCGGCAATTGAAGATTAACTACATGTAACTCTTTTAATCAACACTGGTGTTTGGACTTTGGTGTTCCCAAGGGTGTGTTTTAAGCCAGTCTTCATTGTAGAGGTCTTGTGTTTTTAAATTACATTGGACATTTCTGTAGATGTTGATTTACATTCCTCAATGACTAAAAAATATCTGAACTGCATAAAAGGTTAAAAGGCTAAAAAGAATATATGGCCATTAGTGGGTTCTAAAACCGATGCCTCTCTTCAAGGACGTGGCTGTCATTACTTCCGAGCTCTTTTACTCAAATACTCAAGCTTGCAGTGTGTTCAGAGGTGTGAAACTCTTAATTACCGACTTCCTAAACAGTCACACTCGAGAGGATTTTCAATCTTCTGTCTTTTGTGGTTCACATTTTTTTAATCAGTGATTTAATATTTTTCAGCAGCCAAGACCAGATATAAGTCGTTTCCTATATAAAAGGCAACTTCACATCTAAGATGTGCCAACTTAAGATTCTGAGAAGAGCTCCCCTGACTGCTGCCCTCAGTGCATATAAATAGTGTATGGCATAGTGTTTATAGAAGAGAGGGGGAGTCTGAGAGTGCTCGCTCGGTGGGCTGTGCTGATGAGAGAGCATCTAACACACACTGACAGCCCGTGGCCTGAAAGCTGCTGGCAGAAGCGAAAGGCGAGAACACCCTCATGCAGCGTCTGCCTGTCTCTCACACTCCGTGTCTGACTCATACTCGCTGTCTTTCATGCCTTCTCATAAGGGGAAATTAAGCAATCCGTATAAATATTGCTTCAACTTGACATCAACTCGTCACAATAGTATTAGAGATGGAGATGTTGTCAGCTGCAATGTTCTTCTGAATTTGCTGGAAGGGAATAAAAGGGATTGTGTAGATAGTAATGTCTCAGCTATTACCTTAATCTGCAAAACCATACATTTCATTTCAAATTTGTTTTCAAAAGACTGTCCACAATCTGTGCACATACACATACACATACACATATATAATATACATACATACACACACACACATACACACATTATATACATACATATACACACACACACACACACACACACACACACACACACACACACACACACACACACACACACACACACACACACACACACACACACACACACACACACACACACACACACACACACACACACACACACACACACGTAACCTCAGGCAGTACTACTTCAAATACTACATTTTAAAAAGCTATTTGAGAAAATGAGTTTTCCGTGTGTGTGTGTGTGTGTGTGTGTGTGTGTGTGTGTGTGTGTGTGTGTGAGTGAGTGTGAGTGAGTGTGAGTGAGTGAGTGAGTGAGTGTGTGTGCGTGTGTGTGAGTGAGTGAGTGAGTGAGTTGCAATGTTAAATCTTGTACAAAACAGAATAAGCTGCATATGGAGGAATGATCCATATATGATCCATATATTTATTTACACTGGAGGTTATACATATCTAACGGTGTTCGTTTAATCCTTCAATTCTTTGACCTGTATATGAATTGCTCATTTCCCCCTGAAAAACACTTATAATAAAATAACCCAGTGATTGTTTCTTATTGAAATGACTATAATAAATAACAATTTGCACAATTGAACATTTGAACACAAATGTATTCAATTCCTGACTCTCTGCAGTTGCTCAGCAACATCACCCTAGTTCAAAATTGGTTTTGAACAGATGCTCTGTGGACCTGTGGAGTAAATTTTACATAACTATATTTCAAAAAGGTCCATCAATAGCCCTCCTGATATCACATCAGATTTGCTTTAGTATTTCAAGTTTGTTAAATTCCACAACGGGTCAGAAATGTTCACTGGACTTGCCTTTGCAATCTACTATGGCACTAGAGCACAGGTCTGATCAAAACAAGGGGTCATTTAAGAGGCTTTCATTATAATGCATGTATTGTTTTCTTTTAATAAAATTTTTTTAATGGTTGATGGAAAAACATTTACAATAAAAGTGCAAGTTAATATTTCATCATTCTTTACAGATATAATTACAGGCAAGATTGATTGTATAGAATTTATTGTAGGAAATATAGAAGAAAATGTTTTATTTTGGAGTTCAGTGAGGTAGTTACTAAGTCAGGTTACTAAAGAAGAAAAAAAACACTGTTTTTAGGGGAAATAATTATACTACAACCACTTTTCTTAAAGTTAAATTCAAAAAAATTATTTGTATCTCTGAACCATCCGTAATCTATCCTTTATCTAAAATTCTTTTAACATTGCCTTAAAGATTAAGTTATCTTTTCAGTGCCCAAAGATTCTTGCTAGCCAACTCAAAGAGAACATACTGTAGCAGAACTAAACACTGCACTGCTGCCATGTTAACATTAGCGTTGCCAGCACATCCTGGAGCTAATCAAACTAGTATTTTATCAAATGCTTTAAAATGCTTTGTAAACTGGGCAACTGTAGGTAATGAGTTTGTTTCTAAAGCTCTTGGTCCCATGTGTCTTACCTGTAGGTACGCTTGCTGGCAGCGCTGCACAAGCTGGTGGAAGGCTGGAGTGCGGAGGTGAGCGTGAATGTGTGCAGGATTCAGCCTCTGCAGGGCCTCCATAATGATCTCCTGCAACACGAATGGACTGAGCACACCTTTGGCAGCCCCCACACAGAACTGATACACGTAATTCACACCTGGAGACAGAAACAGAAAGAGCAGGAACAATATTCAGATGAAGCTGAATAAAGTAAGAGAGCAGAAAACTCCAAACCAGCCCGAACAGGCAGGTTTTCATGAGTTACCGAGTCGTGCAGCGAGGCCAAGCAGCCATTTCACGTCCTCGGTGTAAGGGGGGCTGCGGGAGAAATTGTTAGGATGGTCGTTGTGAGCTCTCCTACCCAGCATCTCCAGGGCTAGCATACCTGCATGAGAACACAAACCACTTGTATTAGTACTTATCCACCTGCGGGGCTATTTATCATCATATATATATCATATATCTATTCAATGTCATAAAGCATGCCAGCCAACAAGACAAGAAGCTAATAAGCAAAATCTAAAAGTTAACTATTAGCTTAAATATCCCGATATTCCCCATTTGCACAATACTTCAGTAGTTTATGTATTTCCATGCTTTCTCCCTGGAAAACAAATTGCTACTTCCTTAAGTCACGTCAGATGTTATTCAGTATGGCATAACTAAGATCTATTTCTAGAAACCTGAATAATATAAATTCTCCCAATGTTTCTGGATTCTTTTCTCTAGATTATTTCAGGTACATAACGCCTTTTAGTTGTAATATATCAGTGTGTCCTTAAAATAAAAATAAAAAATAGCTTAGCAGCTGGTGGACTTTAGTGAGTCTAAATATCACAGCTGTATCACAGTCTTTCTTACCGACTCTGTAGGCAGAGTGCAGGTAGTGCAACCCCTGCTGGCTGACAGGTTGACTGTGCTGCTCATCTTCCATGGGAAACGGTGCACTGACCAGTGAAGGTGGCTGAGAAGAAAGGCCAGGTAAAGATGTCCCCTGAATGGCCTGGATAGCGGCGCCTGAGTGAACGCCACCGACTAAGAAAAAGCAAATACATATTTTTAAGAAAATGTCTACTGATGAACCCTCACATAGAGAAAACAATCACTTTTTCCAATATAATAATCCACTTAAACAACCAGCATTCATTTTCACAGTAAATTTCACTGCAACTCGAGGAGACCCACTTTACAAACAGAACACAATTCAAAACAGTTTGGTGTAGAAGGAAAGGTCTAGCTCTGCTAGAGAAGTGATGTCATGTGTTTATGTTGGATTTAAACGTAAACAGGCTTTCTACCGTAAACTACTTGTCTAACTTTTCATTATAAATTCTTCTTGAAAATTTTATTCTGTTTTGTATTGGACATGCAATTCAATATTGCTTGCATCATGTGAAGGGCTGCCTTTAAATAAGCTATAAAAAAAAACACGTTAATTATTTTATAACATAATCCATGGACATAAACTGATGATTTGGATCAACTCTATTTCACAGGCATGAATAAATCTTTCTTTCCTCACCTGCCACAGTAGTAGTGAGGGGTAACCCCGCCTCAGCGGTGTGGTAGGGGTGGACAGCAATCTGGGTCATGGACGGTACGGGGACTCCAGGGAAGGTGACTGCAGTTGCTGCCATTGGGGGATGTGGCCCAGAGGCTACAGAGAAAGGATACTGCGCACCAATAAAGGCAGGATGCATTCCCTAAAGAGAAAACAACAAACAATACTAAGCAAAAATCCAGCTAAAAATTAATAACATCTAATATCTAGTTGAATACAGCCAATAAGTTAGAATATCAAGACACCAACTAGTATGCCTGCTGGCTCCCACTTTTACAGTTAAGTTTCATTAAACAGCCAAGTATCAAGTGAAATACTTCGAAAATAAGAGCTCTTACTTACCTGTGGATACGCAGAAGCAGTTACGGGGAAGACAGCAGGACGAGGGACATGTTGCAGTTGATGTCCCAGATACTGCTGGGTGCAAACAGTAGGCAGATGGGCTTGGATAGTGGTGTAGGGATGCAGACCTGGTGTGTGTGCCATGGCTGTGCCCGGCAGTGTGTGTGACTGGTAGATGGTAGACCCCACCGATATGACGGGCACGACGGCAGCTGCACTGACCGACGCAGTAACTGCTGCTACCCCGGCAGAGTCCATGGCCACAGAGCTCTCCAACACACCGCAGGTCCCTTCTGGAGGTCTCCGAGTCACTCCACCGTTTGCCCCACATCGACTTGGCCCCTCCCTCTGTGCTGCAGAGACTCCACCCACTGTCTGCTCATACAACCAGTACCACTGATGGGCCACTTCAAACAAAACCTCAGGGTAAACACCTCCTCCCTTTGCCGCCTCCTCTACAGCCATACACGCCTTCTCCAGCATCACATTATCCTGAGAAAGGAGCAAAAAATACATTAGATTGTCCACATAAGAAATACAGCATTCCTTATCAATAATAATAGTTTACTGTACCTGCTCTTTGCACTGCACCAGTGCTCTCTGAATCTCATTGGGGTTTAGAGCATGAGCATGAGGTAGACAGCTCAGTGCGAGTTCAGCTGCAGCTCGTACCATGTTGGGGTCTCGGGCTCGTGATGCCCGGTCTGCCAGCGATGCCACTTCAGGAGGGGTGAGATGACCGTCCCAACATTCCACAAGGATGTTAAGAGCAGCACTGCCAATCTCCATGGCTTGGCCTTGAGAAAGACAGAACCAGTACATGAGTGGAAAAAACTTGATTGTTCAGTCAGACAATTCAGTTAGGGCTGCAACGAACGAATGTTTTGATAATCGATTAATCGGACGATTATTTTTGTATTCGTTTTCCCCCCCACAATTATTCAGATACAGAAATATTGGGTGTTTTGCTTATTATAACAATAAAAAACCCTAATTCAGGGTATTTATGTAAAAATGTGTACTTAAAAAAATATGTAAAAGCCACATCACTAGTTTTAATTTGAACATTTTAAAGCTTATAATGGCTACAAAAATTGTCTAAATAAACATTTATATTGTATTGCAGATGGCAAGTTGACAATCATGTTAAAAAAAAATTATCAAATATAGTAAAACTTTTTTTTTTGACAATTTTCATTTTAAAAAGTAAAAAAAAAAAAAATAAATAAATTGTGTTCAGTTGTGAAGATAAGCATATAGAATATATAATTAATACAATTGTGTATGTATATTTAAATGATATTTGCATAAATTAAATATGCAAACACTGAAAACAAGCATTTGAAAATAAGAACGCTGCAGAACATCACGTTTGAAAACAGATGTTACTGTTGTAGTAGGTAAATATTATACAAATAATTAAACAGAGAAAAGCAGCAAGGTAACAGGCTTGATTAAAATGCATTGGTGTACAAATGCATAAACATTCGCTGAAAACCACAACAGTGACTTAAAATTTAATTGTTTACTGCTGCTTTTAGATTAAGTGTTTGTTTGCACCGTTTTAATTGAATCTATCACTATGTTGCAAACGAGCTGATGATGCTAATGATGCTCGCGAGTCACGACAGAACAGATCCAGTACGACTGTCCCAAAGTTACAAACAGTTTACACAATAACACTTCAGTTAACTATACTATTTTCACATGATGAGGATTTTACAGTTTCTGCTCCCCGTGCTGATGTTTCGCCTTCACCCGTGACACCAGTGTGTTTTCTTTTCATGTGCTCGTGCATCACTGTGGTACTTCCATCCCTCACAAGCTCCGCTTTGCATAACTTGCATAAGGTTTCAGTTTTACAGCCTTTTAATATAAATTGCTCCCACTGCCTTGCGTTTAATATTCAAAGCTCCCATGCTTAGGATGACTTGGAACACACAATTTTTCCTGTTGCTGATTGACCCTGTACCTTTTTCTGCTGCCATTTTGCAGGCCGCTGTGTTACCGTCACGCTAACCCGTAACATGATCAGCCCTATTAACTGTTGATAACGAATTTCATTATCGATTATTACAGATTTTATTGAATAGTTGTTGCAGCTCTCAGTAGACATAATGTATTTATCCCTTACCTGTGATCCAGGACACATGAGATGAGTACGTCCTGGACAACCAGTTGGGAGACACAAAGTTGTGCAGGCCCAAGGCGTACAGGCCGATCTCGAAGGCACACAGGTGCAGGTTGCGATGAGGCCCCTGGTGGCCTCCACTGGCAGAGGGTTGTGTAAAGATGGAGGTCGAGCTGTTTCCTCCAGCCTTTACCAGCACAGTCTTGGCCAGTTCAAAGTAGAAGTGAGCTGCTGCCTCTGATGGCTGGTTGGGCACATGTGGAGCGTGGCATTCAGGGCGACGACCCTTATACCTGTAATTCAGCAATGTGACAGAGTGCATTAATTAAAATGATTTAAATATAATATAAAATGTATAGGATATAAATATTATATAAATAATCCACAAACAAAACCTTGTGTTAGCTACTCAAGCAACAATTAATAATACATTCTAATACATAATCATTTTGTTTCTGTACTTTTAATACTATAATTTTTTGTGCCTCACCTGCTGGTGTCGGTGCTCTTGGCTCTGGCTCCTCCCCCCGCTCTGCGTGACCCACTGGAAGATGAGGAGCCTAGTGAATCAGAAGATGAACTGCTGATGCTGTCACTGTCTTGACCTCTTCCCCAAGACGACGCTGGCCATCCACCTCTCAGGGGACGGCGACTGAGTGTAGGGGAGCTGTCAGAGGTGGTCTCTGGAGCGCTGCTGTCGATGCTCGCCATGCCTGAAAGCGCACAAATCAGAAGAGAAGAGTAAAAACTCACAAATAGTGTCACAAATAATACTAATATGACAGTTTGTATTCAAATGTTATATAAATTTCACAAAAGGATAAAAAAAAATAAAAAAAAATGCAACTCTTTCATGATGCCTTTAGAAACATGGCTTCAAATGGGTATTCGTACCCGTGTGCTTTTTTTTCTGCCGTACAGGGGAGCCCCAGCAGCGTGATCCATAGGCTCCACGGCCACCGAGTGCCAGGCGGCTGGGCACCGTGCCCTCAGGCTTAAAAGAAGCCACCTCGTTCTGCTGCTCACACGAGGACGACTGAGCGCCATCTGCTACAAATGCAAAATAACTGTCAGCCCCAAGCGCTTTATGGGTATAAATGTGTTTGGCTGCACTTTTTTTTTGTTTTTAAATATAATCTTTTGTTAAAACTGCCTCTTCCTTTTTGCTTTCATAAACCCATTGAAGACTTATAAGACTATAAATAAGACTTGCCCTCAAAGAGTTTCCTGTTAGGCTTTAAATATGTAAAGCAAAAACACAAAAGCAAAGGAGGTGGGGGTCTGGCCTCATGAAGTTGCATGGCAGTTCTCGGGGTCTGGGATCATGAGGGGTCTGGGCTAAGCACAAGTACTGATCAAATATCTCATAGATGGTACCTCTGAGCCAGAGCTGTCATATACTAATCTGGAGCAGAACAACATCTAGACTTTACACACAATTTCACACAGTCTCTGTTTATTTGACATAAAAGTCACAAGTTCTTAATTCCCAGTAAGTTGCAAAAAGTTTATTATGAATATTAAGACACTTTACAGCAGAAGCAAGCAATTTTTTATGTATTGTTTTCACTGAAATACATTTCTTAGGTGACCCAGGGTTTCTAAAATAGTATTATAATTATATATAAAGTTTAATTATGTTTTAAATGTATATTTGTGAATAAAAGACAATATATAAATAATAGCTAGGTTAGCTAGAATATAATTTTATAGGCTTTAAATCCTCAAAGTTGTTTCCTAATATTCATTCTTAAAGCCCTAAAACATTTCATAATCTGTTGCTGCAGTTCAAAATATATACAGTAGATGGCAACAATGTATGAATGGTGTAGAACAATGTTTCAAATAAACTTACATTAGCCATGCAAATGCCAACACCATGAACCATTATATTACATATAAAATAAGTCAATACCTTTAAACAAATCACAAGACAAGATAATGTGCGACACTGAAAATTGCACATATAAGCAAATAAAAGCATATACAATATATCATATACATATACATATATTTCCTTTAAAGGATTAAAAAAACCACCAGGTAAAATTTTTTAAAAGTTCACTTATTTCAATAAATGAAGACAAAAAATGTCAATTGCTCACCTTGATCTCGGCTCTCGCCGCCCGCCTCTCCTGATGCCGTGCCTTGAACTCCAGTGCCTGTCAGCCCACCCTGCTGCCCAGCTGCACCACCACCTGAGACACCTTGCACAGAGGTGGAACCTGACGTAACCGGCGCTGCGTGTTTGGACACACCTCCTGTGCTACTGCTTCCATGAGTTGCATGTTTAGATGGGCTCTTCTGGCTACCCGTGGCTGGTTTACTGGAGTAGAATGAGCTGAGAGTCTGGGGCTTATGGGTCTGACTCTCACGGTCAAGAAGCTTGTCTAAAATCTGTAGACAAAAGGAGTGCAAACCTGTTAGGTTTAGGTACTGATTAATTAGAAATTAAAGGACAGAGGCCTCACAACATTCATAAAGGGCTGTCAGGAAATATTTAGATCTCTCTAAATGTACAAAGGCCAATCCTTTTCTTTTGCCATACACTCGAGATATTTAGGATTAAGGACAAAACAGCTTTCACTTTCTAAAACATTTCAGCTCTCAATTCCTAAATCATTTATGTGTTAAACATGGAGCTTTTTACTTGAACCCACCCAATATTTAAGTGATCAAAACACTGGAACATATTACTGACAGGTGTTACTTTCAGCCCAAAACATTGCACATCTGGTGACAGATCATCTAATTTTTAAATGAGCTAAACTTAATTAAGCCAGCATCCTACAGCCATCACCAAACCTCTACTTCAGAAGGTGAAATGCAGCTCAACTGAGTTAAGGTTTGGTCTAATATACCGCACTTCCACTTTTTCTTACTTCATGAAGTTTCTCCCAATTACATCGAATGCATTTCTCTGTAACTCTGCAGACAGTGATACCAACATAAGTTACAACATCAATAAAGATTACTGGGCCAGTTCAAGAAGCACCCATACAGGTCTTAGACACCACCTCCACCGTAGCTGACTGATGAGCTCATTATGGATCGTAAGCAGATCCTTTCCTACTTCATAATTTTGCCTTTTTGTCACTGTATGTAATCTGTTTCTATGTAATTCTGCAAATGTTTTCCAGTCCTTTCAGATATCAGGTTTTGTTGTACACCAGGTGTTTCTTTTTGTCTCTGAAAATTCCAAATGATTGTGTTAGCTATACCCAGTCCTCGTACTAATGCTATAATCAATGGCCCGATAGTTCTGTGTTTCAGAATGGCTTGCACTTCTGCTAAGGACAACTCTCTGGCCTTCATTTTGTTTCGGTCCTTTTTTTTTTCCAACAAATGCAGACTTCACCGTCAAAACCTAGAGCTCAGACCAAAAGTGAACATTCGAGCTGTTCATTGTTTAAACAATCAATAAAACAGTGCACACCTGGGAAACAAGAAACCCCGGTCAGTCACATTTTCTAATAATTTTAAATCACATAAAAAATACTGAAGTTAAGCAAAAGGTGTCATGTTATTTGACAAATCTACATGTAAATATCAGTTAATTTACATCATCTGAAATTCTAATCGATGGTCTTGTATTAATCTTTTGATCTCAAATGCTTCACTGTATATTTTTTATAACAGATAGAAACGTTCTTCAGCATACCAAACTGTAGCTGAATCAATAATCCAAAAATATGCCTTTATTCAGTAGCTAGAAGAACATCGGAAAAACTCGACTTTCAGAGACTTTCATAGATTTGTTTTCTACCCTCTCCAGTCTGATTAGAAATCTAAAGACACCTCATCAACAATTAAAAAATAAAGGGAGCGTTTAATGAAGACTGTACAAAGAAAAATCTGTTTATTCTCACTGCTTCAAAGCTGTCAGCAGTTCCGCATCCATTTTTAGCCATAAACTATAATCACTAATGGTTAAGCATTAAAACATAACCACCATTTTGGTAATTTAGTTAATTTTAGTTTCTTATCCAGACATTTCTAAAAAAGGAAAATAAAACTAGACCTCAATGTTTATTTTATATTATTATTATTATTATTATTATTATATTATTTATATTATATATAATTAATTAATGAATATAATTTATTTAGTACCCCTGCTTCATAGCACGTCAATGCAACCTACATTTCAGAGGCATACCCAAAATACCTAAAGGCCATGAATAATCACTAAAACATTACGTGCCTTTTTCAGCTTGCTCTGGTCATCCTTGTAGGTGATCATTAGAGCCAAAGCGAGGTCTCCTTTCTCTCTCCTGGTGCCCTCACACAGCAAAGGGTGTTCTGCTTCACTAACCGTGGTCTTCATTCCTGCCCACAAAAAGACAAACACTTGCTGTAGGCACTCTGACTGATTAAAAACTTGGCGAAACATATTTCGGATAAAATCTGTGGTGCAGAGTCACTACATGCAATCCCACCTAGAGCAGCAACAGCAGCCTCAAAGCCCAGCTCCTCATCACCTGGCATCTCGTTGTTACGGTTACGACTGGGAGGACGTGAACCGGTAGGAGAGACGACTAAAGGAAAAAAGAAAACAGAGAAAGGATCATATTTAGAACATGTTTCTATACATCAGCCATATGACCATCTATCTATTTTATCAAATTACAGAGCACTAAAATATACATTTTCTTTTTTATATATGAATATAGTTAGGCTTGGGTAAAAAAAAAAATAATAATAATAAAAATCATTAATGATTAGCCCAAAAAAAGCAGTGCTTTTAAACCACATTATTACTAGACAAGTAAATCTGATGTAACTAAAGGGCATCTTCACCCACCTGGAGTGCACAATACGTCAAAAATAAAACTGGCCAGCATTAGGGGCAGAACAGGACGATAATCACAGAAGTTTCCGTCACGTAACTGCTCCGCTCTATCCCTAATAGCGGTCATCTCGACAAGACCCAGAGGAATCTTCTTCAGCAAAGCTACCACCTCTGACTCCTGATATGCAAGCTTCACCTAAAAACAGAAACCAAATTTTATAAGCAAATATATAATTGTTGCATTATTGGTTGGGAGGGATTCCATGTGAAGGCTGGTGTGTACCTCCAGAGCCTTGGTGGAAGCTGGAGGTCTCTGAAGCTCCAGTGAGAACATGCCGGTGCTGAAGGCTAGGTTATGAAACTCTAGTCTCTCACTCAGTACAGTAAGCAGGAAGGCGGCCTTGGAAAGAGTTTTGGTAGCCACTTGTGTCTGTCTGCTGGTTGACACTTTACTCTTCTTACCCTAAAAAAAAAAAAAAAAAAAAAAAAGGCAAGACACGATTCACATATTTAACGACACAAAGCAAATCTGAGCTGCTTCATCATGGATGATATGGAACATGCTGTAGTTTTGCACAAGAGCACAGTTTGCAGTCTGTTTCACTTTGTGAAATATTTGCAAGCCAATATTTTGTATTAAGTTTCAGTATTTGTATGCATCAGACTGTTACCTTTGTCAGTGGCTGTTCCACTTTGAGGTCAGGAGGGTTAGCCAGAAGATCTCTCGCCAGCTCCACAGCCAGACGACATGCTTCATTACTGTAACCATGAGCATACAGAGCCTCTGCACAGGCAAACAGGACCTACACACAGCAGATGCTTTTAAATAATGCACACTATCGACTATGCATGACCTGAGACAAGACATCATCTTAATACAGCCACACAAGCCTAACAAATCTGCTCACCTCCATTTGACATTCCTGCTCCAAAGGTTTGATTCCAGCAAAGATGTCTGGTTCTTCCTCAAGGTTACTGTCTGGCACTCCTCTGTCAGCTCCCTCCTCAGAGGCAGCACTGAGATAGTAGGCCTGGTAATCATCCTCGCCAACTGGGTCTCCACCAGCTACTGCCTCTGGGACCTGGGGTCCAGACGTTCCCGTTGTGTTGCTTTCTTCCCCCTCTCTTCGGCTTCGAGAAGGTTTTGCTGTGACCATAGCTGATAGAGATGGCAGAGCATCATCTACTGGATCTTCGTCTCCTCCATTTTCCTCAAGTTCTGCCTCCACATCCACTTCTTTGTCCACTGCAACTGTCATGGCAGCTATTGGGCTTTCTTTGGGGAAACAGTGAGGGGCCTCGGCTGCCAGCGGTATTGCGGCATGTATGCCTCGTTTACCCTCAAACGTTCGCTCCTTGGTGACGTTGCCACCACCACTACTGCTGTTGTACTTGCGAGGTTCTCTGAGGAGAGAGCTGGGTGAGGGCAGCATCTCTGAGGGTGGAGGCAAAAAGTCAAATGTGTTGCTCGCCTCTGCTCCCAATGCCAAGCTAGAGCCATCATCCAGGCTCAACTCAGCCATATCAGGCTCCAGAGAGCTGTCTTCACTGCTAGTGCGACGTTTAGCACTTGGATGCTTTCCCCCAGCCGTGCTTGAACTTCCACACGAAGTCTTGCTACTCTGCGTTAGCTTGCTTTTGCTGCTCATCGACAAGGAAGAGCTACAAGCTTTGTAGGCACCCTTCGCGCTTTCCTCTATGGATATAGACATACCTCCACCTAGGCGCACCAACATCCCTCCATTGTTCACTCCAGACATAGCTTTTCGTTTGCTCACAATAGTCTCTTTGGGCCGCACGGCCACTTCCTGCTGGGGTGGGTGGGAGCTGCCACGTGATTTGTGTTCGGGAGCTCCAGGTTCAGAACCTCCAGCACGTCCACCTCCTACTCCAGGCTCCGGAGGTTCCCCACTCGTCCCTGCTTTGGCTCCCCTCTGTGGTTGTGCTGCCCGTGCCCAGCCAAAGGAAGCACTCTTTTTGTCTGCACTGCAGTAGGTAATGCCAGGCAGAGGATATGCCACTTCCCAGTTGAAGTAACAAGACTCAACAGCCGGTTTGAAACCTTGGAAGAGTTTGTCCAGAGACTTTCGGTGCTGTCCCCGCTTCACAATCTCAATCACTTTAAGATGCCACTGCTTGAGCTGGGCAGCAAGCTCCAAACGCCTAGTGAAATACAAACACAAGGACTTTAGTCATCTGGGTCATATGTCCTGCCTGTATGTCACCAGTTCAGCCCCCTCTTATGGTGGCTGGCAACCCTGGTATAGAACGTACCCCTAATCCCTACAGCACAGTCCCCTCCCATGCATCAGGTGACATTCATGACATTAAGAAAATTAAAGATGCTCTTTATTGGAGTGAACAAAACTTTAAACCAATGGCTTTTTAAATTAAAATATAGATCCAGAATAAACTAAAAAAGCAATAGTAAACACAATAGACTTTTTACTATTCCAAGGCCTCATGCACAAGCTATGCTTCTGGTTGCATAATTTGTGTCTCAAGTTTAAAAGGAAAGTTTTTTTTAGACCATGAGCAGCGCTTTAACCAACAAGTCTAATCTTACCCACTTTTTATGTTATCATAGTCTGCAGGCTGGCCAAGTTTACCACACAGTACATATAAAAAGCAACACAGTCTAGAAGCCTAGAGTAGATTGATGGAACTATACCTCTGGGGGCACATGGTGGGGTCAAGCACAGCCAGCCTCCAGAGCACCACCATTTCATCACACATGCTGGCGCATGCGTGAGCAGCTACTTCTGTCTGCCCATTACTGCGGCCCGTATGTCCACTGGCACTGCTGTGAGATGCAGATGTGCGCACACTGTACCACCAACCAATGATCTGGACCACAAAGACAGAGAAAAGGTTTGAGATATTGTGTAAAATCTAAATGGAAAATTACAATCCGGAAAAATCCAGGAAGGCATGAGGGCACTCATTTTCTTTTTTACATGGTATAGGTACAGACTACTATAACACAGACAACAGACACTCTATTTATCTTTAATACTAAACCTTGTCTGTCTGGCAAAACATAAGACATAATACCAATACATTTATCCATACTGTCTTCAGTGTGTACCCTTTATAATGTTGTGAATACATTAATATTACATATTCCACATTGCCAATAGCGAAAATACCAATACTGTTAGCAATAGTGAGTCATAATTATACTAATGAAAGCACAGTTAACAATGTCACTAAATAATACTATCCCTATGAGCATGAAAGTAGCTTACTTGTTCATAGGTGAGGCACTGTTCAGTGAGGATTTCCAAAAGTGGTGCTGCATTACTGTCTCTCCTCTTGAACATCTCCCTGACAATGGAGAGAAGGTTCCAGATGCCCTCTGGCTCCCTGCCTCTCAGTGGCCTTAGTAAGCAGGCCCACTCTGCTGCAGCTGGAGGCTCCGTGGAGGAGAGATACATGGAGTTCACATCACTGGAGGAAACAAAAAAAGACGCACACTGAGTTTTGTCCATCTCGGTCACACATACATAAACATAAAGGCTTATTAAATAAGCGAGAGACTTCAGCAATATCAATCAGTATGAACAGGTCTAGTAAATTCGTAGGCCTGGGGGTTCTATAGATGTGATGGCTTCAGTGTTACACTTTTTACTTTGTCTTTTAAACAAGCATCCTGCTGCCTAATGCGTCACAATAAAAACGTATCTTTATTAGCTATTCCAATTAATCTGACCATACCTGAACACTACAGGGGAAGGACCACAGAACTTGTGCAGTGTTTTCTTAATGTTGTCACTGAGAGTTGATTCGTCCAAGTACCAGGTGCTTTGGTCTGAAGCTGAAGGCCCAGCTGTAGGATCTGTAAAACACACAGTTAATCTGCAGCCATCCTACAGGGGGCGCAATAGAGGGAAAATTTGCAAGTCTATGTGGGATGCAGTTTAAATGGTGATGATAAGCATCTGGTCTAACGTTTTTTTTTGTTTTGTTTTTTTTACATCATATATATATATATAAAACAAAACAAAAAAACATATATATATATATATATATATATATGTTAGATTGGACACAAATAATCAGAGATCTTCTGTTCTATTACACAAATAACGGTGGTAAGTTTTTGTATTTTCATGTTCAGTTTTCTGCTTCATTGGTCCTCCTAAAATAATCACTAATGTTATGTGGGTTATCCTGTTTTAGGAAACCTCTTAAAGTTCTAATTAGGTCTTGCTACACCAGCAGTTTACCACAGAGGAGCAACAACAGTTTCAGAATAGGTTTCAAAGGTCATGTCTGGGGAGGTTGTCGCCTTTACCAGCTCATTATTAGAGTTGTAGTGACAGCTTGATTTGCACCGAGAGACAGCGAGATATCAGAAGAGTACAAATCACAAAGCTGGCAGTAGGCTTCAAATAGAGATTAAATGACTAAACAGAAAAACCTCCTCTAAATATGCAGTTGTGTGTACTCAACATGAACTATCTAAAATTAAGTGTATGTCTTACTGAAACACACTGCTGTGTTGGGGCAAAGAATGGTTTTTAGAGGCTATGAGTTGGACAGTTTGTTATTGTTAACAGTCATTATAACCACCAGTCTTTTTGGAAGGCTTCTATTAGATTTTGAAGTGTGACTTAAAAGAATTTGTGCTCCTTCAGACACAAGAACACAAGTGTGCATTTGCCGTTTCAACTCAAGTTTTTCTTCTTGTGTAAACCATGTGCTTATGGATCTCACTTGTGCACAGGGGCATTGCCATGCTGGAACATGTTTAGCCCCCTTAGTTCCAGTGAAGGGAAACTGCAATACTACAGCATACAAAGATATCCTCCAGCTTTGTAGCAACAGTTTAGTGAAAACCACATATGGGGGTTATGATCAAGTGTCAGGCAAAGAGTGTATTTTGGGTATAGGTTGTCCGGGGCATCTTTTTAAAACTCGCATCTCGTGTTTTGCTTTGTAAAACAAACCAGCTGATAAAAGACAAAAGGATGTGGTATATTTGAGTGTTCACCTCAAACATGTTTGTGCAGCTGCTTTCACAATGGCAAACAAACACACAAACAGCAGACCCAGAAATCAAACTGCTGATCCATGCAGTGATGTAAGCAAACAAGTAAGGGTGCTGCAGTTGTATTTAGTACAGCGGGCACTTTAAACATCATTCTACTATCTTTTTCATTTGAAGTCTTAGTCCAGCATAATTGTAAAAAAGCGGTTCATACCTGGGGCTCCACATACTGTATTAATTGCGGTGGACTGCGAGGACAGAAGTTCATCTAAGAGACGCTGGGCCGTGGGTAAAATCTGTCAACAGAGAACAAAATGCTATAGGATCCACAACCAGGATTTAATGTTGCTTATCTAAAGATGAGCAGTATTCAGCCAAGGTGAATCTTTTTAAGCTCCATAAAATGACACATTTTAGAAGATAGAGTTCTTAAAGAGCCAAAGAACAAGGCCGAAATGGAAAGACAGCGCCATAACTGCATTACCTGATGCCAAGAAAATGGCAAATCAGAGATTAGAGCTGAAATGTATTACCAAACCATTCAAAAAAGAAACATGATTTTATACCTGCTGTGGAAGCTCACTAATGAGATACTGTGCAAACTTCTGTAGTTGGTCCCTCTGCAGTCTGGACAGGGACTCGGACACGGGGGCTCGCAAGCACACAGCAGACGCCTGCGGGGGACGCAGAACACAAGAAAGTTAACACAGAGAACATGCTAGAAAACTATGGCAAATGACCTTCCACAAAATAGAAATATGATTAACATGGATCATTTATATAAGTTATTTCAGAGAAAAGATAAATAGGGGCATTAATGACACCAAACCACATTAACTCGAGGAAATCTTTAATATATCAATAAAATCTCATGCCTGTTGATGGTCTGTGGGCAGCCTGCAAATGAGGCTTTTTCTTTGCTAAAGTAAATTCTCCAGTGAAATATAATGTTTAGTAGAAAGTTCAAGTAACTTTGAACTTCATAAAATATTATAAGTCAAGAATAAATCCATATGCTGCAATTGATCCCAAGTCTGCACAATGACAGAAGAGTGAAAATGAACGTTTTTGGCACATTCTTGGTACAAGCTTAGTAACTATTTTATAACAGGATATGCAGACGAAAATTATTGTAGCATATAATTTGCCAAAGTTCAAACCAAGCAACACTGGTTTACCAGAAGGAAGCAGAGGTGTTTAGTATCCAATTTGCATAATGACAAATAGTGTTTTTTTTTAGTTCGTTATTTTTTTAATAGGCCTAAGTGTGTTGGTGCTTGTCGGCTGACTTTTTCGCTAAATAGTAACGTATACAACTGAAAGCTTAAAACTTAGTTAGTGAGCAAGCATATTTAAATAAAATAAATGATGCGTACACATAGATATGCTCATCCGATTGACTGCTGAACTCAAAATGTCTAACAATATTCTAAAGGCAAAGCTATGATTATATAATATTTGCATTATAATAAACAATTATAATACAGTTCTCAGAAGCTTTCATTTATTTTTTTACAAACTCAATGAGTGTAGCCTATTTTATGTTAGAATTATTTACTAAAATTTCTCCTCTCGTTGAGTCTGCATTTTTATAAGTAATTTTTGCAAACAGCATCATTCCTATTTAGTTATTTTTCTAGACATTACCTATCAAGTCATGACTACATGTAGTACTAGAATTTTAATAATACACCTGATGCACATCCTGTATAACCGAATGTCTACAAGTATTCTGATAAGTAGTTTTCTATTAAAGACTCCAATATATACATTTATAAGAAAGTTACATTCATTACAAAAGTTATTTTGAAGGCTTTTTCCTCATATGGCTGTGTAAATATTTATTAAAGAGTAGCTAGAGTGTAGTGTACATAGTGTACTGATATATGACAATATATGATGACTTTACAGGGTTGAATACCACTCCCTGACTGCCTTTCTCCACATATACTTTTTACTGACATGCAGAAAACTGTCCTTTTAAATACAGGGTGTGTAATAAAGCCCAGGCAGACACATGAGCTGAGAGAAGTTGATTTTTTGCCTCACTATGCGGCCATTAGATGGAAAATTTGTTCCAAGCCATTAATGTAGAATGGCACTCTAATGTAGATGTCACATTTAATGAAAAGTGAATGTGTGTGTCAGAAATACAGTCCGTAGCATTTAACAGAATATAATAATGCAAACGTGTTACTAGAAAGAGTGTATTTCCCACTTATTTATTTAAATCTTACAATCGCTTAACTTTTTTTTTTATCATAAAAGTCATTCAGTCAATTAATCCTTGGTATTAAATAACTACATTGAAATGCAAATGCCAAAAGAGCCACCACAAAACCTACCCCCCCAAAAAAAAACCCACACACACAAAGCCCACTCACAGTCACACTAAATGTACACAGCACAAACAATCCCTCTCACACAAACACACCCACACACTTTTTTGGCTCACATACATTAACAACACTCCAATTCAACTCTGTTTTTACTATTCACGAGCCCACCTGTTGTCCAAAACATCAGCTGTAAAAAATGGATTAGACTGTACGAAGACAGAACAACAGGTCTCACTGTCTAAACTGAACCCACATCAGGTCACCACAGAAAAGGGCTTCACACCTCCAGGTCTGTGAACCGTTAATGGTTTCACAGCTTCCTCACCATATTCAGGCCTACACTGAAAGCATGTTGGGGTTGACAGAAAGCAATGAAGGGGAGAGGAAAGCCTACATGTCTCAGATCTGAAAATGCAGCAATGCAGGAACTTATGCAGGAAGAAAAAAAAAACTATTTATGCTTCTAGGAAAAAACTGCACAACAAAATATAGTATTAACTGAAATACAAAATACATTCATAAATTATAGTGAACCTAAGCCTGAATGAATGTTGCAGAATGAAACTCTTATCTGCAAGACGTGCTCTCAAACATCTTTACAAATGCCGACGTAAACGTGTCGCCATGCCTGTATATTTCTGCACACTAAAAATAATCCTCTTTTCACGTCTATACTGAAATATCGAAAGGATTTTGTGCATCAGTCATTACGATACAAAGCATGCAAATGTCAGAAGAAAAAAAAAAACATTTATTCAGATTAGGCGCTTCATAATTTCCCCGTGCTGAAGCATGCAGAATGAACGCTGCCCACTCACAAACATGCAAATGCTAAAAGCCACCCACGGCCAGGGCTGCTGGGTCTATCGGTCTGAGCAGGGACCTTCTGCAGGGGGATATCAGGACAGAGCAGATGCCCTGCCTCCTCCCTTCTGCACTCCGCAGGGAGCCTTCAGACTTTAATCAAAAGCCTCTCAGCACTCTCACACCCACATCAACTTTGCACAGACACAGATATGGGTGAGCATGCTGTGGTGCTGGACAGTAATGTTTTCTTTTCTATGGACAGCTGCTAAATCAATTAACAGACAAAACAACTGGGACACAGCAGAAGTGTTTAAAACATCCAGAATAATTGAAAAGTCGTGAATGATTCAACTCAAACATGAATAATTGCTCACCAACTAAAATAAAAACGGTTTATTAATAGAACCATAAAACTAAAGGGAAACACTAAAGTAAAAGGTTTTTTTGCACATGCACAAAAAGAGAAAATAAGCAACCATAATAAAAAAATTGCACAGTGCAAAATACATACTCATTTACTTCCAGAGAAACTGCTCCAAATAGAAAATCTCAAATGAGACACCTTTACCCACCATCAAGAAAGCTAGCACTAGCTAGGGTTATTACTCATGAATATACCAACTGGAACCTCACAAGATTGTTTTATAAATATACTGGATTTCAGCAGGACCTGATGAGAGAAATAGAATTGTGCTGATCTAAGCTATTATTTATTTTAGACTTTAGCCACAATTGGAAATGTTTTCTAGTCAGGTGGGCGAGTTTAAACGGTGATTTAATTCAACAGTCATTTCCACGACCATTACAAAAACCACAAATGCGTGCATGTTTTACACCAGTCATAATTTATTTTGACAAGAAGACATCCCAAAACCAATATGGAAATGTGATATGTAGATATTAAACATAGATTGAAATAGATTTGTCACTGGTTTTCATTGAGACAGCATCCCTGAGCATTCCCTGCATACAACCAGTCTTTTTTATAGATAGAAAAAAATGTAGGACAGGCCTACTATACATGATAGTAATTATAACACCGTATTATGAGTGATAATATCTAGGGGGTGGGTGAAGGGGCACTAATGTCCCCCAATCAGGACAGGACTGAACAGAATACCTCTGAACGAGAGCAAAAGGAGGAATTTAGGAAACAATCCTGTGCACTAACTTGAGGGCTTCAAGCTTCAAAAAGATCATTTTAACACTATGGCAACAGATTTGCCCCAATCTTACAGTATTAACAAAATCATCCATTCAATATGACTAGTTTTAAACATTTTTTAGAACACGGGATATTTTCACCAAGCCAAATTGGAGCAGTCACTTAAAGACTTAAACTGCCAACAATTTCTGCTAACCTCTGCCATTTATAATCAAAACAAGCAGACATTTCCCAAATCATTCATTTAACTTGGTTCTATACCAACCAGGAAAATTACTGCAAAGGTTTTACTGGGTCCTGAAAGCTAGCCTCGGGTCCGTGTGGAATGTCTTTCCCCACCTCTTGAAAAGAAATGCACTCACGTTGTGAATCCTGAAGAGGCAGAGTGCCACCACATGAGCACACCATTTGGCCCCGGCTCCACAGGTGCAGCTGCAGGAAGTGATGCGGCAACGGTCAAACATGACTGCCACATTGTAGGCACCCTTTGACTGGCCAGCTTGGGGTGAGAGGACAGTGGCACTGAGATGGAAACCTGGACACAAATGAGACAAAGGAGGAAAACTGACTTAGCAACAAATGTAACATCTGGAACACATACAGCTCTGAACATTTCCAAAAGGCGATACCACTTTAAATGGAAAGATAAAAAATAAAATAAAAATTTCCAAAAACATACAATTGAAGTGAAGCTCAATCACTGTTGAGTTTGATCATGTGTGTTTTGCTTGCGTCCCAACAAATATATTTCTAAGGACCATGCAAGAAGCCTGTGCTACCATTTTCGTCCAATTAGGTAAAAAAAAACCTTTTTTCTGCTTTTATGTGATATATGTTGACTTTTTGGCAATGCTGAAAGCCATTATTATACTCACCTTCGAATCTATGTTAGAAATGAACAAAAATGCATTTTCTTTATGCAGTGTGAGACAGTGGAAAACTGAGTGAAATGGTGAGAGACAGTCAGTGTGTGTATGTAAGGATGTTAAGCAGTGGGGGATGGATAAATGCTTTTTACCACTGGAGAGCAGCCAGCCCTTCTTTAGCCAGCTAAAAGAAAGACAGAAAGGGGGGTAGTTTAAGCTCTGAGCTGCTGTTCCAGATTCAACAGGCCTCCTTCAACTTTAACTCTAGAACAAATCCATTTCTCTGCACTCTTAGTTCCTTTTCCTCTACCTGTTTGCCAAAGGCATTCTCTTTCTGACCCACTTTCCTCCTTAATGTGGTCAGCAGCAAGGCAAGGGGGCTCCAAAATGTCATATCCATTTCAATCTTAAAGTGCATAACCTTATTTTATCCAACTTGGCTTTCCCCTCCCCACAAGACGTTTGAGAATGAGAATGGCCCACACCCTCTATTTATCCTAATTTAGGGAACTGGCTCTTTTCAGATTGCATTAGGTCAGGGGTAGACAACAGAACATTGTGAAGGTCAGGATAAAAACGAAACTAAAAAGCCTGAATGGAGACAGAAGTTACCTTTAGAGATGAATTTAGGACTAAAAATATAAGTTTCAAATGGTTTCATTTCATAGCAGTGGTTCACAGTTTCATTTTTGACAATTGTCCTGAACCCCATGAACTACACTTTTGGTTTAATTTTTATATATTTATATTTTATATACAGTCCATAGCATCAGTTTGCTGATCAGACCAGAGAGGATGAATAAGTTTCTTTCGGCTTCTCCCGTTAGGGGTCGCCACAGCGGATCCTCCGCACGTTTGATTTGGCATATGTTTTACGCTGGATGCCCTTCCTAACGCAACCCTCCCCAATTTATCCGGGCTTGGGACCGGCACTAAGAGTGGCTGGGGATGGTTCCCTGACCGGGAATCGAACCCGGGTCGCAGCAGTGAGAGCGCTGCATCTTAACCACTAGACCACCAGGGGACCATTACCAGAGAGGATGAATGAAATGATAAAAAATAATAGATGTGAAACTCATTTCTTTCTGTTCTAATATCTGGAGGCCTGTAGCTAGTATCTGGTCTAATGGGGTGTCTACAAATATATAATTTACATAAATGTATGTTATTAGAAATGCCACAAGAGAGAAATTGCTCTGGTTCAGAGTTACAAAATGTACAATTGCTGGACTACGACATCTTTATACAGAAAATTCTCTGCAGTTCGGTCCACTGTTCTGCTACTTAAACCATAAATAATATACTCAGGAGAAGTGATGTGGTATCAGGCACCAAGACCATAGCAAATCATTTAAGTCCTGTATCTTGTGAGGTGGAGTCTCCATGGATTAAAATATGGATAATTTGGAAATCAAGTAAACACCCTGACCTCCCTCTCACGTTCCTTAAATCATTCCTGAACTATCTTTGCAGTGTGGCAAAGAGTAGAAAATCCTGAGCATTATTGTGCATTCTGTTGTCATCTCTTCCCCAAGTAAGCGACACAAACACACACACACACACACACACAAACACACACACACACACACACACACACACGATTGTCTACATGGTATAAAAGAAAGTGGCCACCTTCTTCTATTGCTTCATGGTCTACTGTGGGACTTAACCATATTGTCTGTCCTTCACCCTATGCACATCAATCAGCCTTGGGAGCCCATTTGGAAATCACTGTTTTCCAGTTGTCCTAATATGGACCACTTTTGGTAAGTTTAAACTACTGCACACTGAACAACTCTCCAAGTTGTCCTAATATGGACCACTTTTGGTAAGTTTTAACTACTGCACACTGAACAACTCTCCAAGTTTAGCAGTTTTGGCGTTGCTCTGATATACAATGCTTTGCAAAAGTATTTACCCCCTTGGCGTTTTTCCTATTTTGTTGCCTTACAACTTGGAAATAAAATTGATTTTTATTTGGATTTCATGTAATGGACATACACAAAATAGTCCAAATTGGTGAAGTGAAATGAAAAAAATAACTTGTTTCAAAATAATTCAAAAAAATAAATAACGGAAAAGTGGTGTGTGCATATGTATTCACGCCCTTTGCTATTAAGCCTCTAAATAAGATCTGGTGCAACCAATTACCTTCAGAAGTCACGTAATTACTTAAATACACACACACACACATACACACACATGTTCTGAAAGGCCCCAGAGTCTGCAACACCACTAAGCAAGGGGAACCACCAAGCAAGCGGCACCATGAAGACCAAGGAGCTCGCCAAACAGGTCAGGGACAAAGTTATGGAGAAGTACAGATCAGGGTTGGGTTATAAAAAAATATCCAAAACTTTGAACATCCCACGGAGCACCATTAAAGCCATTTTAAAAAAATGGAAAGAATATGGCACCACAACAAACATGGCAAGAGAGGGCCGCCCACCAAAACTCACGGACCAGGCAAGGAGGGCATTAATCAGAGAGGCAACAAAGAGACCAAAGATAACCCTGAAGGAGCCGCAAAGCGCCACAGCGGAGATTGGAGTATCTGTCCATAGGACCACTTTAAGCCGTACACTCCACAGAGCTGGGCTTTACGGAAGAGTGGCCAGAAAAAAAGCCATTGTTTAAAGAAAAAAATAAGCAAACAAGTTTGGTGTTCGCCAAAAGGCATGTGGGAGACTCCCCAAACATATGGAAGAAGGTACTCTGGTCAGATGAGACTAAAATAAGATTTTTGCCCATCAAGGAAAACGCTATGTCTGGCGCAAACCCAACACCTCTCATCACCCCGAGAACACCATCCCCAGTGGGATGGGACTGGGAAACTGGTCAGAATTGAAGGAATGATGGATGGCACTAAATACAGGGAAATTCTTGAGGGAAACCTGTTTCAGTCTTCCAGAGATTTGAGACTGGGACGGAGGTTCACCTTCCAGCAGGACAATGATCCTAAGCAAACTGCTAAAGCAACACTCGAGTGGTTTAAGGGGAAACATTTAAATGTCTTGGAATGGCCTAGTCAAAGCCCAGACCTCAATCCAATTGAGAATCTGTGGTATGACTTAAAGATTGCTGTACACCAGCGGAACCCATCCAACTTGAAGGAGCTGGAGCAGTTTTGCCTTGAAGAATGGGCAAAAATCCCAGAGGCTAGATGTGCCAAGCTTATAGATACATACCCCAAGAGACTTGCAGCTGTAATTGCTGCAAAAGGTGGCTCTACAAAGTATTGACTTTGGGGGGGTGAATAGTTATGCACGCTCAAGTTTTCTGTTTTTTTGTCTTATTTCTTGTTTGTTTCACAATAAAAAAATATTTTGCACCTTCAAAGTGGTAGGCATGTTGTGTTAATCAAATGATACAAACCCCCAAAAAATCCATTTTAATTCAAGGTTGTAAGACAACAAAATAGGAAAAACACCAAGGGGGGGGGGGGGGGGGGGGGTCAATACTTTTGCAAGGCACTGTAGTTGTCCTGCCATTACAATTTGACCAATGTGAACATTTAGAATTCATATTGAATATTGTTAGTTTTAAGAGCAAGTATGAGGTTTCTCACCTATCTGCAGGGGTCATGACAATTTGACTCTTGTACATTACACCTGCTTTGAACACTGAATTCTCTTGCACAATATAATCCACGCCCTGACAGGTGTTATTGTAATGAGATAATAAATGCTATTCTACTGTTATACCAGATCTTTCACACACACACATACAATATAGTATAAAACATTGTAGTTTATTGAGATCATACAACAGTAAAACGTAGTTTATTCCGCTTTCACTCAGATATGCTTGAAATGATGAATGATGCAGAGAGCAGTTTACTTTCCATTGGCTGCTCCCAGGTGAAATGGCAGCAGCTTTTGGGTAATGAGCTAATAACGGACAATTTAATAGCACCCAAGAGATCCTGCACCAGTTATTGCACCAACCAGGACATAAGACTTTCAACAGCTCTTTCTGTTCTTTTCACTCTCCGTGCCTCAAAATATGCAACATGTTGAACATATTTCTATATGTTCCATACTTCTTTTTCAGAATTGGAAATATAGAGAAAAGAATTCAGAAATCGGTCAGTCACTTATTGCCCACCTTAAGCTTCTGGTGGTCTTCTATTGTGTGAGTGAAGATTGTTAGCCACACAAAAGCAGTGGCTTTCTGTCTTTCACAGGAATTCTTTAGTGCCATAGGACTGAGTGTACGCTCATCCATGCAATCACCTTTTCCATTTCACTTGCGCTAATCTAAACCCAATCAAGAACACAGCGAGATGTGCACTGTCCTGGCTCTCTAGAATGTGTGTGTTAGAAAGGGAGAGTAAGGAAGAGGGCAGCTTTTGTCCAGCATGTCTCCTTACCAAGCCAGCTGCAGGAGGATGAGTTTCTGCTGCTGTGCAGCCCACCACCTCCAACAATAGCATTCATTTACACAGGCCCTGTTCATACCAACCACACTTGCATTAATCTCTGCCAGAAGCAGTGAGTCTGAAGCAACCCCAGTGTTTAGATGTGGACTGATTTAAACAGTGACATAAGGAAACCAGAGACACTCTCCATCAATGCATCTGAAGGAAAATGAGTAAATTATGCATTTGGCACAGACAATATATAAGGAAGTGCCAAAAGCAAGTGATTCAGAAACGTGAAGGGATATTTTAGCAGCAGTGACTCGAGTGTTTCCTGAATAAGAGCGCTAAATGCTTTATTTGCAGAAAAAAAAAAAAAAAGCCTGCTGTCAACTTGTAAATGTCCGGCAATAGTGCGATGCGAGTAGGTGTATGAATGCGACTTTCAGGGACATTTAGGATTCGTACCGATACTGAATACTGTTAGTTTTACAGCATGTAAAGTATGAAGTTTCTCACCTATCTGCAGGGGATCTTTCACAGCTCTCACCCGATAGAGCTGCTCTCCACGCTGGAACTCATCAGGGCTCCCATTGGCCAAGCAGGAATACAACCTACAGAGAGAGTGAAGGAAGACCAGAGAAGAAGAAACGCAAGAAAAAAAGCAAACGTTCCTTTATTATTCAGTGTTATTTATTCACAACAGGTTGCTTAAAAAACTCAAGCAGCTGCTGGCCTGAAACAAAGAGAAAAGAAAAACATACCCAAATAAAATGCATGTTCAAACACTGTGTCAAACAATAACCTCCAAGTTGCAACAATAGCATCAGGATAGTTGCGTGTACACAAAATTGAAAAACATACAAACGCTTCTGCTCCATGAAACGGTCATACGACATCAAAATGTACTGAATCAAAAGCTGAATTAGAGGTATTTTTCACTGTGGATGAAATAAACGCCTCAAATATTAACAGTCATTCTTTCATTTATGACACAAATAGTCAAAATTACTGTAGTCCATTACATACTCTGAAACTCAGATTCACATAGAAACTCCTGTATGGAAAAACAGTTTCCAGAAATCTAATGTAAAAATACAAATGTAAAAACAGTTTGGCATTAATTTGAAATGATATAACAATCTCCGAAAACAGATCTCAGTATCTTTGAACAGCAAGTACATGTGATTATCGGCACAATTCAGCTATATCACAATTCAAGTACTGACATGATCTTTTCTCTAGACATTTACATCAGGACAAAACTGGTGTAACAGTTCAAACACAAATGCTAGATTACATTAGGTGCAATGAATCACATATCTGGAGTGTGATGTCAGTCTTTCCTGTATATATTAACCTAACGATCAGTGTCCAGACCAGTCTTACCTGATATCCTCCTCATTTTCAGGAAAGCTCCAGTAGGCAATGCGAAGCTGAAGCTGCTCGGGAACGGGAGGATAAACTTTCTCCACCACCTCAAACGGGATATGGAATGCCACTTGCTTGGCTGACAACTCGACCAAAGGAATGACCTGCCCATCTGAGAGAAGAGAAGGAATATGAGCTCTCGAGTTTGAACAGCTTTCGCATGGAACAATACAGTTTTAGATAATCCCTAAAGTCAAACATGTTTTTGTTAAGATGCTGCAGTGTGGAGAAACCTTTTAGCGGTCCATAACATTTACTAAACAGTTTTGGTAATCACAGGAATTCTTCACCACACTCTTGTCAAAATTATTTGACGCTGTAAATTAGTTGCTCACTGTAGAAAAGCATGGGCTCCCACAAGCACAAGGAAAATAAATGACAGAATAACCTCCTTTGAGGACAGAAAACTCACTGGCTCTGTGACAAAAATAAAACGGCTGTTCTTACTTTACCAACACACTTTCCAGATCATGCATCTTAGCCGGACATATCTGCAATCAGGCAAGCTGTCAAATCTATGTAGACAGAGATGATGGCTGCAGTTCAGGAGAATAAAATGTGGAGAACATGCCAAGCCTTATAAGTGAGATTTAAGTAATTAGACCATCTATTCTCCCTTAGAGATGCACTGGCTGTGCACACAAAGGTTTACAAAGTGAGTGGAGATAGGACAGATGCCAAAAAGTCCTGGCATGGAAAATTCGGAAGGGTTACAGGTTCAGAACTAAAATATATTCTTATAAAAATCAAGTCCAAACGCCAATAAAAGAAAGTGTGAATTCACAAAAAACTAAACTGAATACATTTTTAAAGACCCTTTGATCTGCAAATAAAATTATAACACCTCTTTGTGTTTACAGGTATGAAGCACACACTCTAATGCATTTATTTTCTGAAACACAGTGGTTGCCTTAGCAGTATTGCTGATTCTCATGAGCCCCTGGCAAAACTCATGAGTTTTCAAGTCATGATGGAAAACCAATGTTCCAAATGTATAAATTGTACTGACACGCTGACCACCAGTCTAAATTAAGTATAAATTCATAAAATTGTCTACAGTTGGTCATGGATTGTGCTGGTATACCGAATATTATTCTCTGGCCGAATATGAAATAAAGGATCAAATAGGAAAAAAAAAAAAAACACAAAAAAAAATTACGTATTGGTGGTGCAGAGAAGTGTTAAGATTGAGATTAAAACCATGTGCGATTGAAAGTTCATCGGAGTAAGATTTAATGGGCTAAACCGCTTGGTTTCATACATCAGGATAACATTTGCTAACATCATGGGGTCTGTTATGACAAGAAACAAACTTAGGGCGATGTAATCCACTACCCTGGGTTACTTTAGAGCTAGAGCTGCTATAAAAAATGCTGAGACAACGCTGCATCACACAACGGCACAATGAAACCGAAAAATGTTCAAGTCAAGTTTGCTCAAGTCGAGTCAGCACTGAAAAAAGCCACGTACAGCTTGATGCTGTAAAACTGTTCTTTATTTCTAAAAGAGAATGAGAGGTTTAAAAGTCAGACAATAAATCAAAAGAAGAAAAAAAAAATGTCAGCAATAAGTGCTGTTTAAATATTGAATGGTATTAATGTGGCGCTACTCCCTGCATCTGCAATATGGCCAAACAGATGGGCAAATTCATTTCTACATGGCATTAGTAAAGAATAAAGAAGAAGAATGTTAAATGGTAGTCACACTATTCTAAAGTAAAAGTCCCGAAATTACTAACAAACTCTCGCTGTCCAATAGCTAAGGAATTCCCATTTGTGTGCAAAATGAAGTCGGAGCAACCTGGTAGTGCAGTGTAGATGCTGGATCCAGTGACCGATTAATATGCAAGTCTTACATGTATCGTTTTTCTGCAACCCTAACCACTGCCCTTAAATACTCCAGCCTAAATGGGAAGTAGGCACGGACCCACAGCCTCTAGGCAGAAAAGATAGGCTTTGTTTATGCTAGCCTGCTCTGGTGACCATATGTAGAGTAGTCCTGCCAAAGATTTAGAGTTGACTATGAGTTTTGTCTCTAGATTTTGTTCAATTCCACTCTAAAGTATTATAAATACAGCTGATTATCATTTCAAGTCATACTGCTTTTTCACCACATTACAGAATGCCAGCAGCCTGGGTCTGCAACCAAGCACTTTTGGGGGGAACTTCAAGAAACTTGAAAATGTACCATATTTTATATTGTATATGTAAATGTTCATCTTCCTAGCCAAATCACAGAACAAATTAGACAATCCAAAGAAACCTACATGGACTAATGGAGAACATTCAAAACTCCAGCTTGTGAGTAACCTGAGATGAGGATGGAAATCACTGAGCTGTGAGATGTCAAAATTACCTGCTACACCAGTATGACACTCAATGTGAACCAGTAAAGAAAATATTTTAATATCGAGTAGTACAAACAAACTAAATTAGATTTATGTTGCTAATTAACTAAACACATTGCAAATGGGGTCTATGTGTGTTTTTGAGAAACTAAAAGATTTGACCTGAAATGGCTGAAATGCAAAGCTAATGGAAACAAAGCCCAGTTCACAAAAAAGGTCTGAAAGACAACCACATATAGTCAACTTTGTCTGTTTATTGTACTAACAATATGGGGGGGAAAAGTTTCCTTATTTATTCCAAGGATAAGCTCAGTGAATTAAGATATGTCTTGGTCTTTGTCTGGCCAAAATACCATGCCCGTCACATGATGTTTAATGCAAGAATATCCCTCATGTTCCCTCAGGAAAGGAACACACACACACACACACACACACACACACACACACAACAACTTCTAGACGAGATGATAAGCAATGCTACACAAGCAAAATTGTAACAATGACAAAGACGTTAAAAGAATTGTGAGTGTAAGTTAATGGGTGTTGACTCAGTTACACCAGACCATGTTGTACACTCACAGCCAGTCATAAGCTGACTAAGCCATTGAACAGGAGGCCAGTAAACATCTGTGGCTTTGTCTTATATATACGTAAATGCCTGACAGGGTACTCCTCATCAACCTCATGTCTTGAAGCTGATTAATAAAACACAAGGACAATCAGCACCCACAAAGCTACATAAAATAATGTCTGAGTGAGCAAATTGTTTCAGGTCTTGAACCATGAAAAGCTATGGGCATGTGAACCGCCTCTGCTTTACTTCTTAAACCAAAAACGAGGGGATTTGCCAGCAGAGTGAGTACAAGCTCAGCAGCATTATACAGAATTATTAAATAGGGGGTTTACTACTTAACCACAATACCCTGCTCTGAAGCAGTGACCTGCACAAGACAAAGATCTTTTTACAGCCTTCCCTCTGCTCTACTACACCCAACCCCCACTGCTCCTTCAATCCAAACACCATACGGTGTATGCCTGTGTTTAAAAAAATAAATAAAAAAATACCCTCACTGACTTGCTTAATAAATATTACTCTCGCACCTTCAATTACAAAAGTTCAAACATTCTCGGTTTTGCTTTTACAACTACACAGATGACACGTTTAGTTCCTCCTCTGATGTGCATTACTACGTCAGGGTTTTTAAATGTTTCTCTCACACCAGGAACCTTCAGTAATAACACAACAAACTCTGGCTAATCAACAAGTCATTAATACACTACAGCTACTTTAGCTCAAATACAAACAATGAAACATGCATAAATTATACAGTTAGTGTAAAGAAAGGTTTTAAGATAAAAGTTTAACAGAACCAGCTTTAGTTGTGCTCCAGAGGAACATTCTGTGCCCTATCATGGCAATCTTTATAAACTTATTTCCAGTTGTCTTTTTTACAGAGGCCACATGAACATTTAATTCAGGAAAGGAGGAAGTTTAAATGCAACCAACAGACACTTTGCCTTACCAACAGTCCTTACCATATAAAACAAACTTATAGTGCCATTTAAGACTAATGTATTTTACAAGTATAATCCAACTATTAAAATAAAAGTGAAATGTCAACGATCATTTTCATGTGATGAGCGTTTTTTTCCCCCCTCTTCACCCACTTAACCCAAGCCAGCTGGTTTAACTGTGTTAAAAAGCAGATTCAAAGAATGGTCTTATTAACAGCAAGTTTACTACACTTGTTTTTTTTAAACATGGCAAGATTCCCAGAGTGTGTTTTAGATTAAACCTGATCCATTACAGATATTTAAATAGAGTAACATTTAACAGCTCAAACAACTTACCGCTTGAACATAATGAACACAAAAAGATGTTTTTGTAAAGAACACAACCCCCGACCATGCTTGACAGTTACCTGGGGTTTCCTGGGCCTTAGTTTGCAAACCTCTGCCATAAACCTTGTGGTGCTGTTAACTCTAAAAACGGTCACTTATTAAGTGACAGGGCTGTCAGGCAATTCTGAAAATATCTTCTAAGGTCAGAGGTAAGAGCAAGGGCACAGGGGAGTGACAGGGATCGCATTACAATGACAATGACTGCTCATACACAGACTGTTTCGTAACACAACGGGGTGAACTCATTTACCTTTAATCTTAACAGTAGGTGAGTTCGGCCCGGCGGACTGTTTTCTCCATCCTCTCCAATTCTGGCACAGGCTCTCTGCCTCAGAGATGAAAGAGCATAGGGAATCTTCCTCGAAGCGATCCGAGTCCTCAAAAGAGAACCTCTCTCCGTCTTCCCACTCCGCAAACATCAGTTCCATCACATTGGCTGGTGGTGAGGGGTGAAAAAGCTGAAGCCTTTGGAGTCAGTTGCAGCTCAGGCAGGACAGCTTAGTACACACAGCTGACAAACAGTGTGCAAACTGAGTGCATGAGCAAAGACGAGCACTTCCACTGGGGCAAATGGGGGAGGGGGGATTGAAGGGGAATCAAAACACAGCAAGGAGCAACTCACCCCAAAGTCTCTTAACTAGAAGCACACTTCTTTTTCGAAGCCTGTTTACGATGACAACACACACGGTGCATCAAAACTAACTCCATTCACTCCAAACCAGTCAGATCTGATCTTTAGGCATGGTCATGGAAAGTTAGTCCATGGTTTTTGAAATGTGTTCCCACTTTCTAGGATGTCTAAATCAAGACTGATCCTTGAACAGATCCCAAAAGCACGAAGATACGAAAACATAAACATTGATCTGCAATGCATACAACTAAAGCACAACTCAAAGTTGCACAAGTGAACACCTTTTTGGAGAAAACTAAATTTGTGAAAACCTAAATATTTCAACTCGACTCGTACACACGAGTTGATCCCAAACACGTCAAACACTTTCTTTTTGTTGAACCTTGATTGATGGTTTTTTTGCAAGGCACACACTGGTCCACTGAAAACTCCATATATTGCTTTAGACTGCCATTCTGACACTGAGTAGCTAATGTTATAATAAATATAACTCAGTCAGAATAATATTATAAAAACTATTTTCAAAGTTAGTATAACTTACACAAATCTCCCTTCATTCACCAAGACATTTTTCCTTCCCTTTCTCTTCTTACCCCTACACCAGCTGAGTCTCTGTTTGTGCTCCACAAAAGCTATACTCTGATGCCGGCTAGCAAACCTAGCTAGCTAGCAAAAAAACAAAAAAACAAGCTAACTACCGACAGACCTGTAAAAACTAAATTCGCCTTTATTATAACACCACGTCTGTCTTTTATCCGATTTAAAACAACTAGTCGATGTTCTTTCCTTAAAAATGACGTGTTTGTGGTTTTATAGTTCAGTCAAAAGCCTAGCGAAAAAGCTAAGCTAACGACCGAGCTAACTCGACTAGCTTAGCTAATTTTTTTTTTCGTAAGCAGCTAGCAAATAGTTTTGAGGCTAATTCGATTTGGCTACAAAGACACCCAAAGAAGAACTAACCCCCCATGGCGAAATGTTTTACTCTCTAAAATAATCCAACAATCTTCCATTCGGTGCAATATAAACCATGCCAGGGAAACACTTGATCCCTAATCCTAGTCCAGATACCAGGATGTCCTCGCTGCTGCTCGGTTGTTTATTCTGTAAGATATTTATTTATATTTGATTGTCTCGCAAATACGCAGGTTAGCGAAGCCTCACGGCGAGGTGACCGACACAATCCACCGTCCAGCACGGGCTTGACATTGGTACACCGGCACCCACAGCTCGCTAGCGCTGTATTTTTGCTTGCACTCCAACAGACCTCTCATCATTCCTCCCTACAATTGCATGGCACTGGTTTTGCTCGCCCGATCTCCCACCGGTTTCTCAGTCCTCAGCTCCAAATTCAGTTCCCAACACAGTTCCTGATTCATCAAAATCCCAAACACCACCGATCTGAGCACCTTCTCAAGTCACCCGTATCTCTCTCTCTCTCTCTCTCTCTCACTCTCTCACTCTCACTGAAGCTTCACCACGGGGCGTGTGTTTCCTCCATCAGCTGATCTTCGTTTACAACAACACGGTTAAAGGTGTAGTCATATCCATCCTTAAAGGTATAACTGTATATCAATCCAGGTACACCATGTACCATTTGTAATATCTACCAGTAGCACAGCCTATGAAACCCTTAGGACTGAGCAGTGCATGTTAAACTTACATAGTTTATCTTATGATTCAGTCTGTGGCCTTAGTCCACTTAGTGTCCATTTCAAAAAAACATTTTAGAGTAAAAAAAAAACAAACAAAAACAAAAGAAAGCAAAGACAGTAACAGTCGTCCACTGCACCAGGTGTTTCTCATGCATTTTCTCAAACATGGCTGGTGAATATGTGTGACCGATGTGTCAGGTGAAGCATGCTGAAACATGTCGACCTAAATGATGATCAGTTTGAAGGCGTTTTACTTTGTCATCACCTGACATCCATCATATAATGTATACGATATTCAGGTTTGTGGACACCTGAGCACCGGCCCGTATGTGGTCTTAAAGGTGTATTTATACCCATCCTTAAAGATGTACTGTATACCAAAACAAGTACACCATGTACCAAGTGTAATATCAACCAGGAGCTCAAGTAATTAAACCCTTAGGGCTGAGCAGTGCATGCTAATCTTAAATATTTTATTTTATGATTCAGTCTGGGTGCTTAGTCTACCTTTGTTTTCCTCGTTTTAGAGTAAAAAAAAAAAAAAAAAGAACGCAACAGCAACAGTCTTCCTTTGCACCACATGTATATTCTCAATGATACTCGTGACCAATGTGTCAGGTGATGCATGCTGATACATGTCCACCTAAATGATGATCAGTTTGGAGGCGTTGCACTTTGTCATCACCTGACATCAATCATACAGGTTTGTGGACATCTGAGCACCAGTCCTGTATGTGGTCCTTCTTCAAACGGTTGCCACAAATTAGGAAGCACACAGTCATATAAAACCTATTTGTATGCTGTCGCATTACTGTAATTTCTGCTCAGAGGAACTAAGGGACCCCAAACCTGTTCCAGCATGACAATGCCTAGAACTCCATGGAAACATGGTTTGACAAAGGTTAGAGTGGAAGAACCGGAGTAGCCAGCTCAAATCCAAGTCCATACCCCCACTGAACAGCTTTGGGATGAACTGGAATGTGAGACTGCACACCAGGAATCCTATCTGGAAATCAGACCCTGGCCTTACTAATATTCCTGTGACGAAATAAGCACCAATCAAAATCTATTGTAAATCCTTCCCAGAGTGAACATTAACAGATGGATATTCAAAAAAAAGAGTATGTATAAGTGTTAATGTTAGGTGTCCACAAACTTTTGGCTGTATAGCATGTGTATATTTATAGTGATGGAAAGGATGGAAAGAATTTAGTCCACAGACAAACCGTACTAACGTCACTGGCTAAGGCTACTATTATTCCGTCAATTTTACTTAGTCACCGGTGTACTGTTGTGTTTGGTTCAACAAATATTCAAAATCACCATGCATTATGTTTTTATATAATAGGGGCTCACACACACACACACACACACACACACACACACACACACACACACACACACACACACACACACACACATTTACACACCCATTCCTCCCTTACGGCAATACAATATTGTAATGTGGAAAAACTACAGAAGATAGTGTTTGTGAAATGTGGAAAAGCTACACATTTATGCAGGGAATAGAATTTTGAAACCCAAAGGTATAGTATGGCAACTAGTCAGACTGTGAAGACTCTGCTTTAGCCTATTGCACTTTTTAACCATTCTCTCATGAACTATGAGACTGACAGTCAGGCTTTTTTAACAGGAATATTTCTCACCTAAACCCACACAGGTAGCCATTTGGACCAAAAATCTCTGTCCACTTTGAGCTAATTTGTCATTTGTTAATATGCAAAAGCTGGACACAAAAAGAGCAAATCAAATTCTTCATATTACTAACAATTTAAAGTACCTAAACCAAAACTGAACTTAAATATGGGTACTTATTTGTCATTTCACAATTAAAAATTTCCTAGAACAGTAGTTTCTCTACGTAGCACAGTTTGCCTACAAACTCCAGGTGAATTTGATTTTAATTTGTTCAAAATTACCAAAATTATTCTTGTTCTATCACTAACCTCAACCTTTGAGCAGCATCTCTTGTCTACCCTCAGGAGCCTCGGTATCCATGGAGCAGCATGGGAATGGTTTGCTTCCTACCTGGAAGGTCGCTCATACCAGATAACATGGAGGGGGTCCACATCTGCCCTACACAGACTCTCCACAAGGTGTCCCACAAGGTTTCGTACTTGGTCCCCTCCTTTTCCACCTTTATACCCACTCTATTGGTGAAGTCATATATTCACATGGGTTTTCTTACCACTGCTATGCTGATGACACTCAACTCATCTTCTTTTTCCCTCCCTCAGATACCACAGATTCCGCTTGGATCTCGGCATGCTCGACGGAAAAATCTTCATGGATGAGTGCTCATCAATTAAAACTCGACCCCAGCAAAACAGAACGGCTGGTCATCTCAGTTGATTCATCTCCAGGTCAAGATCTCTGAATAACTCTTCATGACTCTCTGCTCTCCCCTTCAGCCACTGCTCGTAACCTTGGTGTAACTAGACTCAAAGCACTTTTGTACGTCGCGCTGGATAAGGGCGTCTGCTAAATGCCGTAAATGTAAATGTAACTATAGACAATCAACTGTCTTTCTCCTCACATGTTGCTAATGTGGCTTGATTTTTGGCGATTTCTATTCTACAACATCCAAAGGATTCGATCATTTCTGTCCAGACAGGTTGCCCAGGTGCTTGTTCAGTCTCTTGTCATTTCGAGACTGGACTACTGCAACTCCCTCTTGGCAGGTCTTTCTCTGAACGCTATTCATCCACTTCAAATTATCTAAAACGCAGCTGCGTGACCTGTGTTCAATCTGCCCAAGTTCTCCCACACCACCCCACTGCTGCACTCCCACCACTGGCTTCCAGTAGCTGCACGTATCAGATTCAAAACACTGATGTTTGCCTACAAGGCCAAAAATGGACCAGCGCCCTCTTACCTCAGAGACCTCATCACATCTCCCACTGCACCACGCTGTATACCTCAAGGCTCTTCTCTGTTCTGGCACTGAGCTGGTAAAATGAACTTCCCCTAGATGTATGAACAGCGGAGTCCCTGGCTATCTTTAAGCGACAGGTAAAGACCTTCCTCTTCCTGAAACACTTAAACTTACACTTTCCAAGTTTGGGTTGTTTAAAAAAAAACCTCAACAGAGTTGTAGGCTGATTTATCTTAAGTTTGTAATCTAGTATACCAGTGTATATTTATTCATTGCTAAAGACTCAAAGCACTATTGTACATCGCTCTGGACAAGGATGTCTGCTAACTGCCGTAAATGTAAATGTAAATGATTAACATATTGAGTGAGAAAATAACAAATCACATAATACAACATAATAATGTAATACACATAATACACATAATACACCAACATAATACACCAACAAAAACGCAGTTCTACAGATAATATGATTTATATGTCTGATGTTTCTGTAACATTATGGTGCATGACAATAGGTTATATAATAAATAATACAATTTACAAATCATCATTTGGCAGCAGAAACAGGTTTACATTGCAAAAAACCTGATAATACAGTACAAATTGTAACACATTTATGCTGCCCTATTGCATGTAGGGCTCGGAAATGAAATTATTTGGTTTTCTTTCAGCAGAACTAAAACGTTTGAACATTTCCATTCTTGTGTTTACTGCGCCGACATAAGCTTTCTAAATCAGTTGGAAGAAATCAAATAACCGCTTGTTTCTTTTATACTGGCTGTATGAAGGTCTAATAATAAAATAACCCTGGCAGCTGTGTTTGTATTGAAGACATGTCAACACACACACACACAAACACACACACACACACACACACACACACACACACACACACACACGAAACTGTACTATTTACTGTGCTCAATCTAGCTATGTAATACTTCAAAATAATTTACAAAAAGTTATTTATCACATGACATACAAATGCATTGTCACCCATTATATATTGAGTTAGTAGACTAAATTCACCTTTTAGACATGCTAACTCATGAACGCACATGGTTATCTGTTTAATCCATACTTTAACATGAAAGTCTGATGTGGGCATGAATAGAAATATAACATTAGCATAACTTGTTCTATGTAACACATGTAAGTATGTGAAATATTGTGAATTTGCTGCATATTAAATGAAAATATTGTTATGAACCATACAGATATTTAGGATGAGGGTTATGTTTACGGATGCATTTTTTGTTGTTGTTAGGTTCTGTTTTCTAGAGGTTTTTTTTTTTTAATGGAGGACTTTCACGGCTTTCGTCTTTCTGAGGTGCACCATGTTATACATTTAACATATTTGTAAACATTCACAAGTTGATTTATCATATGTAGCTTCTGCACCATTAAAGCAACATGGTATGCACCTGTTAAAATTGCACTTGAACTTTTTTCTTCATAGACTTCATTCACCTGGATTACACAATCTGAGATACACTTATGTCATGTTGACATCACTCTTTGGCATATAAAACAAAGTTTCAACATTGAGTATGTACAAAACTGATATCAAGCTCTGACTGGGTTAGCTAACCCGGAATGTCAAAAGCATTTCATGCAAATATCACGAGCATATTCCAGAACATTCAGCCATTTTTTTGAAGTAAATTTGTAGCTACTACACTAGCATATGTGTAATTACCACACACAAGAATTGCAACAAATTTCACGGTAGAGAAAAATGTTGGGAAATTCTTGTTCAAGGCAATAATCATATGATGACACATATGATGACACTTATTGATGACACAATACTGACAATTTAAAATAGAAAAATACCCGCAATAAGAGCATGCAGATTAGTGCAATATGGTTTAAAATACATACAAAATCCTTTCGATCAAAGCTACAGTATTTGGCCAAAGGTTTGTGGACACCTGACCAGCACAGCCCAATCTGGGCTTGAATTATTCCAGTGGACATTGTCCCGGATTTGCTGCTATAACAACCTTAATTTTTCCGGAAAGTCTGTGGGGATTTGTGCTCATCCTGCCAGAAGAGCATTAACCATTATAGCTCTGATGTCAAATGATGAAGCGTGTGCAGAGTTCCAGTTCATCGTAAAGATGATTCTTCCACACCAACCTCGGCAAACCATGTCTTTATAAAAGAGCTTGTTCAGAGGTATTGTCATGCTGAAAATAATAATAACTTTTTTTTAATAGTTTCAATGATGGGACATCCTAATTTTACAGCATTCTTAATAACTAGGTGTTTGTGTCAAAAGTTTGCAGAAGATTCACATATGTGTTTCACATACCATTAGCCATATAGTGTAGATTCAGCACATTCATTATACTTGTACCTCAATTGAGAATGTCAATCACATTGCTCTTCAAGTCGAAATAAATATAAACAAACATTGCATGAGTAAGCTACAGAATGAGGAAGACAGGTGTGATGTCCCGACAATGAGCCATGATCTCAGTCCTTTGACAGGCATCTTATATTTTAAAGACACTATACTTAAACAAATGAATATTGTTTTATCCTCAAAGTTGAGCAGTATTTAATGTAACCTTCTCAATCCATTTTATGAACCTGCTGACTCGAGTGTATACACCAGGATAGCTGGGGTTTCCACAACCATGACCCCAGGAAATAATCCCAGTTAGTGTCCAGCGCCCGCCTTCACCCTGGCACACCAGCGGGCCACCACTGTCTCCCTGGCAGCTGTCCACACGACGATGGTTTGACAGGCTTCCAGCACACAACATGCGGCCAGTGAAACGGCTGCCATAGCGTTTTTTGCACTTCCAGGATGGCAGCAAGGGAAGCCAGGCCTGTAGCAAAGTACGTGAATACTCAGAGTCTTAGAAAAAAAACAACAGAGAGAGAGAGAAGACAGATTATTCCCTCTATGCTGTATATTTTCAATTATTCACATAAGTCATAGACACAACTTAACTGAACTCAACTCAGGAGCTCAGATACCTGTTATTCCCCAGCCAGTGATGACACACGCAGCAGGCCTTTTCATCCTGTCCCCATGAGCAGGAAGGCAGGCAGCACTAGTGTGTGGGTTGAAAGCTACACAGTTTCCATCTGTGCCCTTCAGCCTCACCAAGGCAATGTCGTATTCCCAGCCCTGGCTGAGGTACTTTTTGTGTATGACAATGCGCTCTGGAGAAAGAGTGCGTTCAAAGTCGTCCCTTTCCTCTGTGTGATAGTCTCCCAGCCTCAAAACATATCGGGAGGGATCTGACCCAAATCTGAGGTAAAGATGGTGTGGTTAAACAAATGTTAGTCTTACAAACAATTTAAACTATACTTTCCTAAAGGTTTCTTATTTAAAGCTATTTACAGAACTGCATACTAAGGACACTTAAGTCTGATCCTGTTTCTACACATTACCACATAATTCTTTAATGAATTTCAGCAGTGACTGGTTAATCTGATTAACGCATTATATTCCTACACATCCACGGAAGCTCCTGAAGAAACATTTGATGTTGCTGTGTCCTGGATCATTTCCAAAATCGAATCAATTCGTCTGCTGGTAACAATGACAATTAAGATACACTAATTTTTCCAAGATGTTTTCCTAAACTGGCTACTTTGAGGTTCTTTAAGATACATTGTGAATGAGGCCCCAGAAAATAAAAGTACAGTATTTAGTTGTATGTATTTCCATAGACAGACAGCATATAGCTGCGGCATTTATATGTGAAACCACTAGATGTCTCCCTTTTACCTCTTAAAGCAATGAGCCGCAGTGACAATCCAGCAGGAGTTGATGAGAGTAGCGCCACACAGCGGATGGTTCCTTTTAGACTGAGACCTTAGCCAAAGAGATACCTGCCATGGCCAATCCCCTCTACAAAACAAGCACTTAGATTGTTAATGATCTAATTAACTACAACACATCATAAGATATCATAAACTTTTTCTGGATGGCACAATTAAGACTATGGATTTGAGGAGTGGGAGAGAAAGCGTTTCACAGAGAAAATCCTTTCACAGATTATGATAAAAATAAAAAATCTACAGTACATCACATCTACACTATTTTTGTCTTCATATTGCCCAGACCAATATCAACCCTTTTAGCAGGATATGTGGGAGCATGATTGACCTCTATTGAAAAAAATAAATGTAGAAATACCAAAAACAAAATATTTACTTTGATCGAGAATAAGACATTAATTACAACACCTTCTTTTGACTATAAAATTATGGTAGGTAAGGCTTTAAAACTTAGTTACCGAAGTGACTTGTCTCCTCCAACAATCCTCCTCCTGCGGCGCTGTGTGTTGGGCCTTAGGCCGCATGACTGGGTTACTGTTATGCCGTCAGCTACTGGCTGGGACACGTAATCACATATGACCCCTGCATCCTCACTGTGCCTGCAATTATGTTTGTCCGACCAATCAGCTAAACACTCTCCCAGAGAGGATTCTGTACCCACACACCTCACATTGTTCAGATGGATTGGACCCTGGCCCGCTCCAAAATAGGCCATTGAGCGGGCTTTAGATACTCCACTGTTTGAAGAAAAAAAAGAAGGTTCAAGCTAATAAAATAAAGACAGAACATGAAAATGACTACCAAGTTATACATCTAAAAACTTTTTGAGCTTCTCCCATTAGGGGTCGCCACAGCGGATCATCCGCTTTGACACATGTTTTTACACTGGATGCCCTTCCTAACACAATGCTCCCCACTTATCAGGGGCTTGGGACCGGCACTAAGAGTGGCTGGGGTAGGTTCCATAACCGGGGATCGAACCCGGGCCGCAACGGTGAGAGCGCCGCATCCTAACCACTAGACCACCAGGGATACTAAGTTATACATCTAATCCTGAGAAATTGTCTGAATGGTACAGGTAACAAAACACAAGTATCTTATAATAAATACTAGCTATGCTATGCAGTGTTTTTGTTGTATTGTAAATGTACATGTGACTCACACAAGGCCCAGCTGCCTACACACTACTGCAGCATTGATGTCATTCCAGCCATCGTCACACACGCTGCCCCACTCGCCATTAATAAAGACTTCTACACGACCCTCTTTACGGCTCTCTCCATCCACCACGCGTACTAGGGGACCTGCAAGCACAGAAATAGAGGACTCATTCTTGAGTCCAAGATTTAAGACTCCTGTGTCTATTATTACTTGCTCTAATGTATATGATTGAAATTATTGATGAGCTGTCAGGGGAATCATGGCAGAGGAGGTTCTTCCCTTTTAACATTTTTAACATTTTTTAAATCTGGAAAGAGAAAGGAAGACAAAGAGACCTGGTGTTGGAATGAGGAAGTACAGGAAAGATTGACAGGAAAGGAGAAAGAGGTTGGTGAAACAGAATTGGGATCAGCAGAAAGATGAGAAATGTAGGCAGGAGTACAAGGAGATATGGCAGCGGGTGAAGAGGGAGCAAGAAAAAGGCATATGAGGAGCTGTATAAGAACTTGGACACTAAGGTAGGAGAAAAGGATTTGTACTGAATGTCCAGGCAGAGAGAACGAGCTGGGAAGGATGCAGAGGAAGAGCACCACAGACGCATTATTTGCTTTGAAAATGTTGATGGAGAAGTATAGAGAAGGTCAGAAGGAGTTGCATTTTGTGTTTGTGGATTTAGAGAAAGCGTACGACAGAATGCTGAGAGAGGAGTTGTGGTATTGTATGAGGAAGTCAGGTGTGTCAGAGAAGTATGTGAGGGTGGTGCAGGACATGTATGAGGACAGTGTGACAGCAGTGAAGTGTGCAGTAGGAACGACAGACTGGTTCAAGGTGAAGGTTGGACTTCATCAAGGATCGACTCTGAGCCCTTTCTATACTATGATGTTTTCCGGATGATATTGTGATTTTGTGGTGAGAGTAGAGAGCAGGTTGAGAAGAGCCTAGAGAGGTGGAGGTACGTGCTGGAGAGAAGGGGAATGAAAGTCAGTAGGAGTTAGACAAAGAACTTGTGTGTGAATGAGAGGGAGGGCAGTGGAGTGGTGCGGTTGCAGGGAGAAGAGGTGGAGAAGGTGAACGAGTTCAGGTACCTGGGGTCAACAGTGCAAAGTATTTGAGAGTGTGTTAGAGAAGTGAAGAAAAGAGTGCAGGCAGGGTGGAGTGGGTGGAGAAGAGTGGCAGGAGTGATTTGTGATGGAAGAGTATCTGTAAGAGTGAAAAGGAAAGTTTATAGGACTGTGGTGAGACCTGCGATGTTGTATGGTTTAGAGACAGTGGCATTGAGTAAAAGACAGGAGGCGGAGCTGGAGGAAGCAGAGCTGAAGATGTTGAGGGTTTCGTTGGTAGTGACGAGGATGGACAGGATTAGAAACGAGTTTATAGACAGCGCATGTAGGACGTTTTGGGGACAAGGTGGGGGAGGCGCGATTGAGATAGTTTGGACATGTGCAGAGAAGGGACATGGGGTATATCAGTAGGAGAATGCTGAGGATGGAGCCACCAGGAAGGAGGAAAAGAGGAAGACCAAGGAGGAGGTTTATGGATGTGGTGAGGGAAGACATGCAGGTAGTTGGCAGATGTAGAGGACAGGGAAGTGTGGAGACGAATTATCCGCTGTGGCGAAAGAGCCGAAAGAAGAAGCAGAAGAAGAAGACTTTTTTGAAAATGAAAACATGAAATATGGCATGCATTAGGGAGCCTTTATTAATAAAACCTTTTAATGTCTTGAGATAATTGTCTTACCTGGAGAATAGAAAATAAATATTTTACAAAACATTTTAAAACATTTCCATACTTTTTGCAGATCTGGAAGTAACTTTGAAACTCACAGCTAAACATAATTTGCCTACCCATCAGCCCCTGTGTTGCCCAATAATGGTTGGCTATGGCTTTGTTGTATTATATTTACTGTCCAGGTAAAAGTGTGTTGTCTGGTTGCTTGTGCTGGAAGGTGCCTTACACCTTATTTTTGTGTCCAGTGAAAGACCGGTGATTTTTGTTACCTCCTGTTGGTTTCCATCATTTAAAGAAAATGAAGGTTTTCTATAAAACCAATAACATTATTTTGCAATCAGAAATGTTTCTAAGTAGATCCAAGTTTTTGTTTTGAAAACCAATAACCCCATTATAAAGAAATCCTTAAGTAGTCCAGAAGGTTACCCGAGACTAGAGGAACTGCAGTGATGTCATCAATATTTCCTCCTCTCTCACAGCGTATGGCCACATCTTCACTGTGGGAACAGTCATGGCGTCCCCACTCTGCATGGCTGCACTCCAACAGGGAGCTCTCTCCCCCCTCACACTTTACCTCATCCAACAGAATAAGCCCCATGCCTTCCCCATATGCAACATCTGGAGCTATTTCTGCATGTCCTCTGTTGAACAAAAAGCTTCATTACTGTAGTTCTTATCAAAGTAAAAAAACGTTTTGTGTTATAAAAAAAAGTTTTTTTAGGGTGGAGAATCGTCAAACATTGAATGTCTTTATTAAATTATGGTAATACAATAAACTACAAATTATGCTTATCGGTCAATCACTAGATGTCTATAATCTTTACAGTTTACATCCATTCCAAATGTGAATCAACTTCACTTGTAACCCTACAGTCACATTAGCAGTGAAAAGGTGATAAATGACCATTCATTTTCTGTAGGTATATGAAACGGAACATAATTGTACCTAAAGCAACAAAGAAAAAACAACGAAAAGCAAGATCTGAAGCGAGGTTTATGCAACTGTAACATGAATCTCATGGACTCAAAAATCCAGTGGTGTACAGGATCATGACAGTGGCCAGTCCCCCAACACACAACTGCAGTTCTAACCACCAATTAGTTCTCATTTTCTCATTTACTACAATGTCATGTTATATGGAATCGCTTATGAATGTATACAGAGCCATAAAACAAAAGCTTGGAGGTACAAAGATCATTGGTGTCTGTGGTGAAGCCAAAATAATTATTTAACCTGTAATCGGATGGGCGATGTACATACAAGGCAATAACAGTAGGGGGCGATAAACACTCAAGAGTCAAAATACAAGGACATAATTAACTCGTTGCTTGCTATTTTGAACATAAATGAGTCCAGTAAACTAATAATAATGAAAAGTAAAGATCTCAATAATGAATAATGCCCACCTGAAACCAAGCTGCCGACATACCACTAGGGCATGTTGCTCAGTCCAGTTGTCATCACACACTGTACCCCATTCTCCAGCATGGTACACCTCCAAACGTCCTTTCCATGGAAGATCCGCTCCAACCAGACGCACCGCTCCATCTATAATACAGTTTATAATGCATCTCAGCTTTTACAGCTGTGTCTTCACTTGTCAGTTCTTTGTATTCGGTTCTATGTCAATCTGTTATCCATGTGTTGAAGGTATGTATTGAAGTGGTTTCCAGCACGGGTGTTTTTACAGATGAAAACTATTATTTAGCATATGAAGAATTTGACTAATAGCTGACAGTAGCTGAAACTCCATGACTGAAGCTGAAGTTTATGAATAGACAGCTCTGAATGTTGGTAAGAAGCATATAGAAGTCTAACTTCCCTTTTATAACAAAATAAATATTGGAAATAATACATTTAACCTAATAACCCCCTTACACACACATATTTGCATATCCGTCAATTAATTGTAATTATCTTACAAGTCGATTTTGTTTAATGTACATTGTTTTATCATATGCAAGTTATTTTATATTTAATTTAAATAACATGTTAATATGTTTATTATTAAAGTTTTAATCTTTTTGTCAACTGGTAGCATGAAAAAGACCACAATTATAGTAGAAGGCCCTATGGTATAATATATTTCTACACACTCACAGTGCCTTTGTTAAATAGAATTTTGTTTGTGTTTACCTGTATAAGGGTTACAGGAGACTCCAGCATCCTCCATGTGGTCACAGTTGTGTTGACCCCAGGGTGTGTGATGACACTCCTCCAGAGAGAGTTCATTTCCTGTACACTGTACACCGTCCAGCAGAATGGGCCCGACCCCCGGGCCAAAATGAGACCAAGTCCATGCCTTTGGAACACCACTGTATTTACCAATACAAAACAATGTATTACTTGAGAAATCATCCATGTCCAGTTTAAGAATCACTGAAAAATGTAATGCAACTTCATAAATGCTCAAAATTTTAATTATAGAAAAAACAAATATACAGGAATTTATAGAATAACATTAAGACTGTGTGTGTTTGTGTGTGTGTGTGTTTATGTGTGTGTGTGTGTGTGTGTGTGTGTGTGTGTGTGTGTGTGTGTGTGTGTGTGTGTGTGTGTGTGTGTGTGTGTGTGTGTGTGTAAAGCTAAAGAGCCTTGGTGCTTAGTAAGTAAGGGGAAACTGACAGCATCAGTGATTCACTCTCTCCATCATTCATTTAAAACAAGCTTCCACCTACAAGCAATTAATCATTCATGACGGGGTCTGTTTCATTAATATTAAAATATTTCACTCACATTGGGGTGTGTGGCCGTTTTAATGATGAAATAACACCATCTCAGTGCTCTGATGTCATTACATTACACAAAACAACATACAGTGGAAAAAACACCTCAGGTAAAATATATTTTTTTAAATATATGGAACATAAACAATTAAATCAAGACAAATCATGACAGCAACCAACATAATTTAAGTAAAAAAAAAAAAAGATAAAAAAAAAAAGAAAAACATGGCTGAATGGGTGTGTCATCCTTTCATAATGGACCATATGTTGGGAATGAAACATTCAAGATATAATAAGATAAGATAAGATATACATTTATTCATCCCACAGTGTGGAAATTTCTGATTTACATTCAAGTACTTGAATGATCTCACTGAAGTCTTTAAGTGATTCTAATTAACAGCAAATAAAAATATGCAGTTTCTTTCTAATGATTTTTGATATTTTCTTCGTTTCATCTGATTATTGAGTGCTCCATTACAAACACAAGGTGCTTTAACAAATTAGTCGTTAGGGTGTGTCCATCCATCCATCCATCTTCTCCCACTTATCCGATGCCGGGTCGCGGGGGCAGCAATCTAAGCAAAGATGCCCAGACTTCCCTCTCCCTAGACACTTCTTCCAGCTCTTCCGGGGGGACACCAAGGCGTTCCCAGGCCAGCCGGGAGACATAGTCTCTCCTTCCCAGGAAGGCGTCCAGGAGGCATCCGGAACAGATGCCCGAGCCACCTCAGCTGACCCCTCTCGATGTGGAGGAGCAGCGGATCTACTCTGAGCTCCTCCCGAGTGACTGAGCTTCTCACCCTATCTCTAAGGGGGATCGCCCAGCCACCCTGCGGAGAAAGCACATTTCGGCCGCCTGTATCCGGGATCTTGTCCTTTCGGTCATGACCCAGAGCTCATGGCCATAGGTGAGAGTAGGAACGTAGATTGACCGGTAAATCGAGAGTTTCGCCTTGCGGCTCAGCTCCTTCTTCACCACGACAGACCGGTACATCGACCGCATTACTGCAGAAGCTGCACCGATCCGTCTGTCAATCTCCCTTTCCACCCTTCCCTCACTCGTGAACAAAACCCCAAGATACTTAAACTCATCCACTTGCGGCAGGAACTCCCCACCAACCTGAAGTGGGCAAGCCACCCTTTTCCGACTGAGGACCATGGCCTCGGATTTGGAGGTGCTGATTCTCATCCCAGCCGCTTCACACTCGGCTGCAAACCGTCCCAGTGCATGCTGAAGGCCCTGGTCTGATGAAGCCAACACGACAACATCATCTGCAAAGAGCAAAGACGAAATCGTGTCGTCACCAAACCGGACACCCTCCGACCCCTGGCTGCGCCTAGAAATTCTGTCCATAAAAATTATGAACAGAACCGGTGACAAAGGGCAGCCCTGCCGGAGTCCAACATGCACCGGGAACAAGTCTGACTTACTGCCGGCAATGCGAACCAAGCTCCTGCTTCGGTCATACAGGGACCGGACAGCCCTTAGTAAAGGGCCCCCGACCCCATACTCCCGGAGCACCCTCCACAGGCCGCCGCGAGGGACACAGTCGGATGCCTTTTCCAAATCCACAAAGCACATGTGGACTGGTTGGGCAAACTCCCATGAACCCTCCAGCACCCTGTAGAGGGTATAGAGCTGGTCCAGTGTTCCACGGCCTGGAAGAAAACCACATTGTTCCTCCTGAATCCGAGGTTCTACTATCGGCCGTATTCTCCTCTCCAGTACCCTGGCATAGACTTTCCCAGGTAGGCTGAGAAGTGTGATCCCCCTATAGTTGGAACACACCCTCCGGTCCCCCTTCTTAAAAAGAGGGACCACCACCCCGGTCTGCCATTCCAGAGGCACTGTCCCCGACCGCCACGCGATGCTGCAGAGGCGTGTCAGCCAAGACAGCCCCACAACATCCAGAGACTTGAGGTACTCAGGGCGGATCTCATCCACCCCCGGTGCCTTGCCACCGAGGAGTTTCTTTACTACCTCGGTGACTTCAGCTTGGGTCCGCCTCTGAGCCCTCAGCCTCTGCTTCCTCAATGGAAGACGTGACGGCGGGATTGAGGAGATCCTCGAAGTATTCCTTCCACCGTCCAACGACATCCCCAGTTGAGGTCAACAGCTCCCCACCTCTACTGTAAACAGCATTGGTGGGGCACTGCTTTCCCCTTCTGAGGCGCCGGACGGTTTGCCAGAATCTCTTCAAGGCCAGCCGATAGTCCTTCTCCATGGCCTCACCGAACTCCTCCCAGGCCCGAGTTTTTGCCTCGATAACCACCCGGGCTGCAGTTTGCTTGGCCTGCCGGTACCCGTCAGCTGCCTCAGGAGTCCCACAAGCCAACCAGGCCCGGTAGGACTCCTTCTTCAGCTTGACGGCATCCCTTACTTCCGGTTTCCACCACCGGGTTCGGGGATTGCCGCCTCGACAGGCACCGGAGACCCTACTGCCACAGCTCCGAGCGGCCGCTTCGACAATGGAGGTGGAGAACATGGTCCACTCGGACTCAATATCTCCGGCCTCCCTCGGGATCTGGTCAAAGCTCCGCCGGAGGTGGGAGTTGAAGATCTCTCTGACAGGAGGCTCGGCCAAACATTCCCAGCAGACCCTCACAGTACGCTTGGGTCTGCCGAGTCTGTCCAGCTTCCTCCCCCGCCATCGGATCCAACTCACCACCAGGTGATGATCAGTTGACAGCTCCGCCCCTCTCTTTACCCGAGTGTCCAAGACATACGGCCGCAGGTCAGATGAAACGACCACAAAGTCGATCATCGACCTACGGCCTAGGGTGTCCTGGTGCCACGTGTACTGATGGACACCCTTATGCTTGAACATGGTGTTCGTTATGGACAAACTGTAACTAGCACAGAAGTCCAATAACTAAACACCGCTCGGGTTCAGATCAGGGGGGCCGTTCCTCCCAATCACGCCCCTCCAGGTGTCACTGTCGCTGCCCACGTGTGCATTGAAGTCTCCCAGTAAAACGACGGAGTCCCCAGTCGAAGCACTGTCCAGCACCCCTCCCAGAGACCCCAAGAAGGCCAGGTACTCTATACTGCCGTTTAGCCCGTAGGCACACACGACAGTGAGAGACCTATCCCCGACCCGTAGGCGCAGGGAAACGACCCTCTCGTTCACCGGGGTAAACTCCAACACATGGCGGCTGAGCTGGGGGGCTATAAGCAAACCCACACCAGCCCGACGCCTTTCACCATGGGCAGCTCCAGAGTTGTAAAGAGTCCATCCTCTCTCGAGGAGTGTGGTTCCAGAGCCCAGGCCGTGCGTAGAGGTGATCCCGACTATCTCTAGTCGGAACCTCTCAACCTCACGCACAATCTCAGGCTCCTTCCCCGCCAGCGAGGTGACATTCCACGTCCCTAGAGCTAGCTTCCGTGTCCAGGGATCGGATTGTCGAGGCCTCCGCCTTCGACTGCTGCCCGATCCTCTTAGCACCGGCCCCTTACGGTCCCTCCTGCAGGTGGTGAGCCCACTGGAAGGCGGCCCCACGTCGCTCCTTCGGGCTGAGCCCGGCCGGACCCTGTGGGGGAAGGCCCGGCCACCAGGCGCTCGCATACGAGCCCCAACCCCGGGCCTGGCTCCAGGGTGGGGCCCCGGCTGCGCCATACCGGGCGACGTCACGGTCCCTGATGTAGTATCTCTCATAAGGGGTTTTGAACCGCTCTTAGTCTGACCCGTCGCCCAGGACCTGTTTGCCTTGGGAGACCCTACCAGGGGCATATAGCCCCAGACAACATAGCTCCTAGGGTCATTCGAGTACTCAAACCCCTCCACCACGTTAAGGTGGCAGTTCAAGGAGAGGTAGGGGGTGTGTATACTTGTATATACACAGCCAAATGTTGTTATGTTCTGATTTGTTTTTCAATTACATTTTGTTGGATGCTATATAACATCAAAGCTTTTAATAGTCCATCTATTCATATACAGTATACTATGTGTACAGTATATATACAATATGAACTGTTAACTTAGCAATCCTAAAGTTCTAGAGACAGCTTAACACCTGCTATATTGGAAATCATTCTAAAATAATAAATCATTGCTCCTTACCCAAATCCGAGCTGTCGACAGACCACCTCTGCATCAATGTCATCCCATTTATCATCACAGATCGTGCCCCATTGGCCGTTATGATACACTTCCACTCGTCCCTCAAAGTCCTCCTGGCCTCCCACTAGCCTCAAGGGAGTGCCAGTTCCTAAAACAGAGAATAAAACAATAAATGCACCTACTGAAAGATTTTAATACGCTGGAAACTTGGAGAGTATAAAAAATTTTATTTATCTGGCTTCTCCAAAGCATCCTGTAAATAAACATAAATCTGTAATAATCTGCCTCTACAAAAACATACAGACTAGGGTGTGGTTCTGAAACTGTTTAGTGACACAAATATCCATATCTGTATTTGTTTTTTTATTTCAACCCAAAGTGGGGGTTTTTTTTTTTGGCTTTTCACATCAAACTCATATAAGGAGAGATTTTTCATCCCACATAGAGATTTTTTACTTTTGTTTGTTTATTATTTTGATAGATGTGTTACTAATAGTTTATTCTATTTTCCCAAAATGTGAACAAACTCGTAGACTAATTTAAACTATTCTTATTTTCTAAGGACATTTTATATCAATAATAATGAATGTGGCCTCATTCAGGTTCATAGGACATTTTTATATCAATAATATTGAATGTGGCTTTATTCAGGCTCTCATTTGCATAACAACAACAACAACAAAAAAATATTCCCCTTACACAACATTTTTGTCTTTTGTTCTTTTCATACCTCTAGTTTCAACTTAATGTCATGTGAACAATTCTGGCAGAAAAATAAAAACAAAAAACCCACTTCTATCCAATCTGTATTTGTATCTCATCAGAAGACAATAACACACCTTGAGCAAGGCCAATAAACCCTCTGCTGCTCCATTGTCTAGATATGATTATTGTTTAGTCACTCTGAATAAGGGCATCTGCCAAATGCCGTAATGCAAATGATCTGTTAAATAATGTCTTTGAATTCATGAATTCATACATTTATAACAATATATTTGTAATCAATTACATTCCTACATTCACACGGTAGACAATACGTAAGTAGGGTCTTTCTTTAGTGTCCTGGTGAAAGCAATGAAAGTGAAATGATGTAATGTGTAATACTGTGCTCCTAAAATTAATTTAAAATACATTTGAGATACTTTTATTAACCAGTGAGATTCTGAAACCTACTTTCAGATCGATCAAAAGAGCAATCATGTGACTAAATTCATGAAACGAATACTATCCTTCTATTTCCGTGTTATTGAATCTCTAATGTGGCTTTAGAAATATCAATATGAAGAAAACCGTCTCACCTTCAGGTGCAGCACACACCACTCCAGCTTCATTTCCATGATTACAGTCACCAGAGACAAACTTCCTGCCCCGACAGTCTAACAAAGACTTCTCGTTGCCACGACAGCCAAGTCGTTCGTAATGAAAAAGTCCAGAGCCAGGACCAAAGTAGGAGTGCCGGAGTGCAGTACCAATTTCACTACACAGCAAAATACATCAGTTCTTACATTTTTCTTTCACATATTGCAAAAGTTTGCCATACAATAATAATAAAAATGTAAAGGCTAAATATCAAGGCTCGTACCCATGGCCCAGCTGTCGACAGATAACACTTGCATCTCGGTCAGTCAGGTGTGTGTCACACACTGTCCCCCACTGGCCATTCAGGTAAACTTCTAGACGACCACTCTTATTAGTTCTTCCTCCCATCAACCTGGCTGCACCTACAAGTACAAACATATAAGGGGGTGCTTAAATGTAATCTAATGTTTCTATGCTGATAACACGAGACACAGAGTGCACGCAAAACCATCTGTCATTATGGCAAGATAATTGCCTAGAAAGTTACCTTTATTCTTTGTATTAATGCCATGCAGCATACAAAAGCAGTGAAATTTAAGCTTGGCAAGTAAACGAAGACAAGTACATACAGACCCCACATACACACACAGAGCCACACATACAAATTTATCCCCTAAATCTGTGATTGTAAAAAGTGTTATGACTCCGAAAGGCAAAGTTAAATAGAGGCAGACAGAAATAATTACTGCAAACATGAGGAAGCATCAGTACCACAATGCTCAACATTAGCACTGCCACAGGCTAAAAGGTGATGTATGACAAGTCACACAAAGACAGGTAAACCACTAATGATCTACCAAATGATTCCAGAGTCACAAAGACAACACACAAAGCAGAAGACAGCCAAAAATGTACTAACATGACAGATACAGAGGATGAAAAACATAGCTGCAAGATATAAAACACAATTAATGGAAAGGATGTTTGTCATATTTAAAGTGAAATGCTCTTTCACTAATAAAGCTTCACCACCACTGTAGCTTTACATGTCTGCTTTAACTTCATGGTGGCCTGAATTTTAGCACTGCTTTAGACTAATACTGTATTAACAAAAATGTTATGGATAGTCCGGGGGTAATTAGTAAGATTAGACTAGGGCTAATAATTGATGTTGGAATAATGGAGATTTCACAAGGGGCCAATGGAAGCAAATGGGTAGATTTGCAATGGCGCTTTATACTTGTCACATGTACTTTACAGCAAAGTGAAATTCTTTCTTCACATATCTCAGTGATGTTAGAAGGGTCAGCCAAATTACAGCCCCCCCTCGTGCACTGATGGTTTAGGGCCTTGGTCAGGGGCCCCAGGGGTGGTAGCTTGGTGATGCTGGGGCTTGAACCCTGACCTTCTGATCAGTAACCCAGATCCTTGAACATTGATCTACACCCCCCAACACACCTGATGCATGTGAGTGAAGTTAAACTGGGGTAAATTGTAATTGGTTAGACTGAGACCAAACTAAACAACTGAAGAGTTTAGGTACAGGCCAAATAAAAGTACAGGCAAAATAAAAAAAAACTGACTCAAGAAGCTGGAATAGTTCTAAGTTTACTAACAAAGCTCATGGTAAATGTAGGTTTGAAGAGGAACATTGTCATCCAAAAGCTTTTAATATTACAGTACTAAAATCTAGTCTTTAATCTGTAACAATTTGTTGTCAACATTGTTTTAAAAAATAATCCACGGTTGCTTTTTGCATATACAACCTTCAGATCGGGAGCCTCACCCTGGTGGCAGTTGCAGTAAGCCCAGGCAATGGCTCCAGAGTGCTGTCTGAAGAAACACCAGGGCTGAGACTCACGGTCAGGGTTTCTGCAGTAGCTATGATCTCCAAGCCCTCTACCTGGGTACTGCAGCATGTAGTCAGGAAACTCGGTCCATTTCAGACAGGGAAAGCCTGAATCTGTCTGCCCCATGGAGCCATTGTAATAACCAAGTACTGCAAAACCCTCGAAGCAGGACAGAGGACCTAAAGGAATTGAAAAAACATGTGTGTTCATGCACATAAAAATTAATAGCCATGAGAGACAATCAAGTCACATAGTTCTGTTTTACTTTACTTGAAGCTGAGTACTCAATATTATGTGTGTGACCAATTTGCTCATCTGCTCAGGATGTTGATCCTATTAGCTTTCTAGTTTTTCCTGGCTGTTTGTCCTTCATTTTCCATATTCTGTCTAGACATTGAGACACTGGACTATGAGTCATCCTAATGACTGCAGCACTGCACCAAAGGAATTTCTTTTCACATAGCACTTTGGCCTTTTAGGCAAATCTTGGCTCTAGGTGAATATTATGTACAGGACGATCCTCTCATAAATGTAAAGTGAAACAGGCTACCACCAATAGAATAATAATGACAGTTCCCATAGTTGAGCCCCAGTGTGGCCCAGCATCACTTAATACAACATTTGGCTCCTATCAACAACATTCCTGGGATAAAGCACTGCTTTTTATTGGTTGTATACACCAGCAATGTTCTCATGCTGCTCACCTTAGTTTATTACTTTTCCACAACTTGGGTAAAAGCAAATTCCTACAGCACAGTTAAGGGGAGACCTCCAGTAAAACGACCTACCTCACCCAATTTGACAGCAACATAGCTCTTAAAATGTTAGATGTGAATATGGATGTAGCTGTCGTGCTGTATAGTGTGGAAGAAAGCCAGTAGCAACACTTTACCTTGGAGCAGATCCATATGTACATGGCCAATAATGAATATCAATATTTTACAACTGAAATGCTATAAAACCAGCGGACAACGTGAAACACAGTTAATTCTGTAATCAGTAATGTTAAATTATACCTTCCTGTCAAAGGTAGTAGTGGACAATTTTCCACCAAGGATATAATCAATCAAGGTAAGTGTTCTCAGCCAGGTTTAGCAGTGGTTTAACACGTGGGAATAAAGCAGGATCAACACAGCAACTTTTCTCTAATAAACCCCTTGGAGGGATTCCCAACTATTTATGCTCGCAGTGGAAAATTATACAAATGATAGAAAGTGCTCCCTCTGAATTATACAGATGAAGCAGTTTCAGATCATGTGGGAGCAAGCATTGCAGGTTTAAGCATGTGCTTTTAAATCTTCACCTATCCAGTACTGAGTCTGTTCCTGTCCTTGCCTGCCAAACTTTCTTTGACATTTGCTAAATAAGAACCTAATGTGGGACATTGTTAGATTGACGTTTAGCTTAAAGAAACAACAAGTCTTTGCCGATACTTCAGTTAGGCTTCACAATTTCTATTGACAAATCAACTGTGAATAGAAAATCAGTAGGTATCTTTAATTATATTCTATTAAATATAACCTAGTAAGAACAAACAAACAGCATTAACGTATACATAGGTTTATTAATAAATCCATGTAAATAAAACAGCCAGCCTAGGCTTGTAACTAGCATTACATTCACTCAGTGAAAACATTATGCATGGTGAAAAAAGCACATCATGTGTTTACCACAGGACACCCCCCCTAAATCACCCACTGTTCTCACTTGGAACGAGAAAACCAGTAATATAATGCATGTGAGAAAACCTCTAATCCATCTAATCTGCCATAAGAGATTGATTAAATCCACTTTGTAAATTGTGTTAATTCCCAGTGTGACTATCATTATTTAAAACTAACTCTGAGTGGAACAACCAGAAAACACTGACCCGATCACATGAAGATCACAAGTGAATCTGGAGCTTAGATCCAGCCTTCAAGCTCTAAACACAATATGGAAATTACAATTTGGATTGGACACCAGTTCATGCCCTATACATTAATTCAAGCCTAGGGCTAAACTAGCATGTTTTTGGGAGGTTGAACAAAGCCAGAGCATTTTGTGGTTCAAAAGGGGCTGTAACAGACAACACTTTCCTCTGCAACATTATGCAGCTATTTTGTTACAGTTTTTGGAAAACACAAAACTACACAGTAGAAATCAGAGTTAACAAAGAGAAGTAGACTTAACAAAAACTGTATGACGCATATTATTCACTTGTCAACGAATTTCCTTTGATTGTTTTGGCTAAATGTGCAAATGCTTTATGTACAGTATAGAAATTAATGTTAAAACAGTAGGAGAGTATAATATAAGACAGAACACCAACCTGGAGCATGTACTTTCTCATAACGTGCTTTTATGTGGAGAATTTTTTGCATGCCCAGCCCAATCCAAGTTTATTATTTCAGTAATCTGCAGGCTTTTCTTGCACATGTTCAATCATAAAACCTTCTACACCTCATATCTTTATGAAGCAAACATCTGGCTAAAATGTCCATTCTAATTTTCACATTGAACTTAAAGCATGCATGAGGAATCATGTACAGTTTCAGCTTGAGCAAAAGCGAGTACACACCGAAAAAGAAAGGTACAGGAATGTACCTAAAAGTCAAAAATGCTTTTTCGCACCCCTAGTGATAGAAATGCGCACAGAACATCAGTAAAATGCTACGGAAATGTATCAGGATGTCATTTTAAACCACACTAGGACACAAGGTACATTTCTATAACTACGGGTACATGGTCTTTTAGAGGTACAAACAAGAAGGTACAAAACTGAACCAATGTTCAGAGGTACATTGATGTACCCTGCTAAGGTAGAGCTGGAGCAACAAAGCATTAGTACTCTTTTATTTTTGTACTCTTGATTTTTCTGTGTGTAGGGTACAGGATGGAGACACTGGAAAAAAGATTTCAGCATCCAGCAGTAACTGAGGAGAAGGCTTGTGGTGAAGATCATAGGTCCAATTACATGTGCGTTTTGAATATTGTGTTTCTTTTATTAACACAACATTCTTTATTGTTTTGCTGTAGGGAAATTCGATGTTAGAAGCTCTGCAATTTCTCTCTTCTTAATGACAAAGCAAGCACTACTGGCATGGCAGAGATCATTTTTCGCATTTAATACACTTCAAATCACATCATATTAGCACATAAGTCTCAATTATCAGATGGTGCATGTTAAATAAGGGTTTGATTTCCAATATAAAATATAATAAAGTCCATCTCATTTGAATACTTAGTTGGTAGCAAGCAGCACTGTCTCAGGATTGTTAATGCAAGTTGTATGGAAATACAGAGACATACCTGAACTCTGCACAGTGTCCAAGTGGCCAGCTTTCTGTGCAACCTTTGAATATAAAAGTAATGTTAGGATTATTTTCTTAAGTGTAATCTTAGTAATTAAAAAACTTAAATACTACAACTATGTTAGAGTGGGAGGTAACTATCATGTAGCACATAACTTAAATATAGGAATTGTAGCTCAGCTGTTCTTTTTAACATTAAATAAAAAAATATATATACAGCATTGTGTTACACTGTTTGCACTAGGTTGCAAACGATGCACTTTATGTTGCTATGACAACTTACTTTAATCCTTAGCTCTGTGATCTGTTATGTAGCTCTATGTTGTTTTATATGGCACCAGGGTTCTGGAGAAATGTTGTCTCATTTCACAGTAAACTGCATCAACTATATATGGTTGGAATGACAATAAAAGCTTCGTGACTCTTGACTTGACTTGACCATGAGACATTGATCACCTTCTGGTTAAATTTGTCTCTTGCATATGCATGCTGTTTTACAACAGAAACCTGTCTTGTATATCCATGTTTCTTAACGTATATTATAGTGGTTGTATTTATTATATAGTAATAAATGTAAAATGGTGCCTATTACAATCATGCTCTTATAAGAAGATCTAAATATCCTGAGACTCATGTTCAATGAACATAAATAAAATTGCAGCTAACGGTCAATGCAATTTAGTTGCATTACAAAGTTCTATTAATGTGATGTGAAATCTTTCTGTAGGAATAGAATCTCTAAAAGATGCACTAATTAAATGCGATGGCACGTAACTTTTTAACAAGGCTTATATTTACAAGTTGTATTAAATAATTGTGCTGCATTAATAAAGGGGACTGTTTTTTTTTTTTACACTTAGTGCAGAGGTTCTTTAAAGAGTTTGTAGCCAAACCTTTATTCAACTGCAATATAAACTCCACAAACTCCTTCAGGAAATATTTATTTCCGGAACATTGTTTAAATGTGTACAAATATATGGTAATAATATTCAAATATTTGGCGTAACTGGAGCCCTAAAGCTTTCTATTCTTGAGCTGCCCACTGACAACACATGCATCCAAAATGACATTAGCCAATCAATCAATCAACCGATCAAACAATCAATTAATCAATCAATCGATCAATCAACTCAACAATCAAATAACTATTAGAAAGTAGCAATAAATATAAAAACCTGATAGTGATGATTTGTAATTTTTAAACAAACAAATACATAAAAAAAAAAAAACTACCATGACTCTACTGCTCCTTAGATAATCACTGATATAAAAACCTGAAAGTGATGATTTGTAATTTTTAAACAAACAAATACATAAAAAAAAAAAAAAAACTCTACTGCTCCTTAGATAATCACTGATTTAGTGGATATTAATAAAAAAATTACAAACTACTAATAATAATATATGGGCTATAATAATAATAATTATTATTATTTTTAATATTATTGTTGTTGTTATTTCTTGTAATGGTGCAGTAAGTAAAACATGGTGATTTGAAACTCGCTTTACCCTTATCAGTGTCATCGTGGATTTGGGGCGTATTTGGGGAACACTGAGTGAGGAGCAGGTATACACCCTGAATGGGATGCCATTTAATTGCAGTGCATGATGCAAACACACATTTATACCTGGGGCAATTGATTCTAGTTGTCGATCCATTGGTTGTTGGGGGAAACTGGAAAACATAGCTGAAGCCCATGTGGAAGCAAAGAGAACAAAAAGAGAAGAAACTCCACAAAAAAAAAAAAAAGCGCCAGATAAAAACCTGGGACTCTGAAGCTGTGAGGCTGCTCTCTACACTGTCAGCATTGCTTCTCTTAAAATAATAAATAATAAAAAAATAATAACAACAACAACAACAAAATAATAATAATAAAATAATTATATATATATATATATATATATATATATATATATATATATATATATATATATATATATATATATATATATATATGTATGTATGTATGTATGTATTTAGGAAGTAGCAGAAACTATTTGTATTCTGTTGATTATCCATAACTTAACATACACATTTATTTATCACAAGCTCGGTATAGTTGTGGTTCACATATAATCTTTCGGTGATTCATCACTAACACTCATAAAAACCTTTACAATTGTTTCCATTATCATATCCAACAACAGTGCTCTGAAACACAGCTGTAAGACAGGGAATGATTTCGGTTACTTACTTGTCCCAAAGCAAAAAACAAGAAACATCCGAGTATAAGAGGCAGGAGAGCGCCGGTGGCCATGGTGTCCTGTCAGAGTCGGCGGTGTGAGCACCTCTTTCCCATCCCTCTGTACGCTCACTAATACCTCAGACACCACAGTACCCAGTCCCAATACACAGCACAAGCCCAGCTGGGTGTCCTTCAGAATCCACAGTTCAGGACGTCCTGCTGCTCCTGCACGCGAAGCGCGTTATGGATCCATGCGCTCCACGCACTCCTTATGGAACAAAACAGTTTTCTTTGAGAAAAGCCAGCAAAGAAAATTAATCCGTAAAGCGTCCTTCTCATGATGCATCTGTGGACTGGAGTGTGGAAACGCAAGTAAGACACGGAGCCGCTCTCTGAGACTGACAGGGAAAATAGGCGAGGTTCAGACGCAGGCACACGTCCCTCCTTCTCCGTGAGATCACGCGGTTTTCTTCACAGGTGAGATCAGCTGTTCTGCCTTTCTTTCTCTTCTTCAACCGACCATAACAGAACACAGGGCAAGTTGATAGACAGATTTAACTGGAGACCAGACACTATACAGTATATTACACCTGATCTTAAACTTAAACTTTTATTTTATTTTTTTAAATATTATTAGATACTTTGCTAGCAAAAACAAATTGCTGCTATTTTATGGAAAACATCTGGATGCACCCTACATTCAATTACAATAGAGATATACAAAGCCACCTGTTCTTTCATTAATTTATCTGAACTGGTCAGGATTGGGTGGATCCAGAGCTTGTGCAGCCTGAGATGTGAATAAACCCAGTATAAGAGACTAATTCATTACATATGTACACCTAAGGGCACATTATCATAGCTGATCCACCTACTGGCATGTTTTTTGAGAGGTGTGAGGAGACCAACAAACCAAGAGGAAAACCGATATGAGCACAGGTTGGAAAATTGGTTATACAGTGTAAACAAATATTTTTTGGAGTGAAGGGCGGTGATAATAAGACTACATCAGAATAGTGTTAAGGTTTTACCCATAGTATACTTCACTGGCAACTTCATTATACACACTGACCTTACAGATCCAACATTTATTTGTCCAGATAAAAACTCCTACTCCTATCATTTTATGGGTTAATTGTCCTCCAGGCTTTCATAATGGTCAGCTTCCAACAACAATGTTGTCTGGACCTTTTATTAGCACTATATCTCAAATCTGCTATGGCATCAAGGTGTCTGATACACTCACCAGCATAACAAACAATACCATGTAAGTGTCTCTGCTGCATTAACAATCTAAAAAACATCCAGACATGCGGTGGCCTGATTGTGCCAGGGCTGATAAACTGTGTATTGAAGGTATAACAGATGGGTTACAGTCAGCAATAGTGTCTAGTATGGTAGGTGTTCCTGATTTAAAAAAAAAGGTGTGGAGGCATAAGATAGGTGTAACTAATAATGTGGCAGCTGAGTGAATATTGTTGATAATAAAGGTGGGACACAGTTCAATAAAGGTGGAAATGCACCTGTGTGTACAGTCAGAGAGAAGCATACAGTGAGCCTCGCCCTGTAGACTTAGAAACCTAATAATGGCTATCACCTGTTTACATTGTGATCAAACATCAAAGAAAACATCTCTGTCAAACATGACCAAAGTTTCTTTTTTTTCTTTTTTTACAGAACGCTTTTTCTCAACCAGCAAGTTGTTTCTATTACTGTACTTTTTTTTCTTTAAAAAGTGAAAGATATCTAATATGCAACTAATAATGTCTGCAATTGAAACAATTGCAGACATTATTAGTTGCATATTAGATATCTTACAACACGTATTCTTTTAGAAAGCCAGGAGGGTCTACACACTAAAGGCTGCTTTGTTTACATGATCTCTATCTATAAGTGTTATGATTTCTCACGTTTTAGCAAAACAATTTTCTTTAGGAAAAACCTCAATTGCAGCAGGCATCAAAGCACGATAAAAGCTTTAAATTCTCTTATCTTCTAAGGAGCGGCTGCATTGCTTATCAGAGCATAATACCATGTACGGGTGTCCCCTTTGGTTTAAATCTACAGACTCAGATGTTATGCAGCATAATAAATAGACCGTCAAAGGGTAAAATGTCACTGTTGTAGGCTGCTTTGGGCATTTCACAGAAATCTGCACTGCCACCAACAGGTCTGTGTGTGAGCCTGTACACACTGCAGTCATGCTCCAGGTGATAAATAAATTTTGCTCTTTGATCAGCACTGAATCTTAAAGTTGATGGTTTCATTAGTACTTCACAAGGTCCACAATGCTTTGTTGTATCAGACACCACTTCCTTTCGGAGTCTAGTCACGTTATTCATAGTGAGCCAGATAAGAAGTGAGGAAATGGTAGACGGTGTTATGACAGTGGCTGGCAAAGTTCCAGCCTGTAGGACGTTTAGGAAACTGGCTATAATTGTGCAAGTGAAATCAAGCTTAAATGTAAAATTTAGCCCAGCGGAATCACCAGATTGCGGTATGGCTCTGGTTGCTATGCTCAAGAGCTCAAATTGTGTAATGGAAAATATGAACAGCACTCAAGTGATGAAATCAGCATCAGTGGCCTCTACGGATACAGCTGATAGGGTTACATACCAAGGCATAATGCTATCTACCAAACTATTTATTTATTTATTTGCCTACCAGACATTCCGTTTCCACATAAAGCACAATGAGAATGGACCAAAGCAAAAGATTATTGATTAAACTGAGTGCAGCAATTAAACAGCAATTACACAAATCAAGAACACAATAAGTTGTTTGACAAATTTATTTGATTACATCAACAACAATAGTAATATCACAAAACCACCAGCGCAAGTAACAAGCTTTCAAACAGTAAACAGTGTGAGCTGCTTCTAATGAGTGTGACGGCAGGGTGATTTGCTTTACTCCTGCGTTGACATTGAATTAGACTGACTGACATAATTAGAACGCATCCACAATTCTGTAAAATCAGTTCCTTTACTTCACCAGAATCGACTGCTGCTGATGATGATGATGTGATTAAATACAAAACCAAAAGCTTTGAAGTGGCAAATCAGTTGTGGATGTCTTAATGCCACACCCAAGCCGCTGCATCCAAAGAACGTTTTTCCAACAGTCCGGTTTGTTGAGTCATGCCGGTTTGTCTCTCATAAATTCGCTACCCGTCTCCATCTTCACAAATTTGGGTACCGCTTCAGTAGTGTGGTGGCCTGTTTTGGTAAAAGCCGCCCTCCCTGGGAAAGTGTTTGTTGCTTTGTTCGGGCACGCGCCTCAGCCTGTGAGTGATGAAATTGGAAAAGGTCAGTACTATGCAGAAGACATATATTTGACTCAAATGCCTTTTAGTTACCATAGATTTTATACATAAGACAAAATAGAATAGGTTTCAAGCTGAGGAGGGTTAATGTAATGTCCTAAAATTGTGAAATTCTGCCTGCCCTGCTAAAAAACATCAAAACTTCCAACATGCCACTAACAATATTGAGTCAAAATGGACAGACAAAACAAGAAGAGAAACTGGCAGGAAACATGAGCTTGATCTGCAGTTTGTTATGACTTCTCCCCTCCCAAAGCAGGAAACAAATTACACTGGCCATTCTTCCTAATTACCCGCTCCCACGTCTCTCTCTCTCTGTGACATATTTAATGAACACCAGAACACAGCTGACCTAAATTAGTAGGCAGGATTTTTAAAAAAATATCCTGTTGGCATTCATTTACCTGTGCTCTCTCAATGCATCTGTAGAACACGGTGAGTTCATTGGAGCAGAGTTTGGTGTTGAAGTCATTCTGTTTCCAGCAAGCCATCACTACTGCCATTTCTGTCACACAGGAAGCCTCTGCAACAAGAATAAGCATTAACAATGTGTAACAACGGTGTACTGGTCCAATTTATTGGATTTAGTATTAGTTAGTTTTAATAAAATATGTTAAATCCTATCTACAGTGGAACCCGGTTATCTCGCCCTCGGTTACCTCGACAACCCTATTAAGTCGACGTTTTTGAAGTGGAACCGCCAAATTCTCGCTTTTTCTAAGCATTTTTTTTTTGCGGTTATGTCGAACCGTGATATCTCGAGCAGCAGGGGGGAAAGATTTGCCATTTAACGTCGGTTATCTCGGTCGGCACTGTGCAGCCGCAGAAGAACTCGTGAAAGTTGGGGAAAAAAATCAAGGCTTACAGCTGCTACAGGTGTTGTATTGTATACTGGTGAATCTCTGCTGTTAGTTAGTGCACATATGCCTTTTGTTGTTAAATGTAATGCGATGAACGGGAGGCGAAAGCCGCGCTTTGCGGCGCGGAACGTGGGATGACCATCCAAAAGCATAGAATGAACACCGGCAGGATCGGGGGGGGGGGGGGGGGGGGAATCCGCGGTGCGCTTTGGGAAGAAAAGAGCAGCCGTTGAGAGAGTGCCGGTGGGAAGACACGTACCGGGATACGCATGCGCGATAACAACAACCGCCGTGAACCAACATATACCAACAATAACGGACGGTGAGAGTGTGGAAGTTTAAATAGGAGCTGATGATGATGCTAAACGAGCACCATATGTGCGCGATTGAAGCCGGGAGCTTCAGAGAAAGCGGCCGAGAAAACACCTGACACGCTGAAGGGGGCGTGGCAGGTGGATTCCTGACAGTTAACAAACATGTACTGTATGTATTTTTATAGCATGCCTTCATCAAACAAATCGCGGCAACGCTGTTGTGTAAAAAAAAAAAAAAAACTTCAAAAAACACGTGCATGCACATTCTCATTTATTAACGCACATCATGTACATAAAGAAATTTCAAGCACGTTAATATATTGCCGCCATATTAATTTTCGTTTATCTCGATGCTTTTTGGCGACCCCCTAGGACATCGACATAACCGGGTTCCACTGTACTATGATGGTGAATGCATGGTCATGATGGATCCTGAATATGACATCTCAATCACACATGTGACCAGCGTTGCCAGAGTCAAATTTTCACCCCTGCCATACGAAAGTTGTGAAAACTTCAAAACATTATTTCGAAGAACCCACAAAATCACACTTATTTTAATGTGTGCACTTTTTGTGCTAGTTTCCTTTTTTGTAAATTTTTGAGATGCATTTGGGAGAAAACCTGCTGACATTTGGCAACCCATGTGACATTTCCCATATTTACATTAAAAGAATACGGCTCTAAACTAGTGCAAAGAATTTATTTTCAGGTCAATATGGTGTGATATTTAGTCGACACTTACATGACCAGCATATTTGCACAATTCTGATTATTAGTCAGATCTATTTATGTTTATGGTTTGCAGTCATAATAAAAGACATTTCTTTAAAAATTAACTTTTCCCCTGAACATTTAGCAGATGCCCTTATCCAGGGAGACCATGAACACCCTGCAATTCTTGAAATGTTCTTGTGTATCCCTTACTACCTTTGGATTTCCGTCCCCCAAATATCAAACAACCCACCAATTTCCCTATTCTTATACTGAATAATGTCCAATGGAGGACACTGCTCTTGCTGTTCACTGTTCTATAGCAGTGCGGTTGATGTTGGATTTTGACGATGAATAGAAAAATGCTATGGAAATAAAAATAAAAAGGTCAAAGATTTCCAGACTGCATTTTCTCATGTATGCCTCATAGCTTGACTTTTGACACCTTCGGTCTACAGAGGAAAGTGGAAGAGTCCTTAAAAATAATATGCCACTACTCACTACAGCTACCCTTCTAGCTCTGTTTTCTTTGCTTTAGGATCACATCTTTTTGGTTCTCTTAAAATAATATGCAAACAAATGAAGGTTAATTGTCAAAGAAGTTAAAAAGTAAGCAAAAAGAGTCAAACTAAATATAACGGGAATATTAAATAAAGTGGAAACAGTTAAGTATAACGCCAGTGCATTGATGCTGTGCATTTTTAAATGCCCGAATTAAGGTCCAGGGACTCCACATACACTCTACAACAAACAAATACTTCTCCTTACCTCCTTTGTTCGGCTTGCGGTTGGCGACTTCATCTTTAAGGGCCAGAGGCTTGTTAGGTTTGAGGACAGGCTTTCCATGCTGCTTACTCAACAATCGGGCCACCTTTTCCTGAATCACACATCCACTCTGCATTGCCATAACTTTTTTTTTTTTTTTTTTTACTGCTATGCAACAATAAATAACATAAGTTTTTAACAGTTTCCTGTGTCACAGCAAAAATAAATATACTCGCACAGCAGAGCGAACTAATATATGAATCTGATATAGATGTCCCCTAAACCTGTTCTATGCAGGTCGCCATTTTTGCCGGAAGACGAGTTACGTTTTCTGTTGAACGGCACTGTCGTAAATATACCGCAAATGCAGGGTTGAACTCAAATGTGTAACCCTTTATTTATAGTATGGTCATAAAAACTACAAGTGGGCAATTTTAAACGATTTGAAATCATTTCATGTTTAAATATACCCATGTTTTGAGCCCGATTTTTTATTAAAAACAAAACAAAAACATTTGGCTGCTTTATTAGTCTGGTGTGAGTATTGGGCACATCCCACTGTACAGAGAAACTCAGGAAGACAGAATTTGATGAAAAAGCTGTATTTTACTGTTGGTTTGGGAAATTTTAAGGATCCTCCAGGAGAAGTCTAAAGCTCCAACAGAAATGTGTAACATTTCAGCTTTCTTTTTGCTCGAGGGGTGTTGCTTTATCTTTCACTTTAAAATTCCCCAAGGTGATCCATTAGAGCTGAGTCAGCTGACATGCTCACCAGGTTATAGTTTTCACTTTTTAACTCTTGCCTGCTCATAGCAGTGTGCCTTGAGTTGTCAGCATGCTGGAATTGTCCTCTGCTGCCACTTTTTTTTTCTAGAAGTCATTTTGTCAGGCAGTATTTTGCTACATCCACAGGCATTCATGGTGCCACCTACATATATCATCTCAACAACTTTTGCATCTTATGCAGCCCCATACCATCACACTATGCATTCATTGCAGTCAGGTTCATAACATGCTGGACCCAATTTAAGTTCAACAAAATGCATCTTTCGCTTATTAGAGCAAAGATTATGCTCCCACTATTCATCATCTTATTTCATGTTTTTAGTCAAATTTAATCTTGTGCCAAAAAAAGCAAGGAAGGGGTTTTTTTCTTTCTTTCTTGGAGGTCCATACAGGTTGACTTTTGCAATGTCCTTCCCATTGTTTGAGCTGTCAGTGAAACTCTCATTTCCATTGATAATCCATGTGCCAATTCTGAAGCACTTGCCTGTCTGTTTCTCAGAGCTAGCTGGTGCACTGCCAATTATGCAAGTTAAGAAATCGGCTATTCTGGCTTTATTTAGTGGCACTATGGCTCATTCTGTAGTGCTTGATTACTGGTGAAAATGTGTTTGATTTGTATTTGATCACATCTTCCTGTATTCGTTTCCATCTTTGTGAAGTCTCACAATCAGATTTTTTTATTTCTTCTGGCAATTCTTTTCCATGATGCAGACATGCTGATAGACACATCCCATACTGTAAAAACTGAGAACGTTCTGGTGTTTAAAATATTTTAAAAGCATTTTCATGCAATTAGCCTAATTTGAAATCAGTTGTGTACTCAAATTAGTTCTAATGATCACAGTGTCTTTTTTTTAATCTTGTGTCTTTACAGGATAGTTCGCTTTTCAAAGAGGCTCTAATTTGGGGGCTGCTTTTTCAATATAGCCTTTCTAAAGTAGTTGTTTTTATGATCTGTTAATAAGAAATAATACTTGGCATATAAAAACAATGCACTTATTGAGAGGTGATGCATTTTTTTTTAATCATTTTACATGTATGTAATTTTGCACAGGGTTACACTCAGTTCTACTGTATATTGAATCACAGAAAATGGATAAATAAATTATGTTGACTTGTTTTTATATGTCAACCTTTCCACAGGAAGCTTTATTTAGCCTATAAACCCAGCAAGAATGCAAGATAATATAGGACAAGCCCAAGCAAAAATGTTCCTGCACTTCATAGCAGCAGTGCCAAGTCAGGAGTTACAAAAATCCTGGGAAAACCTAAAATTTACCTAATGTTCTGTCTTGTGTTGATTGTCATACAAACTTTCAGTGGACATAAACATATTAAAGCTCTATATTCTGCTTTAAAGCAGGATCACATCACAAACCCTGAATCATTATAATATTATTATAGGGGGTTTTATAGTTTACATGAAGGTTGGAGTAATGGCTGAAATACTGTTTCATGACATTCATATAACAGTTCAATCATTGCTGATTTTGAAATTGTTTTCATTGCTGACATAAACAAGTAATTCTGTAAAAAGCAGCTTTTAAATCATGCACGTAAAGATGTTGAATTTAAGGTGTAAGATCCCTTTGGAAATATAAATGATCCTGTGAACTCTGTTACCTTCCAGCTGGAGACTTTGTTAAAAGAAAAACACAAAAAAAAAGGAAATAGGGGTGCAGCTGTTTGGATAGTAATCTTGCTTTTATGCAGGTGAAGTAATTTTAAATGGGGACCCTCAGGAAATAGGTCAAGGCAAGTCAGGTCTCTTTAAAGAGGTTACCGATCCTGACTTACATGTATTCCCCTATCTGTTTTAGTTACGTTCAGTATGCTCTTTCACTCCATTGTAGTGTAGGCTTCCTTCAGGGTATGGTTTTAGATAAAGTGCACCAGACTCCCACATTCTGAAAATGAGCAGTATGTTCTTGGAGCTGTTTTGGTATTTCATCTCTGTCTCTGCATGCTTTTACCTGAGGTCATTTGAAACCTAGCATTTTTACTTGACAAATTTTGCACTGATAAGGTATTGCATCTGGAATATACAGTAACTCTCTACCAAAGTTTGGATTTTGTCATAAATGGTTAGTAACTCTGATATCTGGTTACTTAAATCTGTATCATCCCAGTATTTGTAGTTTTTGACTTTTTCACTCAAGATTTTATATCAACAAACATACAACAGAATACTATAATAATATTAGGTTTACTTACAAGCCTAGTCTCTCAGGTTTTCATTTAAAGAAAACACGCAGATGCTAATTTATGCTCTGTAGAAGTATGTAAGGATATTGATAAGTGGTGAGCAAGCAAAATCTATTGGTGTGAAAAAGCTCAAGGGACAATGAATGGCCCTTCATGAACTCTGACCTCTTTGGCTCCTGTTTGTTCAAATGTCTTAAAGCCAGTGGCCTGTAAACAGACACTTTTTTCTGGAGGTTTTGTTTCTTTCCTCCGTCTCTCGGACCAAGTATTATAAATCATTCCGCCATAGTATTTATTTCAAGCTTCGTTAAAGAAGCTTGACCAAGCATTTTCACACAGACTTGGGCCTCACCTATTCAAGTGCACACAAGTGAAACAAACAGAAGTTGTCTTGTGTTTCCTCTTTTGTTCAGAGTGAGTCTCTATACCTAGGTATTTCAGTTCCTTCTTCATCCTTTAGCCATGATCTAGCATACAGGGATTGCTTGATCGTTTCCGGACCTTGAGATTTTTAATTATTGTTAGTTATGGATTGTAATAGTAAACTATATGGGCATAGCTTACAGTAAATTGTTACCTATTAGAGCCAACAAATATGGCACTAATTAAAAACAACCTGAATTCGCAACCCTGTTTGGATCCAATTTATAAGTTATTTGCAACTCCAGTTATAATTACCAGTGCAAAAACATTTTAAACACTCTTCCACTGTTAGATTAGCAATAACTTTTCATTATCACCTTTCGTCTCTGATTTGCTTAGTTAGATTTAACTCTTAAGCTTTAGCTTAAGCTAGTCACTCAGAACTGTTAGAAGGCACCACAGTTCTTATTTAATGGATCACATATATCGCATACACACAGCAGGCACAGGGACTAAAAGACGACCTCATAGCTTTGTAAGTCGACACTCTTAAGTGTGTAACACACTAACCAAACAATATACACAAACCTGTCCCTTCAAAAACCCAAGAATACAATAGTCCTCTGTAATTTGTGTAGTTAGGTTTAATGATATAGTATTTAGTCAAAAGCATAAGCAGCAGTTGTGTATGAGCCAAAGGTTAACAGTGCATTGACTACAGTACCACAGTAAGGTAAGTGACTGACACACAGGATGACACTTGTGGTATGTTAGCTCAGACTAATCAATGCTTGACAACAGCAAAAGGATACTATGTTAAATAAAACCTTTAAATAATTATTTGGCTTTATTAAGTCAATGCAGTTGACAAAACTTATTTTACAGCGACTATGTGAGAAAATCAAGTCAAAAACATAAAATCCTCATGTCGTCAAAGTGACGAATTACCATGCAGGAAAAAAAAGAATAAATGAACTAGGGGACAAATATTGCACATGAAAAATGTATATGGAAAATATCACATTCGAAAAAAATGAAATTAACAAGCATGTGAAAATTCTGAGAACGTGTGAATGTCTGAAAACCACATGTAAAGTTCATTTGACTTTTCTGCAAGGAAGTTCACTGACCAGACTGACTGGAGTACAGTTTAATAACATCCTGGATTTCATTAGCAAGATCTTCACTAAAGTCTTTGTTGTTTTTATAGCCTTTATTCCTTTCAACTAGCACCACATAATACATCTTCTAATAAAGCTCTCTAGAGTGTTAAATATTCACTTTTTAGGCCTAATTATAACACAAATTCAGTTTCCATGACAGGGACACTGCTGAGGGACAGGGATTCCCAGGGAGATGGTTGATGAATATTTAATGAAAGAGGTTTTTTTAGTCTGCATAGGAATAGTGAATGGCTGCTTTAGTCTGCATACGAAGCAGAAACTCCCTTCTTCTCTCTCTCTCTCTCTCTCTCTCTCTCTCTCTCTCTCTCTCTCTCTCTCTCTCTCTCTCTCTCTCGCTCTCTCTCTCTCTCTCCTCTCATTGTTCTGCTGCCTGCTGACTCCAAATGTCAACTGCAGGAAGAAATCCCAGAAGGATTAGTTTACAGACAACACGCGCGCGCACACACACACACACACACACACACACACACACACACACACACACACACACACACACACACACACACGTGCACACACATTTAGGATAAATGTTATAGTGCTTGATATATTTTATATATTACACCTGAACCACTGATTTGACTGTGGAAAGCACATGCTGAAATATGTCACATAATGTGGCATACATTTTAAGAATATTTAAATAATCTTTATTTAAAGATTTTAATGTATTATTTTACAGTATTTATTGCCATCTATGTCCATTGATAAACAGTTTTTGTTTATTTATGATTAATTAAATTTTATCTTAGAAATAAAGACCATATCTAAATTAATATAAAACTAATTTAACTCTGAACTATTAATTTTATTGAGAGATTAGATTAAGCAACTCGATAACGAACAAAACTATGAAAAAAATCACAATATTTTAGAAATGCACTCTTAACTTGGAATGTCTCCTTTTTCATACTTCACTGTCATGAAAATCATAACAGTGCTCATGCTGTGTGATCATTAGAAAGCAGATTAGGGTTTTTTGTGTCTCTAATATCCCACTGTCACAATAAATTGGTGTCATCGGATAATGTCAAAGTTTAAAAAAGAAAGAAAATCATGTGTTTGCCCCGAGGAAACAAAACAATATGGGGAATAAAGCTGGAAAGAAGGAGAGAAGGTCGTAAGGGGCCGTCCAAGCCTAAGGACTGCTGTCTGGAATTGTGAATTGATTAATGCAGGCTGAATCCATTAGCTAATGAATTCTGTCTGGACAAAAGTGCATTTCATGGTGAAATTGCCTTACCTCTTTGTCCCATATCATTTGATGACGGTCCTTCAGAGAACTGCATGGCTTTTCTGCATGGTGTTTCCTAGGATCTGTCAGTAATATGTTTTTCTATTTACGGTATGTCTCTTTGGTTGCAGAGAGGCAAAATTTCTTAGAAGAGCCACATCTAGTGTTCTTCCTAATAATAAACTAATTGACTCATTTCCATGTCAACAGATATTCCCATGGCACACAGAATCCTGCAAAGAAATGGTTCACCTGAGCCTAAGAGAGCTCAACATAAGGTTGTGACAACGGCTCACTCTTTGTCCTTCCCACATAATTGAATAGTTTTAACTGCATTTTCCAAGAATGAATTCTGCTCACTAAGTGAGTTACTTGGTACCCTGAGTGTTTGGTGTCATGTTAAGACATTAAGACAAACGGTAAAAAGCTTCCTCTGTCCTTTTGATACCAAAGTTTAATGCTTTTTAAAATTATTTTAAAAGATTCAAAGATTAATTGTTGCAGAGACTAAATGTACGAGTTCTAATGAATTTATGAAAGTAGACATGCTCAGATACTATTAATGAGTAGGACAATTGAAAAAGAAACCCAGAGAGAACTGATGGATTCAGATTTTTGTAATTACAGGAAACGCTAATGCATTAATCTGCTGCATGTCTGTGTGGCTGTATTTAGTAGAAATGCCTCTGCAAAATGGACTAAAGGATCAGTAGAGGTTAAATTATTTTCTTATTACAATCTTTGTCTAGCGTAGTGGTGTTTGAAAGAAGGTCTAAGATTGATGTTAAAGCACCCCCCCTTACACACACACACACACACACACACACACACACACACACACACACACACACACACACACACACACACACACACACAGCATACAAGAGCATGTTGCTTTGATACTGATTGTACATGCTACTGAATATAGACAGAATTTTGTTGACCATATGATTTTTATAAGATTTCACACTCCACATTTAGTTCCCATTTGCTGTTATAATAATTTTCACTCTCTCGGGAAGATGTCCTACTAAATTTTGGATTGCGCTTGTGGAGATTTGTGCTCATTCAGCCTCAAGGGCGTTAGTAAAGTAAGATATTGATGTAGGGTGAGGACGCCTGTGGTGAAGTCAACTTTAGGTCAGAGCTCTATAGCAGGCCACTAAAGGTCATCCATTTCAACCCAAATAAAGCACGTTTTAATGGAGCTGGCTTTGTGCACAGGGGCTTGCCATGCTGGACCAGGTTTGGGTCTTCTAGTTTAAGTGAAGGGAAAATATAATGCTACCACATCAAAAGACATCCTATACAATTGTGTGCATAAAATTTTTTTTTAAGTTTTTTCTTACTGGGGTGGAGATTTATATATTATTAGCAATCATGATATGTATTTGGCAGATGCTAAAGCAAACATAAAATACAGTAGTATACAGTAATAAATATTTTTGGTTTGAAAGTAATGGGAGACCCCGGAAGAAGAAGACAGTAATAAAGATTTTCTGGTCATTTTTGCAGATTTTTAAAAATGTCCAGAGTTTGACAGTGTTGTCAGTTTCGTAAAAGCAAAAAATAATGTCACACTGCCACCTGCTGATCTGCTTGTGCTTTAGTCCCCCCCCTCAAACTCTTCAGCTGAATTACTGAACTCTTGTCTATGTCTATGTTTACCTCTGTTCCTTAATTTTTTTTTTACATCGTGACTATGGGGTACGGTGACTAGATGTAATCCTTCCTTCCTTCCCGCTTAGAAAAATAAAATCCCAAACCAAACCAAACATCCAAATAAACAGCTTGCCTTTTAAATTAAAAAAAAAAAAATCAATAAAGAATGTATCTGCCACCTACTGGACGATTAGTTCCGAGGCCCAACATAAAGCCAACATGGATGCCAGAGCATTTTCCTTGTAATAATTGCAATGGATTCAGATAATTTGTTCTTTGACTGCTTTCTGTTATGAAAAAACAAATTCATCAGTGCATGTAAAAGTATAATAACCGATCTAAGAGATTATAATACAGCGTAGTGTGTTTGCTATGTTAAAATATGCATTATTTAAGATTCATATATTTTTTCCCCCAATATTTGGCCACTAGTTTGCACCCTGCTATTGCTGCTAAATTTACACTACGCACCACCCCCACAAACTAGAGAAGAAAGCCCATCTGAACACAAACAACCATTTCTGTGTTCTGAAGTCGCTTAGCCTCTTATTACCACTGAGGTCATGGCCCAAATATTATTGTTTGAAAAATTGTTCTACATATCTTTTTAGGTTTGTGCAAGTTAGAAATATTAAATAAAACATTTCACCTTAAAAAATAAGGTAAAATGGTAATATAATGTTTAAATTAGGCGCCATTTATATTAACAAAATTGAAGAAATATTTTTGTGGTGGCTCCAGCGGTTGAGGCGCTGGGTTGCCGATCGGAAGGTCTGGGGTTCAAGCCCCGGTATCGCCAGGCTGCCACTCTTGGGCCCTTGAGCAAGGCCCTTAACCCTCTATGCTCCGGGGGTCCCTTACGAGGGAAAATATCAAGGTCCGTGACGTGGGGCCGCCTTCCCGTGGGCTCACCACCTGCAGGAGGGCCCGTAAGGGACGGTGCTGTGAGGATTGGGCAGCAGTCGAAGGCGGGGGCCTGCTTAGACTGCTGCCCCCGCGACCCGAATTACGGATAAGCGGGAGAAAATGAATGAATGAAAAATGAATGAATGAATGAAGAAATGTTTTACCATAATTGTTTTTTTTATTGCTAATTTAACACCCACACAAAGATGTAGGAAGAGGACCACTGACTTTCGACATTTATTTATTTGTTTATATACAGCTGCAATTGGAGTAAGATGCAAAAGATAATAATATAGAGGTATAATACCAGTATGCCCAATTTAATATTAAATAATGACATTACTCTATATTTGTCTGGATTTCCTTTACGCAACACATGTGCAATAACAATAATTAAAAACAATATTATATATTATAATTATGTCTAATTATATATTATATAATATAATATTATAATAAAACAATATTACAAAACAATATTGCAATATGTTTTATAGTGTAACCACTTACTCGTGGTCTCTTTTTTCTTCTTTTTTAATTATACATTGTGTTGTGTATATACTATATACTGTATTATGTTTCTATTCTTTTTTACATGTTTGCACACTGTACTGTAACTCAGTTTCAGGGTGTTATAGATCTTCTTATAGACTCTGCATCTTTGTGGAGAGCAACACTTCTAATTCTCAAATCCTCAGAGAGTTCTTTGCCATGAGGTTCCATGTTGAACATCCAGTGGTCAGTATGAGAGAATTCTACTTAAAGCACCACATTTTACCTGCTCTAATACAAGATACACAAATTTGTAGTAGGGTGTACTCACTTTTGTTGGCAGCTATTTTGACAATAATGGCTGTATGTTGAGTTTTTTCAGAGGACAGTAAACCTGTACTGTTATACAAGCTGCACATTGACGACTTTAAAATATATCCAAGTTTCGTTTCTATATTATTGTCCCTTCAGAAGATACTAAAATGGTTGCTGAAATGTGGGGGTGTACTCACTTTTGTGAGATACTGTCCATCCAGGGAAGTGGTAGTTCAGTAGTTGAGTCTCTGAGTTACTGATTGCAAGGTTGGGGGTTCAGCCCCAGTATCGCCACTCTTGGGACCTTGAGCAAGTCCATTAACCCTCTGTGGTCCAGGGGTGCTGTATTATAGCTGATCGCAGCTTCCTAACCTGCTGGGATCTGTGAAAAAAGAATTTATCTGTGCTGTAATAAACATGTAAAAAGCACTAGCACTAGCACTAGCAATTCAGCTACATCACAATATATTCATTATATTCATTGTTAGAATATAAAATGGTCCTGGAAAAATTGTTAGCAAAACCAAAATAGCACATTTCCCCCCTTTTTTATGATAATAAAAACTTTGTTAAGAAAACATAAATACATTTTACAAGAAGAAACGTCTTTTGCAGTCAAGGCAAGTGTAGAAATCAGTCTGATTTTATTTTATTTTTTTAAGTTTTTCAATTATTAAGAACATTTTCTCCATTTTTCTTTTTTAGTTTTTTATACGTTATAATGTTATATTATAAGTCAGCCTTACAATGTACCCTCTACTGATTTTTACAATTCTAAGACAATTAAGAGTTTTCTCTGGGATGCATTAACTGTGTTAACCTTGCAGGTGCTTTAACTGTGTTTCGTTTTTTGCAAGAGAGAAACTACGCAGGAAAATGAATAATGATGAGGATCACTGCCAAGAGTGTAAAGGCTGGGGTCTCAGATCCAGCGTCACCCGCAGGCTAATTGTCAGCTGATGAGCTTTGGGCAGCTTTAGGATTTAGAGCGTATCATGAGCACGAGAGGGTGGGAGAGCCTGTCTTCGAATGAGAGAACAAGAGTGGAGGGGGAGGGATTGCACAGGGTGAAGAGAGAGAGAGAGAGAGAGAGAGAGAGAGAGAGAGAGAGAGAGAGAGAGAGAGTGTGTGTGTATGCAGACGATGAACACTGAATAAAAAATGCTATAAAAGCATGGAAAGGGGGAGAGATGTAGGCAAAGAGTGTGCGATATGACGTAAGAATGCGCATTTATTTATTAATGGAATGGACCAGTGAGGATGTCCAGACCCAGGTGCTGACTCAAGACGTTCTCAAGGCTGGAGTCTGCTGTCCTGCCTGAAGGAGGGGTACCTCTGTCGTCACACACACACACACACACACACACACACACACACACACACACACACACACACACACACACACACACACACACACACACACACACAATCCACACAGAGCTGCGGCTAGAGGATAGAGACAGGGAGATACTGAGGAACACCCTGACTACCATAAACAATGGCAGATATTGGTAAGTACCGAAAACTCCTCAGTTGTATAATGTTTCATTCATCTGCTCTGACATGATATAGAGCTTATGTGCCTCAAGATGTTGCTATAATTCTTGTGTTTTAAGAAAGGAGAGCTGCATCTCAGTGATGCTTGTGTTTATTTTCTGCCTCACCTGACCATATTTAAACCTGGACTCTGAGAGGTGATGAGCTCCACAAGTGGACGTGATGAAGTCCTAAGCACCACACCCCAGAGTGAATTAGGACCTCTGTGTGACTGTTTAAGGTGTTTCACTCTGCCATGCAAGCTGCCTAAGCTAATGAGAACCCCAGGGCATCTCTATCACTCAGAGATTTACTCAATGTTTTTAAGGTTCTCCTAGTTTACAGATACATGTTTGTGTCCAACCAAGGCGTATTAATATATATTTATACTAAGAACCCACAGCTATTTTCATGGTATCCAAATAGCCTAGCACTCTGTATTTCTATTTTCACTCTTCTTACCAGGGATTATAAGGGTGATTACTCTCCCTGTTGCAGATCTCTCTCTCTCCCTTTCTCTCTCTCTCTCTCTCTCTCTCTCTCTCTCTCTCTCTCTCTCTCTCTCTCTCTCTCTCTCTCTCTCTCTCTTTCTCTTTTTTTTTCTCTCTCTCTTTCTCTCTCTCTCTCTCTCTCTCTCTCTCTCTCTCTCTCTCTCTCTCTCTCTCTCTCTCTCTCTGTCCTCTCCTCTCCTCTCTCTCTGAATTATATGCTAGGTTTGCCTTGAGGAGAGATGTGAGCAAAAAAGGCTTTAGTGTTTAGAAATTCAACCATTTTCTCCCTTCCCCTTTCTTGCATTTAATTTGAGTTTTATTTTTAGTGATTTTTGGAAACACAAAAGGTGCATTGATTGGTATTTTAGGGAAAAAAAAATTGAAGGCAGATAACTGAAAATGCACTGTATTCTATACAAGGGAACAGAGAAATTGGCTTATTAATTTATATCAATTCAATGTTCTTGCTTGAATAAACCATGTAAGTAAAATTCACATAAATCCTGCCAAATAGATAGTCTTATGTTTTGCATAACTAAAGGTCCAACATAAAAAAGGACTTAAGTGGGCCATATTTTATGTAAAGTTTGACTGTTACTCATTGCCTGTGATGAAATAAAAATAGATTATGGATATGTCGCAGTTTGATAGTACTACTAAACGTATCAGAAATTATATATACACACTCACTCTCTCTCTCTCTTTCTCTCTCTCTCTCTCTCTCTCTCTCTCTCTCTCTCTCTCTCTCTCTCTCTCTCTCTCTCTCTTTGTAAATGTCTCAGTATAGAATAATTAAAATAATTATGTTATGTCACAACAATAACCTTCAATAATAATGTAAAGACTATTCCTTACCCAAATATAACTGAATAGGTTTTCTTTTCTGATGAAACACGTGTTCATGTTTCAGATGATCTGGCTGGGGCTCTGAATGCCATGAGTGTGAGCACTGAACTTGTAGAAGAAGAACTAAAGCCTCACATAGACACCATGCTGAATGTTTTATTGAAGAGGAGTAAGTCAGTATATTCATATCTATCTGTCCATTCTACCATAAATCCATCCAAATATCCATATACTGTACCATCCATCCTAAAGCCTGCTGTTCATATATATTTATAGGTCTGCATTCATGCATCAACCATTATTACTCAAACATGTTTATTTTAATCCATAAATCATTTCATTATCTATATCTCCTTGAATACATCCACTTATCATAAACTCTGTTGACCATTTAGTCACCAATCAGTCTATCAATCAATCCTATCTATCAAATGTAAACTGCTGTTAATATTTCCATTCTTTCAATTAACAATCCATCCAATGATCCATCTATTCTTACATTTATCTATTTATCATCCATTCTAAATGGCTAGCCATCCATCAACCATCCATCCACAATGACACCATAAATCCAGCTTCTTCTTATAATACTGAGTAGTTCTGATTATATGTTGCTATTTAGCACCACACCTGCTGTATTATAATATTCTTATTATGTTTGAAAGGTTGCAGTTAATGCAACCCACCACTGCTATTTAGAGTAGATGCAATACTATTGTAGGTAGTAAAAGGCCAGCTATAATGTTCTAAACAAATAATCCACTTGTCCATGTGTGTGTTTGTGTGTGTGTGAAAGAGAAAGTGAAAAACAATGATGAAATACTCAATATGTACAGAAATCATTCGAAATATAAATATGAAAATGATAGGAAAGAAATTGGAGAAAATAATGCCTAATCTCACCTGTAAACGCTCTTGTTTGCTCTCACCACTTCTCCTTTTACTCTCCTTTGGTGAAAATTAATTTGTTGTTACTGGCTGTCAGATTCTTAGTAATTTAAGTTGGCAACTGCATCTAAAAATGGAAAATAACAGACTCCTCCAAAGAACACAATGCAGATGTTGCTATGGCAGCACAGTCTGATCTGACAGCGTGACCTGCCTCCTCGGCTGGATAGAGTTTTTCACTTGGGATGCCCACTCTAATGAAATATTCCCTTCATCTTGAAGCTTGAAGTTGAAGAAATTTCTTTCATCATTAGAAAATCAGGCCATAGCCTGCTGAGAAACTACTAACAGAGTCAGGGGAGTCTTGTGGAGCAAGGATTAGTGCAGATAAAAGAAATAGTATAAGCACAGGACATTTTAAGGAAAGGAAAGTTATCAATTTAATTAGGGAGGAGAAGACATGCAGAACCCCCTAAGGCCACTTACAAGGCTTTTTTTTTAGCCTCAGCGAATACACATTTAAAACACACAGCCATTCAGAAGACCATGTATCAAATAATTGATGTCAACCTTTACTCACACACAGCATACACATGTATCGAAACAAACAATATATTCAACTCTCTTCTTAGAAACAGGTGCTGCAGAGCAGATAGCCTCCAGTGGAATACTACCCACGCTGGCCCAGACTCTGAGACAGAAAGGCTCCCTCACATCACAGGTGACGCTGTTGGTGGGTGAAATGGCCAGAGAAGGTAACAGGAACAACTAGCAACATTAACTGTTAATAATTAAATAATACATTTCCCTCTTTGGCTTGTTGCAGACTGAATTTTTCCTGTCCTGCTGCAATATTAAGTTAAAAAAAACTGCTTATACATCTGTAAAATGTCAATAAAAGAAACATTGAAGCTGCATCACAGTAAGTAGGAAATTCAAGAATTTCCGAAAAGCTCATTTTCCTTGCTTGCACAGCAAAAGAGACAAAAGCTCCAAACATCTTTAAATTTGTGATATCTAGAGATCAGTCCTTGAAATGTCTAAATAAATTATATTGCATTAGGTGGAGCTGGAGGTAGCAAAGCTGAAGATGTTGAGGTTGTTGTTGGGAGTGACGAGGATGGACAGGATTAGAAATTAGTTTATTAGAGGGACTGCGCATGTAGGACTTTTTGGAGACAAGGTGAGGGAGGCCTGATTGAGATGGTTTGGACATGTGCATAGGAGGGACATTGGGTACATCGGTAGAAGAATACTGAGGATGAAGCTGCCAGGAAAGTGGAAAAGAGGAAGACCAAGGATGAGGTGTAAGGATGTGTTGAGGGAAGACATGTAGTTGGTTTGAAAGAGGCAGATGTAGAGGAGAGGGTAGTGTGGAGTTGGATGATCCACTGTGGAGACCCCTAATGGGGGAAGCCGAAAAAAAGAAGTAGAAACTTTAGATTAGATTAGATTAGATTAGATTAGATTTAACTTTATTGCTATTGTGCAAGGTATATGTACAGAGCCAATGGAATGCAGTTAGAATCTAACCAGAAGTGCATACATGGCCTATTTACAATAAATAGCAGTATTATAAATATGGGTCCATATATAAAGAGGTGAGAGTGATTCGTGTACAGAAGGTAAATATATGAATAAGGATATATATATATATGCAGTATAACTGTGCAAAATAATGACATGATCTGGATATGTACAAGTATGAATTTATGCATGATACAGAATATACTGAATAAATATGAGTGAAATATACAGTAGTGCAATGATAAACATAGTTAAGGATGGTGCAAAAATGCGTGGTGGGCAAGCAGTGCAAGATACACAGAAAGTATTTTGACATTATATGATGAAAAATCAGCTGTTCACTGCAGTAACAGACACAGGAAAAAGCTATTATTCAGTCTGTTTGTGTGGGCTTTGAGGCACCTGTAGCGTCTGCTCGATAAGAGAAGTGTGAATAGTCCATGGTTTGGGTCGGGGATCTTTAATAATGCCCTTCACCCTTTGCAGACAGCATTTGTTGTGAATGTCCTCCAAGGTGGGAGGCTTATTCCCGATCGCTTTTATGGTCCAAAGCAGCGCAGCTGCTGTACCACACTGAGATACATATTGTGAGAGAACTCTTAATGGAACAGTGGTAAAAGTTCTCCAATATCCTGTAGCACAGACAGGATTTTTAAGTCTCCTCAGAAAATACAGGCGCTGTTGTGCCATTTTGATCAGCATAGAAGAGTTCAGAAACCAGGTGAGATCCTTGGAGATGTGGACTTCAAGGAACTTCAAGTTGGGTACACCCTCAACAGCAGCTCTGTTGAGGTGAATGGGAGCATGATTGAGATTGCTTGTCTAAAATCCATAATGACCTATTTCGTTTTCTTGGTGTTGAATTCCAGGTTATTGTCCTCACACCATGCTACTAGGTGCTGGATCTCCTCCCTGTAAGCCGTCTCATTGTTACCTCTGATTAGGCCTACCACCGTGGTGTCATCTGCGAACTTAACAGTGCTGTTTGAGGCGTAGGCAGGTATACAGACATGGGTGAAAAAGGAGTATAGGAGAGGGGACAATACGAATCCCTGAGGAACCCCAGTGCTGAAAAATTATAATAAAGGAGGTGATGGTGTTCCATGGAAATGGCATCCTCGGTTGACCTATTTGGGCGATAGATTTTTAGATATTTGGGCGTCCAGAGTGGGTGGCAGACAGGCTTTAAGGTGGGTAAGGATCATTATAACGTGACTCCATTTGAACCTTCTTTAATAGCTGATGTATGTTTTGGCATTATAGCTGCGGTCAGAGAGAGCTGTATCCAGGCAGGCCTGGTCACTGCTCTGTTGCCTTTACTGAACAGCCAAGATCAGGAGTTGCTGCTACACACCGGCCGTGCCATCGGACGCATCTGCTTTGACAACAGTGAGCACAGCTGTTCCTGAGCCAACAGCCTTTTGTTTAAGCGTAGACAAAGACAAGCATTCACTGTAAACAAACGAATACCCAACATATTTTACATTGCTAATGTCATTGGTTCAATCCTGTCATTACTGTACTTGACTTTCTTGTTTTTTTTATTTTTGCCCCACATTTTCTTCCATTCTGTTTCCTCAAATATTTTGTTTTATTTCTGTCTCTGTATCCCACACTCAGCTGGGCAGCAGACTCAGTTGGTGAAGAGTGGTGTTATCCCCAGACTGGTGGCCATTATGCACCAGTACCCAGAAAACGATCCACTTGTCAACGTTTGCCTTCTGGCCCTGTGTAACCTTGCTGATATGGGTGAGAAAGAGAGCACAGGCCCTGCTCTCAGTTAACCAACATGGTTTTGCCTTTCTCTGTACTACTCTTTTGGTTCACAAGATGGGCTATAAATGGAATGTGATGTGAAGCTAATTAAGGCTGATTCTCTGCTCATATTCAGATGCAGCAAGAGAAGCTTTGGCAGAAGTTGTTCTGGCAGATGTTCTGACTTCCCAGCTGAAGCGTGCGCCAGATGCAGAGCGCCGCCATCTTATTCTGGAGGTGCTGGGATCACTCGGAGAGAGTGGTGAGCGAGATCTGCAGTTCAGCAAATGTGAAAACAGATGTGCCTTTATTTATGGTGTTAACGGGTTCTTAACACCACAAAAAAGGTGAGATTAAAATAATGCATGCAACATTTTATTTTTGGATGAACTGCAGGAGAACAAACTAGAAAGAAGTGAGGAAATAAAATGAATTCTAAATGAATACAAATAATCATTATCTTCATCATTGTCATCGTCATCATTATCCAAACTATTGCTCAGAAACCACTGTAAATATGTTCATATGTTCATGCCTTAGATGCCCTGAAGCTCCAATTTGTAGAGGGTGGTGTGCCTGAAGCTCTTTCTCAAATGATTCGAGCATTGCAGGGTGACTCCGACCCTCATGACCTGTGTAGTATAAAAATAGCATCTAACCTCATAGTGACACTGCTACTGGGGGGTAAGTCGCACCTGAAAGGTCTGTTGTTTTCACATTATTTTATTACAAAACCTATTTGAGTTGAACCAGTATTACATTGGGCCTGATACTTTACATTTAAAAGTAAACATCTCATACATATTGCTATGTTCTTTAATTTGAGCATCAATATCCATATCTTTAGGTTACAGTTTCATAGTTTATGCTTGTTACAATAATTGTAATATGTCATGTTCACCTGTAGGCATTAAAGCATGATATACAGTATATTACCTTGTGATTTGCATAATCACATGGTAATAATAAAACAAATACTGTAGTATTTAATTAATATTTTAAAAACCTTCTTCTAGATGAATCCATGCAGAAATGTTTTGGAGAAGGAACAGGGGTTGTGTATCAGGATGTTTTGTCCTGGCTACAGTCGTCTAACATCCAACTTCAACTATCTGGAGCTCTGGCAATTGCCAACTTTGCCAGAAATGGTGAGTACTTCCTGTGCTATAAAAAAACCTACTTGTATGTACTTTGTCCACAATATTTGAACTTTTGCATGATAAGAATTATGTACCATATGTAGATTCACATTCATATTGCAGGCCATTTTTATACTTATTCACAAAAAGGTCCATTTATTTATTGCATGCGAGCTAAATGTCATACAGCTATAATTTCGGGGTGGAAGTTGTAAAAATATGCCATTGCCTAACATTGCATAGATTCCAATCTCGTATAATGCTTGTAGTGTACTCATCTCTATTACAGTTGCAAAATGCCTCCTTTCAGTCTCTGCACCTCTTGACAGTGTGCCTTTCGTTATGTCCTTATTGCTGCTTTATACTTTACAGACAGTAATTGTGTAAAGATGATGGAACTGGGGGTTGTTCCATATATCCTGGATCTGCTGGAGCATCATGTAGATGAGGGCGATGTGTCAGTGCAGCATGCAGGCCTTAGTGCTCTCAGAAATCTTGCTATACCAGGTATTAAACTATTTACTATCTAGACACATTTTTCTCAGTCCACTTGTCCAGGACTGAAAGGGCAGTGAGTTTATACAGTTAACTAATAACTTTTACAGCATTTTGCTACATAGACTCACCTTTATTGTACCTCTCATAAAACTGTTTCCCTGCTGTCAATATTCATAATAATAAAACAGTATTTTCCTCTAGCCACACTATGCAAGCACCACATCTTCTTTAATTTGAGAACACTTTAATTACTGGAAAGACTGATTAGCTGATTTTCAAACTGCACTCTTCTCAACCTAATCAATCTAATCTCACTCACCCTGAGATCTGACCACAGACTAAAATACTCACTCTTCACTCTAATGCTGTTGTAGCATCTAATAAAGTGCGCATGCTGGAGGATGGAGTGATTCAGAGGATCAGGACTCTGCTGCGCTCAGACATGCCTCCCGTCCAGTTCAAGCTGCTTGGGACTCTGCGGATGATGGTGGATGGCCAAGGTTAGGACACCAAATGAATACAAATTGCAGTGTACACTAAATCTAAAACATGACTGCATTTTTCCTAATGTCTATAAGCTATTGGGATGAAACATATAAAAAATGGGTATAAATACATATTAAAGGTATGACATGGGCTCACAACATGAACAGTGATGCTGTACTAATACTGTAGATCAATCAACATACAATGAAATCAAGTGGTAAATTCTGACTTATCACTTGCCTAGAACAAAGGTCAATACTGTAATCCAATTTTTTCAAACACTGAATTTTTTTTTAGTAAAATGTAAAAGTAAATGAAAAAGGAATAATACAGTATAATAATGTAGAGCACAAAAAAAAAGAAAATCCGAAAACTAATTTTGACCTTTAGCAGACTTACTTTTGTTATTATATTTCTGTATTTATTGTTAAGACTAATATAAATGTATGTTGTTGACATTTAAGCCACATAAATGTATATATAAAAAAACATAGTTAATAATGTATTTACAAAAGCACATTAAAGCTTGTAAATGATCTTTTCTCATCCTAGAGACAGGCTTTGTGGTAAAAGTGTTATTTTACAGGCTATAATTAGGTTCTTTTCAAAGTCTATCATTACCTTCAGAAGCGTGAAACAGCCTCCAGAGGCACAATAACAGACAATGGAATGCATTCCGTACACACAGACTCCATGTCTTGCAAATGACTAATTACATTCAAATAACCAATGCACTTTGCAAAGGTCATAAATACAGAGGGAGAAGAAAACCCCTTTCAAGTACAACACTTAATCATATGTACTTTTTCTCAATCTTTTTCTATGCGTGTGCATTTGTGCGTGAGTGTGTGTGTGTGTGTGTGTGTGTGTGTGTGTGTGTGTGTGTGTGTGTTTGTGTGTAAGATGAAGCAGCCACAGTTTTGGGCAAAGATGAGATATTATTGGCACGGGTTATGGAGTGGTGTGAAGCAAAAGACCATGCGGGTGTCAGAGGAGAGGCCAATCGACTTTTAGCAGCATTTATCAGACACAGTCGATCTTCAGTGAGTTACTCATAAACACTCTCACAAACACACATGCACAGTCATTACAAATTAATTACTATACATTTCAAATTACTATGCCACCAAGAACAGCAGAAGTCCACACAATGGTATATCCAAATGCTTCATGCATAGGATTCTTAGACACCCAATATAATGTAACTTTTACAATATTGAGTTGGTGCTCATCTTGTCCTGACAGGAAGTCATTCATGCTGTCATCAAGGCAGATGGGGTCCAACACCTCATCTCTATGGCAACCAGTGAACACGTCATTATGCAGAATGAGGCACTGGTTGCCCTAGCCATTGCCTCTGCAATAGACATTGGTATGATCCAACAATTATGAAACATTTGATCATAGTAATACTGCATGTACTGGTTTAAAATTGAACGAATGATTATTAATAAGAAATATTATATGTATTTTATTGTACTAAATTATATGTTTTTTTATACATGCATTTCTTTGTTTAGTTCAGTGTGTCCTGTTTGTTTCAAGCGTGTCAAAATGAGTTGTCATCTTCCCATAGCCCATACTTGCTCTCATTTTGTGTGTGTGTGTGTGTGTGTGTGTGTGTGTGTGTGTTTACCCAGAGGTGGTGGAAGAGTCGTTCAGTCATGCTGATCTGCTCTCCACCCTAAAGAAGATGTTGGATGACCCTGTAGGCGCAGTGGAAGTCAAATTTAGCACATTAGGGCTTATTTGCAGTCTAGCCAACTCCGGTGAGTCCTTCTACTATAAATAACGTACAAAATTGTGCATTAGATCAGGCTGAGGGGGATTTTGAGATTTAAAGATTCAGGGAGTAAGCTGTTTGCTTAGGGCTAGTTAACATTGTCAGATGAAATGAAGTTCTATTAAAGGTTTTCAGGACTTGATGTACTGACATTTGTGTGCCCTGTTGCTATAAATTCCTAAATACTTTTGCTAAATGTATGTTAAGACATATCTTTTAATGTAAAACATAAATGTGAAGCATTTGCTGGCTTCGTAGAAATTCAGTTTTAAAGTCATCATCTTTTAAGCTGTTAAAGGTTAAATGTTTATTTAAAGAAAATGTCTTTCAGTGGTTCTAAAACAATATCTCAAGACCCATTCAAATCCCAGCTCTCATTTACATCTCACTTAGCCTGAAAATGCTATTTGTCTTTTTCTTAGGCAAGCTGAAGGAGCAGATGGATGCTCTGAACCTGAAGGACAGCCTGTCCAAGCTCTCCAATCACACCAGCACCAAGCTGGCCTCACAAGCAGTCACTGTAATGGGCATACTCTCTGAGACTATCTAGACCACCTGTCCAAACTCTCTGATTGATGGGACTACTGACTCGAAACACACAGAGTGTCTACTTTATACATTTCTCATCAACCCAGTCTTTTAATCTGCAAGACTAAAGCAATCTAAAGCAATCTGTCTGTGAGCTCAGTAGGAAGCAGGGTGATGACATTCTGGCAGAGGAGGTTAATTGGCTCATAAATAATGTATCATTACATGGTTCATTTCCTATTAACCAACCTGCGATAACCTTGAGGACATATTAAAAGTAAGAAGTTGTGTCAATGTGCTTACTGTCTTCTGAATAAAAGCACAATTTGCTCTAAAACCCATTTCATTATCTGAACACCCTGAAGTGGAAATAGCTATAAAAAAAAATTACAGATGCTGTAATATAACTACATATAGAATCATACTGTACTGCCCAATTATACGCTCCTTAGATTTGGTACAGGCTATTTTTTTCTGACTGGTAATTAGTCTTACCCAGGGTGTGGAATACATTGTTTTTTGTTTGAGCAGGTGCTAAATTTGTGTAAATATGACACTCTATCACTACACATCATTAACCAAACTCTTCATCAAGAAAAGCACATGGACTTACTGATTCCTACATTTACATACTGTGAAATGTGATTACAGCTCTTGCTTTAGAAAAGGATTTCATTCTGCAATAATTATTTAGTCATTATACTTTATTATAATTATGACAGATGGTTGTACTAGTACTTAATAAAATTGTTTTTAAATGCAAATACTTTGATCATGTTGATCATTCTATTAGCTAACCATGAATACAAGGAACGTCTATGTGTGTATTTGTAATTCCAAGAAATATATCGAGAGCTGTGTTTGAGATTCTAATATAAAAATAGCAAATATTCAGTTTTTGATGTGTTTTCAAGTGTGACTGTGCTGTGGGTTATTACAAATCTCGAAACTGCATATGTGTCTTTTCTGTGTCACTAATGAATTCTTCATTCTTTACAAGAAAAATCACAGCTGGAAAGATTTACAAGGTTTGCTATTCCAGGGAGATGATATGTGAAGTAGAACTATCTGATAAAACAAGATCAACTGAAGGAGATGAATCTCAGGGACTGGGATTAGGAATGCCTTTGTGTAACCACTGCATCACCTGCTTAACAGCAATTCAGTACAGGCAATTGATCAAAATCTTCACCTTTAGATAACTTTGACTGCACAATCCCTGTACATTATTGATACTGCCACTGTAGCATTTCAAGTAGACTTATAAGTGGACTGTTTTTGGTCTTGACAAGTGCAGCAGATCATCATCGTTCTGACAATAAAAGTAAAACAGATAAACTGGCATGCTGCTCTAGTGTAGTAAAATAAAGCCATAATAAGTGAAATAAAAAATTGAAGGTTTAAACAGTGGTTATTAGAAATGGTGACGCAGCAGATAATGAGTTAAACTCCTTGTTTTTGTGTTTGTGCTTTCTGGTATCAGTACTTTACTTCACTATTTACTTTTCAACAAACTTTTTACTTTCACTCATTACATTTTTAAAACAAATATCTGTACTTTCTACTTTTTACATTTTCAAACCAGGCTTGTTACGTTAAGTTTTAACCTATTCAACCTACCACTGACATAGGCTAGCTTACAAAGCTAACAACAAGCGAGGACGAAAGCAACAAGAAGTATGGGGCTAATGTGGATGAGACAGAGGGAGTCTGTCTGTGAGCTCAGTAGGAAGCAGGGTGATGCCATTCTTGCAGAGGAGGTTAATTGGCTCATAAATAACGCATTATTATATGGTTAATTTCTTATTCATCAACCTGCGATTACCTTAAGGACATACTAATAATTTTAAGTTGCATCAATGTGCTTACTGTCTTCTGAATAAAAGCACTTTTCATTATCTGTACAACCTGAAGTGGAAATAGCTATAAAAAAAAAAAAAAAACAGATGCTGTAATATAACTTCATATAGAATCATATCATCTAATCAAAATCAGATCACCATTTGTTTTGCCCAATTATAAACTCCTTAAATTTGGTACAGGCAATTTTTTTTTTGACTGGTAATTAGTCTTACCCAGGGTGTGAAATACATTGTTTTTGTTTGAAATGTACAGAGATATGATATGAGGTGAGGTCCAGTTACAAACGTGACACTAAAACAGGTAATAACTACTTTTTACTGAAGTACATGTCAGAGTTCAAACCTCTTTACTTCAACTTAAATGAAAAAGTGTAGTCGGTACTTCAGCTTCTACCAGTGTATTTTAAAACATGAGTATCTGCACTTCTTCTTAAGTAAAGGATGTGTGTACTTTTGCTATCTCTGATTACATTATTATAGAAATCACTGGTTGTTTCTATACAACACTTCAGTAATCAATTACTTTACATTTCACATTCAAGCTTGCCACTAGATGGAGACAGCAGAGACATTTGATGTCCAACATTGTCTCCATGCACAACAACAAAACAATATTGTGCATTTTATATTGCCGTTCTAGTGTAAATGTGTAAAAGTGTGCTTTAAGGTTTCATGACATACATTAAATCAATTATGATTTGGACTACATGCATGTGTACAGGCAAAATAAACATACAAAAATACAAAAGGATTGTACCACCCCATCAGCAGAGAAAGGAGAAGTGTCAAGTGCTATTTTTTTCTGAGCATGTATTGCATTAACTAGTTACAGTTTTAAAGATGGCTTTAATTGGAAGCTGTTTAGATCTAAATAGGCTGCACACTCTTCTTACATAATCCCTGTATTTCCATGGATGAGCAATTGGACAGATTGCTGTTCAACTTTTTTTCTTTCATAGCATCACTGAACAACATGTGAAGGCTCGTGGCTGAGCTATATTTAATTCAATTTAACATACTATATTATAGAGCATATTGTGTGCACTCATTATCTCACAATGTACAGGACAAATTAGGTAGCATAGCAGGTACAGGAAACATATATGCTCTGGTTTCTAGGAACCTTTGCAGACACAGAATTATTCAAGGACAAGCTGGAGCTATTATTGCTATTGTGTAGACTTTATTCCAGGACACAAAGTCATAAAATCTACAATCTACAACACTTCAGTAATCAAAGACTTTACATTTCACATTCAAGCTTGTCACTAGAAGTATGTTTTTGGGCTTTCTGGTATCAGTACTTAAAGAAACCCAAGAAAAAAAATTAACAGAGGTCACATTTAATGTGGTTCTTACTTGAAAAGTTATACTTAATCACAACAAAGTATAAATATGTTCACAATTATTGTCTGACACAATATGCATTATCACATTCATACAATGTAATGGGTTTATTTTTAGTCACATTGTGATATAAACCTTCACAAAGCTTTAATGCAGCATGTGATATATATGAAGATGATTTACAAGTGGAACTTTCCCAAATAACTATATACTCAAGACAAATAATAGAGAAATGTTCATACTGGTGACTGTGCACTGTGTGTATTATGTGGCTATGGAGCATGATTCTGTTGACAGTGGGCCGAATGTAACATATGGACACTCTCTGTGGGATGAAGAGAAAATTGGCCACAGGCCCAGAGTGCTTTTATTATACACAAACCTGTAAAGCACAACCTGTACCAGATTTAAAACATAATTTGCTATTAGTTATTATTAGTAAAGGTGTGAGAATTTACAGTAAAGAGTGCAATGCTACTGTTTGTGTAAGGGATGTATTAGGTGTTGTCATTTCTCACTTTCTTAAGGCAGCTGAACTGGTTATTCCCTGCCATCTAATAAAGTTTTATTGATTAAACAAATAAAATCATATAGTCCCCAAATAATTATCACATGCACAAATTCACTAACATGCTATAGTGTAATTGATAAAATGAATGATCCGGATTTTGCCTGCATATAATTGCATAAGCTCAGGAGTCTAAAGATTTAAAATTCAAACCAAAAAATAATAATAATAATAAAATGTAATAAAAAAAATCATTATACTTTTACTTTAAGTAAAATATAAATTGTATTTTATTTATTGTAAATTGCATATGTATTAGAAACTACAGCTAAAAAGAGACAGTAAATTAAAATGTTCCCATTATCAGCAAAGCCTCATTAAACCCTTGTTACAAAAACGATAGAAAAGCCGCCTGTACAGGTAAGATTGTGAACACACTCACATGGCTCTGTGGGTGTGGCTGCAATATGTCATGTGAAAAAGGCCCTGAAAAAATTCTTGCTGGAGGTGAAAGAGAGAGAAAGGAACATTACCCTTTGGAACGGCCGAGACTCACCTGTTGGAAGGAGTGCCCTTTACACTCAAAGCTGCAGTAATTTTAAAATAGGCAACACACTACAGAAAGACTGGGAACCTCTTTCAACAAAGGGTAAGGACATTTTTTTTTGCCTATTTAATATAGAAACTCAATGACATTGCTCTAAGTACACACTTAACAGCATGCTGATATTGCTTTCTAGATATAAAAAATGGCACAGGGACTGTAAATGGTTAGTATGCTACATGCTTGTTCTGTCCGGACTGAATTATGTCAGTGAAAGTGTGAAATACTTTTTAAGACGGGGCATTTGTTTGCCATAAGTGTGAACGAATCTAATGAGCATTTCAAGTGTACAAGATTGTATAATATTCTGTTTGGAATTCATTTCTATATTTTTCAAATACCTCTGCTCTGCAGTTATTTACAGTTTTAAAACACAAATAACCTATATACATTGGTATATTACAGTACAAATAAAGTATTGTCTCATACAGCAGATCATAAATTGCTTTAAGTAGATATAGTGTGAGGCAATAATTGATAACACAGTTTATTATATTTATCGTATCATTTAGTTTATAGGTGAACAGTACCAAGGGCATTTGTTTTGGACTGTATATGTACTGACAATACAACTAGAAATTCCAGAAAGAATTGTAAGCTCAAACACTGTTGTTTGTAAAACAGTAGGAAGTGGTGAGAATACGGTCCTCTTCAAATATATAAACCTACTGACACAGAAGAGCCTGAGGGCACACCTACATTTGCATTTGTTCCAAATAAGTCACTTTAAACTCTGTTTAAGCAATTAGTTTTACATATCTTGCTTATTTATGTCCGTAGCGTTCTAGGGACTCACTCTTAAGCAGATGTAAGAATCACAGAGTAGGTTCCTGACCTCAAGAACAATGTTATAGGTTTTATGCTTTTTTCTTGCAACACAATGTTGTATATGTTTGCCATTTATTATCTTTTTACACATAACATTTAGCTGCATTCAAATACATACATGAAGTTTAGTGATAGTGATTTTGCCACAGGCTGACATATTTCTGTGATGACAAACACAGCAAGTCAGATTAAACTCCCTAATTCAAAGAAGGAACAGATACTAAACAGATGCTTGTTGTCTTGCTATATGAGATTAGATGCACTTCCTCTTTACTATGCAAAATCTAAAATCACATGTCAACTTTTGCCTTTAGATTTCAAACTCTGGTCATAAAATTCAAGAAGTCATTGGAAAAGAAAAATTAAAGCCTGCTCATTTTAGCCATAAATGAAACATTTTAAAACATTGCATGGTTCTATCATATTTTACATTAAAACATAATTTATATTATGTGATGCAATCAATTACATTTTAAAATAGAAGTGTTTGTATTATAATTACTCTAATTTTCTTCTTACTATTATATAAAAAAATTTAATAATACATTTAAAATGATTTGTATTAATCTCTTTTTTATTATTATTAATTATTCACTCATGACTCCAATAATATACCAAAGCTATACAGTCTTTGTTCATTTGGTATGTGCGTATAATAACAAACATTGTGTTTTGCCACAGTCACCTTCTCATTCAGGACTCCTCTGTTACTAATGCTTTAAAATATCTGTGATTACATGTGAGTGTGAGTGGATACTCATGTATTTTTTTTCAGCTGTGTCTTGCAGAGTGGCAAAAAAAAGACAAAACAGGAATCATCAGTCCCATTGAGCCCAAAATGTTGCCATAGCAACAGCTAGAGAGTGATGGTGAAAAGCTTAGTGAACAGCTAGAGGTTGCGAGAGGAGATACAGTAGGTGTAAGAATCCTGCAGTGTCTTTGTTTTCTAGCACGTAATGTGTATGCAAAGAGGGCAAAGCGATAACAAAGTGGATGCAAAATAAAACACTGCATTCACTTTATCCCTCACCTCTTTTTCAGGTGGATACAGGCACACTGACTGCCTGAGCATTCTGTCATTATATCACTGTATGTCCTCTTCATCTCAATGTCCAGCCCCACCCTCACCCCCATATAAACACCACTCCCTCACTCTCCTCCCTCTACCTCTCCCTCACTCGATTTTTCTCTCACATAGAAACACACCATTTTAAACCCCCATGTAGGCTGGGGATTTAAAGATCTCAACTGAGGCAGGCTTGTAATCAGATGAAAGACGATATTATCCCAACGATCCCTTCATCTTTTCCACTGCTGGAAAGGAGCTAAAGAGAAGGAGAAGGAGGAGACTCTGGGCCAGGAGGGGTGGGGTCTGACAGAGTGACTGAGTGAAAGAGGAAAGGAGGGGTTCACCTGTGGATGTGTATGGGGGAAAAGAGGCAAGACTGTAGCTGCCTGCCCCTTTTCAAGGTCCCACATAGACACTGAGATGTCTGCACACCGACATTAGGGGAAGGAAGAAAAGACAGGAGGACAAGAGAAGCCTGGGAGGAACTGGGGAATTGGCATTGCAGACAGAAAGATCAAGAAGAGAACATAAAAAACACTTGCAATTCCCATCAAAGGGTAAGGTTTATTTATTATATGTGTGATTTGAAATAAAAATCTGAAAAGGGCTTACTGGTAAACTGGCGGGTACCTCTGTGTTTGTTGTTTGTCTGTGTGTGTGTGTGTGTGTGTGTGTGTGTGTGGGGGGGGTCTATTTTTATATCATTCAGATGAATAATGTGAGCACAGGTCCTGAGTGAATATATTCTACAGACCTTGACCTGCCCTTTAGAAATTAATTATACAATTATTGTCAGCAGGTGTTGTTTGTATATTGTGTGCAAAAGAGGATTTGTAGGAACAGTTAAGGCAATCAAACTGGCAGGCATGTAAAAATCAACTACAAAATCAATCTAAAACACTTTGCTACTTTTGTCAGTTGATTTTCATTGAGTAACCGTTCTACTTGGGCCACCCAGGCAGTTAATCACAGAGAGCATGACAGTGAATTGTTGTTAGCTGTGTATTGTTGTTGACATTTACATTTACATTACATTACATTTATTGCATTTAGCAGACGCCCTCATATAGGGCGATGTACAAAAGTGCATTGTGTCTCTATCAAATAATAAATCGACACTGGATTGCTAGATTACAAACTATATGACTATATGATGACTATTGCGATTAATGATGTAAAATGAATGAATGAAATGAACAAGTAAATAACCTCTTTATAATAATAGTTTTTTTAGTTTCTTTTGTTTTATTTTTTACTATGCTTATTCAGCTTAGACAATAGAACCTTTTAAATTTGCCATATGCATTACAACTTTAATGTTTGGTTTTTGATTGTTTCTTGATATAGTATTGAAATAGATGTAATGCTTTCCACTTTGGGGAACATTCTTAAAGGTTCTATACAGCACCCTACAACCATTCTGTTTAGAAATGGGGCCAAGTACAACCCCTATAGAAAGCTAAATATATTACATGTCAAAAGTGATTTTGCACTGCCTGGTTGTACATTGGTCAATTTCTTCAAGCATATGGTATGAGCTTTGCATGAGAAAGTTTAAGATAATATCTGAAATATATGAATAACTTGTAACATATACTATTATTTTAACTTGTTTCAGTATTTAATGGCAAAGACTGGGTGCCCTGTGTCCGACCTGTTTCCACTGGGGTGCACCATCTCACCAAACCCTACTGTCACTAATAGCATTATTAATCCACTTTCTGCTGAACTGAAGGACATCAAGCCAGATGAGCTCCAGAGGAGTTCTAGTCAAAAACATGAAAATATATTAAAAGATGGAGGGCATACAAAAGAAAAAGACAACAGTCCTCCCAATGCCGCTCTTCCGCAGAGTATTTCCGAGGTTCACATATCTGATCAAGCGGATGCCCAGATGGCATTGGGTGTGATTTATCCAAATGAACAGGTATCAGTGGCTCTTACACTTTCCTCATCACACAAAGACCTAGTAGAAGAAAACCTTCCCCCAAACAAGAATTATTTTCATTGGAGTCACTCAGATATCAATCAAGTACAGCAAAAAGACCATCTTGATACTTTTCAAGGTGAAACAATTGAGCCTACATCGTTAAATAAGAACCAGGAAGCACCCACTCTGTCCTTAGTTTGTAAGGAGTCCATGCATACACAGCAAAGCAATAGTGTCACCACTTTCTGTAGAACAGCAAGCAGCCCAATCAGGCCAAACTTTGTTCAGGTTTGCTCCTCTGGCTGTGCTCATGTATCAGGACAGTTTGCCAGGGACATAACACCAGCTAGGTTTGAAGCAGCTCCTTGCTGCAGCCCATACAAACATGGAGCTGTTGAGGACACATTTGCTGCCTACTGCCATCCCCAGCCCATACCTGCTCCTGCCCAACTTGTACCACGACTAATGAACTTGGAAGGAGATTGCAAGGGGCAGAAAACAGGACCAACCTTGTTATCTCTTCCCCCACTTGTTTCCTCAATCAGTGAAACAAGACTGGATTCCAAAAGACTGGCCCACTGCTGCAGCCTGGACTGTAAGTGGCCTAGTCCTTTGTGCCAACCTGGGAGTCAACAGCAATCGGTAAAACAAGTTAGAATCACGAGAGATGCAGGGACCATGACCACCTACAGGGAGCTAAGGGACATAGGGGTGCAGGTTGGTCAGGACTCCAGGGAAGACAGGTCTCCTCAACATGTCTTCCCAAAAGTGTGTCTGGTGGAAGAGAATGAGAATGGACACAACAAGGCTGCAGAGCAGCAGAAAACTCCAGTAAAGGATGTAAAGTGGGACTCGGAAGGAATGACATGGGAGGTCTATGGTGCCTCAGTTGATCCTGAGGAACTGGGCTTGGCTATTCAGAAGCACTTGGAGTTGCAGATCAAGGAGACAGCAGGAAAAGCAGCAAGAATCTCACAGTGGAACACAACCACCTCACAACTGCCACATGAGAAAAGAGAGAGTAAGAGGAGGAGAGGAATAATGGCAGCTCTTCGTCCTTCAGTTTGCTGTAGCCGCACCTCTACTGCAGTGGACTAACCTGAGTTTTGTATTATTTTTCAAGCATCATGGATTTCTCAGATATTGTAAATGATGTATGAAGAAGGTTATATTTGAAGTACAACACTGGACAAGTGAGAACATGTGCCTAAGTCTTCCTTTTAGTTTCATAACCTCATGCATTGATTTAAAAAAAATTTTGATTGAAAATTTGAAAATGATTGACCTTAAGTGCTAATTGTTTTGTATATAATTCCACATGTTTGCCAGTCCATCAGTGGAGCACCTTATTTCTTATTGCAGTGCATATTTGGTCTTTTACCCTTAAACAGCCGGGGTATAGATTTTGAGGGTATTATGTAGTAAGCTTACAACAGATAAACTAATAATACTCAAGTAAGATCACAAGGCCAAGTTAACTAATAAGTCCCAGAACCGGCAGAGATTAGCCTTTTAATTGGGGGTAACAATTCTACAAACCTGTCAAAACATGGGTACTCCCAAATATTTTTTTCTTAATTCATTTTAGTTCAAGAGGTACAAAAAAACTGATACTGACTTACAATTTGCCAAGGAGCAAATTACAAAAAAAAAAAAATCTATATAGCAATAAAGTGGACAATAAAGAATCTTTGCTATTTAAGAGTGTTCTAAAAATGTTTAAAGCTTTAAACAGTAAATATTAAAAACATCATGTTCATGAGAATCCAGAGATCAAAACAAGAGCTATGTATCTCTGTAGCACCCTCTGGGTTGAGTGAAACAGCACTGAAACCTATCAAAACCATTTTTATGACCACTCTTTCTTTTTTTTTTTACATTGCATCAGTTCTCGTAGATATTCTGTCATGCTGGAAATATGTTGCTTGGTTTTTCTAAGCATTTTGTGCTTGGAGAACCTGCTTTATCTTTAAATTATGTTTTTAAAAAACTCAGAAATGCAGAATATACATAATAGAAAGGTTATACCTAAATCATAGCATACAATACAATAGATGCTAGGTTTGGGGAAACCCTCAGTGGAATGAATAATTCTTTAATATTTTTTATTAAGTGAGATAATACTAATATACAGGGAAAACATCTCAAGGCAGAGTATTTTGTCATTTAAATAGAGAAATCCTAATCTACAATATATGAACTCTCTGTCAATACATAACAGACCATTTTTACTTTTGCATGTTGCTCATTAAGGTTGCATCATTTACAGTGACCTCAGTCTGGTTAATTGCTTTTGTCAGGCAATTACAGTTTAAGCATATCAAACGTGCATATAAAACTTAAAATATTCCATCTCATCAGAGGAAGATGAACATATGAACCACATTCTCATCCATGTGTCAAAAATATTAGCAAACTGTACTAATATTTACAGCAAGCATTTGATTGTGTAACTTGCAGATTGTGAGACTGGTATTAAAAAAAAGAAAAAATTCCTTAAAACTTCTTTCATAACAAATGGGAGAAGTTAATGTGTTGTATTTTGCAGCACTGTGAAGAGAGGCAAAACTATTAAGAGCTGAATTGTTGCACCATCTGTTGGTTTAAACATTTCTCTGCCTTTAATTTTGCCTGTGATTATTATAACGATAGTACAAGAAAGAAGTATCAGGATAACCTTAACATTCAATCCTTGATTTGTGGGAAAAGAGGAAGCATAAATTTGTGTTTATATTTTGGATGTGTGTATATTATATATATATATATATATATATATATATATATATATATATATATATATATATATATATATATATATATATATATATATATATAACATATAATATAATATGAATAAAAATGCAAATAAAATAGAAATAGTAAAAAACTAACACAACTAATACATTACAAATGTAATTCATGGACATCATTTCAACACATATGATGAACATTTTTAATGGTAATATTCATGGTGAAAAAAAATGTGAAAATTAATTCTACATAATATATATTCAATTGATATAAATTGGTAATTATTTCAGCAGCAAAAACACTAAGTGTAAGAGTGAGACAGTGTATTTTGTTGCCAAGAAGTGTTTCTACCATTTATTACTAGAGCTGAACTAATACTGAACACTGATCCATAGAGTCACACCATAATCTTGATAGGATGTCCTAATCTTAATGTCTATGACTTCACATTTTGAGATGCACAGATATAGTTGTGATGCTTTGTAATTGTGTAATGATTGTGTTTAGAAAAAATAAATACTCTTTATTGATTTTGTAGTGAAAAATAGAAGGCTGCAATCCACTTTTTATATATGCTACCAGTCAGAACTTTAAACACACACTCATTTTTTTTAATATGTATTAGACAAAATTTACTTTGGCATGTAAATTTTCTTGTTGATTATGGTTGCATCTTTTACAGTGACCACAGACAGGTTAATTGCTTTTGTAAATCAAATACACTATGCACATATGTGTATATCAAATGTAGAATATTAAATCTAATCAGAAGCAGTTCTACCTATGGCGTTAACCACATCTTTGACATTAACACACACACACACACACACACACACACACACACACACACACACACACACACACACACACACACACATACATATACAAAAAAAGTCCAGTTCTTCTGGTTGTTGATTGCAGTCATTTCTGCGCATGTTGTGTTTTATTCTACTTCCCTACTCTAGTTTATTGTAACATGTTATAGCTATAACACTCCATCTCTTCACCTGAACACCGTTAAATACACTAATGACACTGACGTCAATAACCAAAATGAAAAATGTGGCTCTGTGCACTGAAACACCTTGTTTATAACAGATCAGGGGAACGAGACCAGACAAAGAATGACAAGCAGACAAGTGAAGACTGGAAAAAAGAGCAGGTGATTTTTTCCCCCTAATAATTTTCAGTTGTCCAGTTCAGGTGAGTCTCTGCCCATGATAGCCTTAGATCCCTGTACCACCAAAAAAAAAAAAAAAAAAGGGACAGATTTTTTTTTTTTTTTTTTACAAGCTGCAGTTGTCCTCATGAGGACCAGCCCATCAGTTCTAAAGTATCAGATACTGTATTCAAATCCTTGTGAACACACACACACACACACACACACACACACACACACACACACACACACACACACACACACACACGACATTCAGTTTTCCTCTAGCCCTTTACTGTATGATCACGAGCACCGAAGCTCTGCTTCTCCTTTTCATAAACCGCCATCATTTCCACCGGTTACTGTCATGTATTAACATCCTTACATAACACCTGCATCGGATTTCAGCTGCCATATGAGAACAGAGGAGGGAAATTGCAGAGATTTGGGATTGCACCCGAAGCAAAAATCTGAGGTAAGTCCGAATAACGTTCTGATTACGAGCTTTTATTTAATGATGCTGCGGATGAGGGAAGAGCAGAATGAATGGGGCGGAATGGCGACTCTGTAAATCCGAGTCATGCATGGAAGATGTTTCAAAACTCGCATATTTAACGACATGTTTCAGCATATGAATGAATGTCATTCAGGAAGGACTGTCTAAATGACTTCTGGAGACATCAGTGTCCATAAAGGAGACCACATCCGCATATTAGTGTAATGTTACTAAACTGGCTCTTATAATAACAACACCTGTGACATAGACTTCCATTCAGTTAGATAGTGTGTATCAGCAGTAAAAGCATCACCATGGTTTAAACAGTTAATCCAAGGTAGGATACGGATTTGGGTGTAATCCGAGAATTTTATATATATATATATATATATATATATATATATATATATATATATATATATATATATATATATATATATATATATAATTTTTTTATTTTTTTTTTAAAGCTGTTATTCCCACCCCTATCTCGGTTCATATTAACTCAGAAAGATTTTGGTGAACCTATAATGTGTGCTTAAGCCAATATAGAAGCTGTAACTGCAAAAAGCCCACAGCCTATTAAATAGCTACTTATACATATATAAATACCTGTGTTTTTTGCAAACTTGATCTATTACTCATATGAATTCTGGTGGGATAAATTGGATTAAACAATGCAAAAACTGCTATTTTATGCCACGTTATTTAGTATTTGGGTCTTCACGTTATTGGTTTATACGTTATTAGCTATAAAAGAAACCACAGTGTTTTTGTATTATACATTCTGGCTGCCATTTCGTTTGACCTATTTTCAGGACAACAGCCTAGATCTTAAACAAACAAAAGGCTATGCAGTCCACTGCAGAATTATTGACACCCTTAGAATCTGTGTATGTGACCAGTAATTTATAGAATTTTATAAAGACTAGTTACTATCTTTTTTTTTCCATCAATTATTATACAAATATTTTAAGTCATGTATATATGATAGAATAAACACAGGTTTTCACAATACCACTAGTATTTTTATTTTTTTTATATCTATTTTTATATTTAGTTTGAGTCCAGCTTGATTTGTGGTTTTTGTTACCCAGTTTCTTTTTTTCCCACAGTATCACTGAAAAACTCATTATGCATTATTGAATTGGATAAACTGCACCGACAATACAAGACTAACCAGAGGAACATACATGCAAAAACATTATGCAAATTTATGTTTTTTTTTGTGAAACCATACTCAAGATAGAGCATGAAACTAGACATGTTTTAAAAGAAATTTTGCTATGTTTCCACAAGGAAGGTTTTAATTGAAGGATGTGTGCATCATGGTGGATTGTGTCGCCTGAATTAATTAAACATTTTTAAGGTGGAGTTTTTAAAAAAACATATATCTAAGTAAAGAAAGGATGTTGTGAATAAAAGTGTGTTGTGTTGAAGGTTTTAATTTAGCCTCTTTTATATTTATTTATGTATATATTTTTATAAAAATGCTCAAACGCTATAATAATTGCACATTAATAAAATTAGGGCAGTTAAAATTTGCGTTAACACGTTTTTACATGTTCATTTTGACATCCCTTATACAGTATACACACACACACACACACACACACACACACACACACACACACACACACACATATATATATACACACACACACTTATATATATATATATATATATGTGTGTGTGTGTGTATATATATATATGTGTGTGTGTGTGTGTGTGTGTGTGTGTATATATATATACACACATATCGTGATATATATACGCACACACACACACATATGTGTGTGTGTGTGTGCGTATATATATATATATATATATATATATATATATATATATATATATACATACACACACACACACACACACACACACACACACACACACACACACACACACACACATGACATTATTTAAACAAGCTTAATCAGTATTGAGTCAGTATTGCTATTCTTAAAAAGTACCTGGCTGTACAATCCAACCAGACATTAAATATTTAAAGCCATTCTGTATAACATTACACTGTCACTTTACACTCACCATTCATGCAGTTTTCTGATCAGCCAATCATGTAACAGCAGAGCAATGCAAGGGGAAAAAAATGATTTATAGAATATTTGTTGCTGTCAGAGGGGCTGGTTTGAATATTTCAGAAAGTGCTAATTGTCTGGGATTTTTAAATATTATTGTCTAAAATGTACATAGAATGGAGTGGAAAAACAAAAAACATCCTGTGAGAAGATTGTCTGTTTGTTAAAAAGTTTTGTTACGTAAAGAAATCAGAGGAAAATGACCAGGCAAAGAATGATGCCAAAACCAGACAACTGAAGATTGGAAGAGAAGCTGCAGGGTTGGACAGAGATGTATCAAAATGTATTTTAAAATAAATTACCAAATACCTTAACTTTAAGTGTTTTAAAATAAACTACAAAATACAGCAGCAACACTATGTATGAAATAAATTACTGGCTGATTCGTGTAATAAATCTCACATGCATCCAGTTAATAGATTAAATATTCACATAAATTTGCCTGTGCTCTCCCAGATGAAGATTAGTTTTAATGTAACCAACAGTGTAATGTTTAACAGTTTGCGAAAGACTCAGAATTGTAACCTAATTTAGTTACTTTGTGTTTGGTATTGAAGAGCTTTTTTGCATCACCAACAGACACAATAACAAATAACACAATAAAAAGACAACGCACGTACGCTTTCTTTAAATCCACAAACACACAATGCAACTCCTTCTGACCTTCTCTTTACTTTTCCAGCAACATTCTCAAAGCAAATAATGCATCTGTGGTGCTCTTCCTCGGCATAAAACCATACTGTTGCTCTCAGATGGTCACCTCTTCTCTCAGCCTGGCTTCCACTACTCTTTCCCATAACTTCATGGTGTGACTGATCAACTTAATTCCCCTGTAGTTACTGCAGGTCTGCACATCTCCCTTGTTCTTAAAGATCGGTACCAGCACACTCCTTCTCCATTCCTCAGGCATCCTCTCACCTTCCAAAATCCTGTTCAACAATCTTGTTAAAAACTCCACTGCCATCTCTCCTAAACATCTCCACGCTTCTACCGGTATGTCATCTGGTCCAACTGACTTTCCACTCTGCATCCTCTTAATCGCTGCTCTCACTTCCTCCTTACTAATCCTATTTACTTCCACAATATGCACAATCCAATCTTCTCTCGCTCTCATTTTCCTTATTCATCAGCTGCTCAAAATACTCCCTCCACCTTCTCAACACACTCTCCTCACTAGTCAACACATTTCCATCTCCATCCTTTATTGCTCTAACTTTCAGCACATCCTTCCCAGCTCGGTCCCTCTGCCTGGCCAATCGGTACAAATCCTTTTATCTTTTAATTGTTAATCATGAATATAATAATATATTATATGCCGGGAGTGAAAGGTGTAGTATTGTATTGATCTTGAACAAACACACGAGAATCAAAAGCTAGATTGCAGGAAAAAACAAGAGAAGCGTAGCGAGAAGAACAGGAAACTCAGGAGAACGCAGGCGCAGTAGGTAGTCCAAATGATCTAAGGTAGATTTATGGTAGATCGGACGATGAGTGAAGGGGGAGAGGGATTTTTTTTAAAGAGGATGGATTAAGGGGAAACAGGTGCAGGTGATTAATAGGAGGGAGAGGCTGCGCGAGAGGCATGACTGGTGGTTCTCTGACAATTATGTGCCATTCATGCAATGGTATGCAAAATCATGATCCTGCTAAACAGCTACTTCAATTACCTCAAATATGGATCAGTTTTCTGTTCTGATCTCAAACAGTCTGGGTAAACTACTGAGTATGCATCAATCAGAGGCTGTATTTTTATGGTATTTTACAGTATTTAAAAACTACAGAAATACAAAACACAAAAGTGTTTTGATACAAAATATGAATCCATTTTTATTAACCCTATCAAATGCAAATTACAAAATCCTAATTTATTTGAAATACGTTTTTGAAATACATGTTTCATAAATATTGCCCATCCCTTGACCAAGTGAATGTGGTTTTCTGCAGTTGTAGCTCATCCACCTCAAGGTCTGATGTTTTGTGCATGCAAGGATGCTTTTCTGCTCACCGCAGTTGTGATCATTTCAGTTAATAAAGCAGTTTAAACCAAGCTGGCCATTTTTTTCTGACCTTTCTTATTAACAAGCTTTTTCCACTCACAGAACTATTTCTCTGTCAATGTTTTTTGTTTTCCACAACCACAGTCACCACATTGTTGTGTTTAGAAGATAATTTTATGAAACACTCAAACTAGCTAATGCACTACCAGAAACCAACAATTAACAATACTGAAATCACTTTTGTCTAATAAAGTGGACAATGAAAGTTAGCTTGTGAAGTTTACTATTGCAATTTTAAACAACAAACCTGCTACAACAAAAAGATCCAATGTTATATTCAGTATTTTAAAGAAGTAAAAAATAAAAATAAAGAAAGTTAGATAGATCTGAAATTCAAATGCATTTTTCTTAAGAACAGCAAATGTATTTCTTCTCTGTATCAGTAACTGAACAGCAACAAACAATCCTGTTTATTCATAAAACATCTGCTCCCTTTTATTTCAGGTTGCAGAATGAACCGAACTATAGCCACCTGCTGCATATTCCTGCTTCTCTCTGCGTTCCTGTGTGACCAGGTGATGTCCAAAGGTGGAAGAGGAGGTGCCAGGGGTTCGGCTCGTGGTTCTGCCAGAGGTTCGGCTCGTGGTTCTTTCCGAAGCACTGCACATGGTGGACGCTCATCCCGTATCGGTGGCTCATCCGCTGTAAGGGTAGCAAGTGCGGCTGCAGCTGGTGCTGCAGTGGCCTTGGGGGCTGGAGGATGGTATGCTTCAGCTCAACGCAAACCAGATGACAGCTCAGAGCATAGGGATGATTATTACAGCAACAGGACAGACTGGGAACTTTACCTTGCCCAAACATCTAGTGCAGTAACTCATAATTTTAAATATAGTGGACTGTTCTCATTACTACTGCCAGTAAACATTTTGCTTACTTGAGGGTGAAATCAGAGGCATTGATAAATTCAAAAAATGAAGTTTACTGTGCTGTATAAATTCCTAGAATTTTTTTATACAATGCAGCAGTGTTTCAATTCATAACGAAAATTCCTTTTAGAAATCAAGCCACAACACCTAAACAAGCATTTAAAATGATTTATATATAATATTTATATATATGTTTCAGCAGGAACAGTAGAAAATAAACATAAGAATCTAAAAAAAAAATATATGAGCAAATAATATACAAATCTATAAATACTGTGGATAATTTCACATTGTTGTTATGAGTTTAACATGCACAATACCTTTTTTTCTGCAAGCAACCAAAAGAGGCTCATATTTGAATGTTGAGAAGCCATTTAATTATTACTAATGAAATTTGGTACATGTGAAATGTAAAAGGAACTGATGAACCACGTAATCCATCAGTGGCTTCATCAAACTTTCTGGCTTTAGTCTTTAGTCTTCACACTGCCCTGTAGTAAACTGTAGTTTAAATCACATCAGTTGTGCACATTTCTCCAGAGTAGAGGTTTCTTTAAAAAAGACAATAAAATTCACTTTTACTTTTAGGTTAGAATGGTTAGATTGGAAAAATTGTGCAGATTATGGCCTTGTTCATATTTTTGCCATTGTTCCGTAGTGGGCGAAGTACACAAACCATTAAAAGTAGAGATACACTAGGTAAAATATTAAACGAGTAAAAGTGCTCCTTTTAAACTTTCACTTGAGCTAAAGTGCAAAAGTATTGCCTTCAAATGTACTTAAGAATCTAAAGAACTCTGATTTATTATAGCTTCTATAATGTTAATGTTCCTATTATCATTTTTGTCACAAGACTCTCAACTTAATCAACTCGGTTTATGTGAAAAGACTCTAATGTTACTCCTAGCACACCAATTTATTCTAAAATATTAATGATTCAAAAAGTGATTGATATCTATTTAAATTATTATGAGCCCCAAATCATCTCTTCAACTACTTAAAAAAAAATCCATAATTTATTTCTTTAAAAATATTTTGCGTGCTGTTGAACTGAGGCTGAACTGTATGTAGATACCACCAAGTGGTAAACAAGTTCAGAACAGAGCACACGCTCTACCCTGATTGGTGGATTGCTTCGTGATTGACCACTTAAGTTTTCATCCAGTTATTAGTTAAAAAAAAAAAAAAAAAAAAAAAAAAAAAAAAAAAAAAAAAAAAAAAAAAAAAAAAGCACTTGACACAACTGATTTTGTAAAATTTGGTTGAGTATAAAAGATATTTGACTTTGAAATGTAGTGAAGTTGAAGTAAAAGTCTCCCCGAATGGAAATAATTCAGTGAAGTACAGATGAAAAACCTACTTTAGTACAGTAACGAATTATATTTTCTTCATTACTGTCCACCACTGGTTTTGCAAGATTTTGATTTATGTGTACTTCGTAACAATAAAAAGCAGTTTTCATTATTTTCCGCTTTCATTATTTTGAATCAAAAATCGAACGCAGGCATTGCTGTCATTTGTATTTATTTTATTTTTTTTATTGCAAAACCCCAAAATAAATAAGAATGCAACATACATGAACCCAAACAAATTCAGTTTTTGCATATTTAACAAATTAAAGTTCACTTAGTAAAAATACATGTTACAAATTGGGGTTACCCAGAGATGAGCAAAGACAATAGATTTTTGGTATGACTTGAAACAACAGGATATCCTGTCAGTCAGAACTTTGGCCTCTTATTCCATGATGTATTTATTTTTTTATCAGAATTTTTTAACACCTACAACCTATTTGAATATAGATGAACTGATACAGATGTGCAGCTTTTAAGTGAATTAAAGTAATTCGTAATACAAAAATTGTAATGGCTTTCAACATTCAAATCAATGTCTCTATTTTGTTTCCATACTCTAGGCTTTAGGTTTTTCTTTTTAAGAGACATGTACCAATATAAAATATTACTGTATTAAACATTTACCACATTATTAGAACCGAAATGTTAACTTGCAAAAATTCACTCAATTCTCAGCCAAATACACAACTAAGTCTTCATTTTTGGGTTGCTCCTGAAATTTGAAGAGCAAGATAAATAAGAAACTCTAGCTAGCATATTACATACACTACCTCTCAAGGTACAATATAATAGCAAGACTAATTTATAAGTGCATATAAGGCAGTTAACAAACAAGCTACTGTTTTTTTTTTTTTTGTGTGTTTTTTTTAATTATTAAATATTTGCTGTAACGGATTTTGTCTCCCTTGTTTGCCAGACAAATTATTGCAAATCATGTAGTGTATTGTATAACCAATTAACAAAACAGGTTTAGTTTATACACTCTCTAAATTTATACTAGTTTGCAATTGTTTACATCTGTAAGAGTTTATTATTGTATTTATATGTAAGATTTTTAGGGGCTGATGATACAAAAAATACTAAAATTCTGTATCATTTTATGTAACTTTAATAGTCATGCAATTACAGATTAAACAATGTGACAAGTCGAACTTGTCTTTAACTGTTAGATTAGAATGTTACAATTACATATAAATAGTTGTGTTCTATATTGTCCAAGCAGTGTTACAGTTTATCTGCCATCACCTGTCACTAAGACTGTGAAATGATTATATTCCCAGAGTTGAAAATATCATTGTGTGTTTATACATGTAGACTGGACTGGGGAAATTAGCTTTTTTGTAAATGATGTTTAAATGAAAGTATCCACTGTATAACTTATTTATAGGTGCTGTTTTAATATTATATAGGAAAATCAGTTTTTTATATCAGTATATAATTTATTGTTTGCACAGCTTTCCATTTGTATTGCATCAAAGAACTGTAAGAAAGAGCACTAACGCATCATTGTGCAATAGAATTTAGTCACAATATTAAAACAAGATTATCACAGTTGCCATTACCAGGAATATCATGAATTGCTCATCAGCATAAGCAAAAGGTTTCAGTTTAAATAGTCAAGTGTGACTTTGCCCAGCTCTCCTTTACGGAAAGCTCTGATGAAGTCATAGGCTGCAGCGGTGTAGTTAGGCACTCTGACAGTAATGTCGCCTATGGAATTAAAAGGAAAATAAATTTCTTGCAGACTATGACTTGAATTCTCATTTCTGTGTTGAAAAGTATTTTCGAATTATATAGTATGCTGGGTGATGCAGTGATATCAGTCACTCACCGACTCCTGTGATGGCTTTCACTCGCTGAGTCTTGCCTAACTTTACAGCGATACACTTCAGCACATGTTGAATATCATCTGATGGTGCTTCTAGGTCATACCTCTCTACATAGCTGAAAAGACAATGTTAAAAACAATTGTTTTTAATAAATAACAAGTAGTTATTAAACTGAATGTCTGATGTCTCCTCTGTGATAAAATAAAATTTTTAACTGTATTTGTATGGTCCATGTTAAAAAAGTTTACAGAGGTGTGTTGCCAAGAAGCCATCTGTCAAGCATGTATATTTTGTACCTACCCAAACCTTTGGAGTCGGTTAAGTGAAAAAAGCAGATAATCAGCTATGATATCTTCACCAACCAAGTGGTCCAGTATAGTACCTTTTGGAAAACAAAACAATAATGTCCTTAAAGCTTACATCCAATGAATAGCAATGTTATGCTTACAAGTCAGTCACAACTGGTGTATACAGTGGTCCCCTGGAACCTGGGAGGACCACTGAACTACATAATCTTACCACATAAAGCGAGTTTCATCCCAGTCTCTACATTGTCGATCTTAGGAGGCAGCACGCCCGGTGTGTCAAGCAAATGTATGATGGGTCTTTCACACACCTGATAAAACAAACAGTTTTTCATTTTCTGAGAAAGGCAGAGATTTCCAGGCAATTTCACACACACACAAACAAGAAAGCGTGTGATAGAGCAACACATTCTAGGAATCTTCTTGTAATTCATAGAAGATAAACAAACAGGCACATTTTTTAACTGAACTCGTAAAAAATCTGGAAAAAGCTGGTCTCATTTAAGCACTGGTCTGCTAGGCCCCTCTGACAACTGTCAATCAAAATACCTGTATTTTGGTCAGGACAGCTTTAGTAATTCCAGGTTCACCTCCAACTCTTGAGGCTTTTCCTAAATTCAAAAAGAGTATGCCCATTTAATATTATTTTAAAGAGATAATTTTCACAGACCAAATAGACAGTTGCAAATGTCTTAGAAGTATGTTACCTTTTTTCATGTTTGTTCTTCGTAAAGCGTTAATCATTGAGGATTTACCAACATTTGGCACTCCAATCACCATTATGCAATAACTTCTATTCTGTGCAATGAAGGAAATGTAGTTAATTAATTAGCAACCTCCATATAAGTTCCCCTTGGATAACTGGAAATAACCAAATATAGGCAAATAATTGTAAGTGATTAAACTTGAAAATTAATGCTTCTGGTGAGTAATATTAACTGATGGAAAAAATAAGGCAAATTGTACCTGAAAGTAATTTGGCAAGCTATTTCAACACATCCAGCAATGTTTTATTCCTCCTATACCACAGCAACTTGCTATGAATTATTAAGTTATTAAAGTTAATTATTGTTATTTTTGGTAACTGACTACATATCAAATATAGAAACAATATTAAAGAATATAAGTAACTGCACATCTAAATCTGTCCCTGTGTAAGAGAATGTCTGGGACACACACATTAATATTAACCTTGCCGTTGGAACTATTCAATAACTTTATTCAACACCTTCTGACAAATCTCTATTAAGAACAGTGTTGTGGAATAAATAATTGTAATTAATCTACAAAAAAAAAGAAAAAATGATGAGGAAAAAAAAAAAATTGTACTGCTCACCTCCTCCCTATGGAAACGTGGTGTTGTCTCTGTCAGAATTGGAGCTATCTACAAAAAACAAGCAAAGTTAATAAAGTAAAATATACCAAATTCTACAGATACCTGCTGTTCTGCTCACCTTTGTAATGCTCACATCACTTTGCTTTAGACAGTTAGTAAACAAAACATTCTTAACTCCATCTCTCTCAAGCTGTTTCAGGATACTCTGAAGAAATAAAGATGATTGTATTTATCTGGTCTAAATGATATAAGAATAAGTTAATTTGTTTTATGCAGGTTGCAATACCAATTTGTTTGATGTGTCTGCCAGGTCCATCTTATTTAATATAAGTAAATGTGGACGGACATCGAGGCTCTCTTGAAACAAAGGATTTCTTCCAGAAAATGGTATGTTTGCCAGTTAAGGAAACATTCAGTGTTGTGCGCATTGTAAACATCACACTTTGCCAATGTTAAAATATTATTTCAAATCAGAACAATTAACTGAAAACAATTTTTAGTGAAAAAAAAAAAACACCATCAAAGGCATGGACGAGTTACTGGCTGGAAGATTTGAACCCTTGAAAAGGATATTCTAGCATCATGGATTTCAATGATGCAGTCAATGTTCCTCAGGCTAGCTCTCATCTGCTTGAGTCCTAACAGAGGGAACAGAAACTGATTAGAGAAGAAAAAGACAAACTTCAAGAATTAAAATGTATCAAAAGTTACAGTAGTTGTAGAAATAATACAGGGGTGACTGAAGGGTGTGCAATGAGAAAAATATCATATTACAATACTTTCCTGCATTTCTACAATACATAATGTCCATCATGACATATGTATTATATACATATACAACAATTATACAATATATAATATAATATTACATATTATACTATTGTATTCTATAATATTAATATTGGATTATATGCACACTATATGAACAAAAGTATCGTAACACCTGACTTTCCAAGCGATATGTGTTTCTTTCTCAAACTGTTATCGCAAAGCTGAAGGCTCACATTTGTATAGGATGTTTTTGGATGCAGCAGCATGAAATTTCCCCTTCACTTAAAATAGGAGACCCAAACCTGTTCCAGCATGACAAAGAATATATGCTTCGCATGGGTCGAAGTGGAAGTTCCCCTGTTATAGAGCTCTGACTTTAACCCCACTTCATGGTATAATGAGGGAATAACACACACCTGGCCATGGAACAGCTGAGAAGCCAATTGGCCCATTACTTTTGGTCCCTTAACAAGTGGGAGGCACATATGCAAACTGTTGTAATTCCTACACCGGTTACCTGATTTGGATGTAACTGCCCTCACAATAACGCTGACAGTCTGCAGTTAAAGGACACCTTGTTCGTTTCATTTCAAATCCATTGTGGTGATGTATAGAGCCAAAAATGTTAGAATTGTGTCGATGTCCCAATATTTATGGACCTGACGACTGTAAGTACCTGAATTTACTAACACCCTTGTGTCTGGATGAGCACAAATCTCAACAAGCACACTCCAAAATCTAGTGAAACATCTTCCCAGAAGAGTGGAGGGATTATAAAAGCAAATTAGGACTAAATGTGGAATGGGATGCTGAAAAAGCACATAACATACTTATGACCAGGTGTCCAAACTTTTGCCAATATAGTGTATGTTACATATACAATAACAACAAGTGATATATATATTATTATATTATAATATATAGAATAATCATAGAATATAGAATAATCATGATTGCCAACTTAATCTTCAATTTAAAACTTTTGACAACATATTGCTATTACATATTAACATTTTGCCAAGGCCATGAGATTGGATACAGATACAAAAGATACAATAATGTCTATAGATACAACAATGTCTATAATGTCCCCCCCACCCCAGTGATGGATGAGGGTGATCTTTAGTCAAGAAGCCACGGAGGGTATGGTGATGACCTGTGTATAGTAACAGGCGAGGAAAATCAGTCCTTGAAAAGGATAATATACTTATACCTGAACTTTCAACACAAACCTTTAGCCATATGTCCAGGAAACCAGTGTGCGACCTGTCTCTCTCCGAAATCAAACACAGTCCTGAACTTGGCAGCATTGAGTACAGTAGAAGAGATCCTCATCTTCAAAAGTCAAAAAACTGCTCATACCTCAGTTAGTTATCCTGGGTTAATGAAGCTTACATGCACTGAATAAATGATCCAGTCATAAAACTTAACATTTATTCGTTATAATATGTGCTAAAATACTGCACAGTAAACTAATACTCTGACATTTAAACAGACTGAGCAGAACTGAACATAAACATGCGCTCGGGTGATTTTTGTTCTTCTGTTGTTCTCTCAGGTTATCTGACTGTAATGTGCGCTACCGCCACCTACAGTTTATAGAAAAAACAGGAGTACTTTAATGACAAGAAATTAGACAATGAACCACTACGTTGGACTGTATTTACATTTTACATGAACATTTACGGTATTTAGTGGACGCCCTAATCCAGAGTGACGTCCAAAACATAAATTCATAAAACAAACAGACAATAAGTGCTAGAAAAGTCCGCTCTATAACATTTACAATACTCTAATTTAAAGGAGTGCAATATAACTCATGTATGTACAATATTACCTCTGTGCAATATGTTTAAAAGCGTATCTACTTATTGAAAGTTTTAAAATAGCATTTATGTAAATTATATATATATATATATATATATATATATATATATATATATATATATATATATATATATATATATGTATATATATATATATATATATATATATATATATATATATATATATATATATATATATATAGTGAGGAAAATAAGTATTTGAACACACTGCTATTTTGCAAGTTCTCCCACTTAGAAATCATGGAGGGGTCTGAAATTGTCATCGTAGATGCATTTTTCACTGTGAGAGACATAATCTAAAAAAAAAAAATCCAGAAATCACAATATATGATTTTTTAACTATTTATTTGTATGATACAGCTGCAAATAAGTATTTGAACACCTGTCTATCAGCTAGAATTCTGAGCCTCAAAGACCTGTTAGTCTGCCTTTAAAATGTCCACCTCCACTACATTTATTATCCTAAATTAGATGCACCTGTTTGAGGTCGTTAGCTGCATAAAGACACCTGTCCACCCCATACAATCAGTAAGAATCCAACTACTAACATGGCCAAGACCAAAGAGCTGTCCAAAGACACTAAAGACAAAATTGTACACCTCCACAAGGCTGGAAAGGGCTACGGGGAAATTGCCAAGCAGCTTGGTGACAAAAGGTCCACTGTTGGAGCAATCATTAGAAAATGAAAGAAGCTAAACATGACTGTCAATCTCCCTCGGACTGGGGCTCCATGCAAGATCTCACCTCGTGGGGTCTCAATGATCCTAAGGAAGGTGAGAAATCAATCCAGAACTACACAGGATGACCTGAAAAGAGCTGGGACCACCGTTTCCAAGGTTACTGTTGGTAATACACTAAGACGTCATGGTTTTAAATCATGCATGGCACGGAAGGTTCCCCTGCTTAAACCAGCACATGTCCAGGCACGTCTTAAGTTTGCCAATGACCATTTGGATGATCCAGAGGAGTCATGGAGAAAAGTCATGTGGTCAGATGAGACCAAAATAGAACTTTTGGGTCATAATTCCACTAAACGTGTTTGGAGGAAGAAGAATGATGAGTACCATCCCAAGAACACCATCCCTACTGTGAAGCTTGGGGGTGGTAGCATCATGCTTTGGGGGTGTTTTTCTGCACATGGGACAGGGCGACTGCACTGTATTAAGGAGAGGATGACCGGGGCCATGTATTGCGAGATTTTGGGGAACAACCTCCTTCCTTCAGTTAGAGCATTGAAGATGGGTCGAGGCTGAGTCTTCCAACATGACAATGACCCGAAGCACACAGCCAGGATAACCAAGGAGTGGCTCTGTAAGAAGCATATCAAGGTTCTGGCGTGGCCTAGCCAGTCTCCAGACCTAAACCCAATAGAGAATCTTTGGAGGAAGCTCAAACTCCGTGTTTCTCAGCAACAGGCCAGAAACCTGACTGATCTAGAGAAGATCTGTGTGGAGGAGTGGGCCAAAATCCCTCCTGCAGTGTGTGCAAACCTGGTGAAAAACTACAAGAAACGTTTGACCTCTGTAATTGCAAACAAAGGCTCCTGTACCAAATATTAACATTGACTTTCTCAGGTGTTTAAATACTTATTTGCAGCTGTATCATACAAATAAATAGTTTAAAAATCATACATTGTGATTTCTGGATTTTTTTTTTAGATTATGTCTCTCACAGTGGACATGCACCTACGATGACAATTTCAGACCCCTCCATGATTTCTAAGTGGGAGAACTTGCAAAATAGCAGGGTGTTCAAATACTTATTTTCCTCAGTGTGTGTGTGTGTGTATATATATATATATATATATATATATATATATATATATATATATATATATATATATATATATATATATATATTGTAAGGAAGTGTTTTATCCTCTGTCCCCTTGACAGAATACCCTGAATTCAGCCTTTCCTCTCGATCTCTGCTCTCCTACGTATACGGGGAAGTCTCAATGAAACACACGAGTCAGCTTTCAGAGAGATAAAGATGGTTTTGGCTTGGCTTCGATTCTGGGCAGACACTTAAGTTCCCTTTTTAAGTTCGATATAGAGTGATATTCATCCCAGATTGGTTTCATTTCCACCTATTTTTGATAACTATCACCCATGTAAGAATAACCCCAGCTAGGATCGCCAAAACCTTCATAAATTTGGGAATGTGTAGATTTCAGGTATTCGGACTTAAAGATACCACCACGAGGATAAGTCAGAAATTGAGGTTGTGATTTAGTCCACCCTAAATTGTCTAGCCAGGGGGTAGTATAAAAGGTGAGACCACAACGATTCATCCAGTCCCAAGGGCTTCCTCAGGATCTGGATTAGGATATTTTGTTCCAGAATTACCCATGATCCATTATGGTTACAACTGTCTGACAATGTTAGATACAAAGGTTGGAGGCCAGAGATCGAGACAGATAAGACGGTTTAATAAAATTTATGATGTTTTAAGTTACTGTGACTGCAGAGACGGTTCAGCGCGCGCTACACGACGGTACAACGTCGACAACAAGTTCGCTTACAAATACAAGGTGCGTGCCTACCCATTGAACGGTATGACAAGATACCAAATCAGCACTTACCCGAACGCTGACATCCCGGACGAGCGCCCAAGAAACTGTAAGGAAGTGTTTTATCCTCTGCCGCTTGGGCAGGATTGCCTTTTGTCCCCTGGACAGGATACCCCTTAACTCAGCCTTCCCTTTCGATCTCTGCTCTCGTATGTATTCGGGAAAGTCTCAATGAAACACACAAGTCAGCTTTCAAAGAGAAGTTCCGAAGTTTATTGTCTATTGAGAAAAAGGGAGGGCATGCCATGTGTGTGTGTGTGTGTGTGTGTGTGTGTGTGTGTGTGTGTGTGTGTGTGAACAGAAGAGAAAGTTAGGAGAGACAACTCCACAAGGTTATGTTGAGCCTGCAAAAAAATAGCCTAAAACAGAAATACAGGCACCACTGTGTGTGAACGAGCAAAGTAACACATGCCACAATAAAGAATAGTGGCATTTGGTCATGTTATTCGTTTAGCAGAAGCAACAAAGCGTGGATTAGCCATACCAAAAGGCAACAGTTTGACTTTTCTCACAGCATAAGCGTATAAAGAGAGAATATAGACAAGAACTGAGTGTTCTGGGACTAATCTAGGACTAGTGATCAAGGATATCTTACATATACAGTGAGGAAAATAAGTATTTGAACACCCTGCTATTCTGCAAGTTCTCCCACTTAGAAATCATGGAGGGGTCTGAAATTGTCATCGTAGGTGCATGTCCACTGTGAGAGACATAATCTAAAAAAAAAATCCAGAAATCACAATGTATTATTTTTTAACTATTTATTTGTATGATACAGCTGCAAATAGGTATTTGAACACCTGAGAAAGTCAATGTTAATATTTGGTACAGTAGCCTTTGTTTGCAATTACAGAGGTCAAACGTTTCCTGTAGTTTTTCACCAGGTTTGCACACACTGCAGGAGGGATTTTGGCCCACTCCTCCACACAGATCTTCTCTAGATCAGTCAGGTTTCTGGCCTGTCGCTGAGAAACACGGAGTTTGAGCTCCCTCCAAAGATTCTCTATTGGGTTTAGATCTGGAGACTGGCTAGGCCACGCCAGAACCTTGATATGCTTCTTACAGAGCCACTCCTTGGTTATCCTGGCTGTGTGCTTCGGGTCATTGTCATGTTGGAAGACCCAGCCTCGACCCATCTTCAATGCTCTAACTGAAGGAAGGAGGTTGTTCCCCAAAATCTCGCAATACATGGCCCCGGTCATCCTCTCCTTAATACAGTGCAGTCGCCCTGTCCCATGTGCAGAAAAACACCCCCAAAGCATGATGCTACCACCCCCATGCTTCACAGTAGGGTTGGTGTTTTTGGGATGGTACTCATCATTCTTCTTCCTCCAAACACGTTTAGTGGAATTATGACCCAAAAGTTCTATTTTGGTCTCATCTGACCACATGACTTTCTCCCATGACTCCTCTGGATCATCCAAATGGTCATTAGCAAACTTAAGACGTGCCTGGACATGTGCTGGTTTAAGCAGGGGAACCTTTCGTGCCATGCATGATTTCAAACCATGACGTCTTAGTGTATTACCAACAGTAACCTTGGAAACGGTGGTCCCAGCTCTTTTCAGGTCATTGACCAGCTCCTCCCGTGTAGTTCTGGGCTGATTTCTCACCTTCCTTAGGATCATTGAGACCCCACGAGGTGAGATCTTGCATGGAGCCCCAGACCGAGGGAGATTGACAGTCATGTTTAGCTTCTTCCATTTTCTAATGAATGCTCCAACAGTGGACCTTTTTTCACCAAGCTGCTTGGCAATTTCCCCGTAGCCCTTTCCAGCCTTGTGGAGGTGTACAATTTTGTCTCTAGTGTCTTTGGACAGCTCTTTGGTCTTGGCCATGTTAGTAGTTGGATTCTTACTGATTGTATGGGGTGGACAGGTGTCTTTATGCAGCTAACGACCTCAAACAGGTGCATCTAATTTAGGATAATAAATGTAATGGAGGTGGACATTTTAAAGGCAGACTAACAGGTCTTTGAGGGTCAGATTTCTAGCTGATAGACAGGTGTTCAAATACTTATTTGCAACTGTATCAAACAAATAAATAGTTAAAAAAATCATATATTGTGATTTCTGGATTTTTGTTTTTAGATTATGTCTCTCACAGTGGACATGCACCTACGATGACAATTTCAGACCCCTTCATGATTTCTAAGTGGGAGAACTTGCAAAATAGCAGGGTGTTCAAATACTTATTTTTTTCACTGTATATATATTTGCAGATGCCCTTTTCCAGAGCAACTTACATTAATCTCATTTATAAAAGGGGTGCACGAGAAACCCTTGTGTCTCGGTTTTTATAATTACAAAACACTTCGATATAATAGCACCCTTCACTGTCTCTCTCTAGCTTCTCTTTCTGCTTTTCCAACAGCACGTTCATTTCGGAAGCCACGCCTCTCCCATATCGCTGATATGGTGCATATCGCTGATTGGTGCATCAATTTTATGAAACACCTATGAAAAATCACCTGTTACGGAGTGGGTCTTGTACGTGTTGCTGAGGTGTCCAGACATTTTTTTGGTAAGTAAAAAAACCCCCTAAAAAATCCAGGTGAATTGATGTGCAAATACAGCATGTTACGGAAGCGCATTGCATTCACAAAGAGAGAAAAAATCACAGAAAAGATCTCATAATTATGACTTAATATCTCATAATAATGTGCTCCTGATCTCATAATTATGACTTAGTATCTCATAATTATGACTTAGAATCTCAAAATTTATTCACAAATCAGGATCTCAAACTTATGAGATCCTGAATAAAAAAAAAAAAAACCTTAAAAGAGTTGTAGGCTGATTTATCTTAAGTTTGTAATCTAGCGTACCAGTGTAAATGTATTCATTGCTAGAGACTCAAAGCACTTTTGTATGTCGCTCTGGACAAGGACGTCTGCTAAATGGCGTAAATGTAAATGTAAGGTGGGTCCCCCCACATACATTTGTCAGATACTACCGGCTTGATGTTATCCAGACCCCAGTAACTGAGGCATTTTAGTCCTGATTGGCCAACCCAGTTTATTCATGTTATTAAGCATGTTAGTTTGTACCCTCACTATTCACCAAAATTACTTCAATAAATAAACATCAATATGTATACTTCTACATGCTGCCTGCATGTTGTGGGTTATCAGGGTTCTAGCAAGCATGTTAACACATGTCCTGCTTTCATGGCTAGATTTTCTTTCTCACTTTGTATGGGGTCTGCTACTGTGTGATGTGCCAAGCATCACCTTTTTGGGTCCTCTGTCTTGCAGGGCCTCGCTGTGAGTGTATTGGTCAACCGGATAGCTGTCCATATCTCCCAAAGTTGGATCTCGAACACAAGATGATGAAAGAGAACGATACGCTACTGTTCGTAACCCTGGTTCTCTGAAAAATCGAGTGGAGAGATCCACTAAGTTTGCCCTGCTTGCTGCACGAGAAACGAATATGCTCACCGAGGAAAGGTAGTGCGTGCCATTGGATGCTTCTGCAGAGGTCAGGTACGGATGCTCTTCCCATAGTTGGATTTTCCACTCTATGTTTTAGAGAACCGGGGTAATAAAACAGTAATCTATTGTTTCGTGACAACACATATTACTAGTGTACAAAAGGCACTATTTCGTTCTCTTATTTTTTTCTTTTAATTTACAGTATTTATAGGAATGCATTACTTAGAATAAATGATAAGTAAATGACTTAGAATAATAATCTATCTATCTATCTATCTATCTATCTATCTATCTATCTATCTATCTATCTATCTATCTATCTATCTATCTATCGATCTATCTATCGATCTATCTATCTATCTATCTATCTATCTATCTATCTATCTATCTATCTATCTATCTATCTATCTATCATCATTTTACTACACTATAAATTGTAGCAACTCAAAGCTGCAGCAGGCTCCCTGTAATTTGCAAGTTATATCCCAGTTTAATGTACTTAAATATGATGTTCTAGTACAATGAAAAGATAACTAATAATAATAACAATAATAATAATAATAATAAAAATATAACAATAATAATAATAATAATTAATAACAACAATAACATCAACAGCAACAATAATTTAAATCATACAACCATATCACATCTATTTTTTAACAAATAAATAAAAGGTGCTGTACAAATAAATTAATAAATAAAAAAATAAAAAAATAAAATAAAATAAAACACAATTGCAATTCTATATTTTACCAGCCCATACATCAAATTAACACATCCTTTAGTTTGTATTATGTCTTTATGGCTTACATATTTTGCCGAAAGAACATGCAATTTCTTATTACAATGTTAAATGCAGGATGGAGAATAAGAATTGTGTCATTTTCATAGCAGTATTTTTTGGCAACATTATTAATATTAAATGATTGGTTGGATGGATGATTTAATAATGAAAATGATAATTCCTGCCAGCACTGCTTCTACTTCTGGCTGGTGTCCACTCAAAATGCAAGAATATGCCATTAACAGTTTAATTGTATAGATCTCATTCCTTATCCACCTCTGTTCAATTACGCATGTTAGAATTAAATTATGTTAAATTTATACAAATTAAATTAATACTACAAACACATCTTACATGTATTGATGTCTGCAAGCTTTTATACTTATATGACTTTTATGACCTCCTTCATGCCTTTTCTGTTTAATAAGATGAGAGCTTGTGCATTTTGTTTGTTCAAACAAAGGCAAGGGTTAAATAAAGGTCTTACGGGAGACAGATATTCTATTGCAAACAAATGGAGCAATTTCATTGTGTCTGCATCATAAAAAGATACTGTTCCTTTCTCAATTTCCACATTGACTCCAACTTTCTGAATCTCCTTTTCCACTTCTAACATAATGTCTTTATTGCCATTACATACAAGATATCTTCCATTACCATTATAGATGTAGCAGATCTTGTTCAAAATGTTTCTCTCAGGAGTTGCATTCTTTTTTCCTGTTTGTGTACCTGACCCATATGATAGACCAATTAGCCAGTACGGTTTCTCCCAGACTGCCGTCTCCCAGTAATGAGAGCCAGTGAGAAATGATTCCTTGGCAAGAATACTATAGTCAGTGCTGAAATGTTCTTTGTCTTTGCTTTCCTGTGTGTTTAGTTTGCTCCATTGAACCTCCAGCAGGTCTGAGGAAACTTTCAAATTAGGGTGTGCTGTATCTACATCTAAATGTATGGCCCTCATGTCTGGAAAAAAGAAATCATAGTATGCTCATATATCATCATTAAAGAGGTTAGGAATGTTTTTTTAATATGTAATAGCACATACTTGCCCATAGTCGCTTAGTTATTTGGAACACAGTTTCATAAAAGGTTTCAACCAGCTGTTGTACTGTTTCCATCTTGCATGTGTGTATATTCACTAATGGCAGTGGTGTTGGTTTCAAATTTGCACTGCTACATGAATTAAAAAAAAAGAATTGTCTTTGTATTTATGATTTTTTTTAACAATATGCAAAGATTTTACTTTAAATAACAAAATAAGGTTTAGCCAATATATTTTACTCACCTGAATGTGTGCCTTTTAAAATGCTGCAAAAGGAAAATATTTGCATCATCTCCAAATAATAATAATTTAAAAAATCAAATTATTCATATAAAAAGCATATTCAGTAGAAAGTTTGTCATAGTACCTTCAGGAATTTTAGCTGATCATTTTCTTGCAGAAGTGCTTTGCTTTCACTTAATATTGAATTCAGGTCTTTTATTTGCTGCTCTAAAAACTCTCTTTTAGACAACAACCACTTCTGAGTGTAATCTTTTTCCATTTCTATAATATCAATCATCAGCTGTTGATCCTTTACAATCAAGGCTTTCATTTGGCTGTATATTTCTGCTATCTTGACTCTGCATTCTTTAGCAGATGACTGGAAAACACAGAAAAAAAATCTTATGTATCAGGAAAAAGAAAGATATGGTTGAAAGCTTATTGTGATTGAATTAAACAGCATGGAGACACAAGACTCAAAGTTACATTGATATAAAAAATAGTGACTTAAAACAAATAGAAAGAAATTCTACAGCATCTTTATATGTTAGATGAACATTTACAGATGTCTCTGAAACTAGACGCTGCAGGTCCTCTAAAGCACACTCAGTCAGGTGTCTGGTATGCAGCAGCTCTGCATCTCTTTCCTCCAGCGCTTTCTAAAGAGACTCTCAGAGAGCCAGAAAAGATAAGAATACATAATTAGGCTCCTGATTATGATCTGTAAATCTTTTTTCATTTTTTTATTTTAGGGTAAAAGAGGAAGTGCTGATACAAATCAGTGTGTACAAACACAGTTCAATGTGTGTCCTCCATACAAAAAATAAATATTTTTTCTGGAACTTTTAAAATTGATAAATAAAACTGTTGAAAGATGAAACCTAATAGAAACCGACAATTTAATGTTGTAATGTTGTAGTTTATAGTTATAGTACAGTATACCCATAGTAACACATTGTCTTCTACCTTGAAACCCAAGCATGCATCTTTCAGCTGTAAGATCCTGTGGCCCTTATGTGTCCCGAACAACACACAGAGAGAGCATACAGCAGTCTGGTCATCCTGGCAAAACAGCCTCTTCTCCTCTTTATGCTCCTGACACTTATAAGTAAGCAGATCTTCGGTCAGATCAATAAGTGTGTGTCCTCTCAGCGGCTCCCTGTTCTGATGACAGAGAGTATGAGCTGAACACAGCAAAGCATCACAGTTCAGACAGTTTTTCACAGCCACTGAAGATCTCTCAATGCACTGATCACACATGATGTTTGATGCAGATGCGGTATGTTCTTCCACATGTCCATAAGTGCTAGTGGGCTGTACTTGTTGCTCCACTTTTGTGTTAAAGTTGAGCTTCAGATCAGATGGAAGGAAGATCTGGCATTCAGGACAGAATCGTGGTCCTGCCTCTGTGTCATCGTCCAAGTCCCAAACGATAAGGATGCAGGACCGACAGAAGTTGTGTCCACAGGGAAGACATATGGGTTTTGTAAAAACATCCACACAGATTGGACATTTTAGTGCTCGTTCTGTAACCTCCATGTCCACTCTTGCTGAAGACCCTCTACTGAATGAACTGTGCCGAATTTCCATAAATGTTTTAGAGCTGATGCTCAGGTTTCAGTACTATTGTGTGATGCATGGATCAGTTTCCCACCTGCATTTTTGTAAGATAATTTCAAATACAGTTATTTTTGCAATCACTTTGGTATTAATTTCAGAAACCTTTATGCCATTTTTCAAAACTCTGAACACAAACTAAAAAGCTAAATCTTTTTTAATACAATGTACATAAACCAAAGATCATTTGTTCATTGAGCTGAAGTCATCTTTTCAAAATGACACAATTTTGTATAAAACTTTTGTCCATTAAAAATGCAGTTCACACATTACCTTTAAAATGACTTTCTATACTGTACATTTCATTTTAATAATAAAATTATAAATTGATTCAACTACTCACAATGGTACAATTGGGTGCTGTGTAACGTGAATTTAAAAGAGAATGCAATGATTTGCAAATCTTATAAACCCATATCTTATTCACAGTAGAACATAAAAAACACAGTTTAAACTGAAGAAATGTACAATTTTAAAGAATAAATAGGATCATATTACATTTACTGCATCTGACAGATGCCCTTATCCAGAGTGACTTACACTTATCTTATTTATATAACTGAGCAGTTAAGGGTTAAGGGTCTTGCTCAAGGGTCCAGCAGTGGCAGATTGCTGGTGGTTACATTTTAAGTCACAACCTTTCGGAAAGAAAAAAAATCATTTGATGGTAAAAATATGTCCCAGAAAAAGTTGGGATGGGGCAACAAAAGGCTGGAAAAGTAAATGTTGCTGAAAAGAAACAGGAACATTTTCCAACTAATTAGATTAATTGGCAACAGGTAGGTAATAAGATTAGGTATGAAAAGAGTATTCAATATAAACACTGGAAAAAGTCTTTTGGAACAGATGAAACTGTGGGACATTTTCAGAATACTGGACCTCAACATAATATTCAGAAATAATTGTCTGTGTACACAGTTTACCTTCCATCCACAAAGGCAGGTTAAAGTTCTATCATGCAAATAAACCATTTGTGAAAATGATCCATAAACACTTCCAAAGTCTGTTTAAAATGGACTGAGGCTGAATAGAAAATTGGTCAGACGGATGGAAATTATTTTTGGATGCTGCATCTTCTGGGCTATAGTGCTTGTTGAACACTGAGTTCAAAATCTTGCATCTCTGATGGTATGGATGCAAATGAATGCCTCCAAAAAATTCCACTAACTGGTTTCCTCAGTTCTCGGATGTATACAGGTTGTTTCCAGACGTATAGGGGATTCTACATGGTAAACATGGCCCTGTGCCGACTTTTTTGAGAAGTGTTGCAGCCATTAAATTCCTAATTAACTTACTTTCTCCTTAAAATGGTACATTTTAAACATTTTAAATATCTTCTATGATCTATTGTAAATAAAATATGGTCTAAGGAGATTTGCAAATTGTTGCATTCTGTTTTTATTAACATTTTACCCAGCGTCTCAACTTTTTTGGAACTGGAGTTGTAAATAACTGTTGCATTAATCTTAATGCATAGTTTATGGAAACAATGGGAACGAACAATATTTAATGCTTAAATCATGAAGGTTTCAGGAGAACTAATTAGACTGCAACGTTAATGGATGTAATATTTTATCATCATTCTTTATTAGACACTATTTCCATTGTTTATGTCGAGCTTATCACAGGGCCTTGTAATTGCTTTTCCAAAAGCGGCAAAGCTTTACTTATGATTGATTTCACATAGTGGTATGAGTACAGGTGCATCTCAATAAATTAGAATATCATTAAAAAGTTGATTAATTGTAGTAATTTTAGTAAAAAGAATTTTTTTAATTTCTTTTCTCATTCTGTAATACTTCTTCTTCTTCTTTCAGCTGCTCCCATTAGGGGTCGCCACAGCGGATCATCCGTCTCCATACCACCCTGTCCTCTACATCTGCCTCTTTCACACCAACTACCTGCATGTCTTCCCTCACCACATCCATGAACCTCCTCCTTGGCCTTCCCTTTTTTTCCTTCTACCTGGTGGCTCCATCTTCAGCATTTTTCTACCAATATAATTCATGTCCCTTCTCTGCACATGTCCAAACCATCTCAATCTCGCCTCCCTCACCTTGTCACCAAAACATCCTACATGTGCTGTCCCTCTAATAAACTAATTTCTAATCTTGTCCATCCTCGTCACTCCCAACGAAAACCTTAACATCTTCAGCTCTGCTACCTCCAGCTCCACCTCCTGTCTTTTACTCAATGCCACTGTCTCTAATCCATACAACATCGCAGGTCTCACCACAGTCCTATAAACTTTCCCTTTCATTCTTGCAGATACCCTACTATCACAAATCACTTCTGTCACTCTTCTCCACCCACTCCACCCTGCTTGCACTCTTTTCTTTACTTCTCTAACACACTCTCCATTACTTTGCACTGTTGACCCCAGGTACCTGAACTCCTCCACCTTCTCCACCTCTTCTCCCTGCAACCGCATCACTCCACTGCCCTCCCTCTCATTCACACACATGTACTCTGTCTTGCTCCTACTGACTTTCATTCCCCTTCTCTCCAGCGCATATCTCCACCTCTCCAGGCTCTTCTCAACCTGCTCTCTACTCTCACCACAAATCACAATATCATCTGCAAACATCATAGTCCAGGGAGACTCCTGTCTGACCTCGTCCGTCAACCTGTCCATCACCACTGCAAACAGGAAAGGGCTCAGGGCCGATCCTTGATGCAGTCCAACCTTCACCCTGAACCAGTCTGTCGTACCTACTGCACACTTCACTGCCGTCACACTGTCCTAATACATGTCCTGCACCACCCTCACATACTTCTCTGACACACCTGACTTCCTCATACAATACCACAACTCCTCTCTCGGCACTCTGTCGTACGCTTTCTCTAAATCCACAAATACACAATGCAGCTCCTTCTGTCCTTCTCTATACTTCTCCATCAACATCCTCAAAGCAAATAAGGCATCTGTGGTGCTCTTCCTCGGCATGAAACCATACTGTTGCTCACAGATGGTCACCTCTTCTCTCAGCCTGGCTTCCACTACTCTTTCCCATAACTTCATGGTGTGACTGATCAACTTAATTCCCCTGTAGTTACTGCAGGTCTGCACATCTCCCTTATGCTTAAAGATCGGTACCAGCACACTTCTTCTCCATTCCTCAGGCATCCTCTTCCCTTCCAGAATCCTGTTAAACAATCTGGTTAAAAACTCCACTGCCAACTCTCCTAAACATCTCCACGCTTCTACCGGTATGTCATCTGGTCCAACCGACTTTCCACTCTTCATCCTCTTAATCGCTGCTCTCACTTCCTCCTTACTAATCCTATCTACATCCTGCTTCACCAACTCCACATCCTCCAACCTTCTCTCTTTCTGATTTTCCTCATTCATCAGCTGCTCAAAATACTCCCTCCATCTTCTCAACACACTCTCCTCATTAGTCAACACATTTCCCTCTCCATCCTTTATTGCTCTAACTTGCAGTACATCCTTCCCAGCTCAGTCCCTCTGCCTGGCCCATCGGTATAAATCCTTTTCTCCTTCCTTAGTGTCCAACCTCTTATACAGCTCATCATATGCCTTTTCCTTGGCTTTCGCCACATCCCTTTTTACCTGCTGCCGCATCTCCTTGTACTCCTGCCTACTTTTCTCATCACTCTGTCGATCCCACTTCTGTTTTGCCAACCTCTTTCCCCTAATGCTCTCCTGCACTTCCTCATTGCACCACCACGTCTCCTTGTCTTGCTTTCTATTTCCAGATGTCACACCAAGTACTTTTCTAGCTGCCTCCCTCATCACTCCTGCAGTAGTTGCCCAATCATCCGGCACCTCTTCACCACCACCAAGCCCCTGTCTGACCTCTTCCCTGAACCTCACACTACACTCTTCCTCCTTCAGTTTCCACCATCTTATTTTTCTTTCAATCCTTACTTTCCTCTTCTTCTTCTTCGCCTCCAAAACCATCCTACAGACCACCATCCGATGCTGTCTAGCTACACTGTCCCCCGCCAACACCTTACAGTCTCCAATCTCCTTCAGGTTGCATCTCCTACACAGAACATAATCCACCTGTGTGCACCTTCCTCCACTCTTATACGTCACCCTATGATCCTCCTTCTTCTTAAAATACGTGTTCACCACTGCCATTTCCATCCTTTTAGCAAAATCTACCACCATCTGCCCTTCCACATTCCTCTCCTTAAAACCATACCTACCCATCACCTCCTCATCACCTCTGTTACCTTCACCTACATGCCCATTAAAGTCTGCCCCAATCACCAATCGTTCTTTCCTAGGTACACCATCTACCACTTCATCTAATTCACTCCAGAATCTTTCCTTCTCCTCCATCTCACAGCCAACTTGTGGAGCATAGGCACTGATGACATTTATCATCATCCCTTCAACCTCCACCTTCACGATCATCACCCTATCAGAAACTCTCTTCACCTCCACTACACTCTTACTGTACTCTTCCTTCAGAATCACCCCTACACCATTTCTCTTTCCATCCACACCATGATAAAACAGTTTAAACCCACCTCCAATGTTCCTGGCCTTACACCCTTTCCACTTGGTCTCCTGAACACACAGCATATCTACCTTTCTCCTCTCCATCATATCAGCTACCTCTCTCCCTTTACCAGTCATAGTACCAACATTTAAAGTACCAACCCGAACCTCTACTCTCCTACACTGCTCCTTTTCCTGCCGTCTCTGTAGACGTCTTCCTCCTCTCCTTCTCCTCCTTCGGCCAACAGTAGCCCAATTTCCACCGGTACCCTGTCGGCTAACGATACCTGTGGCGGTCGTTGTTAACCCGGGCCTCGACCGATCCGGTATGAAATTCTCATTTGTGATCCGCATATTTGATTTGGCACATGTTTTACGCTGGATGCCCTTCCTAACGCAACCCTCCCCATTTACCCGGGCTTGGGACCGGCACTAAGAGTGCACTGGCTTGTGCCCCCCTAATGGCTGGGTTCTCATTCTGTAATACAGTATATGTATTTTATTTGTATTACTTTTTAGATGTTTAATTGAGAAATGTAGTACTCTTTATGTAACACTAGGGGCGCCGTACAGCTTAGCAGCCTTTAAATCGGTGTAGACAAAAACCAGAAGAAATGCAGCTTATGTTTATACTATTGGCGCGAATCTGTGATACCAATGGATGTGAACATACTTTAAACGTGTCTGTGTGGATACAATAGTGTTTCTGTCGGATGGAATAAAAGATCAAAGTTTGTTTTTGTTCGCGGTTTGGACGATTGATTTTTTTACTGCGTGACACTCGTGATATTTGTGCTTAAAACCCGAACAAGATGAGAAGGAGCTGAGCTGAGCTGATCTGATCTGATCTGCCTCATGCTGACTTGAGACCGCTTGTCCTTTATAAGCTCTAATATTGAAACCTCCTGAATAACTATTCTCCTACATGTCAACCATGTCGAAAATTAAGTGCAGGAAAAGCACGGTGAGTGCCGATTTACCCGCTCAGTTTGATTGTAAACACGTGCTTGAGTTTGCACACGCTGGGAATAACAAGCTAAAACGACGATGGGGATAAACTAGGGAAACTTTCTTTTTTTTCTATTGCAGATGAGCAGTGGACTGCATTCAGACATTTCCGCATTTTTCTCCAAGGTAAATAATTTCCTCACTCACTAGCCCATTGCTTTATTTTGGCCATCGTGGCATCGGGTCCTGTCCCAGAAACGCTAAGCATGAGGTGGGCATACACCCGGTATGGGTCACAAGGCAGGGCACCAAACACACTAGAAATGAGGAGTCAGCTCACTTTTGACTTAATTTTGTGAGGCGCTAGGATTCCTGAGGAAACCCACACAGACAGAGAATGAGAACATGAGAGACACACTGATTGAACTATTTCCAGATACATTCCTAAATAAATATCAGCTGCAAAGGTGATTAATTATGGGCCTTTTGTAATGATCTTTTATTTATTCTGACCAGCATCTGACTGACAAGCAGCATGATGGTGTGATCCAAGTCTCTAAACTCTCTTCAAACTCATTTTCAGTTTTGTGTGTGTCAGTCTGAATGTTGAAACATTTTAAATCTATGGGCCACAGGACTTTTGTTATAGTCAAATTGGGGGAGTGTTAAATCATCGTAAATCACGTGTCATTTGAATACATCTACTGCATGGCAGTGTGTAACAATGCAGAGTATTTACTTTAAAATTTGTCCTTGAGCTTAATAAGCATGTGTATATAAGCAATGTGGAATCACTTTAATGTCTTTTATAACTGCCTTTTGTAAACATCGATAAGGAATGTTTTAATCCTCTTTTCTATTTATAAAAAAAAAAAATCTGGTAATTAAACTTCAAGAGAGTGTGATTTCATATTTTTAAATTGTACCCTTTAATATTTTCACAGGTACTCCCCAAATCCTCAAATCCTGGTACAACCATTCGGGTGAAAGAAGAGGTCACAGATATTATGCAGACCTGTGATAGGCAGGACACAAGGTTTCCTCTCTCCCCCCTCACCATCCCTGAGACCCCTGAAAGTGAAAAAAAGCATCACTGCCTAAAACAGCCCTTTTCTGTGGGTCCGTGCTCCCCTGTGTCCCGTAGTCCACATTCCCGAGGCCTTGCCTGCAAGACCAAACTCTTGTATAGCAGATTACTGCAGCCACAGAATGAAACAAGCCCAAAATCAGGTGGTACATTCGAAGCAGAGAACTGTATTGGTCAATTTGGTTCAGTGAAGCGGCTGATTCATGGTTTGGAGTCACAGCCGAAAGCCAAGCGCCCCAGAACAGGGCAAGTACTGAAAAGTGTTAAACAAGAATCTTTCTCTGAGGGAGATGAAATAAGCAAATTTCTTCTAAATATTCATGAATCTGCAAATTTGAAAGATAAGACATTAATGAAAGGCTTCTCAAAGAACATTGAGAAAAAGTTGGACAAAGCTGTCAAGACACTATCTGTAAAGAACTGTTTAATAACAACTGTACCTGGTAAGATTCTGGGAAATATGACTTCAGAGAAAAAGAATGGTGCCCCAGAATCAGTCACAAATTTACCACCAATCAGCCATCGTAAAATAAGCTCCAGTGAGGATGAAAAAGAGAACACCCCTCTTATTACTGAGCCAAGCACAGACTACACTGAAATATCCAGTGATAATCAGTCAGATCTTGTGGTGTCTTACACTTCATGGGTGTGCAACAATGATGGTGAAAAGGAGAAATCGAAACAAGTTAACAACCTTGATGATAAAGAAAAAGCCATCACATCTGCTGAAGAGAACCTCAATATACTGGATGACAGCTGGTTTAATGACCAAATGGAGCAAAGTTTCCAAGAGCCAGAGCATAAAAAATCCAAAATTGAGTATGTTATGTTGTGTGTGTGTGTTCCATGTGTGTGTTTATGGATTAATGAAGATGAATCTTTGATCTCGTTAGGTTGGTAATGCATTACCTAAAAATTGCATTAATTAAATGTTATTTACTGAATTGGTTACTGATAAGTCATAAACCATAGTACTATTGACATTGTTGAACATGACATTCATTCCTTATAATGTAAATTACTGGATTATACTAATATGCTTGTTTTTTAAATGCTAACCCACTACACAGCCCAAATTTTGGTAGTAACAAATGTTAATTAAGGCATTATTTAGGTTTGAAAATTAGACATGATTTTATTCTGTATATTGGTTAATGCAGACGTAAATGATTTGGGTTCTTAATAGAAAAAAAAAGCTCACTTTTTCACTCACTAGCTATCAGCTCACTGACTATCTTGGTAAATTATAGTTACATACTGAAGATGATGTTCATGAATATTAATTCAGCAAATCGTTTCACATTAGAGAATCTTAATGTTAATTAAGGTTTAGCCGTTCAAACAGAAGCATGACCTATCTTTCTCTGCCTTGTAGAAAGAAAGAAAGCATTCCTGAGCATGTCATTCTTTCTTCTGGACTCCATAACCGGTACTGGGTTCTTGATGTGCAAGAAGCCACTGGAGCCCAAGGCTACATTGAGAAGCATTTAACCATCACGTGTTCCAAATCATCGCACCCTACAGAGACCTGCGTTCTAAAGGATGGCTGGTAGAAAAATTCTCACTGTAAAGAAAGATATTATCTAAAAACCTGTACTTTTTTGTTTAATAGGCTAATTTTTTTATTTTATTATTTCTTACTTAAGGGAGAATACTCCAGTTGCTGTTGGGGACATTGTTCATCTGGAAGGGGAGTGTGTTTCTGGCTATTGGGTGATTGATAGGAACTCTGGTTATCTAGTGCTTCTTCCTGATGTGCTCATCTCCGGGACCAGCGTAGCTAACAGTGTCCGCTGTATGAGACGTGCTGTACTTGGAGAGATGTTTAAGGTGAGAGTGTTTTGCATTGTAAAGAACCTGGAATATTTGATGCATTAAAAAATTTGCATGCATTTCCTTTGGACCAAATCTCCTCTTGCTTTAGTGGGTTTTCAACTTTTCAGTTGCAGATCCAGTTTTCCTGAACCCAGATTGCTTAAATGCACGCAAAAGATAGATTTGTTGCAGATTAATTCATACATGTAAAAATGATCAATATTTTACTTCTAGAGTTTGGACGGTGGAAGCAAGCAGATGCTGAATGGGACTATAGTTCATGATATCTTTCAAAAAGCTGCAATGTCTTTAGACTTTTCTGCTGGAAATCTAGAGAAGTTTGCCAGTGAAGCCCTGCTCAACCCAAACTACCTCGGACAAATGTAAAAGGCATTAAGCGATATAATATTATTTAAAGCACCTTATGAGCTGTATTCAGGTAAATGTAGGTGTTTGTTTATGCACATGTGTCTATATATTCTTTGACTAGGTATAGTCTAAAACTGACTCAAGCAGATATGAAGCAGGAGGTGGATGAATACCTTCCAGCAATTGCTGAATGGGCCAAAGACTATCTCCATACCTCTGCACAGGCCAGACAGAAACAACTGACTTTCAGGCTGTAAGCATTATTCTCCATTTTTATTCAATAAAGTTTTATCAGAATGGAAAATAAAGATTAAATGGAACTTAATCAGGGACTGTCTTGCTGTAATTGTCTATGAAATAAAAACAAAATGACCAAATACTTTTTCTTTGAAGGTTTCTTCCTAGGTAGTAATTATTATTCTCATAGTTTGTGTTATGTGTACATATGTTTGTGTCCTCAGCCCCAGTGATGGCGCTTTAAGCAGGCAGGACTCAGCCTGCAGCATCACGGTCACTGATTTTGTGGACATTGAAGAGAACATCTGGTCTCCAAGGTTTGGATTGAAGGGAAAAATTGATTTGACAGCCGGCGTACGGATCCAACGGCGAGGCAGGAGGCATGTAGACAAAATTGTGCCACTGGAGCTAAAGACCGGAAAGGAATCTAACTCCATTGAACATCGTAGTCAGGTAAAAGACTTGAAAACCTAGCTGAACATGTTCCCCTTTTGAAACATGTATTAAGTCAGACTAGACAGTTTGGGAGTTTATTTATTTTTTTGTTTGTTTGTTTTTTTCTTTCTTATTTTCTTAATTTTTTTAATTAAAATAATTACATACCTATGTATCCACATTAGCATCACTTTTTAAAGCAAAAAAAATATCAGTTTAGAAGGTGTTTTTTTTTTTTTTTTTTTTTTTTTTTCTCACGTGGATAGCGATCCCCACACATTCATATAATGAAAAGGTCATACAACATCTAAGAGAATGCAATAAACAGCTAGGGTCACATTCATTCATTAAAGCAAATGAACATTAATTCTAAAATACCTATATTGTATATATGTCCATGTTCAGATATGTCCAAAAATATTTATCATTTTAGGTTATCTTATATACTCTTATGAGCACTGAGAGACGGACAGATGCTGAGGCTGGCTTTCTTGTTTACTTGAAGACTGGCAATCTACACCCTATAGTGGGCAACCACATGGACAGAAGAGGTTTGTATCATCTATACAGAATACACAAGAGAGTAATCAATTGTTTAAAGGTGAGGAGGTGATTGTCATGGCTCTCTTGTAATGGTTTGGCCTTCAATGCTGACAGCTATGATTCATCTGATCAGAGAAACATTTGGTCAGTGAGGCACTTCATGCTCTGTAAATCAGAGGGAAATTTAATGAGAACTCTGAGATGAGACCCAATTACAAGAAATGAATGGTCTCCACATGCGTGTCAGTTTTTTCTGCATGTCAGTTCTGATATTGATGTTTTTTTCTTGGTCTTTACAGAGCTGATCAAACTGAGGAACTCACTGGTTCAACATCTTAGCAACAGTCTCATCAAGAAGGAGGGCAAAAGCCGAATGGCATGTTTACCTGAAGTCATCTCTGACCAGCAAGCCTGCAAGTATTGCCCACAGAGAAGAAATTGTGCACTTTATAGCAGGTACTGCACACCTCCATAATGCAGTTTGTACAATATGCAGTATTGCAAGTTACTTGCAAACATGTTATGCTGGACAGTTCTCATACATTTGCTTATTTTTTTTTTACATCATGACTAATAATATTTTTAATAATATTTTTTTAATAACCTGGGTTTGAGAAAGGCACTATATAAATTAAACTTTGCTTTACAAATATCACATTTATTTCCTTGGGCTTATTTGAATAGCAAGAGACTATTTCTCACCTGCTATGATACAAAAAAAACTATTAACCATTAGTGTCTATTCCTAGACACTAGTTTTGAGTTATTACAGAATAACTTTTTGGAATATACTCTGAATTGTAATGGACTGTTCTCCCAGCCTTGGTTTATTTTGATGTTTTAGGGGTAGGCGCTGGTTCCCTTGTGACACTGCCCAGAATAAAACAGTTACTTAAGTTGAATAAATGAATTAAAGATTTAAAAATCAAAGTTTATTTCAAATGTACATTCATAGAAGGTATAAAAGTGCATTGAAATGAGATGCAGCATCTCCATATAAAATATGTAGGCTATATAAAAATGCACATGGTGTATTGCGAAATGCAGCAAGTATGTCTATATCTGTATATACATCTGTATGTACATGTGTATATAAACAATATGCACATCTTCTGGACTGTGTGCTTGTTTTGTGTTTAGAGCTGTGGAGAAGGCTTCCGTTGCATGTCCTTCTGAAGATCCTCAGGCTTTCTTACAGCATGAGAGTGAACATCTAAATCAGCTTCACCTACAGTACTTTAGTCACTGGTTGTTGCTCTGCAGCTTGGAAGCACTCACCATCGAGAGCAAGAGAGGACGTCGTAACATCTGGCTCCAGTCTGCTCAGGAGAGGTTGGCATAGAGATGAAGAGAATACTGTTATTTATTTATTTGTTTTATTATTTGCATTTGGCAGTAAGAGCCTGATGGCTTACTTGGCGTTTTCGTGGCAGTTTATTTTTACGGGGTCGGGTTGATGGCTCAACGCCCACTCTCCTCCTTTCGCAGCCAGAGTTGAGACCTTTCATTGCAGAGTACTTTAATACTGATCTTTAGGGATATATCTTCTTCTTCTTCTTTCGGCTTCTCCCATTAGGGGTCACCACAGTGGATCATCCGTCTTCATACCCCCAATGCCACTGTCTCTAAACCATACAACATCGCAGGTCTCGCCACAGTCCTATAAACTTTCCCTTTCACTCTTGCAGATACTCTTCTATCACAAATCACTCCTTCCACTCTTTTCCACCCACTCCACCCTGCCTGCACTCTTTTCTTCACTTCTCTAACACACTCTCCATTACTTTCGCCATGGCTGCTCATTAGGCATAAATATACATTGTTCACCTTAACTGTTAAATTCTGTAAAGCTGCTTTGAGACAATGTCTGTTGTGAAAAGCACAATAGAAATAAACTTGACTTGAATTTGCACTGTTGACCCCAGGTACCTAAACTCATCCACTTTTACCACCTCTTCTCCCTGCAACCGCACCACTCCACTGCCCTCACTGTCATTTGCATTTGCATTTGCTGCATTTAGCAGACGCCCTTATTCAGAGCGACGTACAAAATGTACACACATGTACTATGTCTTACCCCTATTAACTGTCATTTCTCCAGCGTCTACCTCCACCTCTCCAGGCTCTTCTCAACCTACTTTTATCACAAATAACATCTTCCGCAAACATCATAGTCCATGGAGACTCCTGTCTGACCTCGTCTATCAACCTGTCCATCACCTCTGCAAACAGGAAAGGGCTCAGAGCCGATCCTTGATGCAGTCCAACCTCCACCTTGAACCAGTCTGTCGTTCCTACTGCACACTGCTGTCACACTGTCCTCATGCATGTCCTGCATCACCCTCACATACTTCTGACACACCTGACTTCCTCACACAATACCACAATTCCTCTCTCAGCCACTACTCTTTCCCATAACTTCATGGAGTGACCGATCAACTTAATTCCCCTGTAGTTAAAAACCGGTACCGGCACACTGCTTCTCCATTCCTTAGGCATCTGCTCACCTTTCAGAATCTTGTTAAGCAATCTTGTTAAAAACTCCACTGCCATCTCTCCTAAACATCTCCACGCTACTACCAGTACATCACCTTTACCTACCGACTTTTTACTCTTCATCCTTTTAAATGCTGCTTTCACTTCCTTCTTACTAATCCTATCCATACAACCTTCTCTCTCTTTCATTTTCCTCATTCATTAGCTGCTCAAAATACTCCTTCCACCTTCTCAACACACTCTCCTCACTAGTCAACACATTTCCATCTCCACCCTTTATTGCTCTAACTTGCAGCACATCTATCTCAGCTCGGTCAATCTGCCTGGCCAATCTTTACAAATCCCTTTACCAGTTATAGTACCAACATTTAAAGTACCAACCCAAACCTCCACTCTCCTTCACTTTTCCTTTCCCTGCCGTCTCTGTGGACGTCTTCCTCCTCTACTTCTGCTCCTTTGGCCAACAGTAGCCCGATTTCCACCGGTACCCTGTTGGCTAATGATACTTGTGGTGGTCGTTGGTAACCCAGGCCTCGACCAATCCGGTATGAAATTCTGATCCATGATCAGCATATTTGATTTGGCACATGTTTTATGCTGAATGCCATTCCTAACGCAACCCTCCCCATTTATTCAGGCTTTGGACCGACACTAATGTTTATTTTATATTATTTATATTTATATTTTTAAAAGTGACCCCTTCTGCCAATGCAAATTCCTGCACGTTTAAGTCGCAGTTTATATCTCAGCTTGGATAAATTAAGCCACCTCTGATTATGCATTATTATTAGTTGAGTAATATTTTCATTCTATATTTAATAATTAAACTAATATTTTATTCATATAATCTGTAAAGTAATAATATAATGTGCATGTTAACGTGTTTAGTTATGCATGTTACGTCCGGGTCCATGAAAAAAGGGTTTCGTGTGAAACCAGTTTGTAGAGCAAAAAGGTTGGGGACTGCTGCATTAAACGATAATGTTGTTCCTCAGGGAGAAGAATGGTGGCTGTGTTGGGAACATGATATTGGAAGGCAGGGTGACTGCTCTGTCAGACAGTGTGTATGTGCACCACTTTAAGCGGAGGCAAGGAGCACATGCACTCATCACACTGATTGTTGGGGACAGGGTGGTGATCAGTGACCAGGACTCCAGGTTCATCGCTATAGCCAGTGGATACGTCAATGAGATCACAAGCACAGGAGTGACGTGCTATTTGGATAAGTAAGTCACATTCTATTTTACTTTGTCTGGTTTTATCCTCAAGGGTGGAGGTGGAGACTTGTATTAAACCAGTCATATCTGTTTAGTATTTTCTTTAACTCATAACTTACTTTCTTCAATCCTGAACCTAGAAATATTGTCTTACATGCATTTGTTGATATAAAGGATTTCTTTGCAGATAATGTGATTTTGAGAAACATGCTGTTTTCCTCACTGTTTTAGAAATCTTTCTAAAAATTCATCGGATATGATATTCCGTCTGGATCAGGATGAGGGCGCTGGAGGCTTGAGCACTCATCTTGGAAACCTCTGTATGCTGATGGAGAACTCCCCAAACAGGTCTGCATATGTACATGCTGATTACTCTGTTATTTCTATTGTTTTTTTTTTTTTTGTTTTTTTTTTTTTTGTTTGTTAATAACAATAATTCCTGAGTTAATATTTTTTCTATACTCATTAGTGGTTCTGACTCACTCTTGATCTGTTTCGCAGTGAAAGACTAAGGCAGCTCATTGTGGAGTTTAAGCCTCCTCAGTTCATCGACAGCCTCAGCAGTGTGTTGCCCAGAGAGGCCAAAGATGCTGTTGCCAACATCTTGAAAGGTGTTTCTTCTATTTTTTGTTTCATGACTGGCCTTGGTCCTTAAACTTGCTACTATTTTACTATTTAAAACAATCTCTGTTCCTAACTGTAGATTGTATCATTTTTGCAAAATCCGGCTGCTTTATTTCTAATGTTCCTGTATGTCAGTTTTTTAAATCCATCATATTCTACTTCTTAGGGCTCAACAAACCTCAAAAACAGGCAATGAAAAAGGTACTACTTTCCAAAGACTACACACTTATTGTTGGAATGCCTGGAACTGGGAAAACTACTACCATTTGTACACTGGTAAGAATAAGAACTATTTAAAATTAAAGGCATATCTGAAATTTATGTGAACGTGTGTTATTATATTTAGCTTATGAAAATAGTTCCTCTGCAACTAACGATTATTTTGATTAAAAAAAGCGCATACTTAAATAAAAAAAAAAAAAAGCAAAAGCCACTTAGTGAGTTGTTTACTTTTGACATTTTAAAGCTTATAGTGGCTGCTTAATGAGGAGTGCATGGGGGATTTCTACTTCTAGCAAACATCTACTAACAAATTCACTCATGCTGTTTTTTTTTTTTTCTTCTTCAACAGAGAAAGCTTTTGAGCATGCAAGCGTAAATGGTGTAAATCAACATTTGTATTGTTTTTAATGATAATTGCAAATTAACAACCATGCTTAAAAAAATACACATTTCGTTCAGTTGTAAAGATATACGCATCTAGAATATATAATTAATAACATTTTGTATAATAATTAAATGATGTATGCATAAATTATTGAAAACACGTAGTACGTACACGTTGCACGTAGTAAAGCCGCAGTACATCACGTTTACTACTGTCGTAGTAGACAAACGCTATATAAAGGGAATGGAATGGAGAAATGCCTCAAGCTAACAGACATTATTAAAAAAACAAAAAGAAAAAAAAAAAAAGGAAAAAATGCATTGGTGTACAAATACATAAGCACTGGCTGAAAACCACAACAGTGACTAAAAATGTTGTTGTTTACTGCTGCTGTTATTTGCTGCAATCTGATGCTCGTGAGTCATGACAGAACAGATCCCGTGTGACTGTCTCGAAGTTACAAACAAACTGTTTACACAATAGCACTTCATTAAACAGTACCCTTTTTACATGATATACAGTTTTTGCTCACTGTGCTGATGTTTTGCTGATCATCCGTGACACCTAGTGTCTTTTCTTTTCCTGCTGCCGGTCGACTTGTTGAAATGTCTTCGCTATTTTCATGCGGCTGTGTTATCTTGCCGTCACGCTAACCCGTAACCTGAGCAGCCCAACTATTAGCGATTTGACTCATTTAGTGTCTTTCACATATCTATTTGTTCTTCAGGTGCGTATTCTGCACGCCTGTGGCTTCAGTGTACTTTTGACCAGCTACACACATTCTGCTGTAGACAACATTTTGCTGAAGCTGAAGAAGTTTAAGGTCAGCTTCCTTCGCCTGGGTAGAGCACAGAAAGTGCACCGTGACATCATGCCCTTCACAGAGGAGCAGAATCGGTCCAGGGGAATCAACACCCTTGAACAGCTAGAGGATCTCTATAATAAAGAGGTACATGTAATTCAGGATTAAAAAATAGGCTACCCAAGGAGTGTGGAAAATTACAGCAAAAGAAAATCTGAAAGGCCTGTATATGCTAATGCCTGTTTAGAAAAACACATCCCTGTGCTTCTTGAAGAATGATTCAGCATACACACATACACACACACATACACACACATGTATAGATGTATGTATAGCACAATATGTGTAGAGAATGAGGAGTATAAAAAATACAAAAACTGATGGGTGACCTAAAAGCATCCTTCTCTCTTCAGCTTGTTGTAGCCACTACTTGTATGGGTGTGAAGCATCCAATCTTCAGCAGACGCCGATTCGATTTCTGTATTGTGGATGAGGCGTCTCAGATCAGCCAGCCCGTGTGCTTGGGACCGCTCTTCTATGCTCATCGTTTTGTTCTTGTTGGAGATCACCAACAGCTGCCTCCAATTGTCCAAAATGCTGAGGCCAGGTACTGTTTTTATGATATTCCATATTGAAAAAAGATTTGTATGAAGGCAATGTTCCATTTAGATGGTCTAGTTGAAAATTAAAAAAAAAAAAGCTTTATTGGCTAAATGTGCTGTCACTGATTAGTAATATGTTTCTGGCCTTAAAGAGAAAAGAAAAATACATTTAATAAACAAATATAAAAAAAAGTAAAGGACCAGCAATATGTCACAGATGTGTGAATCAGTATCCAATTTCGGTTACTCAGTAGCGCTAATATATAGCCTTATAGATCAAAAACAGCATTAAAAGAAGATTATTGTATATATGACCTGTTAATGAGGGAGATTTCCGTCTGGGGGAGAAAGAACATTTTGTTTTAGTGCCCAATTGTGTAGTGCCTACAAAATTTTATATATATTTTTTTAATACCCACTATATTTTGTAAATTCTTCCAAGGGCTTTGGGGATGGATGAGAGCTTATTCAAACGTCTCGAGCACCACAGTCAGGCTGTAGTTCAGCTAAATGTCCAGTACAGGATGAACAGGTAAGGCCCGTCATAGTTTTTTGCCATTAGACAATCTTTTGTTTATTGTAAAGATCAAACTGACATTTACTCTTTTTAAAAGGTACAGTGTAAAGCATTGCTATTCACATCTGTTTTAGTTTCCACACAAACCAAGATTATGTGGAAATACAATGTTAATTGCATGTGAAATGAAAAAAAAAACTAAGACAAATGAATGTCATTTATTGTTTGTGCCGCAGCATGATTATGTCCCTTAGCAATGCCCTGATGTATGAGGGCAGACTGGAGTGTGGCTCAGAGCGGACTGCCAATGCTCAGCTACAGCTTCCCTCTAGGGCCACAATAGAGAACGAGCTGTGCATGTGTCAGCCTCAGTATACTGTCTGGGTCCATGCTGCCATCGAGCCTCAAAAATCTGTCTGCTTTCTGGACACGTCACAGGTATGTTAGACTTTCTCTGTTGTTACACTGCTAACCTCCTGATGTATTAAACAGTTTGACAAGATCATTTGTGCTGCATTTACAGTAAGATGGTGTATTTTTATATAAATAAACACCAAAGTCATTTGAAAGTCTCACACTCTTTCTGTCACTGTAGGTTCCAGCTTTAGAGACTGTGGAGAAAGGTGGAGTCAGTAATGGCACAGAGGCCATCTTGGTGCATACTCTTATTTGCCTGCTGCTTAAGGTAATCTTGTATTATAAATATGAATGTAATATGCCAGAATGTCATTTAACATTTTTCAGCCTTCTTTTTGTAGATGCTCAAATCTGTCTTACCTGATCTATATATTTTGTAACTTATAAAATCCTAATAAGCTGAATCCAACGTGCTTGGCTGTGTTTAAAATGCCATACTTGTAATGCTGCATAGCAATGTTTTACCCTTCAAGAATTTGTTTAATGTAATGCGGTAAATTCGGTGAACATCTACATGGTCTTGAACGCTTTTCTTTTAGCTTAAACTACAACATTTTGTGTAGCTGCTAAATGGCCATAAAGAAGTTGTTTTGTTTGTTTATTTTATTTTTTCTAACACATTAGTTGAAAAAATGGCGTCTCCACGATGAGACTAGAGTCAATGTGGGGTACATTTATACAGAAACTGATTAACAGTGTAATAGTTGTGAATGTGCATGCTCTATGAACAGATCTTCTTTCTCAGCACAATAGGCTCTTGTTTTGTGTTCATTAAAACAAATAAAAATGCAAAAATATAAAAAACGGGTTAAGCAGTCTTGTTAGCAGTTACCTACAGCATTTACTGAGACTATAAACAATTTTATAATGAGTTTGACATCAAAACATGCCATTTTGAACATGGTCTTATTCTGGATACTATATGACAACTGTTTTAGTTTAAAGGCTTGTACATTATAGTTCTTCTGAAGCAAACGTTACACCTAACCTGCATAACATAAACATTACGGAAAATATTAGATTTTGTACTGGGTGCTTGAAAGTTTGACAGAATTTATTTATTTTAATTTTTTTTGTGTGTGTTTTAGGCCGGCTGCAGGGCAAGCGACATTGGTGTCATCGCTCCATACCGGCAGCAGCTCAAAGCAATTTCCAGTCTGCTAGAAGAAGACTCCTTCAGAGCTGTGGAGGTGAACACGGTCGACAAGTATCAGGGCCGAGACAAGAGCATCATCATTGTGTCCTTTGTTAGGAGCCACACAGAGGGCAATGTAAGTAGCAATTCCACATTATGTGAGCCTACAGCACAGACGGGTTTATTTTTTAACCGAATATTAATTTTATTTCTGATATTACTGATTTTTGGACAGACATGTTGGAGACTAACAATCATATGAAAAATAGTTAGATCCCATCCACTGCATCTCACTACAGTTGATTTTTTTTTGATGAAGGCAGTTCCAGCACAGTCTGCACTTGAGTTTATATAGTTTCAAATCTTATTTAGTGACCCTAAAATAAGGTAAAATACAATTTAAACAAATTCTCCACAAAATGGTGACTTGGAGCTGAAATAAATGGTGACCACCTGCAAGATGAAAAAAATATGGAATTCAAATGCACTGGTTACAGGCAGATGGTCTCCTAGGATAGACAGTCCTAGGTGGACTCCTGAAAACTGGAATTTGGGAAAATGGAAATCAGTACTCCGAGTTATTACGTGAAATGAAAATTTGTACTATGTAAACTTGGCCCTGCATTTACACACAGTAAGGGCACTGGTATTAGTTTCTCTTACCACTCCAGCACAATACACATAATACACTTAAAACAACTTGTTTTTAGAGCCTGGTGTGAAGCAAGTGTGACTTACCAGCTAGATAAAGAGGATAGAGTTACTAGGTCATAGGTATACCCAAGTTCTTCACGTTTATTTTAGGTCCAGAATTTTAAAGCATTTCCATATAGCAAGACAGAAGAAAAGAAGCCAAGAAGCAAAACACATACGATGTAAAGTTCATGAACCGTTTTTTTTTTTTTTTTGTATGCTAAAAAACTGGAATTACATTTAACTGTTGCTTCATTTTTGTAAAGTTAAAATAAAAATATTTATTAGAGAGAAAGTTGAGTCTTTGTATGCGGTCGTCTCCCATATGCTACAGACACTGTATAAGAAAATGCTTTGATTCAAAAATACTTTTCATATGGCTCCTCCTTATATTACCTGCAGCACATCTGGATTAATTAGATAATTAGCCTAGGCTATCGCATTGTGAAAAAACATACCCATGCCTGGAGTATCCAATCGCAGAGCAGACTTACCGCAGGCTATGTACTGACACACTTGCTGGTCAATTTCTTCAAGCGGCCGCTTTTAGGGCTGCAGTAAGGTTTTCTTTCTAAGACTTTCGGACTCGCCATCTCCTGACATTGCATTCTGACATGCTGTATTTCTTAGATAATAACAATCTTAATAATCTTAATATAATATTCTTAGATAACCCTAACAGATAAATAAGCATTTATCACCATGAGTTGAAAATTTGCATCATAAGCTCGCCTCAGATGCTAGTTTACTTGGCCGAATTTTGAACCGATATGTTATTTTGACCGTAATTTATAAGTTTGCTTCAGGTCAAGGAACTCGTTTAACCGTATTTGGCAGCACATATTTTCAGGGGTGTACGGTATTATTGACAATAGTCTAGAGCTTGAACATAAGACATCATTTATTGAGACACTTTTCCATAAAAAAAAAAAAAAGAAAGAAAACACAATGTCTTATATCAGGGACAATACGTTACATATATTGATGCTTACTGGATGCTGTAGTTTCTCTCTCTCTTACACTGTGTGTGTGTGTGTGTGTGTGTGTTAGCTGGGAGAGCTGCTGAAAGACTGGCGAAGGCTGAATGTGGCCATCACCAGAGCCAAACATAAGCTGCTGATGCTGGGCTCAGCTCCTACACTACGTCTTTACGCTCCACTGGAGAAACTTCTCACTCACATGCAGCAGGAGAACATGATATCCTTTACACAAACTCTGCTTTAGTAGTAGTTAACAGTTATTCCAACTTAAGTAACTTCTGCTTATTTTAATTTAATTAAACGATTTGATCATTTTCATTTAAACTTTACAAAAGTTCAACTACCATACAACAGATTGAGTAAATCAGGGTCTTTAGCATTTACAAGACGATACTGTATATATTAAAGTTATAATTAAAAAGTGCTAGTTACTGTTTTATATTGGCTGTTTTATATTGCCTGGCTGTTGTAACTGGTTAGCAGTTGGTTGTGTATTAATGTCAATCTTTTTTAAGGTTTCTTTGAAATTGCATTATTATTATTGTAGGTCAAGAAGCACAGTAAAACAGTTCAGAAACGTATTAATAACCTTGTTCTCCTTAACTTGGACTACGTCTACCAGCTGCCACCTGCTGCTCATGAGGCACTACCTCGTTTCAAGATCTGACCATTAGCAGAACAAATTCTACCTCACACTGAGTTTTATAAACTGCCGTTTTTATTGAATCTGAATAACAGTTCTCACAATAAGAAGATGGTACAAGTAAATTGTAATACCTCATCATTAATGACTGTTTTTTGTGTGTTTGTGCTGTATTTAATTTTTAACTAATTTTACAATGTGTTTTCATTTTTATTTATAAATCATTTTGTATGTAAATAGTCTTGAGAGTTTTAACATTTTCTAGTAATAAAGATATTTAAGTATTTCTTTTCTAGCTTTGTCATTACTAAAGAATTACACCACTTAAAAAAAAAAAGTTATAGCACTACAGACATTATGATCAAAACACCATATTAGGTTGCTTAAAAAAATTATCGAAAAAATCCACACTAAGCAAAATTTGTTCTTCATTCCTAATGATCATCAGTCCACTGATTGTAGTGAGCACCGCATCACCACTCACTTTAGAGTTTAAGGATTCCTTGAAGGAGGATCACTGCTCGGCCAGCGATGTCAAGTCTTTTGTCTCCTCTCAATTCCAACTCAAGCTCACCACCACGATTAGAGCACTGGTAGGCTGCCACACAAACAAAAACCCATTCATGTAGATATGTAAATATTTAACATTGGATCTCTGAAATGAGCTGTAAATGAATTCTGTATCATGGATTTCTGGACATAACTTGGCATAACTGTAATCTGAAATTTTCTCGAATGGTTTATTCTTCCCCTTTGAATTTTCATTGCCCAGGGCAGATAAGCACATAATATAACATCATTACCTAACATTTTCTTCTTTCCCAGTTGCTCAGACCAGTAAGCAGCAAGAACTGTATGTGCAGAGCCTTCAGAAATAAAAGGAATGTCAGGTAGCCTTGTTAACCACAGTCAGTCAAAACTAGAACAGAGGCAATATGTAGCACTATAAAAGTTTTCATTATGTATTTATAAGTTTCAGAAAATGTTAAATGTTGCATAAGCATATTATAAAGCATTTCTTTATTTAGAGTGGTTTGTTTAAGGGTCTGAATTTACCAGTTACTGGATCTTCAGGGACTCCGACCCATGGTGCAAAGTTACGGGAGTAGAAGTCATATCCTGGTTGTGAGGTTGGTGCTCCTTTTACTGTGATAATAAGACTCTTAACCCTTCCGCTATCTTCACTTTTTAGCAGAGATTCAGCGACTGGACTCAGGGAACTAAGCACAGACCTTCAGCCAAAAGTCAGATAATATTCTCATTCAAGGTGAAGCCTTTACAAGTTACAAATGTCCAAATTGTGAAGTCTGGACAATACAGTAGCTATTTTTTTTCCATTATTTAATAGACTCTTCTGTACCTGTCACATGTATCAGCCAAACGTACTAACAGTTTCTTTGTTGTTTTACAGTGGCACACCTCATGAATAGGCAGATCTCCCACAGCAGCCTGAAAGGAAAATAGCTATAAGAATGGCTCCAGAAAAGCGTTTGAACAAAACTATACTTTGAATTTGATAGTTCTATTAAAAGTTATTACCAGGTAAACTTACCTTAAGAATTTCATTAAATTTTCTTCTGTCCTACATGTAAAACATAGACACAGGGATAATAAACATTATATTTTAGGACTGTTAACTAATTGGATAATGTTAAGTGTATGCATGTACGCTTGTATATATGTAAATAGATAAACATTTGTAGTTAGCTGATCTCTGTACAATGCTCAGTATGTGCTAGTATTTTTCATTTGCTTTTATGTAGAGTTTTCAGCTTACTGGTTAAGACCTAAATGTCTAATTACTTTTAAATTCCCAATGCAGTAAATGTTTTATTTTTTCTTTTCCCCCTCCCCCATGTTTAAATCATATTAATTAAATCTGATATTGTGCATGAAAAATATTTATTTCTCGAAATATGAAAAATGTTGTAAAGTTTGTCAGTGGGTAAAAGTATATTTTTGGGGGCTCTATATATGAGTGTCTGTACCTGGACTTCTGGTTTATTGAGCGGGAAGTCCATCACTAATGTTTCACCTCGCTGTTGCACTAGCAGCTCTCCACTCAGGGTCTCGAAGGCCACAACAGAGTTGATGTTTCCTTAGAAATAATGTAGCTTTGCTTTAGTTGCATTTAACATTGCTGAGTGGTGTTTGCAAAATGTTACAAATAAAATATTTTGTACCTTTCTTGTAAAAGAGAACTGCTGCTGAAGCTTGTGTAGCATGGCCACAAAGGTTGATCTCGTGTGTAGGGCTGAACCAGCGTAAGCCAAACCTTGCTCCTGTGGAAAATCATTTAATGATACATATTATTAGACCTGCCTACACAATATAAATGTAATGTATTATAGACTTTGCACATTAATATTGACAACCATTGTACATCACATTTTATTTCAATAGAATTAGATTATTGCTCAGATAAAGCACAAAGGAGACAAAATTATAAAAGCATGTATGTATAATTCGTGTCCAAGAACACGAATTTTCTTCTTTTTTCATGTCACTCACTATGACATAGCAATGAAGGCACAGGATCTTGGATAATGCTGACAGAAATGCCAAAGGTAATCATTTTTCTAATTTACGCATTTTTTTAATTTTTTCAATTTTTCTCCTTAATTAACCGGGAAAAAATATTTTGTGTGTTTTGACTTGACACACACACACACACACACACGCACCTCATATATAGTTTATGTATAAGGTGAATAAACTCGAAGTAAAACAACCCATACCCAATCCTAAAAGGATGTAAAACTCTGACAGCTTTAATACAAATTATTATGTTCAGTCTTGTTGAGTACCTGAAGTAAAATCTTCTGTTGGTTTGAGATTTGTGAGGAATGCAGTCTCAGACAAATTCATTTCACCTGCTATTTTCTGATAAAGCTCCTCGCTCAGTTCCTGGATACATTATAAACAATGGATGGTAAATCCAACTGGCTATGCATGATAGTCTAGTTTGTGTTTTATTTAATACAAAATGATGGATGACTTACATTTTCTAACAAACAAACAGCAGCAGGATTTCCTTTAAATGGTAAATTAGTAAATGCATCAACAGTATATATTGGAATCTCCATTAGTAATCCTGAGATGTCTCTGATAGTCCTGTATTAGGATTGTAGAAAGATTGTTTAAATAAACCAGTAGAACTTGGATTTTGTACTAGCAGAAAATTTATTTAGCTTGGACTTTGAACTTGGTATGTTGCACCATTTTAAAGAGACAGCTTCATGTTTCTATATGGATAGTCTTAAATGAGCTTTTATTGTAAACTTCCATCCTTCCATCCTCATTCTGCTTGCAGAAAATGCGGCTCATGTGCGCTCTACTTTCTTCACTCCCACTGGTGTTCTGCACTATGTCGCTCTGCACACATTAATACATCTGAGTTAGACTTTTTGTATGCCTACGGAGGAAGAGAAATTGATTTGGTCTCGGATATACTTTAAAATCACTTTTCAAGAAAAGCTAGACATTGTGAAAAGAGGTCGGCCAACCCCGAAGCTAGCTAGCTTGCCTCAGCCCGGGAAAGGGTTTGTTCTTTACGTCCACACCAGTGAATACAAGCAATACCACTGGACTACAGCCTTTTGAGGAGCGGTGGATATTATAAGTCTGTTGTAATTTATTTACATGTTTATGTTTTTGTCATGTTATTAGACAAATATTGATTCTGAACTGTTCCAGATGATGTAGGTGCACAGTTGTGGTTGTAGTGTAGAGGTTTGGAGTTGTCTTAACTGGGTTTCTTAATTATATTTACCCTCCATATGTGAAATGCCTCTCTCTCTCTGTAATGCCACGTGTCATTATATTGCATTTTTGTATAGTATTGATGGCTTGTATAATCATGACGTGATAGTGGAGGTATTAAAAGGTGGATTAAAGTCGGGTAAATCCCCACTTAAGGCCCAGGTACCAAATGCACGTCCCGCCACTGGTTAACAGTCATGTGTTCCTCATGCGAGCTTTGAACCCATGTCTCTATTTGTTTTCATCTACCTGAACACACACAGCTTGCAGGGAGCTAGCATTTTTCTTATGTTTATTTTTTTACTTGCTATTATTTGTTTTCTCCAATAGGTCTTTTCTGAGCTAAAGCTAGTCTGCACCAACATGGACTTCTCCAGTAAGAAGATTAAATTGACCAACAAGAAAAAAGTTGCTGTTGTAGGAGGAGGCTTGGTAAGCTATCTTTAAGACCTCCTTCAATATACAGTTCAATGATTTTCTGTTTAACCTAAAACCGATATTGTTTCCTGATTGACTTTACTAGATTTTAATTTTCAAATTTAATAAGAGTATTGATTATTTTGAGAGATACATAAGCATAAGTAAAATAGGTTAGATATTTTAAAATATTCTGAAATAAAAATGTAATAAATAATAATAATAATAAATGTGTCATATTGCTGTAATTATTGACCAAAAAAGACACAATAACTAACGTGTACTTAAACTGTGGGAAATCATGAACAATGGAGAAATGTACAAAACAAAGTTCTTTAAATTGTATTAATACAGATTTTCTTTTACAGAAAATATATTTTATGTACATTGTATAGTGTATATTTGTTTACTATCATTTAATAATGTATTTCTTTTTAAACATATGACAGAATGGGTTTTGTCTTTATTTAGGTCGGTGGCTTAAATGCATGCTTTCTTGCAAAAAGAGGATTTGAGGTCACAGTCTTTGAAAGTCGAGAAGGTATGTAGGTATTAAAGGCTGGGAGTGTTTAAGTGCATTTAATATATATATATATATATATATATATATATATATATATATATATATATATATATATATATATATATATATATATACCTTTATAAACAGCTGGGATCTACCTCTTAAATACAATATTATAGAGGTGAAATATGGAACAGAAATATCTACTACTATGATGATTATAATAAAGATGATGATGATGATTATTATCATTATTATTATTAGTGTGTTGAATGTTAGTGTTTGACTCACTTTAATTCCTCAACAGATATCCGTTGTGCCAAAACAGTAAAGGGCAAGAGTATAAATCTAGCCCTCTCCCATAGAGGGCGCCAAGCTTTAAAACATGTTGGAATGGAGGACAAAGTATTTTTTATTAATGCCTTTTTTTAACTTATATATGTTATATTGAAATTCTAATTTAATTATAAAAAAAAATTTATTTGCCACATGCATAATCATAGACAGTATAAGATGCAGTGAAATGCTACATATACACTATATGGACAAAAGTTTGTGGAAACCTGCCCATAAGATTCATATGTGATTTTTGAACATCCCATTCCACATTTAGTTCCCATTTACTGTTCTCATAGACTTAAGATGCTCCACTAGATATTGTAGTGTGTTTGTGGAGATTTGTGCTCAATCAGCCACAAGGGCGTGGGCATTACTGATGTAGGGATAGGAGGCCTGGGTTGCATTCAGTGGGTCAAAATCATCTTATCCAGCATTGTAATGCTGGAACAGGTTTGGGTCTTATGGTTCACATGAAGGGAAAATATAATGCTACTGCATCCTAATACATTTTATAGAATTGTGTGCCTTCAATTTTTGGCAACAATTTGTGGAAGAACCACAAATAGCTGAAAAAAATCAGGTGTCCCAATACTTTTGTCCATATAATGTGTGTGTGTGTGTGTGTGTGTGTGTGTGTGTGTGTGTGTGTGTGTGTGTGTGTGTGTGTGTGTGTGTGTGTGTGTGTGTCCATTGGAGTAAAATTAGACACCCACCATGTTTTATAAAATTTTAGCATTTGTTAGTCATTGTTTAGGTACCATTCTCTGATTTAACTTTAGACAAAAAAATTTAATTTAGTTTACATGAGGTAAGATGAAATAGTTTAAACCCATGTTTGAATTTAAAACCTTGTGATTTAAATATATATCATGTTTAATGTTTTGCTGTCTGTCAAATGCAGATTGTGTCCAATGGCATCCCAATGCATGCTCGTATGATCCACAGTGTGAATGGAAAATGTTCTCCTATACCATATGGAAGAAAAGGTCAGGTATGCCAGGATCAGTATTATTTTGTTTCAAAACAGAAGTTTGGGTCTGTTTTGATTATGGTATGGTTGTTTGTAATAGAAATTATTTCAGCCTAGACTGTGAATGGTTAAAGTGTGCACATCTCTTTTTTCAAGGCCAGAGTCCAGTAAAGTTTAGTGATTTTCCCGCTTTCACATACTGTACTTTTAACCCGTGGTAATTAACTGCTGCCTTAGTTCAGGTGAATCAGGTGTTTTTGAGAAGACAACTCATAACTGCCTCTGGTTTAAATAGTTTTTTGTATTAATAAGAAGCACATAATAGTCATAAAATTTATTTAAATAAACAGGATAAAGTGCACTCTATGTAAAAGCACAGGAATAAGAGAAACTATATATAACATTTGACATATATTATATATGACATATAACAGACCTCTTTCAATTGGGAATATCATAAACACATGATATGTTTAGGTGGAAATCTGGTCATTTTTTTGTTAAATAATGTTTTTAATGTAAAAAAAAAAATGTGCAGTGGATACTAATATGTATAAAGTTATGTCATTATTCTCCAGTATGTTTTAATTCGATATTTACATTTGATAAGTTAATTGTTATTACAGGAAAGTGACAAGCAACAGCTGGAACATGAAAATAGAATTTAAACTGATTTAGTCTTTACTGCATTAAATTGCCATACCATCTCCACTTAATAATTTTCTTCAATGTCATGTTTTCTTTCAGTACATTCTGTCTGTAGGCAGAGCCAACCTCAATAAGGAGCTGCTAACAGGTATGCATATGTATTTTTATGGATACCAGTACTTATCATAACTATTAATAATCCACTCAGGTGATGGACATTCAGTGGTCTTGTGAAAATCTTTTAGACATGTACACAATGATGCAAGTGTGTACTACTGAGCTGTTTATTAAATTCTACTATCATGTAAAACGTGTAAAATGTGCTTTGACATATCTTCCCACTCCAGCGGCTGAGGCATATCCAAACACACAATTGAACTTTAACCATAAACTGCTTGACTGGAAGCCAGAAACAGGGACTATGACCTTTCTTGGGTAAACAGTGTATTTACCTGTTTTATGATTTGCTAATTTCACATAATGTTGTTAAAAAAAAAAAAAAAAAAAAGAATAGTTCCCCAAAACATTGCATTCATTCAGTAATGTTGATGTAATAAAATAAAATAAAGGAAAAAACTAAATAAATCTGTAAGTTCATATACATTAGTGTATCTTCTGAAACGATGCTGATATTGATATGTTGTCTGTTTTTTGTAGGCCTGATGGCACTGAAAAAGATTTCCAAGCAGATCTCATAGTCGGCTGCGATGGTGCCTTTTCTGCCACAAGGAAGCAGTTTTTGCGTCGCAGTCGCTTTGATTATAGCCAGACCTACATCCCCCATGGATACCTTGAGCTCACTATGCCACCAAGAAATGGTGATGTAAGTTATGGCAGCCATCTCAGACCTGCAATATTTACAGTTATAGGAAAAAGAAAGTACATCCTTTTTTATTTCTATTTTACTTATCAAGGACTAAATAAATTTTTTGTGATTCTCAACAACTTTTCTAACCAAACTACCTTGTGTAGCAACAAAAAACACAACAGGCTTTAATATGTAAACCAACATTCAAAGACCAGGTGGGGAAAAATAGTACATCATATAATTCCGTAATGTGTAAAACCAGCTTAAGGAACAATGATTTTCTTTAGAATGTTGCTTCACTTTATCAAAGTTTGAGGGTGTTTGTTCAGGCACAGCTCTCCTATGATCCGCCCACAGCATCTCAATGAGTGTGAGGTCTGGACTTGTCCATTCCAAAACCTTGGTTTGTTTTCCTTCTTTTTTTTTTTCTTTAGATATTATTGTTTTTTCTGATGTGCCTGATATCATTGTCCTGTTACATAACCCAATTTTCCTAATTTTATTTATTAGTGTTTATTGTACATAATGATCAAACATATTCTTATCAGTACAATATATTATTCCAGAAGTGATACTATTCTCTTTTTAAAGAAAAGCTTGCCACCAGTACATAAACGCCATGCCTGTTCACTCCTTGTGCAAAAATGAATTTAGCAGATTAATGTGAGTACAGAGGCCTGTAGATCACTTAATATAGCTATTAGGTTATTTTTTTATCTCATTATTAAATGGTCTGACCCTTTTTTAATAAATATCCCGAGCTTCTCAGTTTTTCAGGAAGATATTTAAGAATATCAAATATTCTCTTATTTTATTTGATTTTATTTGATTTTATTTCATTCTATTTTTTTACCTAAATATTAGTGATGACATGATATAACTTTATTCCAATTTAATATCTTATGACTTCACCTTAATAGGTTATTTAATTAATATAGTAGGCATAAAGGATACTGTGTAATTTTATACAGTAATTAAGTAAGTTATTTATTCAAATTAACTGCTATAATCTGTTGATTAGGTTTACATTTCTCCATTTTTAATTACAAATAAAAAGAACCTTTAAGTAAAGTACACAGTATTGTGCAATGTCTTATATTTTTTATATACAGTTTATTCTGCTTGTTTCTTATGTTCAGTTTGCCATGAAGCCCAATTTTCTTCATATCTGGCCCAGGAACACATTTATGATGATTGCTCTCCCAAACAGGGTAGGTTTTAATTAGATGCATGACATGCATTTAAGAAGTATATACACTTTTGATTTTACAATTTTTTATAACTCTATAGTTATAGAGACTTCTACCTCATTTGATCAGATATACTTAATCAACACATACTGTATTTGTAAATGGGTAGCCAAATGTATAGGGCTACACTTTGCCCCTGAATTGAAGATCTCATGATTGATGCAAATACCAAAAATCTACTTCCTAAATATTCCTCTATTTCAAATTAATTCAGTAAGTATTGTATCAAAGATGTCAGCTAGATAATGCTTCAAACTAACATTTAGGGATAGGATTTTCTTGGTTTTAGCTGATGCTGCACTTAATTTCTAAAGCCTGCAAGAAGGTACAGAATAAAATGCTGTTTCATCTTCTTGTCTCTATATGATCTAGTTTATATTTTTGAAAGGCCTCTTTTTTTCCAGTTATTTTAAAACAGCAGTCACTAGAAAGTTGCTTTTAAATTTGAGTAAAGATGATACCAGAATCCCAATGATATATAATGTATAATGCATACAGTAAGTATGTTCTTGTGCATGACAGTTACTGTGGAAACCATAGTGCATTAGAAGGAGTGCATTTATAATGACCCTTTTATTTGTTACAGCCAGAACCCCCTGTGCTGTTGTACAAAAATAACATACTGGCATTTATATCATAATACAGTTTGAGAATAATACCATGATGTGGTATACATTTGGAATAGAACATACTGTTGTATTTTGATAAAAGACATTTAATCATGTGTTTCAAAGGACAAGACCTTCACCTGCACGCTCTTCATGCCGTTTGAGGAATTTGAGAAGATTACCACAGGCGATGAGCTAATGGCACACTTTCAGAAATATTTTCAAGATTCCATCCCACTCTTTGGAGTGTAAGAAATGTTTACTCCTTTCTTTCTTTCTTTCTTTCTTTCTTTCTTTCTTTCTTTCTTTCTTTCTTTCTTTCTTTCTTTCTTTCTTTCTTTCTTTCTTTCTTTCTCTCTCTCTCTCTCTCTCTCTCTCTCTCTCTCTCTCTCTCTCTCTCTCTCTCTCTCTCTCTCTCATTTATTTCTGTCTGACTAGTGATCCTGTAGTGTGCATCACATAGGTACTATGTAAAAGCACAACTGTAAAATTGCAGGTCAGTTGATGCACTGCCCACAGTTATGAGGTATTAATTTAAAAAGAATAGGAGCTCAGATGACTTTAAAGAAATGGAAGCTGCCGAGCTGTGCAACACTTTTTAATGTAAACAACAATCACACTTTCAGCTCTGCAAAGTGCGGTGCTGTGCTCTTTGATTTTCAATTTTCTCTGCAGTGCTGTGTTTAGGTTAAGCCTGTTGTTAAAATATAACCATAATTTTGTAAAACTATTACACAAATACCCTATTTTTCAAATAGGAAATAATCAGATAATTTATTACACTATGATTGAATATTGTTTATTTATAAATAAATGTATTATAAATGTTTTTTTCCTGTTATTGAAAATAAGATTTTAGAACAATTATGAATAATAAGAATATAATTTGTGGTTTTGAATCAATTGCTAATTTGAAGTTGGGCTTCAATTATCAAAATCATATTAGACTTTATGACTTTTTTTTTTTTTTTTACAATCAACAATTTTCTAACAATGTATGGCTATAGTGTGTAGTGGCTTTGACAGTGTTTATGAAAAGCTGTGTATTAAAATCAGCTAGATCTAGGAACGTAGGTTTACAATCCTTACCATGTTTTGTGTTTTTCAGTGATGTTCTAAAGAGGGACTTTTTCCAACTGCCTCCCCAGGCCATGGTATCAGTGAAGTGCTCTCCTCATCATTTAAATGAGAAATGTATTTTAATGGGGGATGCTGCTCATGCAGTGGTACCATTTTATGGTCAGGGAATGAATGCAGTAAGTATATATAAGATGTTATGAACCAGTATTGATTTTTTTTCATCCTATATCTTTACCTGAAGTTATTAAATGTGTTATTCAATTATTTAAACATATGTTTATGTACTGTCTAATATATTTTTAATTTTACATGGTCAAATGGCAAGCACACATATCTACAGTCAGAAACAGTATAAAAGTTAGTTAAGTGTAATAAGTGATTTATTTTTAAATATTTACCTTTATTTACCTGTTTTTTAGGGCTTTGAGGACTGTCTTGTTTTTGATGAGATCCTGGACCAGTTTAATGAAGACTTGTGTAAGCCTATTTCACTATGTATTTTGTCGCCTGCCGTTTGTGTAAAAAAATCTTCATTTATTGAGACGACTTTGATTATACATTAATCATTATTAAAAAGGTAGGTTTCCAAGTTGTTGCCAAGAAGAGTGGTCAGTAATTCTGTTTGACGGAGAAGCAGTAAGCTATCATGAATGTATTCATATTTTTTTGTTTTGTTTTGTTTGGCAGCGGCTGTTCTCCCGGAGTACTCACGTGTTCGTGTACCTGATGATCATGCCATATGTGATTTGGCTATGTATAATTACATAGAGGTGACTGATTTTCTTATAAATTTTCCCCCAAAAAATATTAATAATAGAATTTAGGAAAGTGAACATATAAGCAGTCCAGAAAGCCTTTACAATACAACGTTTCAGCAAATTTTTATGTAAAAAAAAAAACCCCAAAACAAATCATTAAACCTTAAAACATTAAAAGTTAAATCAAGTCAGATTATATTCCGACTAGATATAGCTGCCCAATATATCTAAAGTAAAAAAACAGAAAACTGACTGTGCTTAGATTTAGCCAACCACAAACACATGTTTAGAATTCATTTCGATTGAATCAATTCGATTTTCTTGACATCTTCATGATTTTATTACACTGTTAAAGCCATGGCCCACAAAGAAATTGCCAAGCAAGAACAGAATCTCATTGTCATAATCAAGGGATCAATCCTTTTGTTTTTCCACATGATTTTAGTTTGTAACAAGTAGTGGAAAAAAACGTGACATGATTATCTGGGTGTTATTTTTGCTTTACAAAAAGTGTGCAATTTGTAATATCTGTGTGACTTTGCCCTCTTAGTTATGCGTTGTCTAAAACATCTGACATTTTTGTGTATTGAATTAACAACGATATTGTTTTATGTCCTAGATGCGGGCGCATGTGAATTCCAGGTACTTTCTGTTCCGTAAATATCTGGACAATGTACTCCATTTTTTCATGCCAAGAACAATAATCCCATTGTACACAATGGTAAGACATTTTATGGTGCATGTAAAAAAAAAAAAAAAAAAATCATATATATATATGTTTGTGTGTGTGTGTGTACATTAGGGCTATCAGTTGATTAAAAAGAGAGAGAGAGAGAGTACTGTGAAAACATTTAGGCACCTGTATAACAAAATGCTCTACAGTAAGAAAATTTTTTTATTTTGAAGTGTTTTTAAATTTGGTGTGACCATCTTTTGCCAGAAGAACAACATAAATTCTTCTCAATATACTTGCATTTCTAGGAACAGTTTTTCAAAGCATGTAGGTTTTTCCAAATATCTTGGAAAACTAATCACAAATCTTCTTTGGCTGTAGGCCACATCAAATCTTCATGTAATCCCAGACAGACTTGATGATGATCAGGACTCTGTGGGGGCCAAAACTATTACCTTCAGGACCCCTGAATGACACTGGCTTTATGTTTGTTATTGTTGTGCTGCACAATAGATTTGTGGCCGAACAGACACCTCCCTGGTGGTATGGCATGATGTATAAGTAGCTGCCTATATTTCTTAGCTTTGAGGACACCATCCTGACCAAATCTCAAATGCTATTCACAGAAATGCAGCTGTATACTTGCAGGGAACGTCCACCATGCTTCATTGTTACCTGCAGACACTCATTATTGTACAGTGTACCACTTTCTAGTCCTTTGGAAAACAACTTGCCTCCTGCTACAGCCAAATATTTCAGATTCTGCCATTTTTTTGCTCCCCAGTTTCTATGTTTTCATGCATAGTTGAGTCCCTTTGCCTTGTTTTCATGTCAGATGTGTGGCCTTTTGGTCACTATTCTTAGATGAAGATCACTTTTTGGAGTGTATCTGGGTCCCACTGGTATCAATTACTTCTTTGCTGATGGCACTTCTGGACATTATCTGATGTGGAAGGGAAGTAAACATGATGTGTTTTTCATCTAGAACATTAAGTTTTCTATGCGACCACTGAATTTACAGTTATCATCATGATGGGTTCTTTGTGCTTTTTCAAAAGAGCTTGAACACATCTTGAAACCCTGGAAAGATGTCTGCTTCGAAATCTTTGCCTGGGCAAAACCTTGATGCTGCAGTATAGATATGTTGTGTCTTATTGCTGTGCTCTTGGCATGATGTAGGACCTATGACGTTGTTTCAGCTTGCAATTAGCACCCGCTCTGTATAATTGGTTAATCACACACCTGACTCTGTTCCTACAAATTCCCTGACTTTGTGCACGTTTAAAGTAAGTATTAAAAGCCAAATAGAAGTCACATCACAACTGCCTAAAATTTTAGCACAGGTGTGTATGTATTGTATATATCTCAAATAAATAAAACAGAAATAACCTCGGAGTGTTTTTGCTTTCAGGTCACTTTTACTCGTACACGCTATCATGAAGCAGTGATTCGCTGGAAATGGCAAAACAAGGTAATCTTCAAAGCACTTAGAGTGTGTGAGTGTCTGAGTACATGTGTGTGTATTTGTTAGGGTTGTGTTGGGTGGGCTGGGGTGTTTTGTCGAGCATACTGTTTACTGCAATGCTGCCAAGCCTCATTATAATGCACTTTTGTGGCATTCCTGAAAACCCTTTGACGTGTAGACTAATGGTTAGTGGAAGCTGGAAGCAGTGTCCAAGCAACCAGAAAGACTGAGAGCTGGAGACATCCTTTTTAACATGCAGAACAAACTGCCAGTGTCTGGCAGATACCATTTGCATTAAATGCCCAGATGTATCAGTTCCCTTTACTAAGCCCAAGTATGATATTTTTTTTTTAAAGGTTGATTATCCAAAACTAACAAAAAAATAAAATAAAATACCACTGGCATAAAAATATCTGCCAGCTGAACAATGTTTTTGTCTTAATTTTGATTTTATTGTAATCGTATAGTGCAATAATATACTAAATACATTACACAATACTAAATACAAATACATTTCTGGCATAATTTTTTATGTTAATATTGTCCTTGTACTTTGCAGGTGATTACTCAAGGACTACTGCTTTTGGGAACAATGTCTACAGCAGGTGCAACTTATCTGTTAGTCAAATACATTCCCCAAAAGTCCACTGGTAGTGTGGAGCAGCTATGGAACAAACTTCTCACTCTAAAGTGGTTCCAAAAGTAGGATTCCCCAAAAGAACATGGAAGATATTTCAGGACACCCTGGTCATTCTTCATACTTTTTTTGGCCACCCTTGTTTCAGCAAATACTTTAATATCCTGTGATATTCTTAATCTCTTTACAATTTAATTAAATAAAGCTTATAAAGGAGTGCTGATTCGGGTTAATCTTACTGAATTAAAGTAATTCTTATTAGATCGATTAATTATAAATCAAAGATCATAATTATAATCATTTATTATATCATTAATTATAAATCAAAACATCATTTGAAAATTGATGTTAGGATATTTAGGATATTTAGTTTTTGTTGTATTTTAAATTGAAATGCAATAAAAAATAATGTGGGAATAGAGTTAGATATGATGGTCAGACTTAAAGTTTTTTCTTTGTGAAAGCTGTTGAGGTCAAATACAGAGCTGAGAGACACTTAGGGCTTTGATCAAAACTTGAGCAAAACCTTCAATATTGTATACACCTGCTCAGCTATATGTATAGACACCTTTACATAAAAGCTGTTTGCAGAGTAAATATGTATAATTTTTATTCAAAATGTTTAATGTTTATAGCATTAATTTTTATCTAAACAATAAATTCCGGCATTTCCCTAAACTTGCAGGAGTAGGTCTGTTCTTTTATATTGTCTAAAATTCAGCAATACTCCTCAGCTTGCTTATTCCTTACCACATACTATTCAAGTTGATTCTTCATGGTTGTTCAGGTTTATATAAGATAAAAACCCAGCAAACTGAGCTTAATATTTGTTAACAGTTATCAGTCATTAGACTAATTTTTAATATAGTTTTCCATAATCATCTTGGTTAATTGCACCATGAATGTGAGCCTTTGTGTCAACGGTGTGTATGCAGTCTGCTATTTAAGATGCTACCCTATAAAACTATCATTCCTTTTCAATGTAAAGCTGCACTGGTGAGCATGGCCATAGGTGAGATTGGCCTATTTGATATGAAATGTACTTGCATCTGAATGTAGAAAATATCTAGGGATAGGCAACTGGGAGGTAATTTTATGGTGCTTGTACATCACAAGAGCTCAGTAAACCAAAATTAGAAGTGAAAAATTGTTTATAAGCTTTTTATTATTTTGTGAATAAAAAAGGTGCTTTTTCCTTTGGAAAGTAATTCTCACCATTTTTACATCAAATATATTCCGCTGATGTATTGTGCTGGTGAAGAAGCCTTTGACCTCATTGAATTATTATTATTTTTTTTTTTATAACTTGTACAGAGTCTGTCAAAGATACTCCCTCTTTCAGAATCTTTTTTACAGTACACAGTGAAGAACCTGATCCATGGTCGATATAGCCAGATATAGACATATAAGAACAACCTTCTTAATACAATACTCAAAAGTTGCATGAATAGTGATGCTGTAATTATGTTCAATGTAAACTCTTTTGACCATATTGTTTACATGAAAGTGGCCCTTTGTACCAGTGGCAAAATTCTTTACTGTGAACATTAAGCAAAATAAGAAAACAAGATGGTACGGTAGAAATCTGAATTTACTTCTTAAGAGCAGCAATTTTTTATTATTATTTGTTTGTGCCATACACTAAAGGCATTTCATTTTGAGTTCAAGTGATTATGAGGCAATAAATCAGAATTTCAGCATTGATTTGCTAATATTCTCATCTAGATATGTTAAAAAAAACAAACAAAAAAAACATCACTATAAAGACCAGTGACTGTGAATGACCAGAACTTGAGCAGCATTTCAACTCCTGAAGAGGAGACAAGAGGCAGAACCACCCCAAACTAACCAAATCTGAGGTTGTGGTAACTGCTGTACAAGCCTGTAAATCTATACCAAAAAATACAATGCAACAATTTCATGGTCACTGGGTAGCTCAATGCAGTTATTCAAAAGCAAAAAAACTGCTTATATCCAACCAGTTATTGATTCTAAAGAAAGATATCTGTTAACCTAAACATCGGTTGGTCTACTTCCAAAGGTGCCAAATTCTGTGTTGTTTAACACATCTAGATGTAACAATCTCGAAATGTCTTTTTTTTTCAATCCCAAATCCAAATTTCCTCAGTGTTTAGCAAAAACAAAAGAATTAGCTTGTAGTTCCAATGCTTTAAAAGTCCTTACAGTAAGGTCAAAGGGGTCGGACTTGAATCATGTTGATCTCTGATGACTCTTTACATTTGTAGCTGACATCCAGTGGGTCTGTATCATTGCTGGCAATAATGAAAACAATGGAAGAGGGGTTGAAAGTCACCCTTTTTTTAGGTTTTTCTTTACGGCTCTGAGACATCACAATGGTTCGTACTGGTTGTCTGGAGCAGGTCAGGGGGTGGTCCTTAATACAGCACTTCAGGCATCCCAGACGGGAGCACAATTGCAGCATGCAACGCCGGAACTAGTGAAATAGAATACACACACACGGAAAGAGATAAAGAGATATGACTCATGGAAAGCATGCCTTGTGTCGTACTTGATATACAATATGTATTGTGTTTTCCTGCATATCCTATGCCATAATTACTTGCTACAAGTTTAGAGTGTACTTTCTTTACCTTCCTGCTCATAAAGCCATATATAATTGGGTTATAAACTGTGCTGGATTTGGCGAAGAATGAGGGAATGATGGCAACAGTGGGAGAGATGACATTCTGCTTGCCAAAAGCTACCAGCATGGAGACCACAGCATAGGGTGTCCAGCACAGCAGATAACAGAAAATCATCAGCAGGAACATGGCAGCCAACTTCTTCTCATAACGTAGAACCTTAATGATTTGCACGGTCTGCAGATCCTCAATGGAGCGCAACTACAATAAGAAATGGAGAGAAGTGTAAAAAAGATTCAATGTTAAAATAAAAATAAAAAAAAGTTACTTTTTGTTATACTATACTTTTTTATTTTTTCTGCAGAGTAAATGTGTGTTTGTTAGTGTACAGCAAGAGGCTTTTTTTCTGTGCACAGGTGTCTTTAACTGGTACAGGCTGCTTCTGTTCATTCAAGTTTAATGGTAATTTTTATTCACAAACGTCCTTCTTTCATTGGGCCTGATTTAACTACAGAGACAGAGATTTGCCTCCTGACCTTTTCAATATGCCATGAAGACATCACGGCAGATAAACTCTTCAGCACAGTAAGAATAATTTGAATATATATTTAATTCTCTGGAAAGTGCATCAGAGTAACTGAAACAATGAATGGCGTGATAAACAAGGAGCCCTGCTGAGTATGAGTGCTATTGCATTTTCATGTGTACATAACAGCATGTGTATAAAATATTTCTCTGTGCTGGTGCAAGGTCTGCAGTGACCTAAATACAACTGCAAAGGGGCTTAGACTCAATGAAAAATTCCCAGTCTCTAAGCTTCAAGATATGTCCGAGTGAGTAGATTCAGATCTGAACAAAATATTCTGCCTCTAAAATACATACTTAGAATGCAAAAGGGGGGATTCTTTTAATAGGCAGAATAAATTTTTTTTTATTTTCATTAGAATAGCAGACAGATTATATTTTCTAAAAGGTCTATCTCGTCCTGTTTAGTATTTATTAAGGATTTTAGATATTCCAGATGGCCAAAAGTATGTAGACACCAGCAGACCGATATGTGAACTGTTCCCAAACTGCTGCCACAGAGATGATAACTCATGATTGTCATAAACATCCATGTATACTGTGACTTTAAGATTTTCCTTTATTGGAACTGAGAGACCTAAATTTGTCCCAGCATGACAATACCCCTTTGCTCAATGTGAGACCCATAAAGACATTTGACATTTTTACCAAGTTGTGGCAGAACAAACATAATTGACACGCATTAATAGATTTAACAGTATGTGCCCATTAGGTGTCAAAGAATATAATTAGATATATAATAATTCAAAAGTTTTTTTTTTTCCTTACCATGTGGACAGCGTACAAAATATTTCCATAGCAGTAGGCCATGATCCCCACTGGAACGAAGAAGCAGGCAAGGAGGAAGAGAAGTATGAAGGAGGCATTATTGGGGTCTTTAGAGGCCCAGTCCAAAGAACAGCCCAGCCGGTGGATCTCCAGGGTGTACCTGTTCCAGCCGAGAAGAGGAGCTCCGGTCCATGCAAGTGAGTAGAGCCAGATGTGGGTGATGGCTCGCCAGGCCCAGGGGAAGTCAATGACCTTGGCATGTACCACTCGAATGTACCGTTCATATGCAAGGGAACATAGAGTCATGATGGACACAATACCTGAGTGTGGCAGAGAGAAGAAACAATTTATTTAGCACAAAATCTGATGGATATATCAAACACTTAAGTGGATTTACAGTTTTTTGCTACCTGTTATGTTAAAGCTGTTGTTTTTAGGATTCATGGTTTATAGCTTCAGGATTCAATTTATTATGACCGCTTGATATAACGTATTTTGGAAAACCATTGCAAACTATTCCTATTATTGTAGGATTTTTGGAAGGAAGCATTTTAAAGGTTCAATAAAAGGTAAAGGCATAGTTTTTGCATTTAAAGATATGGAAAACAACCAGCCCAAAAATCAGTTTGAGAGATGATCGATGTACTAGGATGAGGACATTCTGGTACAAAAGCCTAGTTTCTGACTTTCCCTTTTAACCAAAGCTAGACTAATCTTGCCTTTTTATAAAAATAAAATAAAATATGTACAATCTTAAACCACTGTATTTTAATGTAGACACATACCCTCTCATTGCCTCTGGCTTCATAATTGTGATCTAAATTTACATCCAAATTTTTACGTACCTGCTTTGTAACAACATGAATTGTTAAAACCTATATACAAATGAAACTGAGCTCAAATAAACTAAGCTTTCTACAAAAAGCTTATGGTTGACACTGGGTTAAGTTTGCTTTTCTGTTTAAACCAGTGCATTGAATGGATTATTTTTGTGGAAAGCTACCGGTTGATCTGTGAGATTTCTATTATTAACATTCTCTAAGCGATTGGTGTAAGGGCATGTGCAAAGCTGATACAGTTCAAAGCCAAACTCCTTTATGTAACCTTGAAAGCTTCTAGAGATCTGGCAGTGCAATGTTTACAAGTGCTGCTGCTAGTATGCTAAGTGCAAATCCCTGTTTTCCTTTAACATAGTGGTGACCAAAATCTAGGTCATACACACACACATTTTCTCCCTACCTCCTTCCACAGTTATTAGAATGATATGCTGGTGTCTGTCTGTCACCTACGCAGCTGCTCTTTGTCGAACTCATCTGAGAGGCAGTGCAGTTTAGATTGTAGGATGTTTTACTAAACACATCATAGTTACATTGACCCAACCACCCAGATATGTATAAATGAAGCGACTATGATGAAACGTGTGTTGTGCATGTCCATGTTGTACATGAGTGATCTCTATTTTATATAAGTCTTATAATGATATAAGTATTTTAATGGGGGGGGGGGGGTCTTGTCTTGATGATGGGAGAGTTGCAGTCTTCTCCAGCACATCACAAGGATTCTTAATGGACTCTGTGGTGACCAATCCATGTGTGAAAATTATGTCTCATGCTCCCTAACCCACTCTTTCACAATTTAAGCCTGAAGAATCCTGGCTTTGTCATGTTGGAATATGCTCGTACCATCATGGAAGAAAAAATACATTGATTGAATGATCTGGTCATTCAGTATATTCAGGTAGTCAGCTGACCTCATTCTTTGGGCACATAATGTTGCTGAACCTAGACCTGACCAACTGCAGCAACCCCAGATCATAGCACTGCCCCCACAGGCTTGTACTGTAGGCACTAGGCATGATGGGTGCATCAGTTCATCCGCCTCTCTTCTTACCCTGAAGCACCCATCAATCTGGAACAGGGTAAATCTGTACTCATTAGACCACATGACTGCCTTCCATTGCTCCAGAGTCCAATCTTTATGCTCCCTAGCAAATTAAAGCCTTTTTTCCGATTAGCCTCACTTATAAGTGGCTTTCCCACACAATCCCTTGAGTTTCCTATGCATTATACGTGTGAAAATGCTCTTAACTTTCACTATTAAACATAGCCGTGAGTTCTACTGTTGTTTTTTTACAATTTGATTCCACCAAACATTTAAGAGATCACCGATTATGATCATTCAAGATTTATTTACGACCACATTTCTTCCTCGAAGATGATGGCTCCCCACCATCCTTCCAGTTTTTTATAATGCGTTGGACAGTTCTTAACCCAATTTTAGAAGTTTCAGCAATCTCCTTAGATGTTTTCTTTGCTTGATACATGCCAATATTTTGAATGTTCTGAGACAGATTCACATCTTTTTCACAACCGCAGGATCTTTCTTCCGACATGGTTGTTTAAGAAATGAGAAGCTACTCACTGCAGTAGTTGGGATTAAATAACTTGTTGCCGGCTGAAACATAATCATCCATGTAGTAATTATTCAATGGGAGGCTCTTACTTATTTGCTTAGTTAAATCCAGGTGGTGACTATTATTTGGACAGGCAGTGTATAACCTTATGATGTGTAATTTCAGTAATGAAAGTAAAAAGCATGTCAGTAGACAAAACATATTAAACCTTGGAGGATGGTCTACAACAGTCATTGGGTTTCACTTTTGTCGTGTCAAGAACAGGAATTTGAGGCACAAGTGAGCACAGACTCATGAAAAAAGTCGATTCTGTAACATGTTTGCATTTTTGCAATCTTTAACTGTCCAACTTATTTGGTGAGTCAGTGCAGACAGGAGTGGGAACTGATCTGGTTGGATTCTGGTTCTGGTGTTTTATATGAACAGTGAAGTGATGTGAACAGTGATACGACAGTACAAGACAATGGAACAGACAGTAACTCAAGCACTGGATCAAATCAAACCGAATACTCACAAAGATATAAAGATACACTGCCATGTCTGGGTGATATAACACTGAACATTGCATGCATGCTCTCTTGGATTGATGATGAGTCAAAAAAGCTGACACATACTAGACTGAAATACTAAAGCTGACCATATACTAAAGTCATTAATTGTAGGTGATAATTGGGGTGATAACATCAAACGTATACTTTGTGTACCTTTGGTGTATATCTCATTTAAAGCTCAGATTGATGATATATAATATAGTTTATCATACTGGCATATTGGAAACAGCGTATATTCTAAACAGATCTTTCTGTATCTGACAAAAAGAAGAACTAACCGAACAGACTGTTGCTGAATCCGTCCCACACACACGTGCTGGTGTCCCACACCCATCCTCGCTCCAAACACGAGACCAAGGTGAAATAAGTCCCGAACACCGACACCAGCAGGTCGCTTACACTGATGTTCACTAGCAGTAAGTTGGTGGGCGTCCGCAGCCTCTTAAACTTGAAGTAAAGTGCGAGGACGAGCAGATTGTTGCAAAAACCCAGCACGCCGATGGTTCCGATAGTAAACGCGAAAAGTTTGTACGTTCCGACGTGGAACATCCGAGTCCCAGTGCCGTTCACAGGAGTCATCGCAGGAGCAATCTGGAGTCTGCCATAGCGTCTGATGCGCCACTGATGGCTGGATTGGTGGTCGCTCGGAGAAACCTACTGTAGCATAGACTAAGCGTCGAACTCCTCGCTCGGGTGTCCTTCATCATCGACATCCTCTGGCTGCAGAGCTCACTCTACTCAGCATGTGCACGAGCTGATGTGCGGACGCGCGCGCTCTCTCCGGTTACAGGCTCTCCATAATGAATGGCATTGACCACAATATCACTATTTACTTCACTATTGTACAATGATGCAGTTTATATTTATATTTAGCTTCACACATGATCTAATGAAATACAAATATAAATTAATGCATTATTATTATTATTATTATTATTATTATTATTATTATTATTATTATTATTATTATTATCATCACTCCATTGAACAGGTTCTGAACTTTAAAGTGGCTGCCCCTCAACTGTCTAAACCACTAAAGTTATATAGTAAAAAAGTGTAATGATTATTTATTGTAGTGTTTTAGCTACGTGCTCTAACACACCCAGCTCAGGGATCAATAACTAGTTGATTATTTGAGTCAGGTGTGAGAGAACAACAGTGGAATTTAATTACTTTTTATGGCTCGCTGACCTCCATCCCTCCTACAGTCATGTCCTTTTTTTTTTAAGATCGACCACCTAACCCATTAACGTGGAGGAACATTTAAAATTATGATGTGTGGATAAATCTTAGCTGTGCCACTTAATTGCATCTCATTGGGTGTTATGCAGGCCGGATTACATGTTAACCCAAATCGTCAAGACAGAGACACTCTCATTTATGCATTATATATAATTTCTGTTAATATTTCTTAAAAATTTATTATTTATTGCTTTAAGCATGAACATTTTGATTCTCAAATTATGTTCAACCATAGCAGTGTCAGTAAGCTGTTTAAAAATCACCATCATACCACTACAATGTCAATTCACCACCTGAATAAGTAATGTTTTGGCACCCAAGTAATATCTTGTTAAAATGTTTCTGCCATTTGATGGCTCTGATAAAATATAGAAATGCATTTTAGAAAGCTTTATTGAAACACTGACACTTTCTGTGGCTGCAAAATAGCTTTCTATTTTCTCATGACTTTCTGATGTCACAGGGTGTCATTTTTCTCAGAGCATTTATATTGCATATTATTTATAGGAAATATTTACTCTTTGTTTAAAATAGATTGAAGAGTCATAAAATGGTGATAGGAATAAGATTTATGATGGACTCAGGAAGTGTTTATAACTGATTCTTTGTCAAATATTTTAAATGGCATAATTATTGCAGTTGACCCTAACTCCCTAGCATATTCAATTATTTATTCTAAATAATATTATAAATATTATATATATATATATATATATATATATATATATATATATATATATATATATATATATATATATACACACACACACACACACACATAATATTATAAATATTATATATATATATATATATATATATATATATATATATATATATATATATATATATATATATATATATATACACACACACACACACACACCACACACACACACACACAAACACACACATATATGACATTGGTGATGTAAGCCTTAAGAGTATAAATGATCAAATTAATCCTGTTTAATAAACGTTGAATTCCCTCTCCATAGCCACAATTCTTATACTAATATATACACACAGTTTTAGAGTCAACAAAAGTCTATGCTTGCATCTGATTTACATCACAGAGCTAAAAAATATATTGCGTGCAAAAAAAGAACGTTGTAATTAGCATTTTAAAGTTTTAATACAGCTTCTAGATGCTGCTCAGATGTTCCTCAGTTCCATTTTGTTGGAGGTTTTACATGGTTGTTTGTTTTTAGTAATATTTGGGTATTAACATATTAAAATGAATGTTTATGTAATTTACTAAGACCAATATACTTCAGTGAAGTCACAGAATGTGGAAACAAACTGGAACGTGTAAATTCACTGTATGGTGTCATGTGGATATATTGGTTTAGGTTAACTGTAATCAGTCACTTTCGACCTGTCAGGCAACGTTGCTGTCTTTGATAATTGCCTCGAATTGCATTCATTTCTTGTTGCTTTTAAATAAAACTAAGCAGATTTACCATAGCAGCAAAACATATCATGCCTGAATATAGCTAATTCTGACATTTTCTATCTATAATGCAATGAATACACTTAGCATTCAGGATGTCAGGGGCACAAGAGACAGTATTTAAAGAGCATTTCCACAATTCACACAATTCCACAATGAATATGCACATGCATTTCTTTGCCTTAAGATGGAAATATGCAAAAATAAATGTCGACTACTGCAATTTATCAGCGTCCTTAAAGACTAATTAAGGTGCAGTTACACCATGAGTGAGAACTCTTTTCATGACAGGGCACCAGCCACACATTCACTCACTATTTCACATTTTTCTATTTACACAAATGAAATAAACAATCCTAAATAATCACAATACGGTAATGCTTTGCCATATCTAAATTGGGCAAAAATATTTTACATCTACAAGAAATTAAAGTAAATTAATTAATTGTGTAATTATTTCCAAAATACCAGCAGTGTAAACTTTCAGGGTTCTGTGTCCATTCTTCATATTCTGACTAGACTAGCTGGGTGCCCTCTCTTGGTGTATTTCTTTGTCACCCTCCACCTCCCCACCAACACCTGTTTAGATCTTAGTATACTATACTCTTACTCCACCTTCTGTTAAAGCATAATTGTTTTTAACATGTCTGTTTAAACATTTAAAACATGTTTAACAGAGCAGTCTTTGGACTCAGCATCAACAGCAGTTTAGCAGATTTAGTCAGGCCAAGCTGCCACTCTGCATTTGTGAGGGCAGATTTTTACATTTACATTTACATTTGCGGCATTAAGCAGACGCCCTTATCCAGAGCGACATACAAAAGAAATAAGCCAAATTTAATAAATCAAGGCTATCAGACAATTTATATTTTCACTTTTATCACAGCATGCCTGTAATCCACATTTTTATCATTGTCAAATAGTGGACAGTGAAAATGTTATTTTTGGTACTGGAAACGCTGTCTCACAAGAATGCATTATTTGGTGAATAGGGAACCAACTATTGGTATTCTCAAATTGTTATAAAGTGTACAATAAGAATGAGACATTAATTGCACCATGTAAAAAGTAAAGCTGTATTGTAACAACATGAGAAAAACATCTTGTTAGTATTCTTATTCTGTCTACTGAACCTACGAAGAAAATCTTTAACAGCTTCTCCTTTAGTACACCTGCAGAACAATTTCCTGCTTTATGCTATGAAGTTAATAATTATTTAATTTGATTGTTAGTCATTGCATTTGCTGATCAGTCTTACCCTCCCATGATGCCAAAGTCTGTACACTTAGTTCTCCCAAAATGTCATTGAAAAATGTTTGCCTGGCACATATTTGCCCTGGAAGTCATAAAAAACACAGGTCTTATAATGTTAAACAAATAATAATAATTTTATGAAACGTATATTTAACATTTCTGAAGACGTCTCAGGTATACGCACTTCATAACAGTCAGTTACTTATAGGAAAGTCTGGGTTTTTTTAGTTTTTTTGTTTTTTTGTTTTTTTTCTGGTGGTCTAGTGCAGGGGTCGGCAACCCGCGGCTCCGGAGCCGCATGCGGCTCTTTCATCCCTCTTCTGCGGCTCCCTGTGGCTTTGGAAAATAAATAATGAGTATTTAATTAAAATGTATTTTATTTTAGTTCGTTAGTTTTTTAAATGTAATTCTAAATATGAAGATTTTGGTGATCTTGTAAAATCTAAATAAAACGTGTTAAAGTTTTTTGTCGCTCTTCATATGCGTCACAACCGCTAATGTGCGACACCAACCGGCACGCGACTTCTTAAACTTTGGTTGACGGCACACAGAAGAGGACGGCATTTTTGGTTTGCTGCCGGTGGATAATTCATGTTCGGCGTTCTTTTCATAAATACAAGAAGGACTCAAATAGACATTGAGTATTTTACTTGAAAGTAACCTTCAACCCAATGTCTTTTTTTAAGGAGTTCAACATTTTTTTGTTGCATGCAGAAATGTAATTTCATTCTCTCTGCAGTTCATTGATTTCATAAATGCAACACATTATGGTTTGATAATACATAGCAAAAAGACAAAAAAAAAAAAAAAAAAACGTTACATGTAGTGTTATTTCAATTTAAATGTCAAAAGGGTTTTGTGGCTCCCAGTGTTTTCTTTTCTGTGGGAAACAGGTCCAAATGGCTCTTTGTGTGGTGACGGTTGCCGAACCCGAATAGTGGTTAAGATGCAGCGCTCTCACCGCTGCGACCCGGGTTCGATCCCCGGTCAGGGAACTATCCCCAGCCACTGTCAGTGCCGGTCCCAAACCCGGATAAATTGGGGAGGGTTGCATTAGGAAGCGTAAAACATCTGCCAAATCAAACGTGCGGAGGATCTGCTGTGGCAACCCCTAATGGGAGAAGCCGAAGTAAAGTTTTCTGTAAATTGACAAGCTGTGACTTCTTTTTTTTTAGATAGAGAGAATTGTGAGTAATTAGCAGGAACTAAGTCATACACATACATGCATAATTTTCATAGTGTGTTATTCCATACTTATCAGTCTTGTGCCACAGGGTTGCTCTTTGCTCGATAGCGCTGAAAGCCTTCAGCATTTCATTACTAATCACTAATTAAACACTCATTAAATATTTAAGCATCATAATGACAGATGTGTGAAGCATCAATTGTGTAGGAGTCAGTTGAGGTTCAGTCTTTTCAATTAACTGTAATGGAGGTTTGAAGGCCATGGAATGTTCACTGGGTATATTTGCAGGGGGTCAGGCAGGAGGTCAGGCAGGGGGTGAGAAGTGAAACTGAAACACATTGCTACATTGACCTGTGTCCTGCGTTTGAACTATAATAATAGTCTAAGGGGTGTTTGCTCCTGCTGTGGCACCTTTTCCTACTCTGACTACACAACCAAACAAAGAATGTACTATTATGCCACTTAGTACTAATAAAATATTTCATAAATATCTCTTTGTTTGTTGAATGACTAGAGCATAGAAGGCTTGTAACAAATGAGTATAAATAAATGCGTTATAAGAAATATGTTATGGTAATTATCTAGGGTTATAGCGGAGGGAAATATAATGTAAAATAATTAAAGCAGGATACATTTGTAATCTTACACAGAGTAAGAAATAGTTTCATTGCACCGCTCCCTTTAATTTACAGAGTATGAAATTGATGTATTATAAAAGAAATGGATTGAAATTGGAGAAATGTTTTAGTTTTGATTTATAATTGTCAGCCTGGCCTGATTGTTGCAATGTCTGCATTGTGTCATATTTACCCTACTTTTCATTAATGTTTAATACAGTGTCCAATATATTATAGTTCATCATATGTTCCATTCTGATCTTTATGCATCAGTTGTTGCACTTTTTCTTGACAGGAACTGCTGATCTGATTTAAGAGCACTAACTGTATAAATCCACACCTCAGCCAGTACTTTAAGCATTTATCAAAGCTTGCTAATGGAATTAATAAACTGATAAGTCTTTCAAATCCTCATGCTAATAATGACATTGGAAATGTAAAAGCCTTTTTTGTCTGAAGTTGCCTTAGCCATGTTTATTTTCTTACAATTAGGGTTCGCTTTTTTTCTGACTTCAAAGAGAAGCTTCTGTATAATGCACTCAGTGACTCACATTTCTATGTATACAGGAATGATGTAAGAAAAATTATCTGTTACTCAATTACTCAGTGCAACCCTGTTTCTTTATCCAAGCTTTTTCATATACTTCCATGTTGTATTTCTGGTAAATCCAGGTTTACAAGCACATTATTACATTTAAATATGCTAAATAGTTTACAAAACTATTGTACACAACACTAAAATAATGTAAAAACATAGCGAACAAGCCTTCTTTTACACATCTCCAAATCAATTGTGGCCATTGTGACCATTAAAATGTCAATTTCAAAATGTACATATGTGTAAAGACACACCAGGGAGTTTGATTTCTCACATTTGATGAGAACTTTGAGGAATCTTTGGAAAATGCTATGTATTATTTCAAGATGTCGTGTTCAAAGGAGAATACAATTGCTTGCTGGCATTTTGCTTAGTAATGTGTGCAGCAGCCACATCTCCTAATTATAAAAAGTGCCCAAGACACTATCCATTTGATGATATCACAACATGATGTTCTAATTACGTGGGTAATTGTAATAGAGAACAGGCCAACCACTTTCTATAGAAGTCCAAACTAATATGGTTAAACATTTTCATATAATGTTAAATACATTAAATTGTTTTACATGATCATATTTATAATATGGAATTAGATATTTTTCAGGAAATTTATTTAGATGTCATTAAGCCATCCACGGAAGCACAAACCCAACACTACTTTCCCCATTATAAACATCTATTTTTTGTTTGCTCTGAAAATCCTGGACAGCATTTATAGATTATGTTTGTTTGCTCCACTACCTTTCTTAGGTGCTGCTTTATTGTGTTCTTCTTTCCTCTGTTCCTCATCATTAGAGCTGTCAGATGGTCTTCAGGTTTACGTAATGAATACTTCTTTTCTCATAAGATGTTTGCGAGTTTAAGGAATCAAACAGTCAGTGTTTCTCTTTTCACAAACATCCTGCTGGGTTTATTGCAAGAGTATGAAAAGCATTAGAGCACTATTTATTTATGTTTGTTTATTTATTGGGTTCCAGATGGGATTCAAAGTTATGTAGTATGGTTAAGGGGTTGTATACTGGAGCAAGATACAGGCTAATGTCTGTTTTTTTCCACACCACACTGCTCACCACCTGTGTGTTTCTAATTACCAAAGTTTTTCCAAGAGCCTGTATCGTGCTCTCAAGTCTCCAGCACTCAATCTATTTGTGACCCTAGGTTTTCTGTGTCAAGTCAAGAAGTCAAGAAGCTTTTATTGTCATTTCAACCATACGTATATAGCTGACACAGTACACAGTAAAATTAGAACTAAAAGCCATGACTCCAAGGTTGTCACATGGGAAGTGTTCAGATGAAGTAAAAAGTCTTAAGAGATTAAGTCTGTCTTGTATGAAGCCATATACAATATATTAGCTAAGTCAAAAAATATTTTGTAAACAGTAAACAGCAAGTAACAAAACTGAAAATTCATTATTGAAAATAAAGAAGCTCAATAAACAGGGTTTTATGAAATTGTATGATTTATTTTAACTGGGCTGTGAGCATATTTCAGAGTAGTGAATTATCAAAAATTGTGACTATGTAGATGATACAATTACATTGTAGCATACAAAGCAATTTGCCCAAAGGAAAATTTTTGCTAGCTTGTTGAATTTACATTTGTGGCATTTAGCAGATGCCCTTGTCCAGAGCGACATACAAAAGTGTTTTGAGTCTCTAGCAATGAATAAATCTACATTAGTACACTAGATTACAAAGTCAAGATAAATCAGCCTACAACTCTGTTAAGACTTTTTTTTAAACAAAGCCAACTTGGAAAGTGTTAGTGTCTTCACTCGCTGCTTGTAGATAGCCAGGTACTCCACTGTTCGGACATCTAGGGGAAGTGCATTCCGCCTCGGTGCTAGAACAGAAAAGAGCTTTGAAGTATAATTACCTTTTATCCTGAGAGAAGGTGCTGGAGAGCAGTGCTGGAGAATCACAGGCAGCATGGTGCAGTGCGAGGTGTGATGGGGTCTCTGAGGTAAGAGGGACCTGGCTTATTTTTGGCATTGTAAGCAAGCATCAGTGTTTTAAATCTGATACATGCAGCTACTGGAAGCCAGTGGAGGGAGCGCAGCAGTGGGGTGGTGTGGGAGAACTTGGGCAGGTTGAACCCAGGTCACACAGCTGCGTTTTGGATTATTCGCAGTGGACGAATAGAGTTTAGAGGTAGACCTGCCAGCAGAGAGTTGCAGTAGTCCAGTCTTGAAATGACAAGAGACTGAACAAGCACCTGGGCAGCCAGGAGGTCCTTGGTTGAGGAGAGAGAAGAGAGGAAATAAGTCAGTGGCAAAGTCCAAGCGTAGAGAGGAAAAGGAGTCAGGGTTGGGAAGAGATGAAAGAGTACAGGTAGCTAAAGAGGAGGGAAAGATTAAGTGGAGGTTATGACGGATAAGAAAGAGATGTTAGAAATTGTTTTTAGGTAGAACTAGAAGAGTGATTGTAAAGGACACCAGGTGATGATCAGAAATTTGAAGTGGGGTAGCAGTCGTGTAGGGCGAGTGAAAACTAGATCCAGGACATTTTCTCCCTTGTGTGTGGGAGGGCAGCTGTTAAATGTCACGGAGAAGGTATTTAGAAAAGTCCGGAGGCAAGATGACTGAAGTTTGTCCGATGGGAAGTATTCCAATTTGGCCTTTAATATTTGAAAAATATATTATTTACTTATTGTAAAAAGAAAACTATTTGGTCTGCTCTAAGAATATTTTTTCTGTATTTTGTTCATCATGGTTATTGTTTTATTCAACAAATTAAATACTGATTTTTATGAAAAATGATTTCATAATGAGGGATCTATATTAGTTAAAATTTGTATTGAATAACTGGTCGCTAGTTGCCTTAAACCCATTCATATCAAAACTGGTACGTGCATTTTAGCCATCAATCTGTAACTTTAAATGACAAAAAGACATGTTTGTAATCTAAACTGTATAATTTCTGGCTAGTTGATATTTGGGAAAAGATCCTATAAATTCACACAATATTCTGAGACTGAAAATCCTGCTGTGAGATGATGGCAAAGCAACTCTTTTTCTTTAAACTGAATCGTGCTTTCTTTTGTTCCAGGGAAGTTTTTTCATATTTAATTTCTGAGTGCCAGCTGCAGTTTGTGATCATAACAAAGACTGTAAAAGGTCTCAGAAATTGTGCACAAAAGCTTTACACTGTAACCTGAAAACCCTGGAGCTGTGAGAATGCAATACAACCTACAGTACTTAATATCCCACTTACACTGAAGTCCTGAAAAATTAATTTAATTAACTGTGTCCAAGTTTGATGAGTAAGCAAATCAATTGTCATAAAATACTTGAAAACATAAAAAACATAAAGTCCTCAAAATGCAAGATGCAAGTCCTGAAATGCAAGAACTAAACAGTCACCAGTTTTCTAATTAGTTGTTTTAGGTCAAGATGTAGCATTACAATCATGGTATTCTTTCATACATTTACAATCTTAAAAAATTCAATGCATAGACAGTGAATGGAACTGGAAACGTCTCTAGGTTACGTATGTAACCCTTGAAGTTGAGGTCATTAAAAAAAAAGGTCAAAGGGGTGGACCAGCCCGCAGCGTTACATATGTCCTGTAGGGGAACCCCCAGGCTTTAGAGGCTGCCATACTCTGGGTTGAATGAGCCTTGACTCCGAAAGGAGTGACAAGACCAAAGGACTCATAACATGTGACATCCACTATTCATCTACTGAGAGTCTGCTTATTGGCAGAAAAACTTTCCTTTGAGGGCCATAGCAGACAAGCAGCTGTTCCGACCTTCTCCACGGACTCGTCCTGTGGAGGTACATATCCAGTGCTTGCAATAGACACAGTCGATTTTGCTTTTCCTGGTCTGGAGCTAGGAAAGGAGGAGGGCAGAATGTCTGCAAACCAACAGATCGTGAGGGAGCCGTACCAGTATTAGGGTACTGTGGTCTTTACCAACAGGTACCTAAGGGCCACCTCAGCAAAAGGTTTGAAGGGGGGCTCAGATAGAGCCGCCAACACGACGGCCAAATCCCACACAGACACTCACACTATCCCGGGCCTCAGCCTCTGGGTGCCACATAAAGGGTGTTTCCCCAGTGACTGCCCCGTAGGTGGGGTACAATAAGCCGCGATAGCGGACACGTAAACTTTCAGGGTGGACGGGGCCAACCCTGTGGCAAACTGTTCCTGCAAGAACTCAAGAACTGAACCAACTGGGCAGTTGACTGGGTCTAACTGTTGCTGCTTACACCACATGGAAAACAGCTCTGGAATGGAGGATGGTCTTAACTACCTCAGTAGGAGACCAGCTGCTAGAAACTGTGGCCCCTGCCATAGCTTTCATAACTCTGGGCGGGGGGGAACTAGGGAGAGGAGATCCCTCCTGGGAGAAATTTCCCAAGGGGGTTCCTCGCGGAGGGACAGCAGGTCCGTAAACCACGGTCTGCCCGGCCAACGAGGTTCCATCAGGAGGAAAAATAGTCCATCCTGGGCGGATTCTCTCCAGAACTCCTGGGAGCAGCGCACTAGGACGGAAGGCGTACAGATGTAGCCTCGGCCACGTCTGCACCATGGCGTTCAGCCCCAGTGGGGTTGAGTGAGAGAGAGAAAACCAGAGGGGACAGTGCGAGGTCTTCCAAGTCGCAAACAGATCTACCTGGGCTTTGTAACATCTCTGCCATATCTGCTGCACCACCAGTCCGGGATGTAAACAGCTCTCAGTGAGAGGAGTTTATCCTGGGACCATAGGAGGATCTGCCACGCCAGCCTGTACAGGGGGCAAGATCGGAGACCCCCCTGCCGGTTAATGTAAGAGACCATCGACTGGTTTTTCAATTCAGACTAGCACATGGTGATCTCTCAGGTCTCAGAGGAAGTGTTTGAGTGCTATAAGCACAGCCATTATGTCCAGGCAGTTTATGTGCCATGAACGATGTAGCTTGTTCCACTGACCTTGGGTGGAGCGTCCTCTTATGACCGCTCCCCACCCTTTGAGGGATGCGCCCGCCGTTAGCGATATGCAATGACAAGGCGCTCCCAGGACGGGGCCTTGAGACAGGAATGTGTGTTCTCTCCATATAACTAAGGTTCGAAGGGCCCGCCTAGAGACCTTGATAGTACGGAGTGGGCTGCCCCCTTGAAAGAACCCTTTGTCTCTGAGCCACCACTGGAGGGGTCTCATACGGAGGAGGCCAAGTGGAATCACGCCCTGAGACCCAGCAGCCTCTGGAACTGCTTCACTGTGAGTGGTTGTCCTTCTCTTACTTTGCCAACTGCTGTGAGAATGGTTGCGATCCAGGCAGGAGACAATTGTGCCCGCAACATGGTCATATCCCACACTACGCCTAAGAGGTGGTTCTCTGCAAAGGAGAAAGCACACTCTTCCCTGCATTCAGTCTTAACCCCAGCTCCTTCATGAACGCGAGAACAACATCTCGATGCCGTACTGCCTGAAGCTCTGATCAAGCTAATATCAACCAGTCTTCAATATAGTTCAGAATGCAGATGCCCTGAAGCCGTAGCGGGGCTTGAGCCGCATTCATGTACTTTGTGAAGGTGTGGAGTGATTGTGCTAAGCCGAAGGGGAGGACCCTTATTGGTAAGCTTTGCCCTCGAAAGCAAACCTCAGGGACCTCCTGTGCGCAGGAAAGATGGCTATGTGAAAATAGAAGTCCCTTAGATCTATCGTGACAAACCAGTCCTCAGACTTGATCTAAGACACGACCTCTTTGAGGGTAAGCATCCTGAACCTGAGCCTCATGAGTGAGCGGTTCAAGGAGCGTAGATCTAGAATCGGCTGCAATCTGCCGTCCTTCTTCGGAACAACGAAGTACTGGCAGTATTAGCCTGACTCTCTGACTGAGGGAGGAACCAATTTGATGGCCCCTTTCCTCGGGAGGGTGCATACTTCTTGCTCCAGGACCAGAGCCTGCTTGGGTCCCACCAGGGTGGGACACAACCCGTTGAACCGGGGAGGAGAGGACCCAAATTGAATCGAGTAGCCCCTCTCTATTGTATGCAGGGCCCACCGAGATACGTCTGGCAGCTCTTCCCAAGCTGCCAGGAAATCTCTCAGGGGAACCAGCCTCTCCAGGTTGGCCTCTGACCCTTCCAGAGTGGCTGGAGCGGTGCCCTGCAGCAGTTGAGGCCTCCTAAAAGGCGGGGGGGTCTCCTCCATCCGCAGCAATCTCTCAGGCAGAGATGGAGGGAGACACCCGCTGGAGGGAGGCTGCGCTCCAAGGCACATCCTGTGGCGGAGCAAACAGCCTGGCCTCCTGGTGGTGACGAGGAGGTATGGGCAACGCGCAAGGTGTAGACCGCATTCCTCGATGTAGGGTGCTCTGATTGTCATTTACCACCATTTGTTTGTTTCGAGGAGAGGACTTAAAAACAGTAGGCCCCGGGGCGGAGGCTGTGGTGGGGACGCAGAAAACGCTCATCCAGCTTGCTGGGAACGCGTGGCCCCCGCTTCTCATCAGGCCAAGCTATCTCTAGGTTAGCAACACCCCGTGTCACCACCTCTAGGAACTCCTCTAACAGCACAGGATGTGAGGAGTCCGTGGGCTTGCTAGCATCCGAAGAATTCTCCCTCCTCAGAGGACAAAATACAGAGCTCCGCGTTACACGCGCCAGAAGAAGAAACCGCCGAAGCGAGTGCTTTCCCCGGGGAATGGCCTTCTGCGCCGCTTCACCTCGGCGAGAACGGGACCTGAGCTACGTGAGAGAGCGCTCTCCTCGGAGAGGAAATGCTAACAGTTGACTCTCTCAAGAGCCGACTAAGGATGTTCCTAAGCTAAGCAAACAACAATTCGGCTGTGTTAAACTCAGTTATGAAGAGAGGATTTGACATTGAATAACTTTCTCAGTAGAATGAATATATGCTGGTCTGGAATAACCAAAGTATGAATGCACATACTCATGTTGTCCAGACTATTGTTACTTTTTTATTTTGCATTAGGAGGAAAAGCATGAGGGTCATTTAATTCTTTTTTTTACTTTTTTTTCTTTTGAGTGATTTTACACCACTCTCTTTAAATGTATTCATTACCATTCAAAAATCTGGTGTAACCATACCATATTAAGCTCCCATCCCCAAATTGCTATTGCATTTTTGTCAGGTAAAATCAAAAAGTTCCTTATAACAGGAGAAATATCACTTGATTCCTGCACTACTTTAAAACTCTGAAATATATTATAAATATTATTAAATGTAACTTAAGCAATAACAGTGTCATTCTAGCTTGCCTGAATAAATACTAAACTCTAAACTCTCTAAACTCCAGGTTAAGCTTTCCACCTTCCAGATACTCTCATAACTTCATAGCTTTACACTTATTTATTGTTACTGAAAAATTCATAGTACTATATCTCAGGAAAAGTAACAAGTTAAGACTTTTAAAGTAGTGGTTTAAGCTGCATTTTTGTATTATTATGTTTATTTCAAAAAGTGTTCTATGGTGAAGACATTCAGACATTTCACCTCTTCTCCAATTTTAACTGAGTTCTAAAATTGTCTTTTATCGAACACAGAGCATGGTGTTGCCATGGACATGCAGATACCTAAGGAGATAAATTGCTTAGGTTTTGCACTTGGTCAGAAGTAGCATAAAAGCATTGTGCACATTGCTTTTGAACAATTTGAACTATTTTTGTTCCTGTCACCAATTACCAGTGTTACCTGCTGGGAAATCTCTATACTACAATAGAAATGTGTACCATGTGAATCCACAATAATACAGTAGGTGGTTATATTAGTTTTAAAAAATGCATTATGCTTAGTAAACCCATTTATTGTTTTTTTTTTTTTTTGCTAAATGATGAAATCTGTGAAGACTGCCCACTAAACTAAACTACCAACCACATGTTATGTAAAAAAATATTTTTGATTTTTTACATTTAATCATGTTTCATTTAGTGACAAAGAACAGTAACTGCTTAATAGCATTAAAAAGTATTTAATGTAGATATAATAGGGAAAATTCAGCCTTTTATAAACTCTGCAATTTGTATTAACAAGCTACTGATTTTGAAGTTTTCATGGCATGGCTCATACTGCATATTGATGCCTATGAGTGTATGATAAAAATAAACACCAAAATCCATAAACACAACACAAATTGCATTTATATTTTGCACAATTTACAAAAAAGAACAGACTTTAACATTAAGTGAAATAAGTATAATGAAGTTCAACACCAGATGTGAATCGAGGAGTACCAGAATTCAATGGCCTCAGAGAGCATAATCGCCTATGTTTAACATCTGTATACCATGTTTCTAACTACACAGAAATATAATTTGTAGATGTTTGAGGATAAATGTGCCTAGCTTTTGCCACACTGATATGTTAGCAGAATCACCCCATATTAGATGTATTGATCCATATACATTTACAAATGCAGGCCATGTACTGGGACACAGGCAGCAAGGTCAGAGTTAATTACATAGTCAAGTAAATGCCCCTCTGTGATTCTAATAAAGACAGCCAGCAAGGGCAAAGAGATCAATACGGTTTACTGCATTAAAATGGCATTTAAAAATTGTGAATGAAAGCACTTTTCTGATGGGCACAGGTTTTCCTAATTTGAATACTTAGGGCATTTCCTATTATTAAACATTTTTAGAAAATTGAAAACGAGAAAGGCATAAACCTGAAATGGCAGTTTCCCTGTACTTCAAACAGCACTGTCTTTATAAGAATCTGATAGCTCTTTTTAAATGATGTGCAACATAAAGATCATACACTGCCCAAATCCATCATTAAACTATTGTACTGTCCTGTGCACACGTTTTGACAATTTTAAGACACTAAGATTTTAATGGGTTTTCTTTTGCCACACTCAAAAGGCTCCTTGGATTTAATTGTTGATTAGCAGGAGGGCAGCTAATTAATAGTTACTGGTGGTAGGACCTTGTTTGCAGCTTCAGTTATGTTTTAAAAGTTGAACAAACAGCGCATACCTTCTGTGTGTTTATTTCCATTTCTGTGTATATAATCCATGATCTAAATACGCAGTAAATAATGGAGTCTTCCTCATCATGTTTAGGTTTTCAAAGTGGCAGCTGATGGAGCTGTAGCCCACATGTTCACTGGAGTTTTACAACATGCACTCATTTCAAAACCCAGTATCAGTTGTAAAATCTATGGATTAATTGATCTACTGTGCTGCCGTGTAGTTTATGCAGAAAACTGATGTTTCCCGTGTTGTCACAGTGCTAAATGTGCTTCCTTTTTTTAATCCAATAATGCAAGTAGTTTGTATTTGTATATATATGATCACTATCAAATTCACTGGTACTGCACTGGAAGAAAGATGGACAGGCAAAAGTTCACCAAGCAGATCTTTCTTTATTTTCGTTTTCACCCTGGCAGTTTCCTTTCAAGTACTCACAACAGGGCTCACCCACACACTCGCGGTTCGGTAAGCCTTTTCTTCTCGACGTTCGTCGGCAGTATCTCCGGATCGGCGAGCGCTTATTTGGCGTCCGCCGGTCTCACTCGCGCTTCCTCAACTTCCCTTTAAAATCTAGACATGATCAGACCATATACACAAGATGCTGTATTGGGCACTCAAGTCTTACACATGCTTTCCTGCTAAAAGGTAAAGAACCCCAAAATGTAATCTCTGTAAAGCAATGCTCATTAAACATATAGTAATAGATTGTAATACTATTAACCACATAAGACAGTGCTTTTAATCATAACTTTATACTTACTTATATTTAGAATTGTTGTATTTAGGAATTTTCCAAAAATGTATCATTGCTGACTATTAAAATGAAGGACCTTGTATAATTTATTTTCGACACAGTCACAACACTGCAAGACCCTATTGCTGTAATGTCTTGTCTCACCTACTTTGGTCTTTGCTATGGAAATAGCCATTGATACTACCATGAAGTAAAGTAGTTTTTGCTCCTTTCATAAATTTCACTAAATTAATTCTGTTAAATCACCCACAGGAAAGGTGTTTTTAATATAATTGCCTTGCTCATTTCACTGTTAGTGGTGATATGAACTCAAGAGATGCAGTGCTCTTGCAACTCCTATAGCAGTACATGTTAAGGTAGTACCCATGAGGAATAAACCCTTAAATGGCATTTTATGCTAAGATTGGGCATCTAATCCATTTCTAGAATCTATTTCTGTTTTTTTTATTTTATTTATTTGGGGGGGCAACGTATGTCTTGGATCATGACCGATAAATAACTTATCTAATGAAAATATAGCAGCAGCTCATACTACAATATAACATGTACTAGACACATTGTACAGGCTTACCTTTGTGGAATATTGCAAGGTCAGTCACAAGGTCATATCTAACCTTAGGCACAAACCCTGGGATCAGCAAATTAACCCTCTGATTTCAGTCAGAAATTCTGCTATAATCTTGAGCTCTGTGTGCAAAAACCCTTGTGCTTGGCTTCTTCAAAGCTATTTCGTGAATTGCTATGACAAACTGACAGATGTACTGTAGCGTGGCCTAGAAATGTCCAGGTTGTCTCGAAAAAGACAGTCTTCCGCATATAATTAAAAATAGTTTGAAAGCTGGAACTTTCCATTTGGCCCTATATTGTGTGTGCACACTAAAACCACACCAGTAGGTGGCGTTAGAGTTTTACTGTAGCAACATTGATAGGTCCAAATATTGAAAAATAAGTTTTAAAAGGGAGATAAGAGGAAGATTTGCAAAACTTGCAGGAGCATAATGGTATATGTATCTGTTTATCTTTTTATAATCTTTTATAATTTAAATGTCTGTTGATATCTAATATATGGAAAGTGTTTTAAATGAAAACACCTAAAGAATCTCCAACCTGGCATGTCGGATGACGTTCATAGTTTCTCAAAAAAATATGCTGTATTTTGTTTTTTTCTTTTCTTTGTTTTATTTGAAGAGTTTCCTAAATGTAACATAAATGCTTTGGTAATACATCCACAAGCCACTCTAATCAGCTATGTCTGGCACACAAACTGATACATGAACAGTAGCAATTGCTTCTTTTGGCTCACTTCTCCTTCTTCTTTTTCTTTCTTCAGTTTTCTTACTGCTAATTTTGAATTATTTTATGATTGGCACCCTGTAGGACTAAATGATGTGCACCGGACATGTGACAACTCTCTGGAGGCTGCTGCTTTTGCTCCTCTGGTCTTTTTAATGAATGACTGGAATGCAATCTACTCATAAATGGCCTAAATAAGCAGCTTGCATGCAAAAGATTTGAAACTAGTCCAAAACTAGACATATACAGTAATGTGAAAAAGAAAGTTTAAATACTTTAAATACTATGGTTTGTCAGGACATAATACAAATCATCTGGTCTTGATCAGGTTTAAAAGTTGGGTAAATACAACCTTAGATGAACAACAGCACAGCATATAACACTATGTGATCATTTATTTGAACAAAAATAAAGCCATGTGTGAAAGTACAAAACTTACAGCTTCTTAATGCTAAATGTGAAAGTTAATGACAGTACAGTTAGAAAAAGACTGAACAAGTATGGTTTGTTTGGAAGGGTTACCAGGACGTTTAGCTGCAAAGTTACAAAGTTACAAACCACAAGACTTCTGGAACAATGTCTGTTTAGCTTGTTTTGCTGCCAGGGGGCACCTTGCAGTCATTGAGTGGACCAGGAAAGTATTCTAGAGTCAAATGTGAGGTCTTCTGTCCAACAGCTAAAGTTTGGCCAAAATAGGGTCACAATTAATCAAATCCACAGCAGAATGACTGAAAACAGAATTGAATCAAGGTGTTGCAATGGCTAATCAACATCCAGCCCTCAACCCGACTGAAATGCTGTGGTGGGACTTTAAGACAGCTATGCATAAACAAATGCCTGCAGACCTCAATAAACTGAAGCAACATTGTCAAGAAGAGTGAGCCAAAATTATTCCACAATGATGTGAGAGACTGATAGCTTTACAGAACATGATAACTTCAAGTTATTCCTGCCAAAGGTGGTTCTTCAAGCAAATAATAAGGTGTACTTTGATATTCACACATGGATTCTCCATTTCGGCATTATATAAAAAAAAAAAAATCTCAACTGTGCAACACTGAGCTTATATTTACCTAATTTTAAAACCTGCTAAAGACCAGATGAGTTTTATTATGTAGTGATATGTAAAACCATAGAATTCAAAGAGGGTGTCATTATTTATTTTCACATGACTGTATGTGTTTAAATATACTGTGTATTTTCTTTCAGTGGATTTTCTTTTCTATAAAAGAATATGTATTGAATATGTCATAAACAAAAAGATATCAAACGACCCAGAATATGTTTTATATTTTATGTTGTCCCAAACAGTTATATTTAGCTTGATGACAGCTTTGCATACTCTTCGCATTTTTTCAGTAAATTAATGTTTTGTAATTAAAGGTTTAAAAGTGTTTTTTTAACATTGTTCAACAAATCCAACACTTATATTTAAATTAACACCTTTTTTAGGTAATGCATAATTCTTATGCGTTAATTCGTAGTGATAATGCTTTAATTTTTTTTATTCTGTAGTAAAAATATAGTAGATGAGTGCAAAATTTTGATTTGAATGATCATCCTGAGACATGTTTACATTCATATTTATTCATATTGAAAATGCTTGGATCCAAAGTGACTTACATTTTACTTAGGAATTTTGCTTAACACAGGAATAATGCAATTAAAGATTAGAGCTAGGCTTATTTACAAGCACTGACCAGTCTACCTGGACTGAATACCAAACAGGCATATAAACTAAAAATTGCTGGTTTAATTTTAGACTTGTTTAAAATGTAGATTGACACCTCAGGTCAGGTGGTGGGAGTTGGTTGTTTAGTGGTTGTGACATTGGACTTCTGACTGGAAGGTCACAAGTTAAACTCCCAGCACAACCAAGTTTTTAAGCTAAGACCTTATCCCTCAAATGTAACCATTATAAACTTGGGCTATTAATCATAATACTCCCACATGTGGACTTTTACTGTAAGTTGATCCATTAGCACTTGTAAACGTCGCTCTGGCGTTTGCCAAATACCGCAAATGTAAATGTAAATAAGGTGAACATTCGATAGTTTAGCTACAATAAATTAGCACAGGTTTGAATGTTTGCATGGTGAAAGGTGTCTCATCAAGGGTGTATCCTGTGCCAATGTTTCTGGGATAAGCTCTAGACCCAGTGCAACCCTTAATATAACAACAAAAGTCATGCACACACCTGTAACTTTATTCTGTAAATGTTTTCCACCAGGAACAGATTGTTCACTCTGAAAGGGTATATGTCTAGTTTTACATTACTTTCAAGTGGTTTTTTTTTGCCTCTGTTTCCATTTGAATCGACATACCAAGCTGCATACGTTGCTAGATCTGAGGATTCGGGGTCAGGGTTGACCCATGACGTTAATGAGGTCAGGGTTTATTGACCCTACATTGGCAGAAAATGGCCAACTTGTGTTTTGAAGTACATGCATTCTTCATGCTGAAGATGGTCACATGCATTATGGTAATGCTTTCTGCTTGCATAAAAGCCAGATGGTTAAGGTTGCTAATGCTGCTAATGTGTGGAAAAATATGTTTAGCAGTTATGATGTTACGCAACATTTTACAATATTTTCAAACCATTTCATTAAAACCATAAAACCAGTTTACCATCTGCCCTGTCTGCAAAAAATGTTGACTGGTTATGGACCTAAAAAATTACAGATTTCTGCAAAGCTGCTTTGTGACTGTCTACTGCTATGTTCTAAGTGTTAGGCAAATAAAATTTAATTGCATAACAAAAAGTAGAGAAGTGTAGTATAGACGAACTTTCGAACAGAGGACAGATTTCTCAGGAACTGTTGCCTGCTGCATTGCATCTTACACTGTGCAAAATATTAAAATAAAACATTTAGAATTAAAGTCCACTACCTACATAATGCTGTATTAATTTATTTGTTAATTAATTAATTAATTAATTAATTAATTTTTAAATAATGTGTTTGTTTATTATTGTTTTTGTTGTTATTCAGCATTTGATCCATTTTTATAAACATATTGATGGCAAAAGCTGATAGGCTGTTGGCCCTATGTGATAAGAACATGTGTAAATGCTTCAGTATTATGCCTGTGATCTGAACTTCATGGGAAAAACTAAGACAGAAGCCAGCCTAATGGCATATTGCATAAACGACTTCCTTTCTAGTCAATCTTTGTGTCCATGGAGAGTAAACTGTGTAGATAAGTAAGCTTTGCAATTCTCAGGAAAAGGCCACAGGTAATGAGTAATGTAAACTGGAACTGGTAGATGTTCTGTAGTCATTTTAAATATTAATCTCTCTCTCTCTTTATTAATGTGCTCAAAACGAAGTGTACAATCATAGAAACTGAATGATCTAATAATTTTTAGATATCTACATGATCCACAACATAGCAAAATAAAACACTTGTGTAAACACTAAAGAAAACCTTCACTATAAAACATGTTTCATTATATTTTTATATTAAAATATTTGCAATGTGTTTAGTAATTCCACTGTGGATTTATTTTTTTCATTATTGTTGTGTAAAATGAATGGTTGAACGCAGTACTAAAGTCACATGGAGACATTATTAGCACATTCTTTATCACTCTTTTTGAGATTGGTTTTCAGCATAAAGTTAGATTTTGCTGTCTTCACCTAAAACAATAAAACTGGACCTTTTTTTCTTACTCACCGTTTTCTAGAGACTTTCATTCAGAAAAGTCCATCCCATGAACACTAAACATGAGGCAGAAATACACCCAGGAAAAGACACCAGTCAATCACAGGGTAACACACCCACATGCACATATTCACCTGTTCATTCACAGCTTGGGTGATTTATCATAACCAGGCATGGGAAGAACATGTTAGGAAACTTCACACAGACAGTAATCTGAGCTCAGGATCAAACCTTGGACCCTGGAGCTGTGGAGGCATTTTAATGAGAAATCCACTATAGTAGAGACAGCAAATGGTGAACTTATAGTTAAAGGATGTAACTCAGCTATATAATGCAATTGTGCTGAGTTAATGATAATATTGACAGTGAAATTAGCATGAAAGTTGACACGTTGGAAGCCATTGTGTTTGAGGTAGCGAATACAGATGAGGAGGTGAGAGAGTTGGACAGACTTGAAGAACGTCAGTATTACTGCACAGTGAGTACTGCATACTCACTGTGGCCAATTTAGGAAACTGTTGATGAAAAAATAAAGCTTAAGCTAAAATATCAACTTAGCACTGATAATACAAAAGACTGCCGAAGATCACAATTTGATTTAAAATACTGCTTTGCATGTCAGATGCATGTTAGAGTTCATTCTAATGTTACAGTAGATAATTCCAAACATAGTGAACATAGGTTTTTTTTTAACATATTGCAGTTAATTAAAATTAAACGACCAAACTTGAAACAGTTAAGAGGAGAACAATGGTGTTGTAACCTCAGCAAGGTTTTGCTGGTTACACACTTATAAGGTGAGAACAAAGCTCTATCTTTCCTTTATTGAATAAGAGAAATAAACCTTATGCAAACACACAGTATTATAAACAAATATTTACACCGGTGGTCTTTCTTCCTTTACTAGCTATAAGGGAATGAATAAATGTGTGAAAGTACACTATAAACAATCTAAAGGGAAACTCTGCCAGCTGCTGCAGCTCACTAAGAAAACACCAGGACCAGAGAAACCTGTGGAAACTTATTTAATATGTCATTCTCTGACTGCTTATAAAATGAAAGCCTGTGATAGTGGCAGAGACCCCCTGCCCTGTGATAAAAAGGCAAGAACAAAAGACAGACAAGGATAGAAAGCCTAAATGAAATAGAAAAAGAAAGACAAAAAACAGGATGTGATTTAGGTTTATAACTATAATAACTGCAAAGTAGTGTTGACCTTAACCGGAATATTTGCCATATCTTGTATCAATAGAGGTGAAAAAAATAAGCTTCTATATCTTTCTCACTGGTGTGTATAGTTCTTGGTGTGTCTGATTCTGACTAGCTTTAAAATGATTGTTGCTGTTTTTAATGTTCTATTTATCGTGCAATAATAAATAGAACATTAAAAACAGCAACAATCATTTTATGTTTTAAGCATAAATGTTTTAAGTATGGTGTGGGCAGCCAAAGGAAGCCAGTAAAGTGACTGTCACAATTGGGTGATGTGAGGGATTTTTCATGAAGTCATGCATGAGCGTCTTGAGGGGACAGGGAGAATGAGTTGAGTGTTATCCACATGGCAGTGGCAAGAAAACCCAGGGAAGGCGATGATTTTAGTGAGCAATTAAATATTTGAGTCAAATATGACAGAGCACCCATCTAAGGCACACTCTGCCTAATTTAACTTCTAGAGCCATCTAACTGCAATGAGCAGTGAGTCATCCTGATAACTTAAAGTTTGACCCTTATAAATTGGAGCATTGTTTCGTTGTGCATATTGTCTGATATGTTGTTGTTAAGTGCTTGTGTGGTTATAGTAAGGAAATGTGTGAAATGTATAACTGCTTATACAGTTACAGCTCAAAATTTGACTCATTAAATGTAGAAAATTTGCAATGAGACAAGACGCACAAGATATGACAGATAGGCCTTTCACCTAGCCTACCTCCTTATTTGCATAAATCTATATTCACTTAGTAAGCAGCTTTAGAAATTCTCAAGCCCCCACATGTTGGCTCTGTCTTGTTGGTTGATGACAGACTAATACAGTATAGACTTTGTACTCAGACTGCTGTAAAGTATAATTTATATCAGAAACACATGTTAAATCCTTAATTATTTAAAAAACACTGTATATTCTAATACACGTTTGATTGCAATAGTTTGACTTGCTGACCTGCAGATATAAAGGGGAAAATATGTAATTGAGAATCTTTTGTGCACTGAACAGTTTGCATTTTAGTTGTAGTTTGTTCACATGAGTGTTTCGTTATCTTGCAGCAAAATAGACTGATATAGATTCAAGGTTAAAAATTGACTATTTAGCCATGTTTAAATGTTACTGTGGAACTACCCTATTTAAATAATAAATTTGTTTCTATTTATTTAATGTTAATTTACTTGCAGTTTATTAAAAATTGTTGAAATCGTTAATCTTGAATTAACATCTGGGTGTATTACATGATCATTTCCTGTTTTCATTTAAAAATCTTACTGCATGACTTTTTTGGGAGCTAAAAAAGTTTGTATGTGTGTGTGTGTGTGAGTATGTTTGTCTTGGTTTCTACAATATCCAAATGCCGATTTATCCATTTCTTTTGCTTTTAATGTTACAAAGTGCACTACAAAAGCATTTTTTTTAATAGTTTGGGGTTCTAAGCCCCCTTACGGAGGTTTTACATGAAAGCATTTTTAAAAGAGACATGGAATCAACATAGACTGTTAAATTTAGGTCCCAATTTGAGATACAGTTAAGATTACAGTCAAAGTTATGCAGTTATGATAAGCTAATCACTTTTTATCCCATGGGATAGAAATGGAATGAATGTAAGCAAAAAAGTCTTTGTTATGACTGTGCCTTAAAAAAAAAAATTGTTTATCTGACGCTTTACTTACTGTATCTAAAAGTTACTTAGTTTGTTGCTCATGGAGACTATACAACAGAATGTTTCAATTTAAGAAAGAGGTAACAGAGCCAATATTCCAAACAAAGTAACATCTTTATAATGAACACATGACTCTTGAATGTACTCTCAGGAATGGAATTAAATCATCACTTTTTGGCTTGGCCTTTCTACTTATTAGTTTAGTACTGAGCTACTCCTTTCACTCCTGTTCTTTGTCACACTGTCTGTGATTTTACTGTTGTGAGAAAGCAGCTTGAGCCCTTTACAATGTCATCAGCTTTCAGAGAAACAGGGTGCATGGGAAAAACTAACAAACAGCAGTGAGTGTGGCACCACAGTGGCATGTATGTGCTCTATCAGTGTACAGTAATTCTTACTCTCATTAGCTCTATCAGTACAGCTTTTGTGTTTTGGTGTTTTGATGTTCCTCTCTTATATTATTAACAAACAAAACTGTTTTAAGGCAATTTTTCAGGCAGTTAAAAAAAACAAACATGAGTGTCTTGTCAACTTTTATTTTTATTGGAAAATCTGAAAGATTCTAGGCTCGAACAATTTACACAAGTGGGACTTGGTCTGCAGACTTGGCCCACTTAATATGTACACTTGATCCGGCAGCATTTAGTAAAAGCACCTCTCCTGCCAAAAGTCCTTTATCCACATGTTAACCAACACCACTGCCTTTTCAGAAATATCTCATTATAATTCTCTATATAGGAAATTACATTCATTCTTTCAAACATAGCTATGTATGCTGCACTTCCTCTTGTCCTCCCTTCTGGGCTGGGACATTTTTTTTTAGCAGGCTCCTCATAACCAACATGAAGAAAAATGAAAATGTGTCTACTCATTTGTACCATGAACCCTCTTCAGGGAACAAGAACATGTCTTAGTAAATCTTGCCTCCAGACTCCCATCCTGTTTGTGGGTGCTGCCTTAGATTGGTAAAAGCATAGTGTGTTGCAGCGCAGGGTCAGCAAGACACTGTTCACATTATTCTGAGCTCCGCTCTGGGACAGTTGGAGAAATTCCCCAGTCTGAGTTATGCTTTCTTTGGCAATCCTGGACTATGGGCCAAAGCATATTCATCAGGAACCTGACATTTTCACCTCATTCCAGAAAAAGAAAAGGGACTGGTCTCTTACTTTAGAATTTGCTGAAACATTCACAGGTTATCTATCTATCTATCTATCTATCTATCTATCTATCTATCTATCTATCTATCTATCTATCTATCTGTCTGTCTGTCTGTCTGTCTGTCTGTCTGTCTGTCTGTCTGTCTGTCTGTCTGTCTGTCTGTCTGTGTCTATCTATCTTACAGGAGGATTACAAAGACAGTGTAAATAAGTGTGAGGATGCAAGTAAACCACCAGCATCTAATTCATGGCCTGTTTTAAGTCACATACAGCCTGCCTTATTCCACTTGGCCAAATATTGAATTGGACTTGAACATTGTCCCACTAGAATTGTATTAAATGTCACTAGTAATTTTAATAATGTGCATGAATAAAACATGAAAGATACACACAGGGTTTGTGGATGGAAATGTTTTGTAAGTTCACCTTTGTGTCAGTAATACTTCAAAAAATGTATTTGTTATTAACAATCCTTGAATATAACGAGTCATTATCCACTGTCGAAACCTACATAATTATGAGCACATTGACAGATTGTGAAGACAACAACAGTGAGAGACTGGTGCAAGGATAAGTGCACTTATTTCCCAGAGTGTATCTGTTATGAATGAATAATTATTTGGTCATATGTACAAAAAACTTTGACTCATGTTTAGAGAAAATATTTGTTTCTAATGCAATAAAAACATCACAGTGAAGTCCTATGTCCTTTTTAGTGCATACAAAGTTTTGAGACCAACAAAAATAAAACCAACAAAAATAAATTATATCTCACCAGTTTCATTCTGAGGTAAAAATATTTTTCACTCACCACTGGGATCTGTACTACATAACTAATCCAGTCTCTTTAAAACATAGCACGTACCCTGTACAGAAATACAGGCCTTGAAGAAAAATAAATCTTTCATAGGAGTTTTATCCTGTTCACTTGTGCTTGTTTGGATTAATCTGGAGGAGATTTATATTAAAGAGAGCACAAATAAACCTTCTCCCACTGTCAAGCATGTCCACACCTCCTGACTGCTCAGTGTAGTCTGTAATAACAGCTCAGTCATGGGCATGGAAAAAGAGAGGCCCAACGTCAATGTTTAGTTGTTTCTGCTTTGCCTTGTGAAAGTTACATGGCAGTAAGAATTGCCAGACTGCTGCACCTTTCCCCCCTCAAACCACCACTTTTCAGAGTCTCATAGGTGTGAAATGAAGGATTGAAGACAAAAACATCTCAAGTCTGTGGGCAATTGAGATTTATTGCATGTGTTTATGAGTGCTCATGAGATTCTAGCATGGCGGGCCGTGCATTTGGTACCTGGGCCTTCAGTGGGGATTTACCAGACTTAATCCAATTTAATACCATCACTATCACGTTGCAATTATAAAAACCATCAATACTATACAAAAACGCAATATAACAACGCTAATTTATTTGATGCTAGCCACATGGCATAGCTACTCCATTTGAACTTGAATTTAAGGTACAATTTTTAACATCAATATCATAATATAAACCTTATATACAGTATTAAATATGTAGAGCCTTGGTCTGCATAATGGTTAAAGGCGAATAGTGATGGTTAAATGGTAGTCAGTAACTCATTTCATTTTTAAATCACATTAATGTTTTTGAGTCTGTCTAGTTTATGTTTATTACTAGCTAGTTTCAAATAGGTCAGTAGACACAATAGCTTTTCCTAGCTAATAAGTAATAGACATTTTCTAGGCAAGTCAGCTTGCTTGCCACATTTACTCCATCTATACTTAATTTTACTTTAGAGAGAGACTTGTGCCGATTCTGGCTAAAATAGCATACCTATTGACAAGTATCTACTATCTACAACTGTCTGTATAACATGGCTATTAACTCAAAAAACAGTACTTTTCATTCCTTGGACCATACTGGCATTCTCTGATTATACTGCCAGATTTATAAACATTAGAAAACAAAAACAAAAAACATTAGAAAGCGTCTAGAAGTGCATGGATTCCTCAAATTCCTGAAACGAGTTTATAGAGCAGCATTGTGTGGCCTTGGCATAAAATAAGTTTTATAACAGTACGAGGATTACTCCTAATTTTTATTTTTGGTAGGTGAAAGTAGATTTTATGACAGTCAAGTTGAGTAAACACAGGGATTTTTATTTTTTATTATTTTCTCCGGGGGGGGGGGGGGGTACAATTAGCTGTATGTAAAAGGAATAATAATGTAAATTGAGGAGAGCTAATGGTTAGTGTAACATTATATCAATTTTGATAAAATCATGAAATGATAAAAGAATGACATGTTTAGCTCAAATCAAAAAAAGATTTTGTAGCTCTTTTTTGTAGATTTTTTTATAGGTCTCAGAGCAGCATCTCACAAAATCTGCATAAACACATGGTAGCATAAATACTGTATGTAAATGTTTAACATTCACAATTAGGCATAGTTTCTGTTAATAAAATTTGCTGCCAGCTGCTTCTAAGTCTGAACCCAGGCCATAATGGTCATCTAAAGAAGAAAACATTTAAAAGCAATGAAAAAGAAAAGATAAATGAAGGCAGAATGAAATAAATGAGGGTGTGTGGCTTTTAAGATGGGTTTGTACTCTAATGGAAACAGTATGCTTATACATATCTAAAATGTACATAATGAGTGAAATCCCAAAGATCTGTGAAGGCCACATGCTCTGGAGAATAAGTCAGAACTGAAAAATGCTGTCATTAGCCTAATGCCACATCATTGTCGGCACAAACATTGTTATTACTTTTGTTACCAAGGTTCAAAAAGTCCTAGCTACATGTCCTTGTTTTTTGTATTTATTTTTTTTTTGTAATATGAATGGAAAAATATACATGTTCTGAAGTGTGAAAGTAAATACTCTTTACTAAGCCATACAACGCATGAAAGGTATATATTATTACACCACTTGTTTAGGTACATATTGGGGTTTTCTTTTTTCTTTTCTTTTGTTCACATCTGTTCTCTAGATCTGTTCAGTGCAATGTGGAAAACACACAAGTAATGGTTAGCATATGACTTCAGTTCTTGAACATCATGAGCAGTCAGATGAAATGTAACAAAAAGAATCATTGCCCACTATTTTTGTCCTAATTCACAGGATCACACCAAAACTAGCTAATTGCATTGCAGACAGAAGTCAGTGAGGCATTTGAGATCTACTTATTGCATTTTGTCACACTTGGTCTTTTTCATCAAGATTCAAGGACCAAGCAACTGTTATTATAATAATTTTAATTATAGCTACAATTTATTTCAGTAAAACCATTAAGATTAATTTTAATGTTTAACACAACTAAAAACATCAACAACAAAAAACCATCAAGCAACTCCAGACATGTTAACTGCAGTTGTATAGTAATATTTATGTTTCAGCAATACTTCATTGGCAGCTTTCGAATACAGTAATGAGTAAAGTTTTTGTAATTAAAACTTGTGTGTTTTTAGGCTATTATCTTTTACAATCCTACCCTATAAACATCATTCCTACCCTTAAATAAAGATCATGGCTCTTTGTCCAGGGTCCAGGATGTTTATTTATGGCCTGTCCTATGCGCTTGTGCTACTTCAGTGGAATGTAGGGAATGCTAAAGACCCTCTCTTCTCTCTGACCAAGCAACTTGTAGACAAACGGTGCAGGCGTCTAGCTGTAGAAATTAGGCACTGTTCACCCACCACTGATCCCACTGCAGTGCATTCTGGGTGAATGAGAAGAATGTCAGGGACAAGGGAAAAGGTGGGTGGGCTCCATATTCTCGCTGCTCTCACATTCATAGCATTCATTCGTTTTCATAAATACATTAATTTAATTTAAGCTTTCTTTCATGTTTTAAAATGGACATGTATAATTCAGGAAACAAAACATTTCTCAACAGATAACCAAATGGGACATTTCAAAAAGTAACTTATTTACTCATTTATTTTATATTGTATCTCCACACAGTAAAAACATAGGTGTATGATTGATGCTTTAGTAGGACAGTTAAAGAGATTGTCAGTATAAATATAATATTTGTATAGCGTTGGGGTGGGGGTTGGTTGTGACAAAGTCTGGAGATAATTCACACAGCTGTACATCTTTTAGAGAAATATCATTACATTACTTAATTACATAACATATAACATTGTGCATTAGTGAGCAACAGCATACAGTGAAATGTACTGGTTTTATTTACAACTGTGATAGAACTGAGAGCACACCAAATCATTTTAGTTCTAGATTTTACCCAATTGTGACCTTCAAAAGGCACAATATATTTGTGTAGCTTCCCTAAATTTGATAAAGCATGCATCTCGTATGACCCACAGAGGAAACAACATTGATTAAGCACAGAAAGTTGAAGTTGGGGATAAAAAATATATTTGGAGAAATATCATTGCACCAGTTCTGTTTTTAGTTTATTTCCAATGTAGAACACCCATAAACCTTGTGTGTTTTCATTTCACTGGTAAGTCTCTTTTCTCTTCCTGCTTCTGCCAGAGACACAATTCAAGATTCAGGCTTACCCATGATATTGAGTATGTCATCCAAGATAGAAGGGCCCAAGTCCAGTTCCAGAGAAAGCAGTGACCCAGACTTGTGGTTCACAGACTCTTGAGACAGACTCTTGGATTTAGAGAGCTCAAAGTCAAAGTCACATATGCGTCCGTCTTCTACACCACTATCTCTATTTTCCCAATCTCGATTCATGCTGGCCATCTCTTTTTCATACTGAAAGATGTCACTGTTTATGTCATTATAGCCATTATTGTTGATGCTGTTGTCTTTACATTTGGTACTTCTATTCCTGTTTTCATTTTCATTGTGATTGCCATTGATAAAGACAGACATTAATGGGTGCTTTGTGTCCTCATCTTGAGAGGTGTACATGGGGGTATTTTTTTCCAGTGATTTCTCCAAAATGTTGATAGGAAATAAGGATTTCTCACTAATCTCCTCTAGAACAGGGCTGGGATCACGTCTGAAGATAGTTATGGACTGAAGAAGGTTTTCCATTTGCAGGATCTCTAGATCATCTATCCCCTCTGAGATGGCAGGTGGAGTGGGTGGATCATCCAGTGAGTCTCGGGTCATGGGTAACATAGTAGTATTAATATGAGGTAGGGTCAATGCTTGGCTTCCTCCAATGGAAGGAAGGGAGATGGCATTCTTCAGGATTGGTGAAGGAGTTTCAATGTAAGAGGCATCAGATGCACTGTTAGCTCGCATGAACTCGCCATGGGTACCATACTGTGGCCGAACCAGGCCACTCTTTCCTGGAAGCAGCTCAAACTTGCCTTGAAGGAAGGTCATGTCTCCAAAGGTATCACACATACCCCCTTTTCCAATGTGGACAGTATGACGGAAGTCTCCGAGTGGAGGACTGATCATATCTGGGGACAGAATGTCTCTTAGGCGACACTTCTTGCCTTTCTTGCTGTTGTTGGATTTCAGGTAAATGGGAGTTTTGGCTGGCATCTCACAACAGTAAAATCCGTGGTAGAGAAAGAGAAAGAAGAAAGGGAGATGTCTTTAAACCCCACAATCATATGATGCACAACTGATGTTGAGCTGAGTTCTCCCCAGAAAATGAAGAGTTACATTCTCAGACACTAGATGATTTTGGGATGTAGGTGCAGATACAGTGACAGTGTCCTCAGGCCTCAATTCTGGGCTGATTTGGTCCCAATAGGCCAGTAGTGTTGTTTTTCTGGGGGAAAAAAGAAAGACACGTATCTCTTTTGAATATTGTTCAGATGTACTTTTGCTTTACTTGCTTTGCTATAATAAATTTAGCGTGAACAGTTTTTATATGATCTTATAATCGATTATATTTCATATTATATATTTACACTTTTTAAATATATAGATTTATGGGGGGGGGTGTTCTTCAGATATATCTCCAATTTTCTCCTTATGAGTTCTGTATAGAAACTATTAAAAAAAACTAACTTTTGTAATTCTTTTCATTGTATGTATTATGGATTCATTCAAAAGAACAGACCTTACATAAGGGACCTGTCTTATGTGAAGCAATACATGTGTAATGATGAAAAAAATCATTTAGTTTTCAAGTAATAGCCCTATACACACTTTAGTTTTAATGGCCAGTCTTCTAAGCCGTAACATTATTACACTGATGGTATTTGGCATCTGCCATGAAGCCACCCAGCAAAGACATCACTTTTAGCTAAAACAACATTTAGCTTCTAGAAAGGAGAAGAACAGTGTGTCCCACAAAGGATAGGCTCATAAATAATTCCATCATACCCCTGATCTCAGACCAGTATAAAAGCCAGAAAGACATGCATGGTGAGGGGCCCAAGCTGTTGTTGGCTCAAACTCAGTCCAGCTCCTGTTTAGTATGTGCTAATATGGACCAGCTGGACTCCATATTGGTCTAAGAGACGAGATGGGTCTTAAGAAGGATCAGCGTGAGGATGACTCAGGAGAGAAAGCTACCGTACTGCAGTGCATAGAGAGTGCAGCAGAGAAAGACGTATATTTCTACCAGTTATTTTTTTGTGATCTTCATAAAAAAAATAAATAAAAAAAAACATGCAAAACTAGAGGGTTACAAGATTCAGAAGCAATATAGTTTAAGAAATTTAAATTGATGCGGATATATCTCTAGAGGAGAAGAGTGAGACTGAGGGAACTCAAGGCAGGAGAGTGTGAGATATGAGAGAGAGAGAAAGGCAGAGTACTTGCCCATTTATAGACATATTTACTTTTGAGAAACCGCTAAGCGCTGACCCTCGCTGACAGACTGCAAGCTATCACAAAAGTAGTGACTTGGCCAAGTCCACACCAATGACTACGACTGAAAAAACATCCACATTCCTGTAGGAGCGCAGCTCAGGACTTTTCTTGCTACAGAAACCATAATCAGAAAAGGCATGAAAAAAAGCTATAAATAGATGTCACTAAAAGCAATGACTTTTTTAATAATTTTATCACCGATCCAATTTTGTGTGCTTACAATCAGATAGAAAGGTGCATTAAACCGTTCTTTTTTAAATAAGACACTATAAGCTTCTGAACACAGAGAGTGACAGCCATAGAAGACAAAATAGCAGAAATTCCAATCTGTTTATAAAACAGCACAGATTCCATTTCCTCAGGACACATAACTTGACTATAGTAAAATGTTAACAGTTTAGAGTGCGTGTACCCAACAAAATGGCTAACACTGATCTGGGGTACAGTACTTGTGACAGTGTGTTGGGAAGATAAATGATACTTGGACAATGACTGCTATTTCTTCCTACATAGACTGAATAAGTAGCATTGTTCTTTTTACCCTCTGTGTGTGTTTGTGTGTGTTGTGTGTGTTGTGTGTGTGTGTGTGTGTGTGTGTGTGTGTGTGTGTGTGTGTGTGTGTGTGTGTGTGTGTGTGTTCTCCCAGAGGCTAAAGAGTCGACATGTCTTTAAAGACATTTTTAGGTGCTGATGCATTACAACACAAATAGCCTGAACATCATTTGACTATCATCCAGAGAGCTATATATATATATTCTCTAAGCTTTATGCATGGGTACGGAATGCATAAGTGTGGGGTGAATAAATGTGCTATCCTAGCCTAACATTTGTGTACTTAGTGTATAAGGTAATGTGAGTTAAACCTGTCTGTCTGTTCATTCATCTCTAGCTTTCTTCTCTTGTCCTAGCCTTTTTAATGCTCACTCTTTATAATAATCCATCCTCCTTCCATAATGTTCTTGCAATCTGAAGTTTGCCCTTGACTCTATGCACTCACACTGGCAATGAAGCAAATTGGATTCACACCAACAATCTAGCCTGTCGCGTGCCACAAGCACCCCCTCCCCACCTGAGATCAGCACCCACATTCTTTTCTAATAGGAACATTGTGTGTTTAAGTCTTTGTGTGTATGTGTGAGAAAAGAGAGAGTGAAGGCAGAGCTCTTTCTGCACTGCTGAGACAGGAGAACATTATTACAGCTATAAGCACTATCAGCTTATTGATTACTTTACAAGCTCTTACACCCTAAAAGACTCCTTGCTTATTCAACATGTCTTTAAGAAAATGTACACATCTTGCATTATTTTTCCAAGGGAACTGGTTAGTGCTTTTAGGTCAAATCCTAATGCTTTAGCAGCTGAGCAAAGAACTTTTTTTAAGCAGGATTGATGTTAGCAAATACTGTGATGAATGCACATCAGTAAATAAAGTAATTCTCTTTGAGGTGGGATTTGATGTCAAGACATGTCATGGAGTAAATCTACTACTTGGGTTGGGAAGCAGGACTCGATGCTCAGGTTTCACATGAAGAACTGCACAAATAAGGACACATACTGTCAGTGCTTCAGGAAACCATGCCTGTAATCCCTAAAATTATAAGACTGAAAAGTCAACAGTATGTAATATATTTAACATAACATAATATAAAGCATGTTTTAACTACCAAAATAGAATATTAATACAATCAAAAATCAAAATATGATTCTTATACACTGTGGTGCTGAATGCATCGCAATTATTTATTCTGATTTTTAAAACTATATGCTATGCTCTATTACAGTTTTATATTTATATTTTGAACTGATTATCGAAATAGGAAGATGCACTGATAAAATATTTAAAAACAAATAATAAAAGGTTGGCAGAGATTTTCAAGTCTATTCCAGACTTTCAAATGCTTTGTAAAGATTTTTATCTAAAACTTTACTTATCTAAAGATCATTACCTAAACTTTTCTATTTCGAAAGAGTCAGTCAAGATGACATCACTGAGTCAGGATATTTGTAAGTAAAAAACATGACCTGAGGTCAGATCTGAGGTGTGTTAACAACTGGCAAGGCTTATTTCAAGACTTGCAGCTGCTACTCTGCCACCCACATGGCTATGCCCATTGCTGTGCCCATGTCCTCTATTGTAGAATATGACTATGGAATTCACTTCCATCCATCCACTCCCTTTCTGTCACACAATCTTTTTAGAGGTGTTAGTGCTTTACTATTTCAATCATCCACAGTGGAGCATAAGGCCGTCATGCCAGCAGCTCATCAGTGTATCTCTGATCAGGCTGGCTAAGTGAGAGCCAAAGCCTGGACCCACTCCAGTCACTAAGAGGGTGCTGTTTAATTATGGAGATGGGCACTTAGAAGGAGGGGGGTTTAATGGGGGCTAGTGAGATGGTAAGTTAGGGTACTTATGTTGACTTATGTCAGCTTGCTCATTTGTTCTTGGTAATTAAATCACAGCCAGAGAATGTGGGTCAGTTTATTATTAGAGCAAATATGAACATGCTCTCATCTAAACAAGTGCAAAAACATTCAGCAGTTTAAACTCACTGTATGCAGAGGTGCATTTCGAGGACAGCCGCTAATTTAATGCTTACAACAGTGCTGTCTCGAAACATCGCTCTGACCTATTTTAGCCTTAGCCTTTTTTGGCTGAAAATGTGGTGGCTACTTGGAGCTCTGCAGTTGTCACTGCTGATGCTGTATTTAAGATCCTAGAACTGTGTCACTGAGATGATCTTATTCTAGACATATACAGCTGATGACTCTGAGAAAACGAATAAATAGCATGTCATTCAGAGTGACTAAACTGTCTCTCCAGACCGACCCTTAACCCTAAGCATTCCTATGTCCAGAATAGACAGAAGACCCCGTCTTTTGCACTCTGTAATAAAAGAGATTAAAGGCTGATAGTGCATAAGCTAATGGCAACCTTCACTCAACATTCCTCCAGTTTGGCTTGCCAGTTTGTAACATAAAGGGATCTGTAATTATACTTCAGGCAAGGCGCTTCCTTTCGAGGCCTGAGGGCTAGAGAGTTCTGAGTCTTCTGAGACAGGCAGGGTGGAGCAAGTATTCTTCTTGTTTCAGCCTCATCTGTTATTCCCGCTTTCTTTATTTTTTTCCCTCCCCTGCTGTCTATCTATCCTTCTGTTCTCAGCCCCCATGTTGTCTTTGGCTCACCGTTTGCCGAAGATTAAATGAGAGGGCTAAAAAACACGCAGGAGACGTCAAAACAGCTGGAAGAACTCTCTAAGTTCTTCTGGCTGCCACTGAATAGCAGCTCTACTATTGTGGTTAGTGTGTCGACTGAGTGGGAAAGTGTTTGCTGCAGTGGCAAAAAAGTATCCGGTTGCTTTTGCTATGATTCAACCCTTGTAGCACATGCTCAACTACTTCTGTTCATCTTGCACTTGTGTGCAGTCCTACCATTATTTTCTGAAAGAGCCTACTAAACACAGTCATGCATTAGATGATTTGATGGAATAAATAAAATCATTTACAGCACAGATTTTCCTCTGACACTCCCTCTTGACTTTCTTTAGTTTTACATGAGCAGGCATTCCTATTTTGACTCTAAAGTTACTAAATAATCATAACCTGTTAATTAGAAGCATTTTTTTTATGTAATTCAGCAGTGCCGCACAATTTACCAATACCTATTATAGCAAAACTATTACCTTATATAAAAAAATAAACCAATGCATGGATGTATAATTCACCAATTATATCTAACATCAATAATACTTTAAAAATATGCATATTGTATATGGCAAAATGTCTTCCAGCCTAATTTTTTTTTACCTCTCTATTAACCTCCTTAAGATGAACCTCTCTGTTGTTCCCGCAGAAGTAGTTGCTTGTCTTGTCAAAATGTACTTTCCAAAATTCTGTGTGGTGTAGGCAATGTGGTGTTCTCTTCCTCCTTGTCGTTCACAATGTCTTTCCGTCTCTTTGCCCTGGATGTCCGTTCCTCACAGGCAGGAGGTCTGCCGGACAGCTGTCTAGGAATTCCTCTGCGTAACTGTGTGCGGCTTCTCTCGTCTCTGTTCTGCTCGAGGAGAAATCTCCTCCTCCTTCTTCCTGCTCTCCCCTCCTGCAGCACCTGTCTCTTTCTCTCTCTGTCTGTCTCTCTCTGCTCCTCTGCAATCCCTTTCCCTCTATTTCTGTGGTTTCCCAGGTTGGTAGAATTGCTGCTACATCCATATGGAAAGACAATGAGTGTAAAGAGAGTGTGGAGCTGGCTGGAGATAAATTTTTTTTTTTTTACCAAATGCTGGTCCTTAATTACCCTGTTTCTATCTCTCCTTCCCTCACTGTGTTTCTCATGTAGTCTTTACTCTCCCTTTGTCTATTTCTATTTCCTTTTGCATTAAGATGAAAATAAAAATCACTGTATATCTAACAGAACGCATGTACTCCTATACAATTGAATTAATGTGTTTTGTGTACTTTCCTACTCTCTCTTGGTCACTCTCTCCAGCTAGGATTGCTCTAAAAATACATAAATATGCAGCAATGATCTTTGGGCATTTTCCTCCCATTCTTGTGTTCATGCTTTTTCCAGCTTTTTCCTTATGATTCATCTAGATTCACTGCATACACACTCTCAGATTGAGAGAGCAAGTGAGAGAAAGACCACATGACAAAGCGCACAACAGGGCCCATTTAAACCATGTGTAAGCGATGTAATGCAGCTTTGCTTGTCTCATTACAACAGAAAACATTTGTTTTCTTTGAATTGCCCTTTAGACAACATGCACGACAGCACACCACAAGGCTGCTCTTGTCGGAATTGCTTTAGCTTTTACAGGCTCTCCTCTACTGTGTTTTTTCTTAAAGGACAAGCATGTTTACAGGGCCTGTGTGCTGTAAATATTTCTTCCGGAGCACTGCTAGAAAAAATGCACACCAGATTTGCTGAAGCCTCATCAGTCTTTTTACATTTACCCTGTTGCAGGTTTCCTTAGCAACAATCACTGCTCTGCAGAGATTTTCACAAATACAGGAAGAGAGGAGAAAGACAAAAACACGTCTATCTATACGTATGTATCTGAGACTTGTGCATGTGCACCCAGAGTGTGTATAAGCGAGTCGTTTTAAAGCACAGGTAGCTTCTGGCGTGTTCTTGCAGGTTTGTTTAAAGTTCTGAGCTTGCAGCGTCAGCGATTGACAATCGTAAAAAAACATATAAATCTCTTCTTGCCATCAACTGACTCCTCACACAGACGCTCCATAATCCGTTTATCCCTGCTCTGCAACACATTTAGTCCTCTAATGGGTATAAGGGGCTAACTGGGTTTCTTCAGGGCTGGATGTTCTGACTGGTGGGCTAACATTGAGCCACCCACTAATTAAGTAAAATAGGCATTGTTTGTAACATCTAAACAGCTTTCTGAATAGAAGCACTTTGGCCTTGGGGGTTGATGTGCAAAGAGTGATCTCATTGGGGCAGGCATGTGGAAAGCACATGGTTTTGTATAGAATACAGTGTAGTGGTTTGAAAAAGTACAAGTAATATGTTTAAAGTTTTCCACTACAACTTGAACAAGTGAAAATGCTCCTCTTATATATGTACGTGTGTGTGTGTGTGTGTGTGTGTGTGTGTGTGTGTGTGTGTGTGTGTGTACATAAACTATAAATATATATATATAAACAGTCTGAAAACATGTCCTGTCTGTTTTACTGCTTCTACTTCCAGAGAAGTCAATCCAGGCTTTATTCATGCTGTGAAACTCTTCAGCAGGAAAAATGCTAACAGACATACAATAAAATACTGTTCAAACTTGTGACCCACAGCCAGGAATGTCTCTGTCATCCAAAGCGGACACTGTGTGTTTTCATCTTTTAAAATGTCAAGTTTTCCAAATGTGGCCAGAGGAATCACTAGTTATTCCCAGTTTCTATTAAGTTTGTTTTTGGTGGAGCAGAGAGAACAACTGGACTCTATGCAGTCTGCTTTCCCAGAATGCAATGTGCTATTAACTGTTGCTACTGAAGTGAGAGCTATAAATTCTGTGAGAGTTTGAAGAAGTCTGCAGCTCTTGTGGGCTGTTCCTGGTCTGCAGTAGCCAGTATCTATCAAACGTGGTCCAGGGAAGGGAACAGTGGGGAACTGGTGACAGGTTCATGGGCAACCAAGGCTCAATGATGCATGTGGGGAGCGAAGGCTCGCCTGTGTGGTCTGATCCAAAAAAAGAGCTTCTGTAGCTCAAATGGCTGAAGAAGTTAATGCTGTTTCCTGCTGGATGGGTCAAGACTGTTTTGGAAACAAAAGAGGGACCAACACAATATTAGGCAAGTGGTCATAAAGTTATGCCTGATCGGTGATCATAGTGTTTTGCCTGGTTGGTGTATTTGCCTGACCAAATTGAGAAATTTTCTTGTGCATTATCTATAATTCTAAAGAATCATTTTGGACAACAGATTTATGAGTATTTTGTCAATAAAAGACAACATTAAAGTTCTTGATCAAGACCAAGACCATATTAGGTAAGACAAACACAAAGACTGAGACAAGTCCAAGTACAAATGGGAATAAGACCAGAACAAGCCCAAGTCAATACAGAAATTCAAAAGCCAGAATTAAGTAAAAGACTGGACTAGAGTCTTACAGCACTCACTAATTCCAATACATCATTGGGTCTATGAAATGTCTGTGTAAATTGTTTTAGTGAAAATGTTTCTCTAATCATCAGACTGACAGAAAATTGTTGCAACAATGAGTGCAGTAAATAAGTTTCACTCACTGTCTCAGTAATTATGAATTTCTTATCTGGAAATTAAAATGTAGTGACATCATTCACACATGCTTTTGCAGTCCTAGAAGAACCTCCATGTGGGGGTATGTGAGAGAGTCACATTGTTATCGCTGGTGATAAACACACTCAATTAATGGGCAAATAAATTTCCAGCTGACAGCAGGCAGGAGCACAGTTGCACTTAGGAAATGCATCTAAATTAAGCCATGCACTTTGGGCCCCCTTAACATGAAAGAAAAAAGCTGTATTTGGCCATAATTTATATAAGAAAAAGACCAATACAAGAAAAAAGTGCATGATTGCTCTGCTTGTTCATGTATATGATGGCGTGATGAGATCTGACGTACTTAGGCAAGAGGAAAAAGACCAATTATGGAGGGCGTGAACGCCTCAAAAGAATTTTGGTAACCTTTTCCGCAGACCCTCTGTCTTGTAATCAGATTGTGGTTGGCCCAAAGAACCAGCATCAGAGTTGCCTTGGAGGACAGCTGCAGAACACAGCTATTTATTTGCTGAGCACAGGCAGCACACTTGGCCCTTATTACAGAGTGAAAATGGTACAGGGCAGAAGAGCCACAGAAAAGAAGTCACACTGAGGCCAACCCCAAAATCGACTCGAAAATCTATATTTATGTACAAAGGCAAAATGTCTGACATGTTGTTCAAGTCTAAAACAATATACATTTTCACTTATACACTGTGCATATAAATATTTATTGTAGCTTACACACACACACACACACACACACACACACACACACACACACACACACACACACACACACACACACACACTATCTATTTATATACAGTATATTTCCAGAAAAATCTTGCCAAACCATGCCTTCATTCACAGGGGCTTTATCATGTTTTTGCCTATTAGTTTCAATGAGGAGAAACTGTAATTCTAAAGCCTTCAAAAACATTGTATACAATTGTATACTTTCACAATTGTATGTCTGATGGTCAGGTGTCCACAAACCTTTGCCATTTTGTGAATATACAGCATATTGTTACTACACATATGGTGATATAGAAGTGATTTAGCTTTGAGTCAAACATGCGACCTCACCCTAAAACGCAGAAACAAAACACTAAGATATGTAAGAAATCAGTAGCAGATGTAAAATGTTCCATTATGGCAGTAAAAGTCAATGTCTATTTCTTTAAGCAGAGAAGCCAGCTGTATTTCAATGATTCATTGATAAAGGGGTTAAATGGAGATGAGTAGCATGACAGCATCCTGTTTATTCCTGATTCCTACCAGCTTGGCTCAAGTAAGCATTTTATAATTGTATTAGATTGGACTTCTCATCAGATTTCTAATTAAACTGTCTAATGAGCAAATACAGTAACGTCTTACAAGCCATAAGTAATAGAGAAGCATGGCACTAGTGAATTACATTAGTGAGAGGCTAAAATGTGACGGTGCTTAAGCGATTCCATTATACATTAGTCATGTCAATTTTGCCATGTCAATTTTCCATGTTCATTTTATTTCCATCTGACTGGTATTAACTCAAATAGCTGACTGTCATTATATTATATTATATTATATTATATTATATTATATTATATTATATTATATTATATTATATTATATTATATTATATTATATTATATTATATTATATTATATTATAATTATTTTAATAAGGAAGCTTTTAGCAATGTTAACTCATGATAACTGTTTACTTTTTTAAATAAACAAATTAGACACAGATCAATAGGTTTCAATTGATGTTGTGGATACCTAAATCTCAGCACAAAATATATTTATTCTCCTAATTTTATTATTCACAATGTTATTTGTTCTATGTACAGTTTATTGTGATCATTTATGTTTACTTATTTTGCTTATGCCTTCTAAGCTGTCTATATGTTGCTATGTTATTTTTCGGTTATGGATTTGATTGTTTGTAACCCAGCCATTATGGATGCACAAGCCAGTGCACTCTTAGTGCCGGTCCCAAGCCCGGGTAAATGGGGAGGGTTGCGTTAGGAAGGGCATCCAGCGTAAAACATGTGCCAAATCAAATATGCGGATCACAAATGAGAATTTCATACCGGATCGGTCGAGGCCCGGGTTAACAACGACCGCCACAGGTATCGTTAGCCGACAGGGTACCGGTGGAAATTGGGCTACTGTTGGCCGAAGGAGGAGAAAGAGAGGAGAAAGACGTCTACAGAGACGGCAGGGAAAGGAGCAGTGTAGGAGAGTGGAGGTTCGGGTTGGTACTTTAAATGTTGGTACTATGACGGGTAAAGGGAGAGAGGTAGCTGATATGATGGAGAGGAGAAATGTGGATTTGTTGTGTGTTCAGGAGACCAAGTGGAAAGGGAGTAAGGCCAGGAACATTGGAGGTGGATTTAAACTGTTTTATCATGGTGTGGATGGAAAGAGAAATGGTGTAGGGGTGATTCTGAAGGAAGAGTACAGTAAGAGTGTAGTGGAGGTGAAGAGAGTTTCTGATAGGGTGATGATCGTGAAGGTGGAAGTTGAAGGGATGATGATAAATGTCATCAGTGCCTATGCTCCACAAGTTGGCTGTGAGATGGAGGAGAAGGAAAGATTCTGGAGTGAATTAGATGAAGTGGTAGATGGTGTACCTAGGAAAGAATGATTGGTGATTAGGGCAGACTTTAATGGGCATGTAGGTGAAGGGAACAGAGGTGATGAGGAGGTGATGGGTAGGTATGGTTTTAAGAAGAGGAATGTGGAAGGGCAGATGGTGGTGGATTTTGCTAAAAGGATGGAAATAGCAGTGGTGAACACTTATTTTAAGAAGAAGGAGGATCATAGGGTGACGTATAAGAGTGGAGGAAGGTGCACACAGGTGGACTATGTGCTATGCAGGAGATGCAACCTAAAGGAGATTGGAGACTGTAAGGTGTTGGCAGGGGACAGTGTAGCTAGACAGCATCGGATGGTGGTCTGTAGGATGGTTTTGGAGGCGAAGAAAAAGAGGAGGAGAATGAGGACTGAAAGAAGAATAAGATGGTGGAAACTGAAGGAGGAAGAGTGTAGTGTGAGGTTCAGGGAAGGGGTCAGACTGGGGCTCGGTGGTGTTGAAGAGGTGTTGGATGATTGGGCAACTACTGCAGGAGTGATGAGGGAGGCAGCTAGAAAAGTACTTGGTGTAACATCTGGAAATAGAAAGCAAGACAAGGAGACGTGGTGGTGGAATGAGGAAGTGCAGGAGAGCATAAGGAGAAAGAGGTTGGCAAAACAGAACTGGGATAGACAGAGTGATGAGAAAAGTTGGCAGGAGTACAAGGAGATGCGGCAGCAGGTTAAGAGGGATGTGGCGAAAGCCAAGGAAAAGGCATATGAGGAGCTGTATGAGAGGTTGGACACTAAGGAAGGAGAAAAGGATTTGTACCGATTGGCCAGGCAGAGGGATCGAGCTGGGAAGGATGTACTGCAAGTTAGAGCAGTAAAGGATGGAGAGGGAAATGTGTTGACTAGTGAGGAGAGTGTGTTGAGAAGGTGGAGGGAGTATTTTAAGCAGCTGATGAATGAGGAAAATCAGAGAGAGAGAAGGTTGGATGATGTGGAGTTGGTGAAGCAGGAAGTGGATAGGATTAGTAAGGAGGAAGTAAGAGCAGCGATTAAGAGGATGAAGAGTGGAAAATCGGTTGGACCAGATGACATACCGGTAGAAGCGTGGAGATGTTTAGGAGAGATGGCAGTGGAGTTTTTGACCAGATTGTTTAACAGGATTTTGGAAGGTGAGAAGATGCCTGAGGAATGGAGAAGAAGTGTGCTGGTACCGATCTTTAAACATAAAGGAGATGTGCAGTCTTGCAGTAACTACAGGGGAATTAAGTTGATCAGTCACACCATGAAGTTATGGGAAAGAGCTGAGAAAGCCAGGCTGAGAGAAGAGGTGACCATCTGTGAGCAACAGTATGGTTTCATGCCGAGGAAGAGCACCACAGATGCCTTATTTGCTTTAAGAATGTTGATGGAGAAGTATAGAGAAGGACAGAAGGAATTGCATTGTGTATTTGTGTATTTAGAGAAGGCGTACGACAGGGTGCCAAGAGAGGAGTTGTGGTATTGTATGAGGAAGTCAGGTGTGTCAGAGAAGTATGTGAGGGTGGTGCAGGACATGTATGAGGACAGTGTGATGGCAGTGAAGTGTGCAGTAGGAACGACAGACTGGTTCAGGGTGAAGGTTGGACTGCATCAAGGATCGGCCCTGAGCCCTTTCCTGTTTGCAGTGGTGATGAACAGGTTGATGGACGAGGTTAGACAGGAGTCTCCCTGGACTATGATGTTTGCGGATGATATTGTGATTTGTTGTGAGAGTAGGGAGCAGGTTGAGAAGAGCCTGGAGAGGTGGAGATATGCACTGGAGAGAAGGGGAATGAAACTCAGTAGGAGTAAGACAGAGTACATGTGTGTGAATGAGAGGGAGGGCAGTGGAGTGGTGCGGTTGCAGGGAGAAGAGCTGGAGAAGGTGGAGGAATTCAGGTACCTGGGGTCAACAGTGCAAAGTAATGGTGAGTGTGTTAGAGAAGTGAAGAAAAGAGTGCAGGCAGGGTGGAGTGAGTGGAGAAGAGTGACAGGAGTGATTTGTGATAGTAGGGTATCTGCAAAAATGAAAGGGAAAGTTTATAGGTCTGTGGTGAGACCTGCGATGTTGTATGGATTAGAGACAGTGGCATGGAGTAAAAGACAGGAGGTGGAGCTGGAGGTAGCAGAGCTGAAGATGTTGAGGTTTTCGTTGGGAGTGACGAGGATGAATAAGATTAGAAATGAGTTTATTAGAGGGACAGCGCATGTAGGATGTTTTGGTGACAAGTCGAGGGAGGCGAGATTGAGATGGTTTGGACATGTGCAGAGGAGGGACATGAATTATATTGGTAGAAGAATGCTGAGGATGGAGCCACCAGGTAGGAGGAAAAGATGAAGGCCAAGGAGGAGGTTTATGGATGTGGTGAGGGAAGACATGCAGGTAGTCGGTGTAAAAGAGGCAGATGTAGAGGACAGGGTGGTATGGAGACAGATGATCCGCTGTGGCGACCCCTAATGGGAGCAGCCGAAAGAAGAAGAAGAAGAAGAAGAAGATTTGATTGTTTGCACAATTTGATATAACGTAAGTGCTACATACAATTGCACTGGCTTTTGTTCTGGTCTGAGCAAATATCCATGTCCATATGAATAACTGTTTGATTGCTGTGTATTGTTCTTTATTGCAAATTGCCCTTGATCTTAGAAAAAGTGCTATATAAGTTAACATGAAGTGGCAACATGGCTGCATCATTTAAAAAAATATTTTGAAAGCAAATAGATATTTTTACATCTTACAAGTAATTAATTATCAGCAACATGTACCATGTGTGAAATTTCCAACTTGTTGCAAGTAACACAACATAATAATTTATTGCCACTTATCTTGTGACCTTGATATTATCTTCTGTTAGGTCACATGGCCATGCCCTATTGACACCCCCGCCCCCCCCTCCCTTTTGTTTTTTTTCTAACACAAATATTTTGTATCATATACCTGTTCCTAATATCAAGAACTCATCCAACATTTCAATGGACTGGGGTGTCCATTGTTACCTAACATAATAGATCTTACGTTAGGGTTAGCACCACATACAGTACAAGCAAAATAACCTAGTATTTAGTCGGCTGTAAAATAAAGTGTTACGATTTTCTCTATTGTAATTCCAATGGAATGAATAAGTATCACATTAGATTTTATCAGGGTATTCTTAATTACTTATTTGTAGAAAGACCCCTCAAGGGGACATTGTCTGTCACTCCCTTTTGGGAATCCGGAAGATCCTCCTCTTCTTATCAGTATGGCCAGTAAATAGCATTCCACAGACCAAGAGATAAGTTTAAGAAACAGCAGCTGACTTGTGGAGATTTGATGTCAGCTAAGTTGTGGTTTGTTTGTTTTATACACTGAAATACACATACTGTACATCAGTGACATAAAAAAATATATAGTTTGGTTACAAAATAGTCACATACTTTAATTCATACATACAATTAAATAAAAAAAAAATATATCTTATTCATTGTCATATGCATTAAAATTAGCACACATCAATAGTTGAAGACAACAACAAAAGAAAAAAAAGGAAAGAAAAACACAATTAGGACAATGGTATGTAGGGGGCTAAGGCTTCCAAAATGGCTTAAGAAACAACACCAGGCTTGCATGCAAAATTAGAAAGAAAGAAAAAAGGACCCCACACCAATCAGAATCACACCCATAAAAGTTCACTGCAAATAACACAGCGATGATAGCGCAGCAATAGGACAAACCCTGTAAAGTAAGGCCTTATGTTGCAGCCAGAAATCAGCCCGCTTCAGGAAGCACTTATTTCCTAGTACTCTGACGATATGATACTCACGACAGCGGATAAAGATCTCATGCGATAACCTTTCTTAGAGGCGATAATAGCAACAGCTGGCACCCCGACCTGGATTACATGAGAATTGTGATGCCGCACCGCAGGAGCACTGCAAGAGCACGGCGTTTATGATGACATCTCACATGATCTCAGAGATAAACCAGCTCCCTCAGTGGTGCATCATTAACATGCTGGTCGTGCTGGTTCTTACGCCGTTCAGCCACAGCCTTCAAGCATTCTCATGCCCCCTCAAATGCCACCTGCATCCTTACTTGATGTTCTGTAATCCACTCAAGAACCCTGCCCTCACCAGGCTCCAGGATCATACCTAACAGAAAATCAATATGGAGTCTTGGTTTTATGGTGCAGCAAGAAATCGACCTGCTTCAGAAAGCTCTTAATTCCCAGTGCTCTGACGATATGATACTTACGACAGCGGATACAGAACGATTACTTTTCTAGAGGCAATAATAGCAACAGCTGGCACCCCGACCTGGATTACATGAGAACTATGATGCTGCACTGCAGGAGCGCATCACATGGGGCATAAACTACAAGCTTATATACTATTGAAGGGATGTTTATTCAATGGCCACATATTTAATGGTTCTGATGTTTTAAACATGTCACCAACATCATTACATTAAGTACAGTCTAAAAGGGTTTATTTTTTTCTGACACACTAATGCAGTAGACATTTGCACAGTATTATATATCTTCTAATATCAAAATAGTCAAGATACATACCAACAACACTTATCCAAATTAACTTAACTAGTGATCTAAAGGTGGTATCAGTGCCATTGTACAGATATAATATCTATTTTATCTGTACAGATTTTCTCATGTTCTCTGCTTGTTTGGTTGAATTTTCTCTAGATTCTCTGGTTTTCTTCTTCTGGGATTGAATTGCCCTTGAGTATAAAGGAGTGTGTTAATGTTTGTGTTCAAGGTGCACTGTGATAGACTGAGGTTCCATCCAACTTTTATTTATATCCCAGGATAGGCTCTGAATCCACAGTGACCCTGCCAAGTATAAAGCAGTTTGTAAAGATGAAGAAATTAATGAATAGCCTAATCTGTTATCTTGTTCTCTACATTAGCCCTTTAGGAATGAGTTCACCACAACTGTGGTAAAATGCTTCAGCAAGCTTTTAACAACCATATTTAGACTTGATTTCTCTGCTTTCTCTCATACTTTTCCGGTCTCTGCTTTAAAAGCAAGTTGCCAAACACTTCTGCTATTTATGATTAATACAGTGCTGGTTGGTCTGAACTTTGACTAAACAATTCATTAACAGCGCTAGAACCTTCCAGATTCCAAATATACCCTGATGATTTTTAATCTTGGGAATGCTGACAGTCAGGAAAGGAATGTCCTAATAAATATGACTGACAATTACATCAACTCATTTTAAATTTGGGAAATGGTTTTTATTTATTTTTGCTAGTAAATTAGTCAGACTGATAGAGAAGAGGAAATTGAGCACAGACCTTGATATGCTTCTTTTATGTACAGTACATATATTTTCTGTCAATGGCATCAGCCAAGGGATTATTCGTGATATAATTTAAATAAACATACAGAAAAATCTTAGGATATGCTTTAGGTAATTAGGAGGGTAGTTTTTTAACATATGTTTACAATCTGCAATTTTGGCATTTGAAGCCAGCATTTATTTAAAAGAAATGTTTAAAGTAAATAAAAGTACAATATGTAAACACATGGGCTTGTGTGAAATAGGAGCAATTAAAATTTTTATATAGAGTGTATATTTTTGGACATAGGATGGGTACATACCACAGATATTTTGATTTGTGTTTTATTGGGTGTGTAGGCGGGAATTGGTTTGTAACATGTGCAGTTGTTCGGACTATGCGAAAAATTCTCACATAAGACAAAAGAACCAAAAGAAATCAGCATCACGTAATGTTAAGTGCATTTGATAATTTGATATAATAAGCCCAAAAGAACAAAATAATCCAAGACTAATCACACACATGCTTTAAATGTGTGCTTTATCATGGTCAGGCTCATGGTTTTGGAAGGCTCTGGGAGGGCTGGGCACTGACTTCAGCCCTGACCACAATAAGACAGGTTTTGCAAATGAATTCTACTTATCACAACATTATGCATATTTATAGAATTTAGATATCTTGAAGTAGATAAATGTGTATGTTCTTCTATTTCTTCTGTTGTGACTGTTTTTAGGAAAATACCATGTCAAGCAGATTTTAAGTAGAAAAGAAATTGCTTGATTATTATAACCTAAACTTATATATAAGAATGTACTCAGGTAAAACAATGATCATATTTCCTTGCAAAAATAAATAAATAAAAAATAATAAAATAAAAAAGCTCACTAATTATATTTGGCCTTATCATGAATCACATGCACAAACTCATCGTACAAGTATTTTCCTTGCATCTCTCTTAAACATTTCCATTAAACCGAAGCTCAGGTACGATTAGATAAGTCTCTACTGTCCTGAGAGTCTGCTGTTGAATGAGAGGAGGTTTTCTTGCCACAGCAACCGTTTGAATAATTTTTAGCAGGCTGCTCTATCACAAGGATTCATTTCCATGTTTGTGGTCCTCTTGAGTGCTGCGGTTTGAGTTCTTTCCATAAGAGCAAAACAACCGTGGTCAATGCATTCTTTCTAATGTTTATGAATTTACAAGCACTGCATTCCAAGTGCCTGACATGCTCCTTACTGCTGGTATTGTTTCTCACAGTGGCTTGCACCAGCATCCTCTTCAACCTCCCTCCATCTCACAGACATCAACTAACCTCTCTAGTAGCAACCAAAGTAGTGTGATCAGTACAAACATTCTAAATCAGTTGTTAGCCCGAATAACTAACTTTCAGAAACAGAAATAAGAGAAGAAAGGAATTTTCTTCTTTCGGCTGCTCCCAATAGGGGTCACCACAGTGGATCATCCGTCTCCACACTTCTCTGTCCTCTACATCTGCCTCTTTCAAACCGACTACCTGCATGTTTTTCTTTACCACATCCATTAACCTCCTTGGTCTTCCTCTTTTCCTCCTTCCTGGTGACTCCATCCTCAGCATTCTCCTACCGATATACCCCATGTCCCTCCTCTGCACATGTCCAAACCATCTCAATCGGGCCTCTCTCACTCTGTATCAAAAACGTCATGCGCTTTCCCTTTTACTAAACTCGCTTCACCATCTCTACATCATCTAACCCTCTCTCACTCTCATCATGGCCATTAAAGTCAGCCCCAATCACTAATCGTTCATTTCTAGGTACACCTTTTTTCCACTTCATCTAACTCTCTCCAGAATTTTTCCTTCTCTTCCATCTCACTTGTGGAGCATAGGCCCTGATGACATTTATCATCACCCATTTAACTTCCAGCTTCACATTCATCACCCTATCAGAAACTCTCTTCACCTCCACTACACTCTTACTATACTCCTCCTACAGGATCACCCCACCATTTCTCTTTCCATCCACACCATGAAAGAACAGTTTAAACCCCACTTCAATTTTCCTGCCCTTACTCCCTTTCCACTTGGTCTCCTGAACACACAACATAGTTACCTTTCTCGTCTCCATCATATTAGCTACCTCTCTCCCTTTCCCAGTCATAGTACCAACATTTGAAGTTAATTTAAAGGCCTCAACCGATCAACCGTATGAATTTCTGATTCGTGATCCGCATATCTGATTTGGCAAATGTTTTACGCTGGATGCCCTTCCAAACAAACCCTCCCCATTTATCCAGGCTTGTGATTAGCACTGAACAGCCCACACTGTTGGATTAACATTGTAGGAACTTTGTGTATGTTTTATAAAAAAATGAAAGATAAAACAATGCATAGAAAACCTGGCAGGTCACATGTTCTTGGAGCCGATTGTTCCTGAGAACCATCTTTTTACAGTATTACAGTATTTTTTTTGGTCTACTACTGTACTTGCTTATTAGATAAACATTGTCTGTGAAACTTTGTCAGGAATAAGGCAAGAAGGGGCATGCTTGAGGAAAGTATTTAGTTATAGGATAGTATGATATGGCTTAAACAAATTATTATTACTATTCATTAAATTGATTATTTTCTAATAACAGCAAATCCTTAAGTGTTCTATTTCTGTAATACCAAAACAGTTTGACAATTTAGCAATAATAAAAACACATCTAATGTTAAGGAACATTGACAAAACAAGCTCATGTCTTGCATCATAAAACATTTATTTCCTCACCAGGAATTTTCACTCTCTCTCTTTAAGTTAGTGAAGGGGGAGTCTTACTATGTAGATATTTTCTATAAATGTTCCCTACAGAAATATTTGATGTGTCACAGATAACCTTTTTTTTTTTTTTTTTTTTTTTATCAAATACCTACATGTTTTTATAATCATTTAGAAATAAGTGCCTTTTAGAAGTGCCAATCAGATTCAAGAATTCAGCAGCACAGTGATAATGTTAAACTAACCATGCTGTTTTCATATCTGTATGTTTGCATATTTTATTGTGAGTATATCTGAAATGTATTATTTTATACAGCAACATTCTGTCACATGATAACACCTTGGCTGGATATATCGATATAGCCCATGTGTTTAATTCATCTCAAGTATCATTTGCTGAAACATTTGTGAGGCAAATATATGTCCTGCAATTATAAATTGTCTTTACAGGTCATTAGTAATGAGTGATAGCACTCTCTATTTAATACCCCGGTATTATTGTGCTTTATCAGTGTGAAATTGAAAACACAACAAGTATTATAGAAATCCGTTCTCATTTGTAAAGGAAAACAACCCACCTGGTGGGTTTGTATGTTCCTCAAATGTGTCAGATGAAAGGGGATCTCCCATACTTCCATGTGGTTTGAGTTTCTTTCTGAGAGAGCGGCAAGTTGACAGGCCCTTGCTTCTCAGCCTGTCACTGAGCTGTGAGTAAATCATCAGACAGTGTGCATCCACTAGTCCCGACTGTCCAGCTGTGTCCACTTATCTGTCATGCTGGAGCCAGAGTGGCCAGTCTGTCTGTGGACTTTAAAGGAGAAGAGAAAGATAAAGCAAAAAATATTGTTGGGATTGGAATTCCAGAGCTTGGATTCCATACAGAGTAGCTTGTCTGTATGTGTATGAATATGTCTATATGTTATATGTTCATTATTATTACTATTATTTTATTTGTTTTCGAACTATATAGTATAAAAGTTGTATGTATGTATTGTATGTATGTTTGTATTGTATGTATGACTGCTTTAACTGATTAGATCATGTCATGTTAAAAACTGTGTCCTACCACTTGTGTAGTGTCCGTCAAAAGCAGCCAGAAGCATAGGAGGCCAATCTAGTTCTACCTACTACCATCCTGGCCCTAGCACACACAAGAATGCCGATGTGTTATTGAAGTGTCCTCGCATTACCTAAAAACACTACATAAAAGATATTTTATGCCAAATCCAACCACTTTAACACTTTAACTCTTGCAAATGTACATGTACAATTTACATTTCCTTAGAATCCAGCAACTACCAATTACTATATAAATACCAACTACTATAAAGATACCTTGATAGTATTTTAAGCTTGGAATCTTCCCCTTTTTTTCTTTCTTGGTTTATTTCTCTTCAACTTTCTATATTTGGCCAGATGCAGAAGGGGGGGGGGGGTGCAGAAGGGGGCAGAAGGAGAGTGAGAGAGACTGAAATAGCAGAGGGTGTGTAGGCAGAAGGCTGACCACTGGCATGCATAAGGAAACAGGCTACTCTGGCCTCTGCATGAAACAGTACACAAGCAAGTGTGCACTTCTGAATCACAAAGCACTATTTAAGTCTTGTACACAGCACTGATGAATGGTCAGTCCTAAATTGTCAGAAAGTGCTGATTAACCCTTACATAACAACAACTGACCTTGGCTGTAACTGCTGATATTAATTCATATTAATGCCATTCACTTTCATAAGATAAGTGTTTTTTAAAGTATTTGCTGATTATTTTATGGTTACTGTGAGTTGATATTTAGTATTTGTTTGTGTTGTGTAACGGTCAGCCGTAGTCCATAGTTTTTTTGTTTGTTTGTTGTTTTTTTTTTGTAAGAAAAAGTCTTACAGGTAGAGGGCTTTGCAGATTCTTTGCATGAAATTGTCTTAACTTCCTTACATTATACATTATAAGTTCTTTCTTATTTGATGTTGTAGAAGGGAAATAATCTCTGTGTATGTGTGTGCCTTTGATACTAACATCATTTGTTCTTGTCATCCTTCAAGATCAGCAACACACCCTAGAGCAAGGTCAGGAGTGTGTTGTGTCTGCAATGCTAAGGCCCTTGATTTTAGCCTGAAAAATTCATTTTTTATATTCTCCCTAGTCCAAATCCTGTAAACGGAAGCTCCTTTCGGATGAAGAATGAGTTTTCTTTCTGGAGTCTTCAACTCCTGAAAGGAAAATTATTTAAAGCCCTTAGCTTCCATCTCTCTTTTGTTAGCCAATAAATCTAAATACGTTTTTCTAATTTGGATAACTGCCATGCAAAAGCCTGTATGAAAAGTTCCAAATGCTTCAGACTGTGAGCTGGTGTTATAGATAGCCTGAGACATAACGTAGCATGACACAGTCTAAAGGATCAAGAACTGCAATTACTCTGTGTACAACAATTAGTTAAACCCAAAAATTATGTTTTAATTAGTCATTTTGCTGTGTAATATTGTTTATATCTTGACTAGACATGATTTCACACTGTATGTGTTGCATCCATCCACATATTTGAGTCATATATTTTTTTTTTTCTGAAGCTAGTGTTTAGTGTAATCACAGTCTAAACATAGTTTACTTTTGAGGAACAAAGACATAACCTTGTCATGACTAATGCTTTTAAAAATCAATATGCATGCAATGACATGACCACAGGGCACACAGAATCTCCAAAATCAGTGTTTTGGTGTCTACCAGCATTAACACATGGGGTCATTAAATATAGACACAAAATATAGACTGGTGTAGAAATAAATATACGGTTATTTATATATAAAATTATAAAACTAAAATCACTTATTTTGAGATTGCATTGTATGGTTTCATTAAAGCTTTCGGAAATATTAGGAACAGCTGATGGGCTGTTCAGTGATTGCTGTGCCATCCAGCCATTGCACCATTAAAACTTTACTCTTTTTATAATTAAATCTAAGAAGAAAATTGGCTAGTTTTTAATACAAAAATATAAAATGCATAAAATGTGGTTAAATAGCTTCAATGTTAATGGCCTGTGGACATTAAAGACATGTATTGTAATTGATCATTATAATAAATTGTCACCTTGAAAACGTTCAAAGCGACCTGATCATTTAATAGTAAATAAAGGAAATCATTGCAGAAAACGAATGCTGTTGATGAAGCAGCATCATTTTGAACATGTGACGTATGGAATATTCCAAATCTGGCCTAGAATTGAATTGTTTATCACTGTTCTATACAATGATGCAAAAATAACTATATTTTAAAGATTATATTTCAAGTTAGACATAGTGGACTCTGTTGGTTTCTAAGATCTGAAAGGTTTGTAATTAATGAGATACATAAAAAGTGCATAGGTTGTTGTAAAGAACACTTTACCATGTTAAAATGCTTTTTCCACTTTATGTACATATCATTTTAATAAAACTGAGCGAGAAATCGTGGAATCACGCAGTTACAAGAGGTTCCTATGACAGTTATGCTGGCGCCATCTGCTGGTCAATATTTAAACGTATTAAAGTAATTTATTTATTTGCCTGAAATTTTAATGTGACTAAGATTCGAATGCTGTTATGTGTTTATTAAAGCACATGAATATATAAGTTATAAATATTAACCAATATATGTAAAGTATTTCCGTCATAAAGGGATTGGTATAATATGTTGAGACTACACTGCCAGTGCACTCAGAGTGCCGGTCCCAAGCCCAGTTAAATGAGGAGGGTTGCATTAGGATGGGCATCCAGCATAAAACATGTGCCAAATCAAATATGCGGATCACAAACCTAAATGCCATATCGGATCGGTCAAAGCCCAGGTTACCAACGACCGCCTCTTGCATTGTTAGCCAACAGGATACCGGTGGAAATTGGGCTACTGTGGCCAAAGGAGGAGAAAGAGATGGGGAAGACGTCTACAGAGACAGCAGGGAAAGGAGAAGAAGTGAAAAGAAAGTAAGGTCAGAACCATTGGAGGTGGCTTTAAACTGTTCTTTCATGGTATGGATGGAAAGAGAAATGGCGTAGGGGTGATCCTGAAGGAAGAGTACTGTAGGAGTGTAGTGGAGGTGAAAAGAGTTTCTGATAAGCTGATGAACGTGAAGCTGGAAGTTGAAGGGGTGATGATGAATGTCATTAGTGCCTATACTCCACCAGTGGGTTGCGAGATGAAGGAGAAAAAATTCTGGAGTGAGTTAGATGAAGTGGTGAAGATTGTACCTAGGAATGAACGATTGGTGATTGGGGCGGGTTTTAATGGCTATGTTGGTGAAGGGAACAGAGGTGATGTGGATGTGGTGGGTAAGTAGAAGAAGAGGAATGTGGAAGTTCAGATGGAGATAGATTTTGCAAAAAGAATGGAAATGGCAGTGATAAATACATATTTTCTGTATTTTGTAATGAGGAGCATAAAGTATAAGACTGGAGGAGAGTGCACAAAGGTGGACTACATTTTATGCAGGTGATGCAACGTGAAAGAGATTGGAGACTGTAAGGTGCTGGCAGGGGACAGTGTAGCTAGACAGCATCAGATGGTGGTCTGTAGGGTCTCTTTGGTGGTGAAGAAAAAGAGGAGGAGAATAAGGACAAAAAAATGTATAAGATGGTGGAAACTGAAGAAGGAAGACTGTGTGAGTTTCAGGGAAGAGGTCAGACAGGGGCTCGGTGGTGGTGAAGAAGTTCTGCATGATTGGACAACTACTGCAGAAGTGATAAGGTAGACAGCTGGAAGGTACTGGAAAAAGAAAGGAAGACAAAGAGACGTGGTGGTGGAATGAGGAAGTGCAGAAAAGCATAAGAAGAAAGAGTTTGGCAAAACAGAATTTTGATCGGCAGAGATTCGAGAAACGTAGGCAGGAGTACAAGGAGATGCGACAGCGGGTAAAGAAGGATGTGGATAAAGCAAAGTAAAAGGCATATGAGGCGCTGTATGAGAAGTTGGACACTATGAAAGAAGAAAAGGATTTGTAGCGATTGGCCAGGCAGAGGGACCGAGCTGGGAAGGATGTGCTACAAGTTAGAGCAATAAAGGATGCAGATGGGAATGTGTTGACTAGTGGGGAGAGTGTGTTGAGAAAATGAAGGGATTATTTTAAGCAGCTGATAAGAAAATGAGAGAGAATATTGGATGGTGTGGAGTTGGTGAAGCAGAACGTGGATAGGATTAGTAAGGAGGAAGTGAGAGCAGCGATTAAGAGGATGAAGATTGGAAAGTCTGTTGGACCACAACAGTGACTAAAATGTAATCGATTATTGCTGCTGTTATTTGCTGCTTATAGATTTAGTGTTTGTTCACACTGATTTAATTGAATCAATCACTATGTTGCGAGCGAGCTGATTGCACAACCTGATGCTTGTGAATCATGCCAGAAGAAATCCAGTGCCACTTTCCCAAAGTTACAAACAATTTACACAATAGCACTTCAGTAAATTATAAAATTTTCACATGATATGTATTATATAGATTTTTGTTCACCGTGCTGATGTTTCACCTTCATCCATGACACCAGTGTGTTTTCTTTTCTTTTTCTTTTTTCGTGTGCTTGTGCATTCCTGCGGCACTTCTATGCCACACAATCTCAGCTTTGCATAACTTCCAGGTACAGTTTTCTTTGTTGCGCTTAATATAAAATGGCTTCATGCCTTGAATGACTTGGGATGTACACTTTTTCTTGCTGCTGGCTGACCCTGTAATGTTCACTATTTTCAGAAGTGACTGTGTTAACTTGCCGTTATCTAATGCCACTAACCCACTTACCTTGAGCAGCCCAACTAATCAATAATGGTATTCATTCACAAAGAATTTCATTATGGATTATTTTTTTATTTTATCGATTAGTTGTTGCAGCCCTACTTTTCAAACCATTTTGCGTGAGTCCCACAAATTATTTCCCCGCATTCACCCATTAAATCTTGTCCCGCGCCACACTGGTTTGCGTCCCGGGTCCCGGTGGGACCAGGTGTCCAGTTCCCATTTATGACTCCTATGTTATGTGACAATACAGGTAGTTGGTGTGAAAGAGGCAGATGTAGAGGACAAGGGGGAATGGAGACGGATGATCCGCTGTGGCGACCCCTAATGGGAGAAGCAGAAAGAAGAAGATGATGTTATGTGACAATACATTTTAGAGGTGAGAACCGTAATATAACATTATTTTCAACTTTTAACATAAAAAATCTAAGCTTAAATGGATGTGAAGACAATACATGTGGATGAATGTGCACTTGACTGTTTTTCCTTCTACATATAAATTTGTCACTGTCATAGATCAAAAAAACATTTTCCTTCATTCTTCCTATATATAAATCCTACTTTAAATATATAAAAAAATAATAATACTCTGAGGTAAATAAACAAAATAAATTTTGAGTTTACTAGATCTAGAGCTGAGTATTATTAGCATATCGAAATTGTGCTCTGTTTTTTTTTTTTTTTGCTAGCTTTACATATTTTTCTTTTTCTTTACTATTTTTTGGTGGTGCAGACTAATAAAATTTTCCTCTGACATTCTTACTTCTATTTTGAAGGCATTTGAAACTTTACCAGATATTTGTTTAGAGAAGTTTTTTCATTCTTGAGTGGGGAAGTTGTATATCAGTTTTGTGTAATACTACATAGCTTACTAAAGAGCTTTCTGGTTTAAGAAACTATTGTACATATGTTAAAAAAAAAGCACAAGTATAACATTTAACTTTCAGGACACAGAGGTGAGTCTATACTTCCATTTCCAATAATTCTATTTATTTCATTACTAAACTATTCATTGGGATTCATATGAATAATACTGTAAGCTTAAAAGTTTATTTGATATAGCATGTCATGTTCTAAAAAAACTATCAAAGTCACCATTATCAGCCACTGTATATTGTATATTGGTATATGTTTTTGTATTTTTTATCTGCATCAGATGCTTATTAACTCATATGGTTGCAAGCTATTGTATTGTTTTTTATTTGCTTGTATCAAGCAGGTAAAACCTGGGAAAGCCTCACAGACATTTTACATTCATTCACGAGATAAAGAGATATTTCCCTATGTGAATTCATGCACGTGGTAGACATGTAAATCCTTGGTTACATGTCAGAGGCAGATGAGTAATATTGCATATATAAAACAAGCACCTGGATTGGTCTGAGCCTGATATTTATCTTATGGGTAAGGTATGCAAGGCCACTGCAGGGTGTCACGTACAGTGGAAGTCATGGCTGCACATGCAAGCTCTTATAGCATCAGGGTCATGGAGGGCACAGGGTCATGGTGAGGACAGTTACGTATCTCTCCAAAACCACAATTTCTATGTGGAAGTTTGTGGCTATTGCAACTGTATTATGTACTGTTAATGTGCATTTAATATAAAATTTGCTATACAAATTATGTTCATTTTGGTTACTCAAGACAGGAAGAGAACCAGCTAGAGTTAAGTTGCACTTAAAACAATAAATAAATAAATAAATAAATAAAATAAATAAATAATAAACAATTCTCTCTGTGTGTATAGTGCAAAGCTATTTGACTAACTGAGCAGAAGATTAAATAAATAATTGTTGCCCATATATTTGTTCTGAGCATTGTTTAAGCCTATATATGTCTCTCTAAAATACTTACTTAGATAAGTTTAAAGTGAGCTATTCACATTGGAGACACATGAATAAATAAATATATATAAAAATACACACACACTTACATACAGAGTATTCCTGTGTACTCTACCCGCCTCCAAATTATCTTGAACAGTCCTGAACAATATTAGAAGTTGTAATGAATTAGGGGGCAGTGTTGCTCCTAAATTGTAATTATTTGAACACTAAATAGCACAGGAGACTTTAAAGTTCACAGTAGAACATCAGCACAGACAATCTAATCAGGCAGAGACAGCTTATCACATTCAACAGTTCAAATGTTTTATCGTGAATGCCGTTCATGTTTTTGTCGCATTTCATAGTTCCCCAGGGAATGCAAAAAATTCAAATGCGTGCATTGTACCACATATCTGCAATTTCCTAGTGTGTGAAGCCAAGAAGAATGTTTTGTAATTACTTCTTATTTATACAGATATGCATTTTTTGAGGATGATATATCAGTTATTAACAAATATATTATTTAAAAGTCAGTACATAAAAAATGTCAATTAAAATACTTGCTCTAAGAGTCAATTGTGTTTGTGTAAACTTTATATTTTTTTGTTGGTTCAGGGCATTTTAATGCTAGTTGCAAACTGCTATTTTGTCTTGATCTTTGATGATATGTTGTCAATCTTGAGCTGGTTTAAACATTTGCTCTTAAAGACCGGCCTAAACATCATCATCAACTCAGGGCAATGCATCATGGATTTATGATGAATGGTAAGTCTAGTTTTCTCATACAAGAAGAGCTACAACTAAACCAAACTAAGGGGCTATTCTAACAACTATAAAGCTACAGATTCTATAATAAATTATGAGTATATCTCAGAAATCTGCAGTGCCATGCCACAATGACTACCACCCAGGAGCACTTACCCTGATCATAGTAAATGTTTTGAAAAAGTAGTCCTCCGATATATCAAAGACTGCATCCCTGCTGGACCCGCATTAATTATTTATTGACTTCAGTTTGACATTCAGACTTAATTACCTGGAACCTAATTCAAGCTTAATTTACTTTGGGCCCTGCAGAGCTTTTTGGCCATAACATATTCTCCGCTCTTGGTGCTTTCTGTAACAAAATGCTATAATTTTCTTCACAACCAGGCTGCAGTTAGTCCAGATTGGTGAATATACTGGAGCTCCTCAGGTTTTTATGCTCACTTCCATACTGTAATCTATTTACCTATGATTACACATTTAGCCATGAGTCTACCTCAATTATTAATTTTGCAAATGACACCACTGTTATGCCAATGATTACAGATGTGATGAATCATCCCACAGGAAGGATTTCAAGAAACATAACTGTGCTCAAGCAAAAACTGCCAAAGCAAATGTGAAACTTTCTTTGATTGTTTCGATCCTTTTTTTTTTAAGATGTTGTAAAATGCTGTTGTCAGTATATTATTATTATATTGTGGAAAATCTTTTTTTATTGTGGGTGGGAGGCAACCTAGCAGGGAGAGTCTGCCTGCAACAACTTATAATGGACTCTTCCAACAATACCAACAGGCCATTAAACAAAACACAGCATACAAATGTGAATATGTAATTGGCACAAAACAGAAGAAAAAATATGGGTGATTCTTATCTATAATTTTGTAGATAGCTCACCAACATACTTATTAAAAAAATCCAAGAAGGTCCAATGGATAATAAAAGTATATCTTTTGCCAACATGTTTTTCTGTAGTGCTATGCTGTAAATGTAAATTGTAAATTTTACTAGTTCTTTGTTTTATTCAGTGAAGCTAATAATATCTAAACTAAAGACAGCTAAGTAGTCCACTGTTGTATTGTGCTGAATTAAGTAAAAAAAAATGTGTAAAATACCTTCACTTTTCTTTAAATGTCCTGCAACTGAACATATTGAGGTGTTATACTGGGTTCTACATTTAATGACATTTGGCAGACTCTTTAATCCAGAGCAACTTTGATCTCAAATGACATTTATGTCATTCATACAACTGAGCAGCTATGTTAATAGTGGCAGATTGGTATGGCTGGGATCTGAACTCATGGCCTTCCGATCCAGTGTTTTAACCACTAAGCTACCACCTCCCCCATGTTCTATATCTACACCAAGAACACTTACATTTTATGTAAGAATCATAATCACTTTATCAAGGCCCTCTATTCACATTCAAGGTCTGTGGTCTTTTCCTGATGTTGTGATAAGCATGGATAATTTTAACCACCTCTTTACATATAAATTCAGGTGTTACAGGTCTTGAGTGTCTACCTGAGATGAGTCACAGTATATTGTGTGTGTTGTTTTTTGCTGAAGCGTGAGGTTTGGAGCAGCTGCCAGGCTTGGAAATGGCCTTTGCCTTTAGGATGGTGTGTAATCTGCAAGCTTTGACCTGAACAAAGCAAGGTCATGGCTGACTGCATGACTGAAATCGCCTCATCTCTTCTATTGGATGTTAGTTTGGCCCCCCAAAAATGCAGAGGGCCCCCCCCCTGCTTTAGCTGTGTGGGGTTGTTTGAATGTCTACGTGCAACATATTTCCAAACAGAGAGCTTCCAGCATGTGGGCTTGGAACAATACTGAGTTCTTCAAGAGAGAAGGATGTCGAAGAAACTGCACGTAGTCATCATAGCGGCGCCGTGGGAGCTCCCTCCCCCACTATGTAGGCTATGTTGTCCTTATTTCACCTTTTCATGAGATAAAGTTCAAGCATTCAGTAGTTCTTTCTATAAATAACTGCTAGTGCATTACTGTACTGTAAATGTAAAATACCTACATGGAAGAGTACTAAGAGTACATGCTAAAGTGCAAATGTGACACTGAAGTTGCATTCATACTTAAGATGCACTCTGTCAAAAGGCTTGGATATACATGTTTATTATTTTAACATCATTTAACAGAATCATTAAACATTATGGGAGCAGTAATTTGTCTTACATCCCATTGTGTTTTTGTGTCATATATAAATTAACGATGATTGCATTTAATCAGTTACTGATTGTGTAGTGGTATTCTGAAGCTAGTAGATACTGTGGTACTGTAGCTCTACTGTGATTTAGGGGAAATAACAGCAGTGAATAGATTATTGAAATGATAAGAGCACATTGTGCATGCTGTAACAGATTGGTTGTAACGATGCGAAAAGTTGCTTTTTTTGCTGTATTGTATTGTTTATTCTTTCTTTCCATGTCCTTTGAAATGAAGTTATAAATAAGTACCTCACACGTATCTTCACTGTACTATTAGATGTTTTTTGTTTGTTTTGTGTTTTGCGTGTGTTCAGGAGACCAAGTGGAAAGGGAGTCAGGCCACGAACATTGGAGGGGGGGGTTAAACTGTTCTTTCATGGTGTGGATGGAAAGAGAAATGGTGTAGGGGTGATCCTGAAGGAAGAGTAAAGTAAAAGTATAGTGAAGGTGAAGAGAGTTTCTGATAGGGTGATAAATGTGAAGCTGGAAGTTGAAGGGGTGATGATAAATGTCTTCAGTGCCTATGCTCCACAGGTGGGTTGTGAGATGGATGAGAAAGAAAAAAAATTCTGGAGTGAGTTAGATGAAGTGGTGAAAAGCATATCTAGAAAAGAAAGATTAGTGATTAAGGCAGACTTTAATGGGCATGTTGGGAAAGGGAAAAGAGATAATGAGGAGGTGATGGGTAGGTATGGTCTTAAGGAGAGGAATGTGTAAGGGCAGATGATGGTAGATTTTGCTAAAAGGATGGACATAGCAGTGGTAAATATTTATTATAAGAAGAATAGGGAACATAGAGTAATGTATAACAGTGAAGAAAGGTGCACACAGGTGGACTATTTTTTTCTATGCAGGAGATGCAACCTGAAGAAAACTGGAAACTGTAAGGTGTTGGCAGGGAATGGTGTAGCTGGACAGTATCGGATTTTGGTCTGTAGGGTGGCTTTGAAGGTGAAGAATAAGAGGAGCAGAGCGAGGACTGAAAGAGAAATAAGATGGTGGAAACTAAAGTGGGAAGATTGTAGTGTAAGGTTTAGGGAAGAGGTCAGACAGGGGCTCGGTGGTGGTGAAGAGGTGCTGAATGATTGGACAACTACTGAAGAAGTGATAAGGGAGACAGCTAGGAAGCTACTTGGTGTGACATCTGGAAAAAGAAAGCTGGACAAAGATGGACAAATGTGGAATGAGTAAATGCAGAAAAGCATAAGAAGAAAGAGGTTGGCAAAACAGAATTGGGATCAACAGAGTGATGAGAAGAGTAGGCAGGAGTACAAGGAGATGCGGCAGCAGGCAAAGAGGGATGTGGTGAAAACCAAGGAAAAGGTATATGCGGAGCTGTATGAGAAGTTGGACACTAAGGAAGGAGAAAAGGATTTGTACTGATTAGCCAGGGAGAGGGACCAAGCTGAGAAGGATGTGCTGCAAGTTAGAATGCAGATGGAGATGTGTTGACTAGTGAGGAGAATGTGCTGAGAAGGTGGAGGGAGTATTTTGAGCAGCTGATAATTGAGGAAAATGAGAGAGAGAAGGTTGGATGATGTGGAGATGGTAAAGCAGGAAGTGGATAGGATTAGTAAGGAGGAATTGAGAGCAGCTATTAAGAGTATGAAGATTGGAAAGTCTGTTGGACTAGATGACAAACCAGTAGAAGCATGGAGATGTTTAGGAGAGATGGCGTTGGAGTTTTTAACAAACAAAATTTTGTTGAGAGGTGTTGAGAGATTTTTGTTGAAAGGTAAGAGGATGCCTGAGGAATGGAGAAGGAGTGTGCTGGTACCAATTTTTAAGAATAAAGGAAATGTGCAGACCTGCAGTAACTACAGGGGAATAAAGTTGATCAGTCACACCATGAAGTAAAGGGAATGAGTAGTGGAAGCCAGGCTGAGAGCATCTGTGAGCAACAGTATAATTTCATATGGAGGACGAGCAGTACAGATGCAATATTTGCTTTGAGAATGTTAATGAAGTATAGAGAAGGTTGGAAGGAGTTGGCTTGTGTGTTTGCTGATGTAGAGAAAAGCGTAGGACAGAGTGCCGAGAGAGGAGTTGTGGTATTGTTTGAGGAAGTCAGGTGTGGCAGAGAGGTATGTGAAGCAGTGAAGGGTGCAGTAGGAACGACAGACTGGTTCAAGGTGGAGGTTGGACTGCATCAAGGATTGGCTCTAAGCCCTTTCCTGTTTGCAGTGGTGATGGATAGGTTGATGGATGGGGTCAAAGAAGAGTCTCCATAGACTATGATGTCTGCGGATGATATTGTGATTTGTGGTGAGAGTATTTAGCAGGTTTTGAAGAGCCTGGAGAGGTGGAAGTTCATGCTGGTGAGAAATGGAATGAAAGTCAATAGGAGTAAGACAGAGTTTACGTGTATGAACGAGATGAAGGGCAGTGGAGTGGTGCAGTTGCAGGGATAAAAGGTGGTGAAGGTGGATGAGTTTAAGTACCTGGGGTCAACTGTGCATATTTAAGGATGTGGTGAGCGAAGACATGCAGGTAGTTGGAAAGAGGCAGATGTAGTGGCGTGACCCAACCAGCTAATAGAAGAAGAAGAAGAAGAAGAGGAAGAAGAAGAAGAAGAAGAAGATTTGCAGCGGATAGGTGATGAGAGAAATTATTATGCAAATTAATTAACAAGGCTGTGGCAGCAGGGGCGTGGCCAAGCGCCGGTTTGTGAATGGAGGGTGAGGCCAGGAGCAGAAAAGCATGAGTGACACACCTGAGGGAGATTTTGACTTATGAATGTTCTCTCTCTTGCAGTGAGCAGAAGGAGCACATAAAGAGGAGTGAGAGAAAGGCGTGACGAAGTGTGTGCCTGCGAGTTGTGTGTGTGCACGTGAGCGTGTGAATAGAGCACTGAACACATTAATAAACACATTTGTTCGGAACTGGTCCTGTTATGAGTAGTATTCTTTCCCCTGAACCTTCTGCTGTCCCACAAAGGCATTCAATTATAACAAGGTATTCACAGTCAGATCAGACCAAGTCTTTTGTTCACCTTGTTTACATGTGTTGAGCCAATACCCCAATGTCAATACCCCAATTCCACCCTCCTTCTAGCTACAGTGAGGAAAATAAGTATTTGAACACCCTGCTATTTTGCAAGTTCTCCCACTTAGAAATCATGAAGGGGTCTGAAATTGTCATCGTAGGTGCATGTCCACTGTGAGAGACATAATCTAAAAAAAAAAAATCCAGAAATCACAATGTATGATTTTTAAACTATTTATTTGTATGATACAGCTGCAAATAAGTATTTGAACACCTATCTATCAGCTAGAATTCTGACCCTCAAAGACCTGTTAGTCTGCCTTTAAAATGTCCACCTCCACTACATTTATTATCCTAAATTATATGCACCTGTTTGAGGTCGTTAGCTGCATAAAGACACCTGTCCACCCCATACAATCAGTAAGAATCCAACTACTAACATGGCCAAGACCAAAGAGCTGTCCAAAGACACTAGAGACAAAATTGTACACCTCCGGAAAGGAAATTGCCAAGCAGCTTGGTGAAAAAGGTCCACTGTTGGAGCAATCATTAGAAAATGGAAGAAGCTAAACATGACTGTCAATCTCCCTCGGACTGGAGCTCCATGCAAGATCTCACCTCGTCGGGTCTCAATGATCCTAAGGAAGGTGAGAAATCAGCCCAGAACTACACGGGAGGAGCTGGTCGATGACCTGAAAAGAGCTGGGACCACCGTTTCCAAGGTTACTGTTGGTAATACACTAAGACGTCATAGTTTAAAATCATGCACGGCACGGAAGGTTCCCCTGCTTAAACCAGCACATGTCCAGGCACGTCTTAAGTTTGCCAATGACCATTTGGATGATCCAGAGGAGTCATGGGAGAAAGTCATGTGGTCAGATGAGACCAAAATAGAACTTTTGGGTCATAATTCCACTAAACCTGTTTGGAGGAAGAAGAATGATGAGTACCATCCCAAGAACACCATCCCTACTGTGAAGCATGGGGGTGGTAGCATCATGCTTTGGGGGTGTTTTTCTGCACATGGGACAGGGCGACTGCACTGTATTAAGGAGAGGATGACCGGGGTCATGTATTGCGAGATTTTGGGGAACAACCTAATTCCCTCAGTTAGAGCATGGAAGATGGGTCGAGGCTGGGTCTTCCAACATGACAATGACCCGAAGCACACAGCCAGGATAACCAAGGAGTGGCTCTGTAAGAAGCATATCAAGGTTCTGGCATGGCCTAGCCAGTCTCCAAACCTAAACCCAATAGAGAATCTTTGGAGGGAGCTCAAACTCCGTGTTTCTCAGCGACAGGCCAGAAACCTGACTGATCTAGAGAAGATCTGTGTGGAGGAGTGGGCCAAAATCCCTCCTGCAGTGTGTGCAAACCTGGTGAAAAACTACAGGAAACGTTTGACCTCTGTAATTGCAAACAAAGGCTACTGTACCAAATATTAACATTGACTTTCTCAGGTGTTCAAATACTTATTTGCAGCTGTATCATACTAATAAATAGTAAAAAAAAAATCATACATTGTGATTTCTGGATTTTTTTTTTAGATTATGTCTCTCACAGTGGACATGCACCTACGATGACAATTTTAGACCCCTCCATGATTTCTAAGTGGGAGAACTTGTAAAATAGCAGTGTGTTCAAATACTTATTTTCCTCAGTGTATCTGCACACCACTAAATTAGGTATTAGAGTTATGAAGGTTCAAAATGGTTATTACTTTTGGCCAACACCCTATTTCAGAGCAACTGACAAATAATCATTTTTATGCAACTAAGCAGTTGTGGGTTAAGGGCCATTCTCAAGGGATCAGCAGTGACAACTTGGTGGTACTTGGATTTGAATTCACGACCTTCCGATCAGAAGGCTACCATCTTAAATAGTGAGCTACCACTATGTCACTTATAATGTGCATGGTTAGCAATAAGTACTGGAACCACAAGGTCGCTTCTTTGTTTTTTGCTATACACTGAAGACATTTGGGTTTTAAATACTTTCAGAGGGGACTATATGTTCTTTAACAGGGTCCTCCCCAGTTAATAATAAACTCATAGAGACTAACATCAGAATCTGACCGTCAGTTAAAACAGCCTTGTTGGAAAGGCAGCATGGTTCAAGGTTTATCAGATTATACATGTATCAACCACCGTCTAGGACACTTAGGTGCTCAGGGATAGCACATATCACAACACAACCACAGTTCTCTGCTTAATCCAAGTAAGTTTTCATTTAGCTTTTCTACTCTTTTAATTATCTTTGTATTTATATCTATAAAATGCCTATTTGACTATTTCTTTTTAACCTGACTCACACCAGTTAATGAATGACTGTGATGAACTTTGCCTTTTTGCATGGCTTGTTATCTTCAGTAATTATGGCTGAATAAAACATTTAGATTTTTCTCTATCATTTCAACACTTGTTTTGTTTAAGTAATCGGGCTCAAAAATATTCATGGACACAGGGACACAAATTCTACATTTTTTACTGTAAGTTTGTATTATTTGTCATATAAATCCATGCATTGCATAACCATAGGGTTGTAGAGTTTTTATGGTTATGTAACTAGTTTGCTATAAGTGAACACATTGATTATAAACCACAGTAACTCTTAAACAGTTATGCTTATAAATGTTATCTTGAATCAAGTGATGTTTGGCTTTATTTTAATTAAGTGTTCAGTCATTGAAAAGCAGAAACAGCCTTTTTGCAGTCAAAATATTATTGTACAAAGAACTTGTCTGCAATAGGTTTTAGGTTTACTGCTATATACAGTAAAGCACTCTTTCTATCATAATTGTATCTTAGATAAAATGCACCTTCATGGGTCAGTCGAAAACGTCAATCATTGTAATTTTGTGAGTGAGAATGGGAAAAATTGTATATAAATAAAAAAATCACATTCAACCAATGATAAAACAATAACTGTATTATGTATTGCGAGGTAAGGAAGGTCTCGCGGAACCTTTTGTTGAGAAACCACTCGGGCCGCCCGGACTGTTGTTGATGCTGCACTACAGACTGTCAAACACCGGAGAGTTGCCTAGCAGTAAGGTTGCATTTGTGTTTGTAAACAGTTTTAACGTTATGCAATGTATCTTTACATTGAATGTGTATTTCAGGACTGGCGATAGTCAAATGCCATTTCAGTCACATTATAGCTAATATCTGTTCTAGTTCCAATGACGTCTTATTAGATTGCTAGCTACCTAGGTGGACCTCGGAGGTTTAAACGAGAATGAGAGCTGTGAATGGAGAGGTCTCTGTTAGCTCATTTTAGTTTAGTGGTACGGTGTAAAACAGGAGGCTGGTTAGAGAACGTTTCCTCTTTATTTATTTATTTAGTTTTAATAACACATCGTTTAGACACCCAGGTATCTGCATTGCTTTATACGCTTTACTTTCCTTGAAGCCGACGCGTGTGTATACAGTATTTAGTTTCTTTTTGCAGGGTTTAATTGAAATTGAGAACTGTGGGAAAACACGGAATGTATTCTAACAGGCAGAAGTTTCAAAAACAATTATACTGCGCAGAAAGAATGTTACATATTTGGCCCCAAAATTTTAATATTTAGCAGTAGGCACCTTGTATTTCTTATCCAGCTAATCAAATGAAAAGTCTTAATAATGATGGCAGTTTAACCAGTAGCTTTTTTTACACAGTTTTGCAATTACAAGCAATAACTTTGACACGACCCACGCTCTGAAGTTTTAGCTGATGAATTAAAAATGGGTATAAAAATATCCTAAAAGTCTGTAAACAAAGACACGTGATTGCTAGCACAACGTTGTGCAGTACATCAGTAGATGTACTTAGTTTGTGGACGTGCGCTTTTCGGTTGGTCCGCAACACGTCCAGTGTGTGTGTGTGTGTGTGTGTGTGTGTGTGTGTGAGTGAGTGAAGTGCTTTCCAAGTTTCTTGCCATGAGAATGATTCGGGTGCATTCTTCTTTGGTCAAATTGTGTTCTTAAAGTCTATCTGAAAATATGTATAGACCATTTCAACGCCTGTTTATTCATGTAACTGTTAGATGACGCGCACATTCAAAACCTGGTTGTGGAAATGAAAATTAGGACCATGATGTTCATGCTCTCTCAGCCCTGAGACTAACTTACTGTCGGAAAGTTAGTGTTTAGATTTCCGAACAACAAAACACAATCTGACGCTTGGATTAAAGCAGTAAAGACTGGATACTGACTAGCAACTCAAGGATATTCTTTTTTTTGGAATGTATATGAACTCAACCGTGACCGCACACAGGGTTTAGGTGGAGCATTCAAACACTCACACTGTTTCAGCCCAATAAGGATCACAGCAACATGGCTACACACTTCACCTTATCTAACCACAAATTTTTTTAAACGTATAAAATAATAATGTATTCAATAAGTTATGATGGAATAAACAATTGATTTTGTTACGTGGGTTCTTTGCTTTGTTCTGCCGATGATCGGTTTCTCACCACTGCAGTTCGGACACCGACAGGGAGCTCTGAAGATCACAACACTTATCTCACACACACAACTATCTTCCAATTACTGTTCTTGCGGTATTATCTCCAGTTCTCCAATGTTTCCAAAGATCTCTAAAAAAATTTCCGCTATGGAAGTCATTGTAGTCATCCAGACTAAATATAATACTGCAGGCATGACGCTTCTCTCGCATTCGGTCTCAACCAGAAAATACACATCTGTATACGATACTGCACGTAAAGTTTTATGTATATTAGCTTTTCTGTTTTAGCTAAATTGTAAAATCACGTCTTAGTGATTGTGTTCTAAAAGGTTCGTGGTTTCAAAATGGCGAGAACGAAAATGCTTTAGGACCACACATGCGCAGTATCATCACAACGTGCTTATTGTTTACATCGTCGAAATAGTCTATATCAAATATAGGACTAATATGAAATATCTAGGTAAAAAGCATTAATTTCTCATATATATGGAGACTGTTTGGACACCTGCAATTTGAGTTGTGAACCTAAAGATAAAGGAGGTGGAAAGCTGGTTTATAAAACTTCACAAAAGTTTTCGGACCAGCAATTAAGAGTTAAGGGCTTTGAACTTATGTCCTTCCAATTTAAGTTCCAGCATCTTAACCACTGAGCTATTCCCATTGTTAAAGTTACATTGCTCTATTCATCTCATATCCCAACCAACCATTTCATTTCTGAAATGTCTAAATGCTGAATAACACTTCTCATATGATTAATAATAATCTCACAAGAAAATATATTGTTTTGTTGCCACACTACATTGTGTCTACAGTGTCTTCATTCGTGTACATAGCCCGTTACTTGTATTTGTAGTTTGAATGTTAAATGTTCTCTGCTACAGAGTGTATGTCTGTTCATATATTCAGGATGGCTCAGGATGGCAAGGTCCTGGCCCTGGGAGTTCTGGTCGGTGCTGCCGGGATCAGCTTGGCAGCTTTTTGGTACAAGAGCCGGAGAGCCATGGTGAGGGTTGCAGGGACAAGTACCTATTATGTGTCAAGTAGCAGAATCACAGACCATCTTGGAGGCAGTGGGGCACTGCAAGCAGGTCAGACAGAGGTCCTGGATCGCCTTGGAGCCCTGATTCAATGTGTTTCAGAGCTAAAAGAGGAGGTGAAGGCCCTGAAGAGCGCTTTTCCACACCTGCAGGACCACATAAGAGACGAGTTAGCGGGGCGGAGTCGCAAGCCAAGTCCCCTGAATAGATCTACGCCCACGAGGAGGAAGAGAGCCAGCGGAGTGGCCAGAGCGCAGGGTCAGAGCTCAGAAGAAGCAGAAAGTGAAGGGGGGTGAGTGTTTAACCTTGTGTCTGAGAGGAAAACATGTATTATGCATTATTTTTATAGTGATTATAAGATCTAGCGATTCATTTTACTTGAGTTCAGTAATGGAGGCTTATCTGAGATTTTGCATAAGATGGCGATATTCACGAGGGTTGGTTCTTAGACTCTTAATCAAGGCAGGAGAGGTTTTCTGGATGTGAACAAGTGCTGAATTGCCTAAGTCCCTGACTTGTTAATAGTCCTGTCTGTTATTAATATCACTGTTTACATGTACCATTTTGCCTAATTCTCAACTCATCTGTACTTTCATGTTAACCGCTCACACACCGCCAATTTCAGATTTGAAGCAGTGCCTGGGGTGTGAGAAAGGTGTTTGTATGTGCATGTGTGCACACAGATTGGCAGAATCTACTGCAGGCCCAGTCAGCCTCATTCAACCTCACCTCTAATTCCTTGAACACATGCCAGAAATAAATAGCATAAACAACAGATGTCTTTCCATAAAGCACAAGGCATCAAATAAAAAATGCATAAGGAGGGAGAATTATTTAATTATGCACTTCTGTGTAATAGTCCCTCCTACACTGCTTTGGATTGAACTGGGTTTATGAACCTGAAAAACCCACTGCTTCGTTGTTAACACTGGGCTCCAATTGCAGTACATTAAATATTAATTGTAGAAAATTGTACATAAAACATTATATACATCTTATATCTCCATTATGTTGAACTATATAGTTTGTATGATTTGAAGTAGAACATACACCTTTATATCTTTAGGTCCATTGCTTCATTCTGCACATGGAAAGGTTCGATTATGAGAATTGATTGGAATTCAATAGACTTCAGCTCTACCAGTGTAGCTCTTCATTACATTTAACTTAAAAAATAAATAAATAATAATAATTGGGGGGGTATATTCTAAAGGAGCAGAAATAAAATGAGTTATTCTATATATTGAACATTATTTACAGTATCCCCATTCCCCCATATGTCTTGTATGCTGTTTCCTGAAAAATTATTGCAAATAATGAAATAAACCAGTGAACTGATTTACTAGAAGCAGACCAATATAGTAATGAGCCAGCAGTGTATAAACTGATCATTTTCTTAATATCCTATTAAACACGTCACCATTTATTCAGCTTTCAGGTACTGCAGCAGAAAACGGCACATTTTTGTAAGCACTTTGGATCAAAGATTGTCATACCTAAACCAGTTGTGCCTCAATGCAAAATAAAATAGAACCATCCAAAAAATGTGAATGCCTTTAAATAAAAAAAAAAACCATCAGCTGATAACAATTAAAACCATTACCAGGTGGTTTCATTGGCATAATGTATTTGTGAATGTTATCATCAAGCAAAAAAAAAAAAAAAAAAAAAACATTCAAATCTGGATGGCTAGTGATATCCTTGATGTCCAGTAGATACCAACATGAAATCTACAAGTTGCCAAAGGTCAAATCAAAGAAAGTATGTGACAAAAATATGGTAGTAAGTTAAGAATATTGGCCCAGAGGAACGATTACAGATTCCATTAAAATCTATAAAATTCCAATTATACTATTAAACCCATAAAAAATATTTCATAACACGGTTATTTTAGAAAATCGCTGATTTGACAGATGCTTTGTTTTAAACAAAGTAGCATATAATTTGGATGAGCTCAAGCTTTGCTGTACTGGGTTTTAAACTCATAGCTCACAGCCCTAAGGCTTTAAATTGTTTAACCCTGCATAAGGTGTACTTCTGAAGTCAATATGCCATCTTCAAATCTATTGTGTAATTCAGTCAATCTTTTCAACATACTGTCTTTAACTTTTATGCCATTGTATTTGATCTTTAAGATTAATAATCAAAACGATTTATTTTGTTTTGATTGTTTCTGTGACATTTTACATTCAAAATTACCTAAGATTACATTTTTAAACCGTACAGTGTAACTTTGTTAGGCCAAAGATAAACAATTTTTTTTTTTTTACTGCAAATGACTGCAGAAGATGAGAAATAGGCAGGTTGTGAAAGAGGTTTCGAAATTAAAATGTGTATGAAGTAGAGAGGAGTACAGGTGTGTGGCTGGATGATTGCTTGAACATGGAATGTTTGAAAAGAATTAGTAAGTAAAAGAAGTAAATGGACAAGGTGTGTTAATGTGTGCATACATGTATGCGTGTGTGTGTAAAGGAAGAAACAGAGGAGGCAGGATATTTTGGCGGCATACTCAGCAGTGAGAGCACTGTAGGAGCTTGTCGAGGCTTTACCTGATTTGACTTCGTCTTTACACATCTTCTGTTTTCTCCATTGCTCATTTTTTTCTTCTACACTCATGTTTAATTGCTTGACTTAAACACTACAACTTGATATTAGGTAGAGGAATTGGCCATTTAGATATGTTAATTTAGTGTTAATAATATACTAATGTTATCTGTCTGAATGTTCTCTTTGTGCTTAGCTCAGGTGGAACTTGATATATATAGTTATACAGATGTACAATTAACTGTTTGTAAAAGGAATTTTAGATACATTTCACAGTTTTAATTCTTTTACATGCTCCTCAGAAAGTATGAACAGCAAAAGCAGTTTTTTGTTTTTATTATACACTGACAGTTTGGTATCTAAAGAATGAAGAGGAGCCAATAATTCAGCTTTTATTTCCTCATATTTACATTTACATGGATAACAACAGTAGTTTATGTCAGAAATGTTGCCTAAGAAAAATGAAACAATAGTCAGCAACCTTTACTGGGTAGAGGTGAAGTTATAAGATTTTGAGAGCGGCAAGATAAAGATCACACCAAAAGATCAAACCATTTATCAGCAGTAAGAATTAGAAAACCTAATTGGAATTCACAAAGATACAGAAATGAGACACAAGAACTTGGAGAAGGAAAGGACCTGCTCATGATCCAAATATGACTTTATTGGTCAAGCTTGGTGGAGGTACTGTCATGGCTCTGGTTTGAATGACTGCTTCTGGAACAGGCTTACTAATCTTAATCAATGGTGTTACTCATGATGATAGCAGAAGAATGAATTCAGAAGTCTGCGGACAGAAATCGGAAGTTATTAGTAAATTAGTCAGCGTTATATCTTTATCCCCAGCAGATGGCAACAAATCAAGTCTTGCCAAGCTAGATCTGACTAATAGCACCCCTTGCATTGTATGAAAATATATCCTAACTTTATTATTAAATTATTAAGTAGCAACAGAACAGGAGTCAGACATGTGTCTAGCAGCCTCTCTAATTAAAGATCTCTTTTGCTCACTTTGGGATTGTGGAGGATTAAAAAAATTCCTCTCTTTCCCCTTTCCTGGCAGAGGCCCAGCACAGCCCAGCTGCATCCACCCTGTTAATTCCTGCATCAATTTCCACAGCTTTTTTTGTCTTTCAGGCCTTTCCAGGAATCCCTACAATATCTTATCCCGGTTAATACATCCTTAAATTGCGCCACTTACAAGGAGGGGCTGTTGGACCCAATCTGGGAGTACCATACTGTAGGAATCTAAACATTATTCAGTGAAGATATGTTTACTGGATAATTTATTGGGAACACCTGTACAACTGCAACTTTATGCAATTAAACCTCCAACCAGCCAGTGATGTGGGAGAAGAGCGCTGCATAAAATCAAGGGCTTCAGTTAACTCAGGAATCATAATTGCAGGAGGAAAAGTGATCTCTTAGTCTGGCATGGTTATTAGTGAGTCATGGGCTGGCCTAAGTATTTCAGAAACGTAATAGGAATTTTAGGATACAGAGCACTCACACTATTTTACCAATCACCAGTTTTGGTTAGCCTATGCCCATTAAAGCCCCAGATTTTTTTGATGTTAAATCTAATGTTAAATCGGTTTTGTATTCTGAGATGCTTTTCTGCTCACAGTAGTTGGAAAGTGTGTTTATTTTAATCATTGTCCACTTCCTGTTATCTTGAACTATGCCGAGTAATTTTTTAATCTCAGAAACTGTTGCAACCTGCAGAACATTCATAGATGAATTGTTTGTATTTTGTAGCAGTTGTACTCCAGACACTGTTGTCTAAGGGCATCTAATAAATGCCGTAAATGTAAATGTTGTGAGTAAGATTTTCAAATCAGCAGTTTCTAAAATATTAAAATCAACAACTATGCCATGTTCCCCATGAGTGTAATAAAATACACACTGAGTGTATACTTGCATGTGTCAATATAGAAAAGGAATAATTTGCTGTAGATGTGCATAGCAGAGACATAGCAGGTTCAATATGCGTGTAAGTTAGTTCTCATGTCAATATAAATAATGCAAGTCTCTGGTAATCTGCAAATATCATTGCATGTTTATTTATAGATACTATCTTTTTTTTTTTTTTTTATCTATCCTTTTATCTCTTTCAGGCAAAAGTCATAATTATTCCATGCTTTCTGCTAAGGTTTAGTGGATTAGATTTCAAAACTAAGCATCTACAAGTGTAAGACCTTCTCACTAACTGTCTTACTTTCAAGCTCTGCTATTTGTTTCTATATTTAGCACATCTGTGATTGTTTACCCTTACTTGTGTTTTGTTTTAAGGATTACCTTTAAAACCACCATAATTGTTTGTTGTTTCAAGCATTTGGAAAGATTTTTGGATTTAAGTCTGCTGCATATCTCAGCGATTTATGGAATCCTACTGTACTGATTTTTAAAGTCTGCAGAATTTTTCTTCGTCAGTTGTTTCTTTGTTGCATCCACCATGTTCTCAAGTCCGCTGTTCATTGCACAGAGGAAGTTCAAAGAAGTACAAAGAATTGTAATCATGCTGCAGTGCAGTTGGACCCTCATACTGACCCTCATTCCGAGTGGTCAGAAAGCGTTAATATATTTTCTATAACAGCAGCTGAGACTATAGGGTCTTCTATGATAAACAATTCACATTAAAAAAACATGAGTAATGATTTAAATATGGAAATTAGGAGATCTTTGTACTGAGTTTCCAGTATCAGCACATTTAGTCCAGTCATATGTTAAATATTTTAAGTTCAGAACTGAGCTTTTGCCAATTGCTTATGCCATAAGAGGAATAAACTGATGATTGCCAATTGTTTTATGTATTTAATTTGCCTTAGTGAACAGAAAGTGTTTTATCGTTGTTGTGCACAGCAGTACAGTTATGGCTTAACTCAATACAATCAGAGACTTGAGGTTTTTATTGCTCTTCAGTGTCCATTGTTTACTGCTGAACTTTCTTCCCCTTGTGGTCCTGTGAGCGTGCAGACCTGTGAATGACTGCAGGGGGCTGACAAGCTGTCAGAGCCTTATATTTACCACTTCATGTACGAACTTGTAATCCCTTTGAGTTTGCCAAGCACACACGTCATAGCTGTGTTTTGTTGCTTAGGGACATTTTAACTATCCAATTTGAACAGTTTATCCTTAAGAGGTGTTGATTTAGGAATATTGTTTATATAGGCCTAAAATTATAATTCTGGGCACTTTATTTAATGAAAATATTGTATGTTCATGCTGTGTGATTATATATATATATATATATATATAAAATTTTATTTATTTTTTTTTATTTTTTTTATTTTATAAAACTGATAACACTGAAGTTTAAACTGTATACAAAGTTTGGACTGTGATTAATTATTAGTTTAATTATTCCTTTGTTCTCATTTTACTTTGTTTTTAATAGGACTAATCCTTTGGTTGGAAATGTTTTTTGTTCACCCAGCAACTGACAGGATGATACATGGGATCAGGAGACGACTGTTTGCCAAGTTTAGACACTCTCGTCTATCCTTGTCATCAGTGTTTATGTTGATGATGTACTCTGCTTCCTTTACAAATCTGTGTGTTGTGCTTCAATTCAATAATCCTTTTTTTCTCAACTTGGCCACCCACCACATGTCTATACTGCGTTGTCTGTTTCTTTTATTGTACCTGTCACTACAAGGTTAATCTCATTTGCATCATTCCTGCTGAACATTGCTTCGTCCATGAGTTACTGATCCCTGTCTGTCTCCAAACAGATTGGAACACTCAGCTTCACATGGGGGAAAGGGATCAAAGTGGGGTAAAAATGAAGCCTGTTAATTGTTTGACTTGCCATCTGGTTTATTCCCATCCCGATGTCTTACTCATGCACCACAGCTGCCAACAGGTGGCATCTGTACAATACCAGGGTAGATGATATCATCATCATAGACACTAAGTTAAATGGCATAGGAAGAATTGATGAGAGATGGTGGGGGTGGTTTTTTTTTTTTGTTTGTTTTTTTCTTCTTCTTTTTCTTCTTCTTCTTCTTCTTCTTCTTCTTCTTCTTCTTCTTCTTCTTCTTCTTCTTCTTTCAGTAAAATGTTTGACCTTGTTGAGTAGTGTTCTAGAGGCCCAGAGACTGTTTATATGTATCCAGGCACACTGAGCCTTTGTCTGTTTAGTCCAAGGGGGTTGATGTGAATGAGATCACCTGAATTCATGCAGCTTCAAGAATTGTTGGGATAGCAACAGCACTGCAGGTTATTGTAAAGTTGTTTGGCTTTAAAATTTCTCCCTTTGAAAAACTGCTTTCTTCGGGATTGTCAGTGCCATGCACACTTAAAGCATCGAGTATGCCTTGGTTTCATTTGTTAGTAGTTTGGAATTTGCTTTAGGTGCTGTGCAGTGTACAGAAGCCTTAAGTACAAACAAGTTTTACCAAACAGTAAACATAATAACTAAAAAGGTATCAAATTAGTATTAATTTATTAATTTTAGAGCAATCAGAAAATACAAGCTGAATCAAATCAGTATTTGTTTGTTTGCGTTTGTTCTCGTACAAAAGCATTTGTGTCCATTGTTTTTTCTATTAACATATTCATTCAGAAAATAAATGTTATGTTTTCCTACTTTCTTATGTATCCTAAGACTTATGCACAGTATTAGACTTCAGTGTAAAATGTCAATTCATGTTAGTTATGGGTTTGTTTTATAAGTTGTTTCTTCTAAGACAAAAGGGTATCACTGTGATGGCATTCATCTCTTTCTGCTTAATTGTTAATTTATCTTTAGCCTAGAAATGAAAAGAAAGCAGTTTGTGTTTGATTAGTATGTTATCAGTACAGAAGGCTATTTGTCATTAATGCACTGTCGACCTTTACAAACAACAGAGGATGATGAACAGAAAGTTTTTTTTGCCTGGATTGTAGCGTATCATAGGATTCAAAGCAGGAATGGGCTGATTTGTATTTGAGAGAACAAGCAACAATATGGAGCAGAAAAAAAAAATTAATTAGTCAGTTGGTGGACGTGTGAATGAATAATTAAAGTCGAAGCACCACAGGGCCTCTACATGGTCACTTCCCAAACTCTGTTTTGAATACTGGAAACCTTGGATAGCATATAAATACATGCTAATAGACGGAAAAAGTCACTGACCTCAGAGTTAGAGCTGCTGCAACTCATTCATAATCTGGCCACAGTACACCCCTATTCAGCATTCATTTGCTCCCTACTGTGGTACAATGTTTACTTTTCACCATCTTGATTCCTTGTTTTTTTTCAATAAGTGGTAAGTTATAGAAGTTTTTGGCCCAGGTATCAGTACAGCAGTGCCAAAAACTAGTTAAGGCAGTCATTAAATAAAAGCAGGTGGAATTCTGTCTTTGTTTTACAGAATAGTGGATTTCAGCCTTGATTTTAGGTGGAAAAAAGGTGAATGCTGGTGTTCTTTATCAAACATCAACATGAAAACTGGAGGAATGTGTGTGTTCTTAATTTTTACATTTTAAGAAAGAAAAGATACGGTGAACATTTAGAAAGTAACATCAAGATTAGAAAAATGTTAAAATGTTAGTCATTTAACATTTAACAAAATATTCGCCATGTAATAACAAGATAGAACTGGCAAAACCAATCTTCTAAATAGAATAGCTTGTTTTTATTAAACTTTAAAGTGGTGGCTCAGTTTACGGGCCAAAAACATGAATATTCATAGTCATAAAACTACAAGCTGGATCATAGTGAAGCTTCTTTCTTCTCTTCTTCTCTCCTTGGTGGTGCCCTAAGGGTGAGAAATCAAAGTTTAAATAAGTATGTTGTATATGTACCTGAAGGTACCTCTGTTTGTATGGCCTCTCTGACATCTCTGCAGAACCGCAGATGACGCACATTACCCCCGCCAACATTTAATGGATTTCTTTCATGTTTTTACCTTTCCTCTCCAGTCTTTCATTGGTACCTGTGTCTGTTATTAATGCAACTTAAGGTGAAGGTGTTGTAAACTTTAAGAACTCAAGGTTTTTTTTTAAGCCGTTAAAGTTAATGCGGGCTTTGCGTGCCTCACAGTGACAGAAAGAAATAAATACTTTTTTTTCTGAAAAACATTTTTAGATATCATTGGGAACATGTATGTGTGTTGTTTTAAAGCAGCTGCCAGCTATAAACTATTAAGTAAGATACTTTTCTGTATTAATGAGGGTTGTGGCTGTTTTGCATGTAGACACTGTCAGTTTCTGGCTGAAGCTATAACCTTTTTTAAGGTAAAAACACTTCATCCATGGTTTTAATTGAGTTCCTTCCATTTCTCGAGCTTGTGGAGAGAAATCATGCACACCAGTGTTTTAGCTAGCAGGCAGTAAAGAAGTCAAACAGCCTTACACTCACTGGGTTTTACCATGTTGGCTCATGCAGCATATTTTCTGCTGAACAAAATGAATTTAGGTATCATGTTTGTATTTTTATAATTGCAAGCCTATAAAAGTTGATTATAGCTGAAAGTAAGAAATGTGCCAGACTGCCAGGCATTGCCACAAAGCAATATAATCATTAAATGCACACTACATTAAAATTAAAATGATTGACAATGAGCTAAATCTTCAATGTTCAAATTGCTGTCTGTTGACATTTATTGAATTGCTGTCTGCTGACATTCAGTACAAACTGTTATCTTCACATTTTATTTATGCGCAGAAATACTAATGTTGTTTAAGGAATGTAGTGCTTAGTATTGGCATTTAGCATTGAAGCTGCAGTGAAATCAAACGTGGGAAAGGTCATCTAACCGTCACTTTATAGAATCTGTTGACCTTCTGGTTCATATCTGTGTTAAGAGCTATTTTGTTCTTGTGACATTTTTAGGTATATCACAGCACTGACAGACACTGATGAAGAGGGTGAGAGTGAAGACGAAAACACAGTTGTAGAGCGGCTGGATGAGCTCACGCTTCTGTTACAGAGGGCAGATAGGCTGCATGCATGCAACGGAACCGAGAAGAAAGAAGGCTTGTTCATACTCCTTGAGCAGAAAGAGGAGGTAGATCTCACCAACACTCATACATGTTCTAATTAGCTCCACAGACAAAATAATTACTCGCGTGTATTTTTTCCCAATTCTTGGTTTTCCCATCACCTTCATAACACTACCAGTCTGGTCAGGTGTGGTAACAAGTGTGTCTTAAGTGTTGGCATTCTTGTTTATTATAATTTTTTCTTCTGCTTTTAATAAATTTATATCCATTGATTTTGGAGACCAATTCAAATGTGTACTGTATTAAGTAGTCAGTCGGTCCTTTTTTATTTATGAGTATATAAAAACTTAACTCACACTGTTTTAAAATCTACTGTATTTCTACTTTTACGCAAGTACATGCTTTGTGTACTTCGTCCCCCACTGCCTATAACTTGTACAACTTAAACTCGTCCAAATCTGTCAGATTGCGAGGGCATCTCCTGTGCACAGCCCTCTTCAGATCACGCCGCAGATTTTCAGTCAGATTCAGGTCATGGCTCTGGGCCATTCCAAAACTTTAATCTTCTACCGGTGAAGCCATTTCTTTTTAATTTGGATGTATGCTTTGGGTCGTTATCATGCTGAAAGATAACGTTCCTCTTCATCTTCAGCTTTCTAGCAGAAGCCTGAAGGTTTTGTGCCAACTTTGACTGGTATTTGGAACAGTTCATATTTCCCTCCACCTTGACTAAGGTCCCAGTTTCAGCTGAATAAAAACAGCCCCAAGCATGATGCTTCCTCCACCATGCTTCACTGTGGGTATGGTGTTCTTTTGGTGATGTGTATGTTTTTTGTGCCAAACATACCTTTTGGAATTATGGCCAAAGAGTTCAACCTTGGTTTCATCAGAGCATAACACATTTTCCCATATGTTTTTGGAAAACTTCAAATGTGTTTTTGCAAGATTTTGCAGATTGTTGTGACATGTACGACACAGCCAGTATTTGCCAGAAATTCCTACAGCTGCTTTAATACCCTCCCTAGTTTGCTCCTCGTCTTTTCATCAAATTTGTAGTGACATCCACTTCTTGGTAATGCCGCTGTTGTGGCATGTTTTTTTCACTTGATGATGACTGTCTTCACTATGTTCCATGGTATATCTAATGATTTGGAAATTCTTTTGTACCCTTCTCCTGACTGATAGATTTTAACAGTGAGATTCCTCTGATGCTTTGGAAGCTCTCCACAGACCATGGCATTTGCTGTACGATGTGACAAAGAAAATGTCAGGAAAAGCCTACTAGAACTACTAGACTGCTATTTAACATGAGTTTAAATGTGATTGCTTAATTCTAAACACATCCACATCCCAAGTTATAAAATGTTTGCCCCCACCATCCCACCCTAAAAGATTTAAGTTTGTTTTTCCTATATAGTTGTACACTTTATAGGGCAGATTAAATATAGAAAAAGTTCTGAAATAATTTATCTTGGTCAAATTTTTTTAACATCAGAGAATACCTAACATTTCAAAAGGGGAGCGTAGACTTATTATATCCACTAGATATTGAGGTACATTATGTCTTAATGTATCATTAAATATTATTCCTTAATGTTAATTAAATAATCAGAGCGGTGTTTTTCTTAAAACTGAATGAACCCCTTGAGGTAATATGCAGCATGAACTTTTTTTTATTGAAAAGTTTGAAAAAGGCAATTAACATGTCTTTAAATTTGGCTGAAATTAAAATGTTAAACAAAAAAAAACAAAGTAAGAAAATAAAACACAAAGCTAGAATAATAAACCATGTTTAGCATTCTTAGAGAAATTAATTACTCTGTCTACCAAAACAAACTAAATGCACTGCTCCAGAGATTATGGTATTATATTGATGTTAAAGGTAGCATGCTGCATATGCGTTATTCAGTGTCTTAGTTATTTAGTGTGCATTTTTTTTGCTTCTGCATATTATAGAACATTTAATACAACAAGTAGTCTTTAAAGACCTAAAGTAAAAGTATAGGGTTAAAGATGAGTTTATACTGTACATGGTCTATAGTTGTATTTCATAATAATTTAACTGAGGTTGTTTTTTAAATCAGTATGATCAGAAGTGTCAGTACCTGTGGCGGTTAACCAGAGCCTATGCTGATGCTCATGACCTGGCTGGAGACCTTCAAGAGAAGAAGATATATGCTGAAACAGGTAAGTCATTTTCATTTGCACTGAGTAGAGGTCTTAAGAGCCTTAGTAAATTAAATATATTGAAACAGCTGAACTTAAAAATTAATCATCTTTACTGTGGATCAGCATAGATATTTTTCGGCAACACAACATCTGTTAACGTGTGTTTCATGTTGTAAACATGCCCGCAAATATTTTTGCCAATTTTTTTTGTTTGTTTTAAGATGTGTTTAAATAAAAGTAGAATTTTAAACATGCGGTAAAGAGATATGGTGCTTCAGGAACCTTGTCAAATATGTTGATAATTTTTGAACGTTTATGGTATTTAGCAGATGCCCATGTATAGAAGTACTTAAATAAGTAAAAGGATGTGACATTTTACATATACATTTTACATCATGTATCCAGCTGAGCAGTTGAGGCAAAATGGCCTAGCAGTGGCAGGTTGATAGTGCTGGGATTTAAAGCCACGTCATTTATGCCACCAGTCTGTTACAGTCTGCTACTACTCATGATTTCTTTATAATCTTGGTCCAAGTCCGAATGTTTGTTTTCAATTTAAACAGTGAACTTCAGTGATAATTGCCTGATGAATTGTTCACACAAATCAATTTATCACAATATATCATGCAGTATAATATGCAGCATTTTTTATGACAAGCATTAAGCAATTTGTTTTCTCCTTCAGGTTTTTAATATTAACATTATTGCAAATAAACCTAATATATTAATAGCAATGATTTTTCATACACACAAATTTTATATGAAATCGATGCATGTTAAATGCCAGTTAAAACCCAGAAAAATAACAATAAAAATCTAATTCAACTATCAGGAGGAGTAAATTAAATCCCGTGAATCAAAAAAATAATGAGATTTTCTGAATGCATCCCAGCTCAGTTGGAGTGTGAGGGTTCTTAGTAAAACCAGTACCCAATGAGAATCTGAAGAAGTCTCTTCAGAATCTGAAGAAGTATGTTAAGACTGTAGTGACCAATATACTGTCTCTCAACATCCTGTGTAAGCCACCTGGCACTTAACATGAAGACTAAAACAATTATAAACAGTTCCAACATTTCCTGGTGTTGTCTGTATTTAGAGATCGTCAGACATATTCACTACTTACTCTGAAAAATGCAAAAATTTCAAATGAAACATGTTTACTGACCACTTGCGTTCCTCAATAAATAAATCGCATAAACAGCCTGCATCTGTACACTAAGTGAAATTTAGTAAAATACAGTACTGTTATTAAATAAAAATTTCATACTTTTTTTTATTAACAGATACAGTAAGAAGGGAAAGAAAACTGTCATTTTTTTACAGTAACAAGGCAGCACAAGACCAGCATACATATTTATCGGCTTTAATAGCCATTTAAGCCTTTCTGTATAGTTAGAACTATACTATAAATAACTCATTACAAATTATCATTTTATTGCAGGGAAGCAAATTGGTGAACAAGCCATTTCAGTGAATCCCATGTGTGCTGAAAGTCATCAGTGGTAAGTGGTTATAGCTGCAACTATCAGAAAATTAATATATACCCATCCTGTAATTCTTCATTCAACTGTTTTAATAGTAATAATATGAGTTGATGTGGCATTTTTGGTGTATTGATGGATCCAGTAGACATATTTAATATAAATTCTAACAGGCACAAACTGGGAGAAGCAGTTTACATTGAAGCTTCGTTCATGTGAATTCAAAGTTTAGTCTTTAGTTGCAGACATACCAACAAGCCTCTTTTCAAAACATTTTATCTAGCCTTCTAAGTTAAATGTCAGCACAAAGATAGAACTGTTTCCTAGGTCCTGGCAAACATTCCTGTACACAGTATATGTTCAGTGAGGAGGTTTTCATTAACACAGGAAATGTTTAACTTGCGCCAGTAAGTCTGGAAAATGCAATGCCACACTGTATTAATAATATTAAAAGGTTAGAAGAACTGTGGGGGGGGGGGGGGGGGGAACTAAATTATTTGTTTATGGTTAATCAACCTTCTAAATGAATGCACTGCCCTATAAACAATTGCAACTCTAGTAGCATACAATTACAGTTGTTTACAGAGTTAGACAGCTATTAATTTTTAATGACCTTACTTTGATAATTGGGTGACTTTTGCATGCCATTTAACTATTATGATGAATATGGCATTTTTGATAAACGGGCCTAAGGCACGAGATGAATTTGGCAAATCAGAGTAAAATAAGAAATATAGCAACGAAAAGAAAAAGCACTAGGATTAAACACCAATAGCTTCATTATTAGTGGATATTTGGCAGATCATATAATTTTATCGAACTACTGTATCCCTGTGTATTAATAAAGGAGGCAGAATTCTACATCTGACAACCCGTATAAAATATTCAACTTTACTGTCAATGACAGCTTTAAATTTACAATGCTAAGGCCGTAATTTGCAACAAATAATAGTTTAAAATCGTGTTACACAATGAGAGTTGTGAACCAGCCCTTACACATATAAGTGTAAAATGCTTTCTATGTTACCAGATAAATTCTAATGGACCACATAAGCAAGCCAAATCGGTCCTAACATAATAGTATATTTGTGTTTTTCCCCAAATGCATTTTTTTTTTCCATCTGTTATTGCATTCTGATCCAAAGTATGTAAAAAAAAAAAAATAATAAAATGAAAAATTTGCCTAAGTAGCTTGCCAAAGTAGTCATTAGCTGCTCTTATGTGTTATGATTAGTCTATTGCTAGAGGAAATCTCATCTTTGATAAACCCCACTGAGAGTATCACACTCAGCCTTTCGTCCAGGGAATGCTAGTTTGAAACCCGATGATGATGTAGCCATCTGTGACCTGAAATCCGAGTACAAAATTGTGAAAAGCTGTGATTCAGCAAGAAAGACGACATGGTGCTGTAGATGCTATATCTATAGAAAGAGATTTTCAAAACCATTTCTAGAAGTCTAAAATTTATCTTTATCGATTTTAAAAGCAAATAGAACATACGACTACACATTATTTAAACAATTACAATACAGCATAATTTTTTTAAATAATAAAAACTAATAAAGAGAAGCTAAGCCAAAGCAATTATAATACATTATGGTTGAGTTCTGGTGGTGTGAATGAAAATTTAGCATGGCTCTGAAAGTAGTTTTGGCTGTAACAGTAAAAAACTATTGATAGTTTTATGCTATAGTTCTAATGTCTAATCATTCCTATTCCGGCAGCTCGTTTACAGACACTGAATATAATTCTGTGCTTATAATAAACAGATTACTCTAATAAGCGTTCAGTTTAAATTTTATTAAACATAAATTGAAAGCATCTCATATATTAGTGCTTTGCAACAGACAGAGAAATGTGCATGTCTGGTTTGTCAGTCTCAAGAGAAGCTGATTTTTAATTTGTTTATTAACAGAGATAAAAAATAAGGCAGAGGCTGTATCTGTATTGTAAGAGATTAAAGGAACTAACTAGTCTCGGGGATGTTTCATAAGATTAAGTGACTATAAGTGTCTATAAACTGTTAAATAATGTGTTGTTCATAAAATAAAGGTTGTGCTTGGTGGCAGGTTGCTGTGGTTTAAGCAGAATGACACACTTTTCCATGAGTATAGGCCTGATTTCACCAACCATTTCTATAAAATAATTTGTATAAGAGCATGGTCTATTATGCTCTATTGCTTACTTATAGAAATGTTTTTACCAGCCAAATTTTTAGACTTAAGGATGGTGTATAAAGTTGTAAATCCATGAATTTAAATGGTTCCATGAATACTAACTTGCTTCCATCTATCGCATATAACAGATTTATTTCTGTGTTATATTCTGTATTCTTTTATTATACACTTTGAGAAGAGGCAGGTATCTGTATCTGCAGAGCCATAAATGCTTCATTCTTCATCAAATCCTTCTCATGTCTTGACTTGAGCATTCAGCACTCTCCAAATTTATGAATCGAGTCTGTGAACACTTGGGTTACCTAAAGCCATTTAGTTTCTCTGGTTTCACCGCTGAACAATTGACAGCAATATTTTCCAATAAACACACAGCTCAAGGGGCTTAAGCAGAATAGGACACCATGATGACAGACATCTTTAGGGTAGCTTTGGGAATGAAACATGCCTAAAGGTTGTGGTAAATAGGTGTTTAATAGACCAATTAAGTTTTATATTGAGATGCTGTGCGTTCATACTTGTAAACATGGCTGGTTCCTAGTTTTTATTGAACAGATAGCATATCAGCTGTGTGTATGTTCAGATTAGGTACACGTTGTGTTCCGTATCAATCTATAGCAGTCTGCTTAGATAAACATTGAAAAATAAGCGATGATTAGGTGAAATTGACGAATGCAGCTTATTATTTCTGTATAATACATAGTTTGTATAATATCACAGCACAATGGTTTTTTAAATGAGGATAATTTTGGTTAAAATCATTCAGGCCTGTATTCATCCATATATTAGTGAATTCCCACCTTTCTGATTAATTTTAAATAACTAAACTTGAATCAATAATACTTTTTGATCAAGTTAATAAATGCAGTAATATATTTATTAATCTTGTGCCTAACATCCTTAGCCTTTTACCAGTAATCACAGAAATATTAATAATTTATGTACTTTTGGTTTAGGTTAATACACATTTTGCATATTATTACCATCAGTTTTCCCTGCAGCGTTGTTTAACCTTTGCTAATGTGAATGACCATAAAAATAGTGTTATTATATTATCTATATTAGATAGATATTATCTATCTATTATATTAGCTGGTTACTTTAAACCCTATATCCCAACGCCATTGAGCAATGTGAGAATTTGGAACAGTTCGTTTTTAATCTTTTGAAAAGAATGGTGTTCATCCTCAACTACAGTGCCAGAGGTTTCTAGCATTTATGACAGGACATATTGCAGTTCTTTTTATTTTTGTCAGGTTTTTATTATATTGTTACCAGTTTTGCTCAACAATTCTCTTTATTCTTTGTCATTCGTTTTGTTCCTAAATTTATTTTATGTAACACTGTGGTTTTGTTAGGCAAATTATTGTACCAAAAAGCTTCAGTGCTCACTTTTTTCCTCTTAAAAGCACCCTCTCTGTTTCACCCAGAAGAAAAGAGCTGGACCCTTTCTTGTGTAGAAAGAAAAGCACTTTCCTCTTTCAAAGAACCCTTTTGAGCTCTGCACAATTGGAGACATTCTTGATTTGGCCTCTTCAACTTTCCCAAGTATTTCCACATACTGTAGCAAGAAACTGTTGTGTGTGGCCTAAAACTACCAGCCAATTTTTCTGGATAGGTATTTTTATATCAAACTAGATTTGGATATAGATATCACAGCTCTTAGGTGCATAAATAGCATTTTCAAGCCAAAATACTAGATACCAGCTTGACTTACCCTTGATATAAAGAAGAAGAAGCAACTTTAATATTTAACAATATATAATTAATTGCTTTAATAACAGTAGTTTCAAATATCTCATAAATATAAATGTGTATAATTAATACGGTGTATGTTTTTTTTACAGCTGGAGAAATGTTGTGGTAATTGAAATATGTTAGGGTTGATTTGGGGACATTCAAATTGTATTTCTATGCGCTTGTATATAAAAGGGACCAGGCAACATTTTTCCTATTTTTAAAAGGTCCAATTTCAGTGAGTACGTGCCACCTCTAGCATCATATTACTGTTCTTGTTTGACAAAGCATCATATACAGTGGTGTGAAAAAGTGTGATTTTTATTTTTTTTAATTTTGCATGTTTGTCACTTTAATGTTTCAGATAATCAAACTAATTTAAATAGTAGTAAAAGATAACTCAAGTGAACACAACATGCAGTTTTTAAATGAAGGGTTTTTTATTATTGAGGGAAAACAAAATCCAAAACTACATGCACCTGTGGGAAGAAGTTTATGCCCCCCTGTTAAAACTGTGGGTTATCCTGAGTTCAATTTCTCTAGCCACACCCAGGCCTGATTACTGCCACACCTGTTCACGATCAAGAAATCTCTTCAATAGGACCTGCCTGACAAAGTGAAGTAAACCACAAGATCCTTAAAAACTAAACATCATGCCGAGATCCAAAGAAATTCAGAAACAAATGAGAAAGAAAGTAATTTTTATCAGTCTGGAAAAGGTTATAAAGCTATTTCTAAAGCTTTGGGACTCCAGCGATCCACAGCAAGAGCCATTATTCACAAATGTAAAATAAAGGCTTCTCAGTTTTGCCAGAAAACATCTTGATGATCCCCAATACTTTTGGGAAAATACTTTGTGGACTGACTTTTTTGGAAAGTGTGTGTCCCATTATGTTTGGCGTAAAAGTAACACCGCATTTCAGAAAAAGATCATCATACCAACAGAAAAGTATAGTGGTAGTAGTGTGTTGGTCCAAATTTGCTGCTTCAGGACCTGGAAGACCTGCTCTTATAAATAGAACCATGAATTCTGCTGTTTACCAAAAAATCCTGAAGGAGAATGTCCGGCCAAGTATTCATGACCTCAAGCTAAAGCGAACTAGAGTTCTGCAGCAGGACAATGACACCTCTAAATGGCTAAAGAAAAACAAAATGAAGACTTTGGAGTGGCCTAGTCAAAGTCCTGACCTGAATCCTATTGAGATGCTGTGGCATGACCTTCAAAAGGTGGTTAATGCTCGAAAATCCTCCATTGTGGCTAAATTACAACAATTTTGCATAGATGAGTGAACCAAAATTCCTCCACAGTGCAGTAACAGACTCATTTTAAATGTATCCCAAATGCTTGATTGCAGTTGTTGCTGCTAAGGGTGGCCCAACCGGTTATTAGGTTTAGGGGGCAAACACTTTTTTACACAGGGCCATGTAGTTTTGGATTTTGTTATCCCTCAAAAATAAAAACCCTAATTTAAAAACTGCATGTTGTGTTCATTTGTGTTATTTTTTACTAATATTTAAATTAGTTTGATGATCTGAAACATTAAAGTGAAAAACATGCAAAAAAAAAAAAAAAGAAAAATCAGGAAGGGGAAAACACTTTGCACCATTTTGTGTACTTTGGGTATAAACATTTCAGGAGATCAGCAGGTTCTGGTAGACTGCCTGGCAACAACAACCATGCCACATTTAATGTTAGATATGAACATCAACTCTTGGCCTCTATCTGCATTATGTTGTGTTTTTTTCATTGTAGCAACATGATTGGGTGGTTATTATTGCATGTATTACTGTTAATATGGTATTGTCTTTAGTCTAATGTGGCATGACCCAGGTGGTGGATCTCTACTGGCTGGTCCACCATTGTTTCTGCAGTCCATTCATTGCATTTATGTCCTCTACTTCCATTATTTTATTATTATATTGTTCTTGTTCAGAAGCAAGTCTGTAGTCTTATATGGTCTTATATGGTTGCAGTCGGGAATTAAGATGGCACACACCCTGGTTTTACTAGTTATCATAAAGATTTCTCCTTTATCCCTGTAACTGTATTCAGCTCATTTAAAACGTATGGTGTTGGGCTCTTCTGTTCACTTTTTTTGCCCAGGATTAACAAGCTGTAAAAAGCATTTTTGTCTGCTTTATTAAACTTTGTCATGGTGTTGGTGTATTTCCATCTTTAAAAGAGTCTGTGGCGCATATAGATGGGTGAACTTCATACTCTATGAAATGGTTGCAGGGGTTTGGGCTGGTTGCAACAATCAATCTAAAGGCGAAATGGTGTTGAAATATTTTACACGATCAAATGGCCTTGTGTGACATATTTGTCACCTCACAAATGTACACGTTGGCCTTGATGGAAATAGTGGATCCTTTTTTGGTGCTGCTACAGGTTGAAATAATTTATTAGAAATCTTTCCTGTGGCAACTCAGTGGCAACTCGGATTTACTATTTTCTCCACAGTCCACTCTTATTTGGAAAGATGGGAGTTAATTCATTTCAGAAAATCTTCTTCTTCTTCTTTCGGCTGCTCCCATTAGGGGTCGCCACAGCGGATCATCTGTCTCCATACCGCCCTGTCCTCTACATCTGCCTCTTTCACACCAACTACCTGCATGTCTTCCCTCACCACATCCACGAACCTCCTCCTTGGCCTTCCTCTTTTCCTCCTACCTGGTGGCTCCATCCTCAGCATTCTTCTACCAATATAATTCATGTCCCTCCTCTGCACATGTCCCAACCATCTCAATCTCGCCTCCATTACCTTGTCACCAAAACATCCTACATGCGCTGTCCCTCTAATAAACTTATTTCTAATTTTGTCCATCCTCGTCACTCCCAACGAAAACCTTAACATCTTCAGCTCTGCTACCTCCAGCTCCACCTCCTGTCTTCTACTCAATGCCACTGTCTCTAATCCATACAACATCGCAGGTCTCACCACAGTCCTATAAACTTTCCCTTTCATTCTTGCAGATACCCTACTATCACAAATCACTCCTGTCACTCTTCTCCACCCACTCCACCCTGCCTGCACTCTTTTCTTTACTTCTCTAACACACTCTCCATTACTTTGCACTGTTGACCCCAGGTACCTGAACTCCTCCACCTTTTCCACCTCTTCTCCCTGCAACCACACCACTCCACTGCCCTCCCTCTCATTCACGCACATGTACTCTGTCTTGCTCCTACTGACTTTCATTCCCCTTTTCTCAAGCGTATATCTCCACCTCTCCAGGCTCTTCTCAACCTGCTCACTACTCTCACCACATATCACAATATCATCTGCAAAAAAATCATAGTCCAGGGAGACTCCTGTCTGACCTCGTCCGTCAACCTGTCCATCACCACTGCAAACAGGAAAGGGCTCAGGGCCGATCCTTGATGTAGTCCCTCACCCTGAACCAGTCTGTCGTTCCTACTGCACACTTCACTGCTGTCACACTGTCCTCATACATGTCCTGCACCACCCTCACATACTTCTGACACACCTGACTTCCTCATACAGTACCACAGCTCCTCTCTCGGCACCCTGTCGTGCGCTTTCCCTTAATCCACAAATACACAATGCAATTCCTTCTGTCCTTCTCTATACTTCTCCATCAACATCCTCAAAGCAAATAAGGCATCTGTGGTGCTCTTCCTCATCATGAAACCATACTGTTGCTCACAGATGGTCACCTCTTCTCTCAGCCTGGCTTCCACTACTCTTTCCCATAACTGGACTGTGACTGATCAACTTAATTCCCCTGTAGTTACTGCAGGTCTGCACATCTCCTTTATGCTTAAAGATTGGTACCAGCACACTCCTTCTCCATTCCTCAGGCATCCTCCCACCTTCCAGAATCTTGTTAAACAATCTGGTTAAAAACTCCACTGCCATATCTCCTAAACATCTCCATGCTTCTACAGGTATGTTATCTGGTCCAACCGACTTTCTACTCTTCATCCTCTTAATCGCTGCTCTCACTTCCTCCTTACTAATCCTATCTACATCCTGCTTTACCAACTCCACATCATCCAAACTTCTCTCTCTCTGATTTTCCTCATTCATCAGTTGCTCAAAATACTCCCTCCACCTTCTCAACACATTTTTATCTCCATCCTTTATTGTTCTAACTTGCAGCACATCCTTCCCAGCTCGGTCCCTCTGCCTGGCCAAATGGTACAAATCCTTTTCTCCCTCTTTAGTGTCCAACTTCTCATACAGCTCCTCATATGCCATTTCCTTGGCTTTCGCCACATCCCTCTTTACCTGCTGCCGCATCTCCTTGTACTCCTGCCTACTTTTCACATCACTCTGTTGATCCCAAGTCTGATTTTGCCAACCTCTTTCCCCTTATGCTCTCCTGCACTTCCTCATTCCACCACCATGTCTCATGATCAAAGATGATATTAGTGATAAAAGAAAAATGCACACAATGCATATTCAGAGGGAAAACCCCAGATTCCTAGGAAAGACGTGCCAAACCTTCAATGCGTTTAGACAGTCAGAAGTTGTTTTGTAATTGTCTCAGACACCTTGGGGTCAGTAAACATCTCTACAGGCATTACCAGAATTTGGAAATTGTGTGGTATGTTTCAGTATGCGCACTTCACAGACTAATTGGAGAAAGTTGCAAAAATTGCCCTTACAAAGAGCAATGATCTTTCTTTTTCCCCCACCAGTACATTCTTTGATAGAAGGTTGTGTTAGTAATTGTTTCTGGTAGATGTTTTTTACTATTATCTTCTCCTCTGCGTTTTTCCAGAATTATTACTGATGAATCATGTACCTTTAAACAATTTATCCTTGCATTTAACTGAGAAGAATAAAAAAAATAGTTTTTTTTTTTTTTATAATGTCCTTGTTCTTAGTTTTTAACTTATAAAAGACACACTAGTGCATTATTTTTTTTTTACTTGAATTGCTTAATTGGATGGCTAAAATTTTAAATATAATGTGGCAATTGGATGTTAACCAAAATAATTTATCTTTAGACAGTGCAGTGGAAATTTCCATTGAAGCTAATGGCTAAATCATGTACAGTGAGTTTTATTAGTAGGTTACTTACTAACTTACTGTAGCTTCTCGGTAGAAAACAAAAAGACGTACTTGAGATCACTTGGGAGTGTGTGAGCAGGTGACATTTGCACTGAAAAACAGTGGACAGTGCATGCTTTGCTTGTTCTGCCTAGACACACATTAATGGGAGATCTTGCAGAACCTCAAGTCAATCCATTTTGCCAGAGAAAGAACGAAAATTGATTAGAGCTATTGCACACGCATAAAGCACAGACAATAAAAGGCCCTGAAAAAGAAAGAACCAACAGAAGTTGATGACAAACTTTGTCAGTACTGGGATGAAAACTCAAACTCATTCAATGACATCGCCAACATCCTCCACAGGGCAGAGTCATTAGTCTCATAGCGCGCCAATTCAACTAGACTTTGAGTGACCTGCTGTTTTTGTGGGATTTGACAGCTGAAACCGTGGTGCACAAAGAGCTTACATAGTACACACAATGTCTCACTAGTTGAAATGTATTGATCAGGACCATCGGAATCTGATCAGGATCATTAACAAATAAAATGGAGCATAACAGTGCCCCAACCAAGAACAGCTAGGGTTAGGGTTACAGAAGTATACAGAATATAAAACTTTCCAGGGAGACCGCCAAGAGACTTACGGCAACATTAATGGAGCTGCAGGATTATCTGACAAGTACTAATTACATTCTACATGTGACAAAAACCGCTGAAATTCTTCACATGTCTGGGCTGTTGGGCAGGGTAGCTAGACTGAGGCCCTTTCTCACAAAACAAAAAAAAACACCCAAACTCAAATCACGCCAAACCATGTGGCAAAATTGTTTTTATGTGCAACACCAATATTCCCTTACCAAAAAGTGGTGCAATGAAATCAGAGTTCATAGAACAGGTTATTGTAAGGTTTTTTTTTTTTGTTATTTATTTTTTTTTCCCTAAAAAAAACAGGTTGTATTTCATTGAATTTTTTAATACATAATCTTGATTACCTGCCATTTGAATAGGGGTGTGTAGACTTTTAATACACACACACACACACACACACACACACACACACACACACACACACACACACACACACACACAAATGAGCCAAATCTAAGTGCTAGACTGAAAAAAGGAAACATTTAAAGCTTGTGTCTGTTACCACACTGTCTGCCAAAACCTACACTACTAAATGTTTTATTTGGAAGTAAATCAATCAGTCCAGTCAGTCATTCTTAAAGTTTTCTTCACTCATGTAATACTGACAAGGTTAACAGTAACACCAGAGTAATCTGAGCCAATGACTCATGCAGCACTTGCAAAGAATTATCATTCTGCCTTGGAGGCAGTTTTTGATTGCAAGATTGAACTTTTTTACAACTTTTTTTTAAAAGATGAAGAATAAAAACTGATAAATTAGCCCATTTATTTATTACTATTTTTGTATTGGGAGCAGCAAGATTCTTTAGATACGACACGTTTGATCCAAGTAAAGGACAAAAGGAACAGCACCACCCCTTTCTGCCAACTAAAAAAGCCTTACTTCCTCTTGAACAGTAATCTAACCTCCTCCATCACCAAATACCCAAGTCAACATTATCTCTCACATGTACACACGTGCACATACACATACATTCATCATTGGGTCCCCTATGCTTGGCACCACCATTGCTGTGATTGACATTGTTTTCATCACCTGATCCTGTGTTTAAAAGGTGTTTGTGTTCAGCATGTACTGTTTGAGTGGGACTACCAGCAGGATTAACACTGCTATTGTAGAGAAGCTTTGATCACCTTATACCTCCCTCTCGAAATGTTCTTTAAGCGTGCCAGTGAGCGTGTGCATGCATACATACACAAAATACTGCCTAGGCAGTCAGGCTTTTATGCCTTGCACTAGATGGACTCACTGATTACAAAAATATACTGTGAAGAAACATGATTAGAATAGCTGATTATGCATGTTGGTCAGATAAGGAATGGAAAGTAATTTTGTGTGCATAGGGTGTATATTATTAATTTGCCTTTCTGTTTTTATGTCCTTAGGTATGCTATTTTATGTGGACTTCTGTCAGAATATGAATCGATCCAGAATAAGATAAAGAACGGCTACCTTTTCAAGGTAACTTCAACTTTAATAAATGCAATATTTGAATAGCCTTTGAACTACATCGTTGTACAAGGTTTTTTAGGATTCTGTGAACCTTATTTGTATAATAAAGACAGTGCGCTTTATTGTCTTCACACACTTCTAACATGTATGATAACCGCATAGTGGGCCGGAAAGCCCCCTGGGGCTAGATTGAGGTTATGAAGTGTGCTGAAGTAAGGTACAGGGTCTGTGATAGATGACAGAACAGATTGGTTCAAAGCATACATAAATGTTTGTATGCATGTTTATGAGGATAATTTGTTGTGGTACTCAAAACAGGAATTAACAGGTCATGTAATGTAATAGAACTCTTTATTGCTTCCTTTGTCTGTCCCAAACAAATAGGATCATTTGGACATAGCCATTGAGCTGAAGCCGCAGGATCCTCTGTCTTATTACCTCCTGGGCCGCTGGTGCTATGCTGTGAGTATGAGTGAACCTGCTTTATCCACAACTCTGTCATTCTAATGCTGTCAACATTTATAATAGTTTTGCCTTTCCATTCATTAACACAGCGATTTATTTTTCTGACTGGGCCCTGTTTATTCGACTAAATCAGGTCCAAAAGTAATTCAATAAAGGAAAACACAAAGAGGGAAGGAGGAAGAAAAGTAGTATGTTTTGTTCATTCAGAGCCAGAACAAGATTTTCTACTTCTTCCTATTTTAAAGTCTGTTTTTAACAAACATAAGGATTAACAGTGATAAACAAATATACTTTTTGTCAGGTTGTATCAAACCACTCATGGATTGTTTTAGGGCAACAGCAATTACCTGCAATAAAATTAACAGCAATAAAATCAAATACCTGGTTGCCTAAGGTCTGCATGCCCCTTTGCCAAGACTTTATTGAACCACCTTTTACCTTACAACATCTTGACTTGGCACTTTTCATTTTAAAATGCTCTACTGTATCAGACTGCATCCTATGCACAGCTTTCTTCAAATCATTCCAGAGGTTTGTGATGGGATTTTGATTTGGGCTCTAAATGAGTTATTCAAATTGTTTGTTCACTTATTGTTTACAATTGTTTCTTGATCACTTTGGGTCATTATTGTGCTGGAGGGTACACTTTTTCTTCATCTTAAGCTATGTAGCAGAGGTCTGCAGGAGTATCACACGGAGCTAGTCATGATGCCCTAGTCCCAGCTGAAGCTTCATAGCATGATGCCACCACCATGTTTCCCTCTGGATTTTAGTGAAATATTGGTGAGCTTGGATGTACTTTTTCATGAGAAATGTCTTAGCCCAAAACTGTGAAGAATATATGATTGTCACACACTCGGTGTGACCAGCTAATGATATTCCTGTGAATGTTGTAGTTGTGAGGTGTAACTAGTCCAATGGTTGACATTTACTTTCCGATAGGAAAGTCTTGAGTTCAAATCCCAGCACCACCAAGCTGCCAATTTGGGCTCTTGTACAAGGCCCTTAATCCTTAACTGCTTATCTCTATCAATTAGATATAGTTACTCTGGATGCCGTAAATGTAATGTACTGTAGTAGAACAGTCCCTGATAATGCTTTCATTTAAAAAGATTTTTGTTCCTATTTATGCTAATGCCATTGTGGTGCCCCATGTTCTTCCCTTATGATAATGTCTCATCAGATTATTAAACTCTTTTGCACCCCTGTCATAATCAGTACGTTTCAACAGTGGGACCATGTACATGCTTGTAATCTGTTTCTGCACTGTGACAATCGGAATGCAACCAAGATGACAGGAAAATTACGGCAGAGTTACTTCATTAATGACCGGTGTACAATTATTTTGTACATGAGTTGTAAACATGTGAATGGTTCATTCTAAGCACAGTCACATGCCCTATTTAAAAAGACTGTGTACACTTATGTTTACAGGTGATTGTAAATTTGTGCAATTGTATTTATTTTAAAGGTTTCTATTTTGTTTTTTTTTTTCAAATCAAATCAAATTTTATTCATCACATACACATAGAACTCTGTGACATGCAGTGAAATGCTTTATACGACGGTCCGGCATGAGGGAATAGGATGGAAAAAAAAGAAAGAAGGCAGCTAAATAATATGAGGTATAAAAGAACTATATAAAATAATAAAATAAAATAAAATATAGAATATAAAGATATATAAGATATACAAAGATCTATAAATGTAAATATAAAAAAAATGGCAGTAACCAGTAAACAGTAAAACAATGTGAACAGTAAACAATGTGTAACAGAGTGAGTGAACAGTAAGCAGTAAACAATGTAAACAGTAGACAATATTTGTGGTGGGTTGTCCATAAAGTGTTCGTGTGCGGTATGGTGTGGTGTAGAGGTCCGTAAAGTGTCCGTGTGCAGTATGGTGTGGTATAAAAATTAAATTAAATATAAAGTGCACTGTGCTTCAATTTCTATTATTGTACATTCTTTATGTTAACATATGCAGATGTCTTTCTTTGATAGTTGTCCCTTTTGCGTTTTGCAGACACAATGCCTGCGTATTGTACATTAATCTATTTTCACTCGAATTCTCCTTGTTGCTATATAATGTTTAAGGTGTAAAAAGATCTGACAGGATTTACCTTAGTTTCCATTTATTATTTCACAAAACCCTGCAATTAATTTTTTGAACCAACATGCATATACAGAGAATTAGCTAGAGAAGACTTGTCTTTACAGAAGTATAACACCAATTTGCACCGTATTCTTGTTGAACAAAGATCTACTGTTAAGCCTGATGTACATCTGTACACCTTGTATTGCATGTTCTTAGAAAGAACAAAGACACAACAGTTCCAGTGCTGGATTTTTCTTGGAAATAAGCTTCAAAAATGTGTGTGCGTGCCAATTTGTGTGTGCACGTTTGCCTTTGTGTGCACACTTGCATATGTGTGTATATGCACGTGCAATTATTTTGTTTATGCAACTTGTTGATAAGAAAGTGAAATATATATTTTACTACTAATGTCACCAGATTAGATGAACATGTGCTTCTTTTACATTAAGTGTTTTTCATGCTTTAATTTCTATTATTGTACATTCTTCATGTTAACATATGCAGATGTCTTTCCTTGATAGTTGTCCCTTTTGCGTTTTGCAGACACAATGCCTGCATATTGTACATTACTCTATAGTGTATGTCTGTTTATATTTTTTATAATTTACAGTTCTTTTGTCGTAAAACTGTCCATGATTTTTAGTCTCTCCTTTTTAATTTAGCTTACAGACAGGAAGCGATTGCTGTCCTGTCCTATGTACAGTTTAGAATGCAAAGTAATATTATTTTTGACATCTTATTAAGGTTTTAAATTCCTACCAAACCATACACGTGTGCGTGTGTGCATGCAGGTGGCCCAGTGTACATGGATTGAGAGGAAAATTGCTGCTACACTTTTTGGAGAGCCTCCAAGCGCAACGGTTGATGATGCCCTGCAGAACTTCCTCAAGGTAGGCCACACTTACTGAGTGGAAACTAGATAAGTGGTGATCTTAAAATCTTAAAAAAAAAAAAAAAAAAAAAGTGAATGCAAAGTCAGTCAGTGCCATTTAGATTTAACTGAATTTATTTCAATCTCTTATACCTTATATATATATATATATATATATATATATATATATATATATATATATATATATATATATATATATATATATATATATATATATATAGGTATAAGGGATTGAAATAAATACAATTCCTTTAAATACAGTAAATACAATCACTATTTCCATATATTTTTATATATATATATATATATATATATATATATATATATATATATATATATATATATATATATATATATAGTGTAAAATCAAGAGTAAATCAAGTATAAAATAACATTAATATAATATAATATAATAATATATAAACAATCACTATGAACATTAAAAACCTTTTTAATAATAATACATTTTATTTAAAGGTGCCTTTCAAAACACTCAAGCACGCCATACAGTAGAGTAAAATCATAAAATCAAACAACAAACAGCTATTTAACTGTTATTAATCAGAAAAAGCTTTTTGAGGAATGATTTAAAAGTGGTCAGACAATCACTTTCTCGTATTAATTGTGGAAGAGAATTCCAGAGATGAGGAGCTGCCATGCTAAATGCCCTAATCCCTATAGTGACTAAACAGGCAGAAGGTTCAGTGAGGGAAAAAGATGAGGAAGATCTGAGAGTGCACTTTGGGGTGTAGGTATGAAGCACGTCGGCGAGATATGAGGGAGCAAGATTATTAAGAGCTTTAAGTGAGAAGCAAAATCTTGTACTCTATTCGAAATTTGATAGGAATAGGTGATAAAGAACAGGGGAGATATGCTCAATGGAGGAGGTTCTAGTAATTATACGGGCAGCTGAGTTCTGGACCAATTGAAGTTTATTATGGAGTTTGTGAGGTAACCCAAACTGAAGAGTTTTACAATTATTAATGCGCTAGGTAACTAGAGCATGTACAAGAATTGCATAGCATTGACATCCAGAAGTCCAACAAAAAAGCCTGGTTTTCCATAATGTAGCTTATAAAATTCCCAAATCATAGCCTTCGTTGGCCTTGTGCAGAGGTACAGATTCCCGTTTGTTACCCCTGCATTTCTCACAAACTCAGTTAACCAAACCTCAGGTTTTTAGCAGGATTTAATGTGTTCCTATATTTCATTTGTTTATATAGAGAATTCAAATCACTTCTGGCCAAGACACTTATTGCATGCCTCCTTCTCATCTTTTGTTTCTCACCCATCAATTTTGATTTAGATGGTGTGAGTTGTAACTTGTTGCACCTTGCCTAGAGGCCAAGAGCTGTCTCACTATTTAAGAAACACATCCTGTGGAGTTGAACAACATCCCCTGGCTGTAGTTAGCTACAAAAACAGCGCTTCAGCAAAGAGAAACAAGTTCAGGGTGAAAATATTCTAACGTAAAAAAAAGAATTTGCCAACCAGCTTCCATTCATCTGAAATGTCAGTTAATCCCATGGTTTAGCTCACAGCTACTCAGTGTGTTTAAGCCTGAGCTGAATGAGAAGATTATTTGTAAGGCTCAGTCTGAATGAGAAGATGTATTTTAATACTCAGCTGATGGAGGAGATCCTTTTCATGAACTTCCATGAAGATCTTCGCCTTTCTTTCTTGACCGGTGTTCAGCCAACAGAGGGGGCATTATATGTTCGTCGAATAAGTTTTAATCACATAATTGATGGTATAAATGACAGCGATTAGAAGGGAAACATTTCTCTTTCGTGCTATGGTTATATTGTGGATGTTTATTTTAATAGGTAAGTGGTGATTTGTCACGTGCAAAAATTATTGTTTTGGTACTAAAGGCAAGTGTGTTTTTCATGACCATAGCGCTATTTATCTCAGGCACCAAAACCAAGAGTTTCCAAAACACTAATTCCATACATACAGTGGGTACGGAAAGTATTCAGACCCCCTTAAATTTTTCACTCTTTGTTATATTGCAGCTATTTGCTAAAATCATTTAGGTTCATTCTTCTTCCTCATGAATGTACACATAGCACCCCATACTGACAGAAAAACACAGAATTGTTGACATTGTTGCAGATTTATTAAAAAAGAAAAACTGAAATATCACATGGTCCTAAGTATTCAGACTCTTTGCTCAGTATTTAGTAGAAGCACCCTTTTGATCTAATACAGCAATGAGTCTTTTTGGGAAAGATGCAACAAGTCTTTCACACCTGGATTTGGGGATCCTCTGCCATTCCTCCTTGCAGGTCCTCTCCACTTCTGTCAGGTTGGATGGTAAACGTTGGTGGACAGCCATTTTTAGGTCTCTCCAGAGATGCTCAATTGGGTTTAAGTCAGGGCTCTGGCTGGGCCATTCAAGAACAGTCACGGAGTTGTTGTGAAGCCACTCCTTCGTTATTTTAGCTGTGTGCTTAGAGTCATTGTCTTGTTGGAAGGTAAACCTTCGGCCCAGTCTGAGGTCCAGAGCACTCTGGAGAAGGTTTTTGTCCAGGATATCCCTGTACTTGGCCGCATTCATCTTTCCCTCGATTGCAACCAGTCGTCCTGTCCCTGCAGCTGAAAAACACCCCCACAGCATGATGCTGCCACCACCATGCTTCACTGTTGGGACTGTATTGGACAGGTGATGAGCAGTGCCTGGTTTTCTCCACACATACCGCTTAGAATTAAGGCCAAAAAGTTATATTTTGGTCTCATCAGACCAGAGAATCTTATTTCTCACCATCTTGGAGTCCTTCAGGTGTTTTTTAGCAAACTCCATGCGGGGTCTTTCATGTGTCTTACACTGAGGAGAGGCTTCCGTCGGGCCACTCTGCCATAAAGCCCCGACTGGTGGAGGGCTGCAGTGATGGTTGACTTTCTACAACTTTCTCCCATCTCCTGACTGCATCTCTGGAGCTCAGCCACAGTGATCTTTGGGTTCTTCTTTACCTCTCTCACCAAGGCTCTTCTCCCCCGATAGCTCAGTTTGGCCGGACGGCCAGCTCTAGGAAGGGTTCTGGTCGTCCCAAACGTCTTCCATTTGAGGATTATGGAGGCCACTGTGCTCTTAGGAACCTAAAGTGCAGCAGAAATCTTTTTGTAACCTTGGCCAGATCTGTGCCTTGCCACAATTCTGTCTCTGAGCTCTTCAGGCAGTTCCTTTGAACTCATGATTCTCATTTGCTCTGACATGCATTGTGATCTGGAAGGTCTTATATAGACAGGTGTGTGGCTTTCCTAATCAAGTCCAATCAGTATAATCAAACACAGCTGGACTCAAATGAAGGTGTAGAACCATCTCAAGGATGATCAGAAGAAATGGAAAGCACCTGAGTTAAATATATGAGTGTCACAGCAAAGGGTCTGAATACTTAGGACCATGTGATATTTCAGTTTTTCTTTTTTAATAAATCTGCAACAATGTCAACAATTCTGTGTTTTTCTGTCAATATGGGGAGCTGTGTGTACATTCATGAGGAAGAAGAATGAACTTAAATTATTTTAGCAAATGGCTGCAATATAACAAAGAGTGAAAAATTTAAGGGGGTCTGAATACTTTCCGTACCCACTGTATATATTACAAAAATGCCAGAAGTAACTTTACTGATTCAGATCTGAGTTACTATTTTTGGCTGTGTTTTAATAGTCAGCTCTTCAATAACATTTAGAACTCCTATAAAAAAAATGCTTTCTTTTTTGCAGGTAGAGGAGATGTGTCCGAAGTACTCTAAGTATAACTATGTGTTTTTAGCAAAGGTAAAGGTTCTTAGAGAAATATCTTCATGTATAGGTAATTGTTTGTGAATTATTAAGTCTAGCTAAATTTTTTTATCTAAATGTTTTTCTTCTTTATTGATTTCAGTGCTATAAAGACCTGGGCCAGAGGATCAAAGCGAAGAAAATGTGTGATGCTGCATTGGACATGAAACCAATAACTAAAGAGGTGCGTTATAGATTGTGTACAGTCCAATTTTCTCAATTCTGGTTGTGTGTATATTGTTAAAATGTATTTTTCTTTGTGTTGTCTTTGACAGGATGAAGAAGCACAGAAGGAGCTGGACTCTCTTCTCTTGTTACTTTAGTCAGAAACATACTCTTTTTTTAGGGCACAGTTGTAGTGATTGACTCAAGTTGTGACCATATGAGTGTTATTTCACCTTTTTTCTAAATTTTCTGTTGAATGTTCATGACTGGCAACTGGACTTTGATCAGCTATAATCTGCAGCACAATATATGCCACAATTATGAGGCAATATATCATACTCTAATTTCTTAAACATCAAAGTTCACTTGTGATCAAGTTACATATTTTGGACAGTTTCTAATCTTTATGCTGACTGTATACTCTGAACATTAGCTGTACTTAATTATGATATCTTGCATCATAGTTTTTGACAAATGTCCCATTCTTATAAACAACCCCTCTAGTTTAATCTTAGCACCTATATTTTTTTCCTCACTAGCCCACTTTGAGAGTAAAAGCTTCAGTGTGCTGCCATTCCCAATATATATATATATATATATATATATATATATATATATATATATATATATATATATATATATATATATATATATATATATATATAGTTAAAGTATTAAAAAGTAAAGTATTATTTAGTTATATTAATGTAGCACCAAAATATGTAGCCTGTGAGATGTTTCCTTGGTGTTTACCATCAGATGGGAGGTGGTAGCTCAGTGTTTAAGGCATTGAACTTTGGATGGGAAGGTCACAAGTTCAAATCCTACCACTACCAAGCTGCCAATGCTGGGCCCTTGAGCAAGGCCCTCAACCCTCCCCTGCTCAGTTCTAAGTCACTCTGAAAAAGGGCATCTGCCAAATACTATAAATGTAAATGTCAATTATTCAGTTAGAATGTAGCTTCTTTATTTGTTCTTAATAGTATTGAATTCGAACCGTTGTGCTGAAATTTTGTGTTGCTTGATTTTGTCAACGTTTCTACATGATACCTGCGTGTTTCAAAATAAGAAATTATCGCCATTCTTTCATACAGTAATCTGCAGTAAAGATGAAAAGATAAAAAAAGTAGATGAAAAGTAAAGATCAGCTAGATCACATTGAGAGGTATGTTGCAGAGGTTTGAATAACACTACGGCTTTTCCGAATCACCATCAAGCGTTTTAAGCGCAAATACTGCTACATACAAAATGTACCTTTTTGTTTTGTGAAAGTTTTCTTTTTCTGGTTGTTGAAATTACTCGTCCACAGAATACATCAGATATACAAGGCACCTCTCCTGGGTGGCCAGGCTAATGATTTTTCCACTTTTACATTGGTCATACTAGACCCTTATACCCATTCCAAACACGGTACAGAGCATTTAGCCAATTTTAGTTACCTGTTCATGTTTGTACCACATACTCCACCATCTTCCTTCTTTCCTCTTCAATTGGCTTCATGACCAGTTGTCAGTGCAATACATTACATTCATACATTACATTCATATTTACCACCACTACTTTTATTTTTTCATTTAAAAAAACTAACAGTTCCTGCTTTTTAATCTTTGTTACAATATCAAATGATTAGATCTAAAGATTTTCATTTCTTAATGTTATTTTTGTTTTTCCTTTTATGCTTATATTAGCCTCATTGTTTAACCTAACTGATTACTGAGTCAACAGAATTTCCAGTAACAGGATGGTGCTTGTTCATAGTACAACCATGTTTCCAAAAAGTAAGGATGCTGTGTAAGATGTAAAGAAAAACAGAATTGGTATATAATGTAAACCCTATATTTAATTGAAAGTACAAATCCACATGTTCTTATATTTAATCTGATGCCAGCAAGACATTAAAAGGGTTGGGGCAGGGGCATGTTTACCACTCACTTGCATCACCTGTTTGGACGCTGGGGAATCCAAGTGCTTTAGTTTTGAATGCATAATGTTTCCCATTTCTGCTTGGTATAGTATTTTAGCCGTTCAACAGTTAAGCACCTTCTTGGATGTATCTTTTGTTTTATAAGACTGCAGACAGGGCTGTTAATACCCAGACTTTTATACGACAGAGCCTGCTGTTTCTCTGAATCCTTTAATGATATTGTATAGATGATAAAATCCCCAATTCTTTGCAATTCCACAATGAGAAACTATTAACAAGTGCAGTATTTCACAGAGTAGTGAACCCCATCCCTTTTTTACCATCTCAAAGCTTTTCTGTGAAGCTCTTTTTATACCCGGTTGTGTTACTGATCTGTGACAGTTAACATAATTAGTTGTGTGATGTTTCACCAGGTTGTTATTTTTTTGTTGCCCCTGTCCATTTTTTGTAACATGTTGATTGTATCAAAAAAAAAAAATTATTTCATCACATTTTTATTTAAATTTCAGTTAAGAAATTATTCACTACATGTTTAATGATAAAATATTTACCTTTTGTTATGTTTTACACAGCATTTGGAAACAGGGTTGCATTTATAAATAGTAATTAAAAATTTACCCTGCGCCTGAAATTTTTTTTGAAAGGAGTATTGATGCTATTATTTCTTGGTGATGGAGTTTTTTGGTCATTGTATGCATAACTTTTTGAATTTGTATGCTTTACAATTCTGTTGTAAAACATGAACTTAGCATATATACATGTAAACATTCATCGTGACTGAACCATGATTGCTTCAGCACATGTTGAAATTTTATTAAAATCATAAAAATATATAATCTGTCAAAGTTTTGGGTATTAATGAAATGATACTTGGTCCGGAGTTGAACTTGGTATTTAAATTTGATGCACATCATATATGATCCCAGGCCTTATTATAAGCAGTGGGGGTTTTTTGTTTCTTTGTTTGTTTCGTTTTGTTATTTTGCAACTAGTCATTTTTTTTTTTTAAATGTATTTATTTTACAGAATAAATTTACTTATGCATGTTATAGAAAAATTCAGAATTAATAAAAATACTTGGTAAAATAAAAAATGCTGTGTGAAAAAGTGTTGGGCCACCCTTAGCAGCAACAACTGCAATCAAGTGTTTGCGATAAATTGCAATGAGTCTGTTACCGCACTGTGGAGGAATTTTGGTCACTCATCTATGCAGAATTGTTGTAATTCAGCCACATTAGAGGGTTTTTGAGCATGAACCACCTTTTTAAGGTCATGCCACAGCATCTCAATAGGATTCAGGTCAGGACTTTGACTAGGCCACTCCAAAGTCTTCATTTTGGTTTTCTTTAGCCATTCAGAGGTGGACTTGCTGGTGTGTTTTGGATCATTGTCCTGCTGCAGAACTCAAGATCGCTTCAGCTTGAGGTCACGAACAGATGGACGGACATTCTTCATCAGGATCTTTGGGTAAACAGCAGAATTCATGGTTCCATTTATCACAGCAAGTTTACCCCAGACCATCAAACTACCACCACCATATTTTACTGTTGGTATGATTATCTTTTTCTAAAATGTGGTGTCACTTTTAAGCAAGATGTAATAGGACACACACTTCAAAAAAGTTAAACTTTTGTCTTGTCAGTCCAAGGAGTATTTTCTTAAAAGTCTTGGGGATCATCAACAAGTTTTCTGGCAAAACTGAGACGAGCCTTTATGTTCTTTTTGCTCAGCAGTGTTTTTTAGTTAGGAGATTTCTTGATTGCGAACAGGTGTGGCAGTAATCAGGCCTGGGTTCGGCTAGAGAAATTGAACTCGGGTGTGGCAAACACTTTTTCACACATGTAGTTTTATATTTTGTTTTCCCTCAATAATAAAAATCTTTATTTTAAAACTGCATGTTGTGTTCACTTGTGTTATCTTTTACTAATATTTAAATTAGTTTGATGATCTGAAACATTAAAGTGACAAACATGAAAAAAAAAGAAATTAGGAAGGGGCAAACACTTTTTCTCACAACTGTGTGTGTGTGTGTGTGTGTGTGTGTGTGTATATGTGTGTGTATGTGTGTGTATATATATATATATATATATATATATATATATATATATATATATATATATATATATATATATATATATATATAAGCTCAAATACCACTGACTGACTCACTCACTCATCACGAAATCTCAAAAACCACTGAACGGATTGCAATGAAATTTGGAACATACCTTCCTCTTGGGTCTTAGGTGCTCACTAAGAAAGGGTTTTGAAAAATTTGCCCTGGATTGCGGCTAACATGCGAAAAAACGCGATTTCTCACGCATTGTAAACTCTTCGAAATAACAGTACGGATCCTCATGAAACTTACTACATTGTTTCTTATTACATGTTGGATGCACGATAAAAATTATTTTCAAAGTAGTTTGCCCTGTATCGGTACTACAAAGGGGTAGTTCGTTATTTGTTGATGTTACGTTCTGATCTCTGATCATCCAGTCCTGCTCAGTGCTTACTGCTTATTGCCATATTGCTTAGCGTTCTGCCTTCCGTAGCGAAGCACGGGTACTTTCAGCTAGTATATATATATATATATATATACAGACCAAAAGTTTGGACACACCTTCTCATTTAAAGACTATGATTTTGAAAATTGTAGATTCACACTGAAGGCATCAAAACTATAAATTAACACGTGGAATTATATACATAACAAAAAAGAGTGAAACAACTGAAAAATGTCATATTCTAGGTTCTTCAAAGTAGCCAGCTTTTGCTTTGATTACTGCTTTGCACACTCTTGCCATTCTCTTGATGAGCTTCAAGAGGTAGTCACCTGAAATGGTCTTCCAACAGTCTTGAAGGAGTTCACCGAGAGATGCTTGGCACTTGTTGGCCCTTTTGCCTTCACTCTGCGGTCCAGCTCACCCCTAAACCATCTCGATTGGGTTCATGTCCGGTGACTGTGGAGGTCAGGTCATCTGGCGCAGCACCCCATCACTCTCCTTCTTGGTCAAATAGCCCTTGATGCCTTCAGTGTGACTCTGCAATTTGAAAACTCTTTGAATGAGAAGGTGTGTCCAAACTTTTGGTCTGTACTGTATGTATATATGTATTATATATATATATATATATATATATATATATATATATATATATATATATATATATATATATATATATATATATATATATATATATACAGTGGGTACGGAAAGTATTCAGACCCCCTTAAATTTTTCACTCTTTTTTATTTTGCAGCCATTTGCTAAAATCATTTAAGTTCATTTCTTTTCCTCATTAATGTACACATAGCACCCTATATTGACAGAAAAACACAGAATTTTTGACACTGTTGCAGATTTATTAAAAAAGAAAAACTGAAATATCACATGGTCCTAAGTATTCAGACCCTTTGCTCAGTATTTAGTAGAAGCCCCCTTTTGATCTAATACAGACAGGAGTCTTTTTGGGAAAGATGCAACAAGTTTTTCACACCTGGATTCAGGGATCTTCTGCCATTCCTCCTTGCAGATCCTCTCCAGTTCTGTCAGGTTGGACGGTAAACGTTGGTGGACAGCTATTTTTAGGTCTCTCCAGAGATGCTCAATTGGGTTTAAGTCATTGCTCTGGCTGGGCCATTCAAGAACAGTCACAGAGTTGTTGTGAAGCCACTACATCGTTATTTTAACTGTGTGCTTAGGGTCATTGTCTTGTTGGAAGGTAAACCTTCAGCCCAGTCTGAGGTCCAAAGCACTCTGGAGAAGGTTTTCGTCCAGGATATCCCTGTGCTTGGCCGCATTCATCTTTCCCTTGAGTGCAATCAGTCGTCCTGTCCCTGCAGCTGAAAAACACCCCCACAGCATGATGCTGCCACCACCATGCTTCATTGTTGAGACTGTACTGGACAGGTGATGAGCAGTGCCTGGTTTTCTCCACACATACCGCTTAGAATTAAGGCCAAAAAGTTCTATCTTGGTCTCATCAGACCAGAGAATCTTATTTCTCACCATCTTGGAGAACTCCATGCGGGTTTTCATGTGTCCTGCACTGAGGAGAGGCTTCCGTCGGGCCACTCTGCTATAAAGCCCCACTGGTGAAGGGCTGCAGTGATGGTTGACTTTCTACAACTTTCTCCCATCTCCCGACTGCATCTCTGGAGCTCAGCCACAGTGATCTTTGGGTTCTTCTTTACCTCTCTCACCAAATCTCTTCTCCCCCGATAGCTCAGTTTGGCCGGTCGGCCAGCTCTAGGAATGGTTCTGGTCGTCCCAAACGTCTTCCATTTGAGGATTATGGAGGCCACTGTGCTCTTAGAAACCTTAAGTGCAGCAAAAAAAATTTTGGAACCTTGGCCAGATCTGTGCCTTGCCACAATTCTGTCTCTGAGCTCTTCAGACAGTTCCTTTGACCTTAATGATTCTCATTTGCTCTGACATGCATTGTGATCTGTAAGGTCTTATATAAACAGGTGTGTGGCTTTCCTAATCAAGTCCAATCAGTATAATCAAACATTTCTGGACTCAAATGAAGGTGTAGAACCATCTCAAGGATGATCAGAAGAAATGGAGAGGACCTGAGTTAAATATATGAGTGTCACAGCAAAGGATCTGAATACTTAGGACCATGTGATATTTTAGTTTTTCTTTTTTAATAAATCTGCAACAATGTCAACAATTCTGTGTTTTTCTGTCAATATGGGGAGCTGTGTGTATATATATATATACAGTGGGTACGGAAAGTATTCAGACCCCCTTAAATTTTTCACTCTTTGTTATATTGCAGCCATTTGCTAAAATAATTTAGGTTCATTCTTCTTCCTCATGAATGTACACACAGCTCCCCATATTGACAGAAAAACACAGAATTGTTGACATTGTTGCAGATTTATTAAAAAAGAAAAACTGAAATATCACATGGTCCTAAGTATTCAGACCCTTTGCTGTGACACTCATATATTTAACTCAGGTGCTTTCCATTTCTTCTGATCATCCTAGAGATGGTTCTACACCTTCATTTGAGTCCATCTGTGTTTGATTATACTGATTGGACTTGATTAGGAAAGCCACACACCTGTCGATATAAGACCTTCCAGATCACAATGCATGTCAGAGCAAATGAGAATCATGAGGTCAAAGGAACTGCCTGAAGAGCTCAGAGACAGAATTGTGGCAAGGCACAGATCTGGCCAAGGTTACAAAAAGATTTCTGCTGCACTTTAGGTTCCTAAGAGCACAGTGGCCTCCATAATCCTCAAATGGAAGACGTTTGGGACGACCAGAACCCTTCCTAGAGCTGGCCGTCCGGCCAAACTGAGCTATCGGGGGAGAAGAGCCTTGGTGAGAGAGGTAAAGAAGAACCCAAAGATCACTGTGGCTGAGCTCCAGAGATGCAGTCAGGAGATGGGAGAAAGTTGTAGAAAGTCAACCATCACTGCAGCCCTCCACCAGTCGGGGCTTTATGGCAGAGTGGCCCGACGAAGCCTCTCCTCAGTGTAAGACACATGAAAGCCCGCATGGAGTTTGCTAAAAAACACCTGAAGGACTCCAAGATGGTGAGAAATAAGATTCTCTGGTCTGATGAGACCAAAATAGAACTTTTTGGCCTTAATTCTAAGCGATATGTGTGGAGAAAACCAGGCACTGCTCATCACCTGTCCAATACAGTCCCAACAGTGAAGCATGGTGGTGGCAGCATCATGCTGTGGGGGTGTTTTTCAGCTGCAGAGACAGGACGACTGGTTGCAATCGAGGGAAAGATGAATGCGGCCAAGTACAGGGATATCCTGGACAAAAACCTTCTCCAGAGTGCTCTGGACCTCAGACTGGGCCGAAGGTTTACCTTCCAACAAGACAATGACCCTAAGCACACAGCTAAAATAACGAAGGAGTGGCTTCACAACAACTCCGTGACTGTTCTTGAATGGCCCAGCCAGAGCCCTGACTTAAACCCAATTGAGCATCTCTGGAGATACCTAAAAATGGCTGTCCACCAACGTTTACCATCCAACCTGACAGAACTGGAGAGGACCTGCAAGGAGGAATGGCAGAGGATCCCCAAATCCAGGTGTGAAAGACTTGTTGCATCTTTCCCAAAAAGACTCATTGCTGTATTAGATCAAAAGGGGGCTTCTACTAAATACTGAGCAAAGAGTCTGAATACTTAGGACCATGTGATATTTCAGTTTTTCTTTTTTAATAAATCTGCAACAATGTCAACAATTCTGTGTTTTTCTGTCAGTATGGGGTGCTATGTGTACATTCATGAGGAAGAAGAATGAACCTAAATGATTTTAGCAAATAGCTGCAATATAACAAAGAGTGAAAAATTTAAGGGGGTCTGAATACTTTCCGTACCCACTGTATATATATATATATATATATATATATATATATATATATATATATATATATATATATATATATATATATATATATATATATATATGGTATATCTCACACCCTATTTATTTATTTATTTATTTATTTATTTATTTATTTATTATACACCATATATACACAGTGCATTCAGAAAGTATTCACTATATTTAATTTTATTTTGCAACCTGATGCACGTAAATTTTTTCTCATTAATCTACATTCAACAAGAGTTTGGCAGGATTGGGATCAACAGAGTGATGAGAAAAGTAGGCAGGAGTAAAAGGAGATGCGGCAGCAGGTAAAGTGGGATTTAGTGAAAGCCAAGGAAAAGGCATATGAGGAGCTGTATGAGAAGTTGGACACTAAGGAAGGAAAAACGGATTTGTACCGATTGGCCAGGCAGAGGGACCGAGCTGGGAAGGATGTGCTGCAAGTTAGAACAATAAAGAATAGAGATGGAAATGTGTTGAGAAGGTGGAAGGAGTATTTTGAGCATTTGATTAATAAGGAAAATGAGAGAGAGAGAAGGTTGGATGATGTGGAGTTGGTGAAGCAGGAAGTGGATGGGATTAGTAAGGACGAAGTGAGAGCAGCGATTAAGAGGATGAAGAGTGGAAAGTCAGTAAAACCAGATGGCATACCAGTAGAAGCGTGGAGATGTTTAGGAGAGATGGCAATAGAGTTTATAACCAGATTGTTTAACAAAATTTTGGAAGGTGAAAGTATGCATGAGGAATGGAGAAGGAGTGTGCTGGTGCCAGTTATTAAGAATAAGAGAGATGTGCAGACCTGCAGTAACTACAGGGGAATAAAGTTGATCAGTCACATTATGAAGTTATGGGAAAGAGTAGTGGAAGCCAGGGTGAGGGAAGAGTTGACAATCTGTGTATGATTTCATACTGAGAGCGAGCACTACAGATGCAGTATTTGCTTTGAGAATGTTAATGAAGTATAGAGAAGGTCAGAATTGGCTTGTCAGCTTGTGTGTTTGTTGATGTAGAGAAAGTGTACGACAGGGTGCAAAGAAAGGAATTGTGGTATTGTGTGAGGAAGTCAGGTGTGGCAGAAAAGTATGTGAGGGTGGTGCAGGACATGTATGAGGACAGTGTGACAGCAGTGAAGTGTGCACTAGGAAAGACAGACTGGTTTAAGGTGGAGGTTGGATTGCATCACAGATCTTCTCTAAGCCCTTTCCTGTTTGCAGTTGTGATGGACAGGTTGCGGACGAGGCAAACAGGAGTCTCCATGGACTATGATGTTTGCAGATAATATTGAGACTTTTGGCGAGAGTAAGGAGCAGGTTCAGCGGAGAAGAGGTGACCATCTGTAAAACAATAGTATGGTTTTATGCGGAGAACAAGCACTACTGGGGCATTATTTGCTTTGAGAATGTTGATGGAGAAGTATAGAGAAGGTCAGCAGGAGTTGCATTGTGTGTTTGTGGATTTAGAGAAAGTGTACGACAGGGTGCCGAGAGAGGAGTTGTGGTATTGTATGAGAAAGTCAGGTGTGGCAGAGAAGTATGTGAGGGTGGTGCAGGACATGTATGAGGACAGTGTGACAGCAGTGAAGTGTGCAGTAGGAATGACAGATTGGTTTAAGGTGGAGGTTGGACTGCATCAAGAATCAGCTCTAAGCCCTTTCCTGTTTGCAGTGGTGATGGACAGGTTGACGGACGAGGTCAGACAGAAGTCTCCGAGGACTATGATGTTTGCGGATGATATTGTAATTTGTGGTGAAAGTAGGAAACAGGTTAAGAAGAGCCTGGAGAGGTGGAGGTACGTGCTGGAGAGAAGGGGAAACCAAAGTCAGTAGGAGTAAGACAGAGTACAGGTGTGTGAATGAGAGTGAGGGCAGTGGAGTGGTGCGGTTGCAGGGCGAAGAGTTGGAGAAGGTGGCTGAGTTTAAGTACCTGGGGTCAACAGTGCAAAGTAATAGCGTGTGTTAGAAAATTGAAGAAAAGAGTGCAGGCAGGGTGGAGTGGTTGGAGAAGAGTGTCAGGAGGGATTTGTGATAGAAGAGTATCTGAGAGAGTGAAAGGGAAAGTTTATAGGACTGTGGTGAGACCTGCGATGTTGTATGGTTTAGAGACAGTGGCATTAAGTTAAAGACAGAAGGCAGAGCTGGAGGTAGCAGAGCTGAAGATGTTGAGGTTTTCATTGGGAGTGATGAGGATGAACAACATTAGAAACGAGTTAATTAGGGACAAAGTAAGAGAGGCCCGATTGAGATGATTTGGACATGTGCAGATGAGGGTCATGGGGTATATTGGTAGAAGAATGCTAAGGATGGAGCCACCAGGAAGGAGGAAAAGAGGGCAGATAAGGAGGAGGTTTATGCATGTGGTGAAGGAATTCATGCAGGTAGTTGGTTTGAAAGGGGCAGATGTAGAGGACAGCATAGTATGAAGTTTTGCCAGTCGAACTTGGCTGTAATAGTTTTCCTCTGACCAACCAATTAGAGGACGGAAAAATGCTGATGCTACTCTCGGCCAGCTAGCTGGGCCTGTGAGGAAAAAAAAAATTTTTGTTAAAGAAACAGAGCTATTTATAAAGGAGACTATGGTTTAAAAAAAAAAGGCCAACAGAACAGACTTTGCAGGCCCTAGTCAGATTAGATTGACATGGCAGCACATAGAGGCTGAAATCTGATTGGACAAAAAAATCTAACATACACGTACTGGAAGCAGTGCAGCCAAGAGAAATACTATGAAATGAAGAGAATAAACTTTTGGGAATAAATTAATACAATGTCATGGAACAAATATTAGAATTTAGGTTGTAAATGTAGGTCAGTGCTTCTGTGTTTAGGCCAGCAGAGAGGGCTTCCCTGACTGCCTGCCACTGTATGTATATATATATATATATATATATATATATATATATATATATATATATATATATATATATATATATATATATATATATATACATACACACATAATGTTTGTCTTTACATAATTACTTATTTACTTAACCTGTGATTTATTACTGTAACTCCCAGGACTGTAATGAAAATGATAAATAAACTCACTCCTCCCTCCACAAAAGGAAGGCCTGATATACATCTTATATACAAAACAAAACTGTTTGAATCGCTGGCTGATAGCAGTCGAATCTCTGCTGCGCTCTCTCTCCCCTGCCTTTCTCTCTCTCACGCAATGGACATATGAACAGGAAGCAATTACAGAGCATGCTGACAGGAGGCCATCATTGTCTAGCTGTCAGCTCCAAAGGGAAGTGACCTGTTTACCTTTGTGCAGCTACTTTCCCCAAGTGGCTAAGTATATGGACACTACTTCAAACGGCTTAAAGTTAATCAGTGTCACAGTTAAGCTTCCACTAGCACTTTCCATTAAAGGATATGCTTTTTTTGTAATTATATTTTTGTCAGTTGAAATGTCATAGGCGTTGTCCATGATTTTTCCTTATGGTTTAATTGCACCCTTGACAACTGTCACCGGGCCAAATATTTAGATAAATGTTATTTTCTTGCAGGTTGTAATGTTTTATGTGGCAATGCTATGTTTTTTATGTAACAATCTTACTAAAAATGTATTGTTTAGCTTTTATAGAAAGGATTGGCACATTAATTTCATAATACATTACATTTTACACTTTTCCAGAATTGATCCATATGCATATTATGGAAAGACACCTTGAGTTTATGAGATCATGAATTTGCTTCTTTTGATTAAACTTATATTGCAGCTGTGTATGTAGAAAAAGAAAGATGTCAAGAGCAGGTGATTGTATTGTGGTCTGTTACTGTTTATTTGTTTGTTTGTTTTTTTGTGCACACTTGTGCATTTGCTTATTAATGCAGGTTTTCAATTAGCCAATGTGTCATACAGCCTTGCAGATATAGGTCTTACAGATATAGGTCAATCAATAACTAGATGAATATTATTGACAAGCACCATGTATTTAGATCCTTTATTTTATGGTTGCCTAACTACAGTATTTGACAGGCATACATTGTGTGTTTTTCCAGATGAAATTATTAATCAGAGTTTTATCTTCTCGACATGAATTCCCATCCTAAGCAATCACATTCGATTCTCTCTGCACTGATTCAAGAACGAGTGCATATGTGCAAGAGGTGTGCCTTCTTGTACACAAACCCAAGAGCAAGCCACTGCACTGCATCATAGGAATAAACACGAGTTTCCGTGTAATAATACAGTACCAATTAATAGTTGGTAGCTATCTCTAGGTAAAAAAGCCAAATATGCAAAAAGCAAATGTGCCTTTTTTTTTTATCTAGAGATATCAATGTCTCCTCTCTTGTGCAAATGTTTTATTTTGTATTTTTCATTCAGTAGAGAGGGCAAGACATGGGGCTGTTGATGCATCAGTAATCAGCTGGCTCTATCTGCGATTGTCACGTACTAAGGATTGGCAGCCTGGCTGGAAGTCCCTGGTTGATCAAGAACAGGATATGCTGGGAGTCAAGATAAGCTGCAGAGCAGGGAAAGGTCTGTCCTAAATGCTTCCTTTTTTATCTGAGCACACTGTATATAAATGCTACTTATAATAGTACCATTACAGCACATTTAAAAATACACTCACTAGCATACAGTCAACTCTAGAAATTAATGACCCCCTTGATACAGCCCCTCCCTTTGTGAGGGAAGTTATTAGTTTATAAAGACCTTTTTTTTTTCCATAAAAATTTATATTAATTAGAGATTTTATTTTGTATACAGTGGATAGATTAATTAGTTATTGATCCTTTTTTTATTAAAGTATATTTAAAAATGTATATATTTTGTCTTGCTTAGTACATAGCTGCAAAATGTTTACCTTAATAACAATCATCATCACTGTGCAGAAGGAAAATGTAATTATATATTTGCTCATATAGATGCATTATGTTGATTGTATTGTATGTTTTTGAAGTGACTTATGATATTTATATGAAATGATACAGTGGTCGGCTGTGAGGGCCAGGAAGGATTTCTCTGCTGTCCTAAACACACTGAACATTTTAATATATTTTTGTCCATAAATGTGTATTCAATTATGCCCATTAATCTATTCTCTAAATTTCAGCAATCACATCACATGTTGCCAGGTACAAAGAAATTCTGCTGTGAGGCCTACAGAATCAGCAGTGGTGGCACCTGTAGTGTAAAGTACATGTTGCTTGTAGCTGTTGCTTTAACCAATCAGATTTTGAGTTGGCAACACTGAGGCCAACTAGCAGGCATACAGTAACATCAACATTTTCATGTCCTTTGATTGGATGGTCAGAGAGCACACTAGTCAGCAGTGGTGGACAAAGTACACATACCATGTACTTGAGTTAAAGTAGAAATACACTAGAAATATTAATCCAGGAAAAGTAAAAGTGCTTCTTTTAAACTTTCACTTGAGTAAAAGTACAAATGTACTTAAATATTTAAATGTACTAAAGAATTTAAAGTACTATGATTTATTATGGCTATAATGTCCTATTAACATTTTTGTCACATGACTCTTTCTTAATCAACTCAGTGTATGTAAAAAGACTCTAATGTTATTCTTAGTACACCAATCTATTAATAGAATGATATTAATGAGTCAAACACTGATTGATATCTATTAAAATTATCATGACCACAGGTGATATGGCAAGTTAGATTTGAAAGTTTCTTCCATCATTTATTACTCTCAAATGCTTTCTGTTAAACTGATCCTGAACTGTATGTTCGTGCTAAATAGATACCACCAAGCTGCAATCAAATCAAGTTCAAAACCGGACGTGCGCTCTACCCTGATTGGTAGTTTTCTGCAAGTTTAAGTTCAGGCTTAATTGTTTAAAACATGAGTGCATTTACAGTGACAGGTGTTCACAGTCACCGGATCTCAACTTAGGCACAGGTCAAACACATGTGGCAGATTTTTTTGACTCATATGCTTTATGTAGTGCTCTCCTCTAATGCAATCTAAATGTTTGTCAACACCAACAAGACCAAGAAGCTTATCACTGACTTCAGGAAAAGTGACAGAGGTAATGCTATAATCTGCATTAATGGAGGCATGTTAGCGTGCAAGCTTGACATTCTTGAGTGTTCACATATCAAAGGACCTGTCATGAACTGTAAACACCACATAGATAATGAAGAAAAAAGCACATAACTGGCAGCAGCACACTCATACATTTATGCTGCTGTCAAATGCCTTGTTGCCCAATATTCTTGTTGCATCTAATCCTTGTGCCCTGAGGTGTGGGTCATTCTATAAAAAAGCTACTTAGATACTTCATCATATAATAAAAATTATCAGTCATATTAATTGTATTGGTTTGCAGTGTATAGTATCTAAATTGATGGATGAATGATGCTTATTGCTTGAGTACAGTTCCAGGGATTTGCAAAATCTAATCCAGGGCACATTGATGCTGCATGGTGTGCCACCAACAACCTGACTCTCAACGCCACAAAGACCAAAGAGCTCATTGTGGACTTCCGGAAATCCAACAGCGGGAGACATCTACCAGTCAACATCAATGGAACTGAGGTAGAGCAAGTCTCCAGCTTTAAGTTCCTGGGAGTTCACATCTCTGAGGATCTGTCCTGGCAGCAGAACACGTCAGCTCTGGTAAAAAAAAAAGCACAACAACGCCTGTACTTCTTGAGAAGTCTCAAGAAATCTCATCTGTCGCCGGGGATTTTAACGAGTTTCTACCGCTCCATCATTGAGAGCATCCTGACCAACTCCATCACTGTATGGTACGGAGGCTCCACTGTGTGTGAACGTAAAGCACTGCAAAGGGTGGTCAAAACCGCCCAACGCATCACTGGCACCCAACTACCTGCCATTGAACACCTTCACCACAGCAGATGTCTGCGCAGAGCTCACAACATAATCAAGGACTCTTCACATCCCAGTCATAAACTGTTTAACCTCCTTCCATCATGAAGGAGATACAGGAACTTATGCACCAGAACCAGCAGGTTCAGGGACAGCTTTTTTCCATCCACCATCACATTACTGAACTCAACACTACACCGCTAAATCACTACAAAACAAACACAAACAAAAGATATATAACCTCTGTACAATACATGTATATACTACATAGTATATCTTTTTTACTCCTCAGTACATCTGCACTTTTTATATCTGTATGTATCTTTATTATTACTGTACATTCTGCCCAACATTTCACATTAATTTGTGTATATAATGTATGTGTATATATATATATATATATATATATATATATATATATATATATATATATATATATATATATATGATCTTGTAACCTTTCATTTCTGCACATTTTTCTTAATTACTGTACGCCTCTATATTTATTCACTGTACTTCTGAATGTCCACACATCTCTGCACTGAAATAGCCTTTATATTTATTCACTGTATATACTTTCATATATACCACTTGCTGTAAATATGCTAGATATTTATCTGCACTTTTGCATGACTGCTACATTTTGCACTTCTGGTAGATGCCAAACTGCATTTCGTTGCTGTGTACCTGTACTATGCAATGACAATAAAGTTGTATCTATCTATCTATCTTTTGATGGTTTTTAGTGGCCAAAATGAGTTCAATCTCAAACATCTAAATGAGCCATTTTGTATCTTTTAAACATTTTTGAAGATCATGATTTTCATGAAATATGATTTAAAAATCATATTTAAAATGTTTAGAGACAGTTTCCCCTGTCAAAGAACTGCCAAAAATTATGTAAAGTGCCCACATTGTAAATTATATGTTTGACTGTAATTGAATAGTTGACATGGATGTGGCAGTGCCAAGTTAGAGCTAATGATAAAAGATTGTTTTTTAAGGATTATAAAGAGCCACTATTGGGATATAAGCATGTTGTTCATCCTTGGCTTGGTATTATTAGTGGGTTGTTTGAATATGTAAGGTTAAAATATAAATGATTTATTAGCTATGGTTGAGAAAATGTGAGTCTACCAACACAGCTGCTAAAATGACTTTAAAAGATCTATCAATGCATAAGTTCTCCTGTAGGATCTACAATCAATTGTACACAAAACAAAGGGAACATTGGCAAACTGTAATTAATAAGCACCTTTGTACAATTGCATATAAAGTCTTTCTCTTCTTCAGTGTTGAGACTCACTAGGCAAAATGGCATTTGTGTGTTAAAACTTTAAAGAATGCTATGCTTTACATATATAATTTTGAATATGATCATACAATTTAGTATGTCATTATTCTTTTATTAAATATCTATACAACCCTAATTTTAAAAAAGTAGTAAAACTCCAGACCAATGGAAATGTAAAATGTTTTTGGAACCCATGGACACTGCATCTCTGGTAAAGAAGAGGGGCCCATCTGGATCATCACCACTGACACTTTTGACTTTGAATCTTTGGATGATTTCCACTGTAGATGATGAGATATTCAAGTCTTTGCAATTTCATATGGAGGAACATTATTCTGAACATTTTCCTAAGTTTGTTGCAAATTTACCTTTTTTAAATTTAAATTACCTTTTTTTTTCTTAAAATTATAAATTTCATCAGTTTAAACGTTTATATGTTTTCTACATTCAATTGTGAATAAACTATTGGTTTATGAGATTTGCAAATCATTACATATTTATTTTTTATTTACATTTTACTCTGCATCCCAACGTTCTTGGAATTGGGGTAATATTACAATAAACGTATAGGAATATTTTATTCAAATATGTTAGCTACAGCAGTTACAGTATCTCAGAAATTTTAATGTAATTCAATTAGTGAATGATTTATGATGCTAACACTTATTAATTAATACTTATTAGCCCAATATGCTGACGCTTGAAGATTGAAAAACAGAAAGTAAAAAACAAGAAGGAATAATTGAAAAATATAGTAGTACATGTGTAGATTAATATACAATAATCTGCATTAATATTAAAGCCATTGCCAGGAGAATTAAATAACATTAATGTTCTCGCTGCAGTCGCACCTGTCAGGTGACCTGCTAAATGACTGAGTCAGAGAATCTCCAAAAGATTCCTAAGTAGTTTTTCCAGGATTCATGGCTGATCAGTCTCTTTGTCTATATATTTGCTGATTTTTGAGAATTGCTCTTTATCTTCTTCTACATTATTATAACGACTAAACACCAGCTACACTACCATGTAGAGACATGCCCTGCAACAGTCAGCAGCACCCAGAAAATAATCAGGGCTCAGCTATCAACTTCTGAGGAAATGTAGACAATCCAATGTCAACATCTTTTTTTATGTTCCAAGATGGCGGCATGTATGGTCTGATGTGTGTTTGTCCTCTTATCTATATTCATTTGTTTGCTTTTATGCTCATATATGGAGTAAAATTTTTAGCATATTCTATGATTGAGCTCTTTGGTTTTTAGATAAAATAATTTTTATTGGATTATGGACTACTTTGCTGCAGAAAAGCTTCCATCTCCAGGCTCTACTTGGATCCTGAGGCCCTGTTAGCCTCTCTAGCTACCATCTCTAGGCTCCAGGCCCTAGCAGCCCAGTTTCCATCTTCAGGCTTTATTTGGATCCTGAGGCTTTGTTAGCCTCTCCAGGCCCTAGCAGCCCAGCTACCATCTCTAGGCTCCAGGCCCTATAGCCCAGCTACTGTCTCTAGGCTCTGTTTGGATCCTGAGGCTCTGCTAGCCTTTCCAGGCTCTACTTGGATCTTTCCAGGCCCTGTCAGCTCCTCCTGGTTTTGCTAACATCTTCTGCTAACATGGCTTTTCTCTTAATGCTGCTTTGTTCATTGTTTGTACAGAATCTAAGATCAAGTGATTTATACTGGGTGAGTACATCTTACAACATTTGTGGCTCTTTGGACATAGCCTATGGATTTAACTGTTCAGCCTTTATGCATTCCCCTCAAATGCCAAAAGGTTGGCAGAGTACTTAAATGCAGCCTGGTTGCTACCCAGGGATATTCTTCAGCTTCAAAATCTTTTGATCTTAAATGACTATTTTGCATTTGATGGCAGACATTACTGGGACTCTCATTTTAAAAACTCTACAGATTTTTTATATACTGATGGTAAACAGAGATGGTTAATATTTTTATTGCTGCTTTTATCTGGCAATGTGCAGCCAAATCCAGGCCCTGAGTTGCAGTGTATTCCATTGCCATCTGATGTGAAATCCATGTCTGGTTTGAGTGTAATTCACCTTAATGTTCGCAGTTTGTTACCCAAAATGGATCTGCTTAGAATTTGGGTGAATTTAACAGATGCAGATATTGTTGTGCTATCTGAAACCTGGCTGACAAAATCAATCACTGATATAGATATTGGAATGGGTGGTTATAACGTGTTTCGTGCTGACAGACCAAGGAAGGGTGGTGGGGTTGCTATTTATGTCAAATCTAAATTTAATGTGAAGTTAGTCTATTCAGAATCAATCGGTAAGCAGCTGGAATTTTTGGCAGTGAAGGTGGAGTTGGCCAAGGGCCCTTATGTTACTGTTGTTGGGTGTTATAGGCCTCCTTCTGCCCTGAGTACTGCATTTCAGACTCTTATTCAACTCTTATCCAGATTGGACTACTCCGAAATTATTTTAGCAGGTGATCTAAACTGGGACTGGCTGAAACCTTGTTCAGATGAATTTAAGTCATTTTGTGATTCTGTCAATTTTACACAGTTAATCAATTCTCCCACTCGTTTAAATCTTAAGTGCCATGACAAATCCACCTTAATTGATTTAATTTTGACTAATGTCCCACACAAATTTTCTGCTGTTGGTGTTTTTTGCAATGACCTAAGTGACCACTGTGTTGTTGCTGCTGTAAGGAATACTAAGATGCCTAAATGTAAACCTCGCGTATTATGTAAGAGAAATCTCAAAAAATTTAATGAACAGGGCTTTTGCCATGATTTGTTTAATTGTGATTGGAGTAGAATAGAGCTGATTCCCGATGTGGAGTCAGCCTGGATCTTTTTCCGGGATAGTTTTTTGCAAGTAATAAATAGACACGCCCCACTAAAGAGATTCAGAGTTAAGGGGCGGGACAATCCCTGGTTTTCCTCTGAGCTTGGAGATATTCTTCATGACCGCAATTTAGCTTGGGCCAAAGCAAGAAAAACGGGCTCTTCGTCTGATAGGCTTGTTTTTAGGCAGTTAAGAAATAAATGTTCTTCTTTTATTAAAAAAGCAAAATCTGACTTTTATCTGTCAGCCACTACTAATACCTTAAATGATCCCAGAAAATTTTGGAAGGCTATAAAATTACTTTCTTTAAACAAAGATAGTATTAATGTTCCTTCTTTTATTATGAAAGAATCTGTAGTAGTTCATGACAAGCTGGAGATATTGAACCATTTTAATGAGCATTTTATTCAGTCTGGTTCTTTGTTTGACACTGCTTGTCCTTACACTGTGACATCTTGTAGAGATGTACCAGTCTCTACAAGTGTCTTCGATCTCACTCCATTCTTAGTGGCCGACGTTCAAAAAGCCCTAAAAGGGCTGGCTCCTGAAAAACCTCCAGGACCTCATCTTATAGAGCCCTACTTCTTAAAAATAGCTGCTGATTGTGTAGCACAGCCTCTAACGTACCTTTTTAATCTTACTTTAGAGAGCAATACTATTCCCAAAATATGGAAATCTGCATTTGTTTGTCCATTATTGAAAGGGGGTGACCCGTCAAATTTAAATAATTACAGGCCAATTTCTAATTTGTCTGTTTTGGCCAAAACGCTTGAATCCCTGGTGAGTGATCAGATGAAAGATTTCTTGCATGTACAGGACATTTTATCCCCAGTTCAGTCAGGTTTTAGAAAACAACATAGTACTATCACAGCTGCAATGAAGGTGATAAATGACATCTCTGTTGCTCGTGACAAAAAGCAGCACTGTGCATCACTTTTTATTGATTTGTCAAAAGCTTTTGACACGGTTGATCATGATGTTTTAAAGATTAGGCTTCTTAATTCGGGGTTTTCAGAGAATACTGTCTCTTGGTTCTCAAACTATCTTAGTGACAGAACCCAGTGCATTAAGTATGATGGTGTTCAATCTGGTATCTTACCAATCCTTAAAGGGGTTCCACAAGGCTCTGTGTTAGGCCCTCTTTTATTTAATATTTATATAAATAACCTTAGTCAGCATGTGTCTGATGCAAACTTTAATTTTTATGCAGATGACACAGTTATTTACTGTTGTGCACCCTCTCTTAAACAAGCCATTGCACATTTACAGAATGCCTTCACTGTGGTCCAAAACACGTTGCTACAGCTGAAACTTGTGCTCAATGCAGAAAAAAACAAATGTATGATCTTCACGGGCCCTCGGAATAGACCACTGAATGTTCCCTCATTGATTACTCTTGACGGACGTGAAATACAGACTGTTACAACTTATAAGTATCTTGGTATTGTTATTGATGATTGCCTATTATTTAAGCCTCATGTTCACTGTCTAGTGAGAAAGCTGAGGCTAAAATTGGGTTTTTACTTTCAAAATAAGCTGTGTTTTTCTTTTAATGTAAAAAAACAGTTAGTGTCATCCACTTTTTTATTTGTGCTGGACTATGGTGATATATTATATATGCATTCATCTGCTCAATGCCTTCAAATGATTGACGCAGCCTATCATGCATCGCTGAGATTTATCACTAATTGTAAAGCTCGCAGCCACCGCTGTGAGCTGTACTCTCGTGTAGGGTGGTCTGCTCTGGCCACACGGAGGCTTTGTCATTGGTACACATTTATATATAAGGCTATTCTTGGTGTGCTTCCATCCTATTTATGTTCACTTCTTATGAAAAAAAGTGCTGGTCATTACTCTCTCCGTTCTCAGGCTGTTGTCTTGCTTTCTGTCCCACATGTCAGTACTGAGCTGGGTAAAAAGGCCTTTGTTTATTCTGCTCCCTTTACATGGAATTTGCTGCAGAACAACTTAAAACTTAGTGAATTGATTCCTTTGAGTGTTTTTAAGGTAAGAATGAGATCTTTTGAGTTTGACTCCCTCACATGTCAATGTTTTTAATTGAGATTTCATTGTAAGTGCATAATTGGCTTTCAAACTGTTTCTATTAATTTATTTGTCTTTATTTTCATGTTTTTTGTGTGTCTTTGTACGTATGTAATGATGTGATGTAATTCAGCTGCCTATCTTGGCCAGGTCTCCCTTGCAAAAGAGATTTTTAATCTTAATGGGCTTCTCCTGGTTAAATAAAGGATAAATAAAAAAATAAAAAAATAAAAAAAACATAGAACAATGACAATCTTTAGAGTCCTGACACACCCGTTACCATCTCTAATCACTACTGCATTCTACAAGATGCTACAGGTGTCTATTAGAATGCAGGCATGATTAGATGTGGACAAGCATGATTACGGGTGATAACAGGTGGACAGGCATGGGCTCTACAATAGATTTAAACTTTGCCTTGCTATATTGTGTCAGTGCATTTATGTTTACATGGCACAAATGACATAGTTGAATAGTTTAACTTTAAATCACAATGAATTGCCAGAGTGTTATTACATAAATATATTAACATGTTATTATACACATACATTATGTTTTACTTGATTAAAAAAAAGTCTGCTTCATTGTTTATTTTACCTTAGGCCACCTTCATGTTTCATACATTAAACAAATGTGCCTAGTTAAAACCATAGGCATTAGTTTGAGTGAGGATTGGGGTATGTCTCAATGTTTTTAGGGGAATGAATAGTGCATTGTATTGATTGGTAAATCGATGCAGGGTCTATAATGCTTTTGTTTTATTCCTGAATCAACAAGGACTTTTTGTTTGCTTGGTGGACTTAAAATGAGGACTTAGAAGGAGTTCACCAATTAGGACTTTTTAAGTTAGCTCAAATTTCTCTCTAGGTTATAATGTAACCATACAGACAACCTTAGAGGAAAAAAAAGTGTATTTGCCATCTGTGTTCTATTCAATAAAAAAGGTAAATCTTTTATAGCATCTCTCGTGTTCCATGTGGACAAATTAGTTTTTATTATAACACCTATATTTTCCCTTGTTCTCAAACTAAGGATTAGAGTTTTAATTTGGCACAAAAGGAAAAGTTAAAGTTAAGCTAAATTTGGAGGTGGTAGCTTAGTGGTTAAGGTATTGGATCTGGATCCGAAGGTCATGAGTTCAAATCCCAGCTGCCACTTCTGGGCCCCTGATCATGGCCCTTAGCCCATGGCTGCTCAGTTGTACTAGAGATAAGATAAATGTAAGTCACTCTGGATAAGGGCATCTGCCAAATGCTGGAAATGTAAATTACTGCTAAGATCTTAATTAATGATGTGGAGGCAATGATGTGAATATTCTCTGATTTTACTTTTCTTTATGAAACTTTTAACCCATTTGTTTCAGTTTAAAACCTGACTGTTAATGTGTGTATAAATATATAATGATGGGATTGCACTCTTTAATGTGTATGGTTTTAATGTGTAATGTTTGCTGTATGGTTTGATCACACTTGCGGGATATTTTTAACCCTGTTACACAGCATCTTTGTACAAAGGGTTAGATGCTATTAGCAATGTGTTCCCCTAAAACTGATACTAAAGATTTAAAACCTAATCTGCTGGTTAAAATGTTCAGTTTTTAGCTATTTTGTTGAACAATGGTTGTGAGTTTTTAGTTGAGTTAGTGTTCATAGTTCATTCATAATCTTCATTCAAACACTGCTCAAGAAGATGATCAGCTCTCCTTTTTTGTTCCATGCAATCAGTCACGCAGAGTTACGGCTACTTTGAATGGGTTGGGCTTCAGCGTTAGCCCATACATGCAGTCCATAGTGGGTTGTTTATCTACTGTAAAGTGGCACTGGTGTATCAGGAGTGTCATGAAGAGGAAGAGCTGCATTTTGGACAGCTCCTCTCCAATACACCTCCTCTTTCCCATAGAGAAGATTAAAACATTGCCAGTCATATCTTTGTTTAGTTCCCCCTCCTTATCCAGGAAGCGCAGTGGGTTAAAGACCTCAGGCTGATCCCACTTTCTTGGGTCATGGTTCAGTGACCACTGATTGATGAAAACCACAGTATCTTTGGGAATGGGATATCCATTAATGGATGTGTCTGTAGTTGTGCTGTGAGGGATTGTCACAGGGATGAAACTGCTGAAACGCATCATCTCATAGATGAAAGCCATCACATATGGGAGATTCGGTTGGTCCTGGATGGAAGGTGAACGATTTCTGCCTACGACTTTGTCCACTTCCTCCTGAAGTGTCTTCTGAATATCTGGATACCTATAAATTGAGAAACAGGCTATATTAGTGGGCATAGTGTGTTCTTGTTAAGCTTTGTAGTACCAAAGTAGAACTTGTCTTGTACTCCACTACAGAACAAGCAAAAGAGGGATATAATGGAACCAATTTTTGGCTATAAAATGTTATAAAATGTATATTTGGCTAATGTTTATTTACTCAGGGGACACAAACAATATTTACTCTTCAAGAATTCTGTGGTGAAGTGTTTGTTTTTAAATCATATATAAATATCAATTACTTTTTAGCGGAGCTTATGAATCGCACAGCTGGATAAAAATGACACTGCCATTTCCAATAACAAACGTTATCAATAGTGCACAAAAACAGTGTTTCATTATTTCAACATGATGAACCTCTTGTAGCGCGCACTAAATTGAGTCTTCCTGGAGACTGTGTTCACTACAGATATTGCTGTACGTGTCTCTATGATTCTACTCTGTTCATTCATGGATATGTGTTAGAGGTAAAAACAAGAAAGAAAAGAAAAAGAGGATGTCTGTGAACACTGCTCTAGTGTGTTCTGTTCGTCTTGCTCTGATTGGCAAGCTCTTGTTTCAGTGTTCCCAGGCATGGGCTCTGTAGCCGCCTTTCTCTTCTCCTCCTGTTACACATATATGTAAGATTCGACTTTTCAAACATTATTCTTCAGAAGCATTCATTTTCACATTGCGCTCTCTGATCAGTTAATTTAGCTGCTTTTTATTTACAGACATATTTATATTGATCTAGTACTCAATTCACTTGTTCTTTGGTGCCATGATGCATTTTGACCAGCAATTTATTTATTCTTTTATTTAATTTATTTATTTATTATAAATTTTAATTATTTTACATTAAAATTCATCTTAATTAAACCATTACAATTCTTAGTTATAGTGGAAGAGTTTACATTAGTGCAGAGACCGGAGTGATTAAAAAAATATTACTTGGATTCGAAAATGACTGACCAAAGTTTGAAATTAAAAAAATACCAAAACTGTGGTTATGACACCAGTACTATATGAATAAATGAGACTAAAAAGACACCATGACATTTACCTCACGAGCAACAGAAGAATCCACTGCAGCGCGGTGGAAGTGGTGTCTTGGCTCGCGCCGAAGATATCCCCGATGGTCGAGGGCACGTATTTCCCATCCAGTAGGACGCCGGGGGGCCCAGACTTGCCGCGGTCCAGCGTCATTATGAGCGCGTCCGTCATGTCCCGGACGATGCTCGGCTCCATAGTTTTGCGGTGCTCCACAACCTTGGCCAGCATGAATTCATAGAACTCTTCGTTGAGTTCCTTGAACTGGTCGAACAGTGTTTTGATGGGGTTGGGAAAGTACTGGAGCCACGGCATGACGTCCACGATGCTGCCGGCGCCCACTGTCATCGTGAACTTGTCGTTGCGCCCCACCACCTGCTGAAACTCGACGTCGTCGTGCGAGTATCGTTTCCCGAAGCACAAGGCGCTTATGATGTTCGCCGTGGACACTACGAGGTAGTGGTGCGGCTGGAAGTAGCCGTGCGCGCGCGTTTCGCGCAAGAACAGCTCGATCAGCTCTTTCACCTCACTCGCGACGTGGTTCTCGATGGCTTTCTTGGTGTCCGGGTTTCCCGTGGTAAACTTGCGCACTGTGGCTTGCGCTACCCGTCGGTGCACCTTCCACCATTCGCTGTAATTACCGAATGCCATGCTGCGACCGCCCGAGATGAAGCGGAAAGAGGCGAAATCGGGTCTGCCGGCGAAATCCACACCCTTCTGCACGAGCGCCTGTCGGATGGCGTCGCCGTTAAGGACCACCACAGGCCGGTTGCCGAGCTTGATCTGAAACACGTTGCCGTATTGCCGCGCCATGCGCGTGAAGTAAATGTGCGGGTAGTTGCCCATTTGCGGTGCATTACCGACGATCGGCCACGAAAACGGCCCCGGTAAAGTCCGCACGCTCCAGTGGCGCACCAAACCGGCCAGCAAGTGGACCGCGACCGAGACCCCAAGGCAAAACAGCAAAATGTTCCCCTTCGATAGCTGCAGAAAATCCGTTATAATTCCTGGTAACTCCATTCTAATGTCTTTAACAATAGTAAAATAAAAATCAATATTTGCCTCCAATATGTCACAAAGTCTTGTATTGTTTGACATTTATGAATGTGTTTATGCATTCACAGGTGCACAAAGTTTACAAAACACCCCTTTCAAATATTACAACTAGTATACAATTTTTACCCTTATTTCAGCACGTCAAGATTGCCACAAATATTTTCCAAATATAAAACTTCCTGCAGCGTCCATAAGAATAGAAAACTAATTGTAATATATAACTAACACATTATATCCAAAAACGTGCAATAAAAAAACCCTCACATGAAGTTCTCTATATTTCCAGACATCAGTAGATTAGCAGATACACTGAGTCTCTTCAGACGTGCAGTTCGGTTTGTAGCTGTGACTGAGATCTGAGGGAATTATTTATAAGTATGCACAATCTAAGTATTTACCTCCTCCTCCATCTCCTCCTCCGTCTCGTCCTATCCTCTGCTTCACACGCTCCATTCACATATTCACACAGAAAATCAGTAGAACTCGGGTTGCCAGTTTGGAAGATTCACACTAACCTCTGGTTAAATTTACCTGTTTAATGCAACAATACTTCATTACTGTACTTAAGCATATTTGTCTAGTATCAGTACTTTACTTCACTATTTATTTTCAGACAACTTTTTACTTTGACTAATTAAATTTTACAATAATATCTGCACTTTCTACTACATTTTTCCAAACAGGCTCATTACTTTAGTTTTGATCTATTTTGGTGAGTTAATCAATATTTTTCTTCTCATTGCGCGCCTTTTTCAGGCCATCAACCTAGTTCTTGTCATTGCATAGCTTTTCTAACCTACCTTTGGCTAGCCTACGAAGCTAACGACAAGCAAGGTAGAAGACAACAATAAGTATGGGGCTGAAGTGGATGAGACTTCTTTACTTTAACTTGGTTTGGAAAAGTGTATTCAGTATTTCAACTTTTACTAGAGTGTTTTAAAACATTAATATCTGTACTTCAAATTGAATGAACGATGGGTGTACTTTTGCGATCTCTGCACTACAGCGTCCCTATTAATTCTGGTCGGTGGGTAAAAACGCACGATCTGGCAACGGCTTGGATGCTGGTTTTGTGAGTTAGACGTGTGCTCTGCGTGTGAATGCGGCGTCACTCGGCAACGCAGAGGCTTCTCTTACAGCGGCGGTACCATAGTAAAGCCTGTTAGCTCGTTCAGCTCGTAAAAAAACGGGTTGACACGAATAAATCAATGTTACAGACGCATTAGGTTTAGTTCATTTTTAGACTCTAATGCTTTAGATATAATGTTTGAGTACTTGAAAAAAGGGAATGCGTTGTATTTACCCCAGTGGGACTGTGAAAGCATGACTTTAATGAATCTTTTGAATCTGCAACACAAAAAGCAGCTCATAATTAATTAGGAAAAACTATAGTGCATCCTGTTGCAAAGTGAACTGAAACAGTGTGGCTGCTTTCTGAAACATAACAAATCTACAATTTACCGCTGCCATAACTGTAAAAAATATAAAATACAAAATAAAAATACAAGTTCAGAAGCGTTTCATGTTTTGCTCTGAATTTTTCATCATTACAGGAGCAATAAATATTGCCTTGACTTACTTTATCCTCCAAAACCATACTAAACATTATATTAGATAATGATTCTTTATAGTATAAGTGAAAATTATATGTTGTTTTTTTTTTTTTTTTTGAATGGGAGGGCATTTTTTAAGAGAGCAAGGCATTCACCCAGGTGTGGAAAAATGTGCAAAGCTCAAGGTAACTCTTATCTTTCTTATTTGCGGCTGTACACTGAGTATCGCTTTGGTTTGCTGTTTTCTGTTTATGTATTCTGCTTTATTTTATGTTTAAACCATTGTCAAATCGTCATTAAAGAAACAATAATCATTCTTGATTTAGCTTAATAAAGAAACAATGATAATTCTTTATTTTGCCACTAAGATGACACTATCCATTTATTCCCGACAGTGCATTTGTTGGAATTAACCTGGAAATAAAAAATAATAATAAAAAAAATAGAGTTGAATTTACACGCAGCAGGAGCCACCACAGTGGATGTGCATTTTGATCAACAGTATATAGATATTACTTGTTTAGCCATAGAAAACCTTGAGTTAAATTTAGAAAACATAATCTAATTAAATAAAAAAAATATTTGTTCTTGTAAACGATATTATTGTGCTACATTTTACGTCGTGGATACTGAGCAAGGTCAGAGAATCGTGGTAGAGGCTTAAAATAATTAATATTGTTATATCATATAAACATGATTTAAGGTTTTCTCAATAGTGAAAGATAATTTTAAAAAAACAAGATTAGTGTGGCCTTGGTATAGGTAGATTTCACTCCACCAGACGTCTCCCAAAGCTTCGCTGTGATATCTGGGTAGTGCATAAACACGGGTTACATTTTAACAGTGAAACTAGTGGAAAAATCCTACAGCAGTTCTGCAGCGGTTCTTCAGTACCACGGACAGCGCATGCGCCAAACTGGTGTCTCTAACACTGAAAGTTAATTAGAATTTTTATTATTTAAAGTAAATAAAATAAAGAATTTTCAGAACTTAAATGTATTGTAAAACCTTAATTTTGTATTCTTTTTTTAAAAAAAAATAGTATATCTATGTTTTTGCTGGTAATCATCTCTTTAAGCAAAGGTTTGGATCTTTATTTTTCATTAAAAGCTGTGAGACTTTGCGGTGAGTTAGGCGTTTAATTAAAAAGATTTCTAAATGTGTTTAATTTATAAACTAATTAAGACTACTAAAAAGGCTGTTAATGTTTTCCTAATATCATTCTATAGTGCAGTATATTGAATACAATATTACTATACTATATTACTTTTTTTTAATAACTACAATTTTTCACATATTTGGTAGCAGTCGTGCTTTTGTCAGACAAAAAAGGTTCAGTGGTGACGGATGTGTATTTTACACACTTGATGCCTCCCCAGCTTGCTGTATTTACATTTACATTTGCGGCATTTAGCAGACGTCCTTGTCCAGAGCGGCGTACAAAAGTGCTTTGAGTCTCTAGCAATGAATACATTTACCCTGATACACTAGATTACAATTTAATAAAAAATCAGCCTACAACTCTTAAGAGTTTTTTTTCTATTGTATTTTCTTTTATTTTTATTTTTTTAACAAAGCAAACCTGAAAAAAAAGTGCTAGTTTAAGTGCTTCAGGAAGAAGAAGGTCGTCCCGTCGCCCGTCGCTTGAAGATAGCCAGGGACTCTAGGGGAAGTTCATTCCACCACCTCGGTGCCAGAGCAGAGAAGAGCCTTGAGGTATACTTACCTCTTCCCCTGAAAGAAGGTGGTACCAGTCGAGCAGTGCTGGAGGATCTCATGCAGCATGGTGCAGTGCGAGGTGTGATGAGGTCTTTGAGGTAAGAGGGTGCTGGTCCATTTTTTGGATCATTTGCAGTGGACGAATAGCGTTCAGAGAAAGACCTGCCAGCAGAGTGCTGCAGTAGTCCAGTTTTGAAATGACAAGAGACTGAACAAGCACCTGAGCAGCCTGTGTGGATAGAAGTGGTCATATATGCATATCCTGCGGGTTTCTGTGCAATTTGTTAAAAAAGATCACATCTACTGTCCAAAGGTGGAGTTTAGTAGCAAGGCTCGAAAATGAAAGAACATCATAGTGCCTGTTATGTTTATGTTAAGTATTTCAGCTTTTGCATTCCTTCATATTGGAAGTGTGTGAAACAAACATTTGTTTTCGTGTTTATCTATATTTTTTGTTTTGTTTCTTTCAATGTATTTGGCCGCCTATACTGTATTGCATCACCTCTGGCTACAAGGGAGAAGAACACACATATACCCACAAAAACAGACACACCAACAAATATATTTCTCTGTGCCCGATGTACAATATCCATATTATTACAATATCCAAACACTCAGCACAGACACACAATGGTTTGTCTACTGAACACTAACACGCCTCTATGCACATTCTAATAAATTGTCACTGACATAGGTTTATTTCTGCATGCCAGTTATAATTCATCCAAATAGAACAGTTTGTATACTTAGTTTAAACGCGTACGTTTTATTTGTGTATTATTGTAAAAAAAAATAAAAAACTTAACACAGTGACCTGTGACTTTCAAAGCAGCGACCAACGTAAGGTCATGGATGTTTTTTTCCAGTTGTTTCAAATGATTCCCATTAATTTTTTATGTATACGATTTCTTCATATTATTTAAAAATTCCTTGCAGACAGAGACCCCTTCACCAACAAACATAATATTAATAAGAAACACATTTCTTGCTTTTTTAATTCAGTTATTTTAATCTATGTAATTTATGTGAAAAATGTTTATGTATTTCATGCCTTCTTCACTCAAGCTAAGAGAATCTTAAGCAAATTAGTTAATTATTGTAACAAATGCTATAAAAAAAACCCGAAATTAATAGGAAATAATATAAAGGGAATAAATAAATACAAAATAAATAAATTACATTATCCAAACGCTACGCGTAAAGACGCATATATTTCTGTCAAATTGATGTAAAAATGCATTGAGCAATTTAATTATATTTTAAAGGGTTATAACCAGTGACACTAGTTTTATGCTAGATTGTTTAGGATACGAGCATTTATACCATAAAAGAACGAAGAAAAGAAAATAGAATAATAATAAACGTGATGTGCGTTTAAAAAAAAAAAAGTACAAAGTACAAAAAGTACTAATGCAGGAAAATATCTGTATCTATAGCTGGACTATAATTGTTTTGTGTTGGAAAAAACTTAGATATTTATTTTACCTTTTCAATATTTTCTTCAACACCCACACCATCTACTGTTAATATTTCCCAAATTACACCCATATTTATTATTATCTATTATATTATTCAATTCAATTCATTTTTATTAGTATAGCGCTTTTAACAATGAACATTGTCTCAAAGCAGCTTTACACAGATAATGTGGTGATTAAAAGTAAATATATTATTTGTAAGTAAGTTTGTCCCTGATGAGCAACTATGGCAAGGAAAAACTCCCCGAGATGGCATAAGGAAGAAACCTTGAGAGGAACCAGACTCAAGAGGGAACCCATCCTCATCTGGGTTGCACCGAATGTCCATTTGAAGCAGATATACAATATTGCGGGGTACAGTGATGATGATCAGAAGCTAACTGTATCCTGAGTCAGTGTAGAAGACTGTTGACATCAACTACAGTCCAATCCATCCTCAAAGCGCCCGTTCTTACTCCGGAATTACATGGAACCACCCAAGGCGTTGATGAGAAACCTACCCCAGCTGCACAGAGTGGCCTCCAGTCGAAGAGAACACTATCCAGAGGCAGGCCTGGACGAAGTGGGAAGATCCACGGAGGGGAGAGGGACAGGAACAGTGGTCACTGGAGCCTCAGGAGCATGTTTAGAGAGAGAGAGAGACTCGTTATGGCAGCATAACTAAAAGGGAGAACCAGAAGGTAACACAGACATGAGGGATCTCTGGGATAAGAGACGACCCACCACACCACCGTCAACAGACCTGAGTGAACGTGTGAATGTGAGGGGACGACAGCATACAAATATCCCAGTTCACCAAACACTCTATATCCACGATCACTCCAGATCTGCTCCTTTACCTACGAAATATCTACTGATCAAAGGCTTGACTAAATAAATACGTTTTCAACCTTGACTTATACACTGAGACTGTGTCTGAGTCCCGAACATTAATTGGAAGGCTGTTCCATAACTGTGGGGCTTTATAAGAGAAAGATCTGCCCCCTGCTGTAGTCTTCATCTCGCGGTGCGAGACCATTAAGTGCTTTATACGTCAGTAGTAGTATTTTATAATCAATGCGAGATTTAATTGGGAGCCAGTGTAGACTGATTAAAACAGGGGTGGTTTGGTCATATTTCCTAGATCTACTGATATTTTTATAATATTTTTATTATTATAGCAATGTCGACCTCAGTTCGGTGCAGCACTGCATAGCACATAATGTACATATGTAAAATCTAAATCTAAATTTAAATCTAGTTAAATCGAAACCAAGCTTCTTCTTTCATGTGATATTATCCCCGAAAAAACTGCTCTATTAATATACCTCATTACCGCAATATACTAATACACATCTGCATACGCCTCTGATTTACCCTGAACAATGAAGAGGTGTTTAAACACTTCGACTCTGGATTTGAATAGGAAGTAATCTGCAGTGGAATTCTTGGACCTCCAAGAACCATTTATTATAAGTGACCCTGTCCTAAACCCGATTATCATATGATAGTGAAAGTCTCTAACCTGATGTACAAACTTTTCTTATAGCTGTGACAGCGTGCTGCTTTAATAAGTGCGCGCTGGAGAGACTGCTGTACCGATTTATACTGAACATGTGTAATGTTTCTTTCAGTATAAATTCAAATCATAACCTACACACTATTCCAGTGCACAGCTTTTGACTATAGCTTCAACTTACTGGCAATGCATTAGATCTATCTGCTTAGTTAACAATAATGACAGTAGAAAAAACAACAACAATAATTATAAGAAGAAGAAGATGAACAACAAGAACAAGAGGAACAGGAACAAGTTTTTCAAATTTTCAACCTGCATCAATTGTAGTTTTAAAAATCAGTCACATTTGCAAAAATACAGAAATATGTTATAGATACAGTATTTTCATTTTTTATTGTACACTTACATTTTTATTATATATTTATATATTTATATTCTTTTATTTCTGCATATTTAATAGGACAGGTACTTAGCAGCAAAATAAAAAATGTGCATGTCTGAGTGCAGAAAAAGAAAAGAAACCTATACAATCACAATCTGACAGCTGAGTGAGTGTGTGTGTGTGTGTGTGTGTGTGTGTGTGTGTGTGTGTGTGTGTGTGTGTGAGAGAGAGAGAGAGAGAGAGAGAGAGAGAGAGAGAGAGAGAGAGAGAGAGAGAGAGAGAGAAAACCACAGAGAAAGAAGCAAGGAAGCAGGTCTTTCTATCCTTGAATGCATACACCTTATGCAGACAATACTTAGATATGGTTACATACTCATATAATGAGCTGGAAAAAAATAGAAAGAGAATTTTACTTAGCATTTACAAACATTCAATTACCATATACCAATAATTATTACTCTTAATAACCCATGTGTCTTGATGCATCTAAATATACCCATGTCTCAGAATACAATGCCTCAAAGCCTAAAATCATTAAAACAGCAAGTTTTTTCTTAGATTATTTAAGATTCTTTGTGTCAGGTGAAGAAGATTTATGGGAGTGATTAAAGGCAGTGCACATGCACATACAATAAAGGGGTGTGCACTAACAGTTGTCTAATCTTTGTTACTTCAACAGTTTTCTGGACTTGTGGAAGTAGACAAACAGAGGACAATGCCTTGGGGCATTTGAGCCGTGTGCACCAGTCACGCACAAGCAATTTATCAAATTCTTCTGACACTCAGTCATTGACTTGTGTGAGACTGTCACGACACACACTCGGCATGCCTCAGACCTGTCTACCATTTTGGGTTAAATGTTTTACAGTGTGCATTACAGTCAATATAAAGATAAATATACAGGTAATGGGAGACATTTGATGGTCACACAGGGTATCTTACAGGATTTACTTTTTTATCTTTCTTTTGTCATCTAGTAACACCCATATGCTTCATGCCTGGAGCGTGAACTTGAAACTTAAAAAGCAAATGTGTCCTGTATTGTTGAAGTTTTTAAAAGTGCATTGAACTATGTAGACCAAAAGCTTGTAAGCCTGGTGCTTAGATAAAATTCCACCTGCCTCCACACTTTCACACACAAAGGTTCCTCCACCCCACATACACTGGAGTTTTAAGAACACTACCACTTTAAGGCAATGTAATGCTTTGGACAATATTCTGTTCGGAAACCTTGAGTCCGGGCATTCAAGTGGATGTTTCTTTGAGCAGCAACCAGCCTAAAATGTGTTGTAGGACAAATTCATGACAACCGGATTCCTTAAAGCAAGTGTCTTCTTTCAGCAGGGTAATGCTGCTTCCCTCCTGCTGAATAGTTAGGAAAAGGTTTGAGTAACATAAAAAAAGAGTTGAAAAGGTGTTGACTCAGTCTTCACATTCCCAAATTTCAAGCTCTTTGAGTATCTCTGGGATGTTCTTAACAAACAACAGAGATAATCCATGGGGGTCCTGCTCTGAAATTTATAAGACATAATAATATGCTGCTAACATCTTGATGCTGATAGATGCTTGAGTATACACCTCAACACTTTGTAGCTGTTTTGTTGGCACAAGAAAGACCTATGTAATATTAGGAAGGTGGTTTTAATTGAATAGCTGATTTGTGTATCTCATTATTAACTGGACAGTATGCTTTATAAATGTATATTTGTCCTAAACAAAATACACTGTTTCTTCAAATGGTTACTGGGATATATCTCAAATTGCCTTAACTTTACACACAATAGCCAATCAATCAGCACTTAATCATGAATTGTTCAGCTGTAGGGTTGGTTTGTCCTGTACATTAATTTTTGAAGTGTTTATAATATTCATAACTATAATTGAAAGGCAACTAACAATTAGCACTAAAACAAAGCCCTGGTACTTTTGTCACTCAGTAAATCCAAATGTTGGTTTATTCCATAGCAACCCTCATGTTTCCCAGAAAGCAATAAAAACAACTCTTTTCAACTCCTAATGGCCTAGTGGCCTTGCACTTCTCTCTAACAGGCCATTTCTTCTTTTCTTTGTCTACCCAACTGTTGCAGAGGCCCTTGCCAAAGCGTAGTCAGTAGCCCGTGAAGGCGTCTCGCTTTTTCTGACCCTAAGATGTCATTTTCCCCCGGAATACTGAATTGATGTCGAATTTTCATTCTCTTTTTGTGATCGGGGGTGGAGAAACTTTTGTAGCAAAGAAGAAGGCTTTGGAAAGAATGGGAGCATAGCCATATGGGGGTACGTGATCAATTGCATGAATGCGCTTTTAGTTTGGGAAGCTGTAGCTGTAGCCTATTTCCCATTTCCCTATTCCCTATAACATGAAATCTTTTTCCATCTAATAGCATCACTGTCATTGTCATCTGTGAATACAAGGTACACAGATTAAAAATGAAGCATAATGGTTCAATACAGAAAAGTGGGGTAATATAACAATGAGGAGAAAAATCTGTATTCATAGTGCTTTTCTTAACCAAGATATTCATGAAGTACACCAACAGTCCAGTTTATTAAAATAACCATGGCTTTATCAAAATTAAAACATAAGGAAAAGGAAAAACTTGCAATGTTTGGTTCCTGATAATCCACATAATAAAACATACCAAGTCAGCAATTGTACAAAAACAATGCTTTATTAAAATAAAAAATAAAAAACGAATTGTGCAGTTTATGGTCAAATAGAAATTAAATCTTAAATCCTATATATGACACACACTTTCCGAATATAAAATAACATGTACAAAAAATTTTGTGAACCATTTTAGTTTTTCCATTCCAAATGTCCAAATCTACTGCAATTTTATATTTGATTTCATTACTAACCCCCTGTTCACAAATGCCTCATCGGAATGACTTCCTGGAGCACTGATAATGTTTCTCAGTCATCCTTAAACAGACTTCTTCAGACAGAATTACTGGAGCATATCTCCAAACCCCCTGTGTTTACCCAGCCCCACTGCTAGAGATCAGAGGTCAGCTGAAGCTCAAAGGGAAATGCTGTCCTCCCAATCTGTAACCCAGCTGCAGTGTTTTCACAAGCAGGTAATGATGATTGACAGCCATGCTTGAATGGTAGCAGCCTCTATTGGAGCTAGTCACGCAAGGCCAGCACAAATGGGGAAAGTTTAGAGCAGGAAGGAAATTTGTGCAGCGCGCTAACAAGTTTTAATTTTCTTACAATACGTAAGGCAATACATCAAACTTAAAGCCTGTGGGACAAATTCTAATAGCTATATAGTTTCATTTAGATCTGTTACATTTGCAAATAGTAATAATAATAATAGTAATAATAATAATGGTAATGATACTAAAAATAAAATGGCCATTTAGTATCTACTAAGCCTTTTCTCATTATTAAAAAAAATCACTGAATCCACAGTTAAAATGAACGTCTGCTTCTGAATGCTACACACACTACACACACTGTTCACATCTCACAGTGTTGAAATATTTGTAAAATCAACACTATATAAGTTTCACTAAAATGATCAGTTTTCAGTTAAGGTTTATGCTACTTATTCTTTTTCTTTGTGTAGAAACATCCTATTCTACTTCCAGAGCCTAGATTCTTGCTATTGCTTGAAAAGGACTAAATAATAATCATTAAAAGATAACAGCCCTGTCTTCAGTGCAGTTTTATATAATGGAGCATAAAAGTACAGTAGCTTTGCATCAATTGCTTATTAGACAGGTTATCAAATAATGAAGTTTCCATGTGTTGTTTATATGAGCAAACATATTTAGCATTATTTAATGTTGTAATATGTGATGAAAGAGAAGTGTTCACTAGTGTTCAATATTGTTCACATGAGTTTACTGCATTAATACCTAATGTGCTCATGAATAATTGAGTCATATACATAAGACTCTTGTTAATGTGTGATTATTGAAAAAAAATTTCTTGACTCATAGTCTGTTTTGTGTGTTCGCTTTTAATTAGTGGTGATATGATAATAAAAAAAAGCCTTTAAACAGAAAACATAAATATGTAAAAATATTTTTTTTCCATTCTGATGGCCTACTGGTATGTGCTCATTTTGTGTAACACACTTGTGTAGCATTTGTGTGTCCTTTAATTTTTACATATTAAAATTATGTAATTATGTGGATATTTTCTTGAAGCAGCTTTACACAGATAAAGCGTTAATACAGTTATAATAAAGAATGTGTAAGTTAGTTCCTTAGAATTGTTTATCCCTGATAAGCAAGCCAGTGGTGACTGTGGCAAGAAAAAACTCTCTGAGATTGTATGTGGAAGAAACCTTGAGAGGAACCAAACTCAAAACGGAGCCCAACCTCTGAGTGAATGTTCATTCATTGTAGTTACATTGTTCAGGTGTGCAGTATTACATGCATAAATGCAGATCTAGTTCATGCAACCTGTGTTCCTGAGCAGTTGTAGTAGACTCTTGGTATTAATTACAGTCCAAATTACTCCTCAAAGTTCTTGCATGGCTCAGCGGCTTCATTAATCTTTAGGCTTTATATATGTGGAACCATCCCCAGCTGCACAGAGTGGTCTCAATTGAGAAGAACACGTTTGAGAGGTAGGACGTGAGGATCCGAAAAGAGAAGAAAGGACAAGAACCTTGGTCACTGGAACCTCAGGGGCATGTTTACTTGACAGAGAGAAAAAGAGAGAAAGAAAGAAAGAGAGAGAGAGAGAGAGAGAGAGAGAGAGAGAGAGAGAGAGAGAGAGAAAATAAGGATCGTTAAGCATTCTAATTGGTTAAGTGTTTAAGGACACTATACAGTGTGATCAGGGTGTAATTTGTGGCTCTATAGAGGAATGATCTAAGTCCTAAGGATGACCTACTGACAAAAGGCTTGACTAAATAAATGTGTTTCCAGTCTAGACTTGAATACTGAGACCGTGTCTTAGTCCCGAACACTATTGGAAAGCTCTGCCCCCTGCTGTAGTATTCATTATTTTATGTACCAACATACAAAGTGCACCTTTTGATCTAAGTAGGTGTGGGGGGTTTATAATTCATTTAGATATATAATTTAAATAAAAGTTTGCTGAAATACTGCATCATTAGTAGTATTTTGTAATCAACGTGAGATTTTATTGGGAACCAGTGTAGACTAATTAAAATAGGGGTGATGTGGTCATATTTCCTGGACTCTTGCTGCTGCATTCTGGCCTAGAACAACCATACAGTAAAGCATTACAATAGTCTAATCTCAATGTAACAAAAGCATCAACTAGTTTTTCTGCATCCTGTAACATCATATTTCTTATTTTAGCAATATTTCTAAGGTGAAAGAAATATTGCGTGCATGGAAAGAATGTATTTGAAGGAACTGGAGAAATCCCCATTCACTGAGTTGCAATAGTAGTGAAAGTCCCCTACAGCTAATCTTTTTTAAGATACAGTATATTTGGAGTACATTGTTTTACAGGAGAATTAGTATCATTTCCTTCAGACTTTTCGTTGTTACTAATATCACATTCATTGTGAACAGAGAGAGACGTCACAGAAACTGAGCATTCTGAGCATTGAGTTGGAAATTGCAGAATTACAAAGTAAAAAAATGCCTTCATGTAATTAATCAAGTGTCTATTACTCCTAGTTTCTGCCACTGTCATTGAATATAGTTAGATGGTTGTCATAGTGGAACTGTTGATTTTCTTTTTATTTAAACAGAAAGGTTTATATATATTTTTTTAAATAGTTAGTATCTTTATTTATTTTGTTTTATATTAAAATATTTTTGAGTCCATGCTGGCTTGAGTGCACACTGTTTTTAAGGCAAAAAGAAGACATACCAAATAATAATTTTAAAAAAATGCTATTAAACTTAAATATTGTTGTAAAATAATGCAAAATAGAAGCATTTTCACTGGTTGTCTCAGACTTTAAAAGCAAAGTGTATACTTGGATTCCAAAGGGGAAATGTGAGACCATTAAAACCTTTAAATGTCAAGTGCAGTCTATCACAGAATGGTCCTGCAGGCACGTACAATCTTCATCCACCGGCATATTCCTAGGATTTCCAGCATTCCCATTGAAAACAAGCTACTTCCTCTCCACCCATGTCCCCTTTAACCACAATAATAAATAGATGGTTTCGTGAGGGCAATGGGAAGTCTGGCTCCAAAATAAACGGCTACAGGGTGAAGAGAGGAAGAGAGCGCTATATATTTTGGAGGAGATGCGGGGGATTTTGAATGGGAACATTAGAAAAAAATCACCAACAGTGATATATCAATACCTAATCAGATTGTATTTAGCCTGTCACGGATATCGTGTGTCTAGCCAACAAGGAAACTTTTTAGTCCATTATTATTCTGTCTGCTGCTAATTTTAGAGTAGCCATTTAGCCATTAGGATGCAACCTATTACAAATGTGTCATGTGAGATAAGATACTTTGATTGCAGTGTGTGTGTAGTATATACATACTATATATACATACTTATGGTGACCTTTGATTTGCTTGCCATGCCACATATGTGAGGAGTAAAAAAAGAAAAAAAAAAAAAAAAGGGAGTGCTATTTGGAAACATTTTTCAAAAACTTTTCAAAAATAAGGACCAGAGATCACAGAATGGCATTGAACTCCATTCTACAATAAATTTAGAAGTTTTAATGAGCTAGAACATGCATAAGTTAACAGATTACAAAGTAATGTTATCTCTTTGTTTATTTTTTATTGTTTTTCTCATAAATGAGAGGAATCATGGCAACTTTAATTTCAATATTATGTTTGGTATAGTGCAACATTTATTTTAAGTCCATGGCTACAATAAGGTTTGGTTCTTTTGGCCTTTGATTCGGCACCTCTGGTATATACAGTATACAACATAATCTCTTTTGCTTCTTTCCAAAGCTTTTGTTCCTGTTATCCACTTGATTAAATACCACTAATGAGGGTTCAGCTTCACTGCTGTCGAAATCCTCACAGAAACTCTTCACACACATAAAGGCCAAACCGACTGAGATGTGAGAAGCTGAACTGCTCAACCATGATGCTCTCTGTGTTGCCACAACATAGCCAGGATGTCACAGCTTCTCACGTAGACGTTATTATGGACAGATGTCAGGCATGATTTAGAGTCAAAGGGATTAGCACTGCAACCAGTGTTGGAATAAAAACACATATCCAGCATTCATCTTCATACTCTTTAAAAATAAAAACAATAAACAATAATTTTACAGTTTTTGTGATCATTGTCACTGGGAAAGTAATATTTATAAGGAAAGTATACTGAAGTGCCCCCTCTGGACCTGGAAGGGTTAGTGATGCTGGCCACTAAAACTACATTTACATTAAATGTAGGGGGGTTTATTTTTGGACACAAATTTACATTCTGAGAATATTTCAATACATATACATTGACCTGTTTTCAATACTTTATTTTATTCAAGACCAATCAACATCCATAAAATATAATGAAATACATAAATGTTAATCACGTTTACATTCAATTTCATTGACCATTTAAATAAAAGTATTAGAAATGTACATTGACCATTGGTGTACAATTAATTTTTTCCTTACTTTACAACTGATATATTTTATTAATTTAACAAACTAATTAATAAAACCAAATATCTTCAATTAATCTAAATTTTTTTTATTGCCTGTCAAAAATACATAATGGCTCTGTATGTAGAGCTGTAAATAGAACTGAATATAATATATTCATATAATGGAAAATGTCTCATTAAGAATTTCTTTAATTAGTGACATAGAAAATAACATTTCATCCCTTAAGAGTGTTGGAGAATTTTCTTACAGTTTACAAAAATTCAAAACTGTAGGTTATTAATCAGAAACGAAATACTCAATTATTTACCAAAGTGGTTTAGAGACTCTTAACTCAGCATTTGTTAGTCTTTTTTAACTAGCATCAAATTATGTATAGCATTGTAGGAAAAGAAAGAAGTGAAAAGAGTAAATTGTTATGTTTTATTTGTACTTCTGGAATTTTGTTCATTTACAAACTTTTAGTAAGCGTTTAACTGACTAGAGGCTGTATAATTCCCCAACCCATTGTGTATATTTTATATGTGAGAATGCATGGAGCCTTTTCCAGGACTATCATGGCAAGATACTATAACAATATTAATTTACTTGTAATAGTATTCTCTTCCCTGGTGGTCTAGTGGTTAGGATGCGGCGCTCTCACTGCTGCGGAAGAAAAAAAATGGAAAAATAAAAACTAATCCAACAAAGTATCTTATGCAGTGGTTAATATTAGGCTACTAATTTGTTCATATGTTGAGGACATTGAATAAACTAAATTTGTAAAATTAAAAAAATATTGCAGGCAAATAGAAAAACCATAACACATGCATGAATTAGAAAGCAGTTCTGTGAACTTCAATAATTGAGACCAATTATAAACTCACATGAATTGGATAGAATTCACAAACCATAATGACAGTTCTGGCATTTCTACCTCTGGGTTTTTCCCCAGTGTTTCGTAGTGTTTCTGGAGACATAGATAGAGGGTAGAGTTAATATTAAATACAATTTAAAAAAGGCCCATCCGTTATGCACATGTAGAGTCCAATACATGGACTAATAATCAGATACATAAACAGATAGTGGCATTGCATCACATGCCAAGTTTATACAATGTACTTGTGTTACCAAGACAACTGGTAGGAATGTTGTTAGATTGTCATGACCCAGCTTCCATGCTTGTATCCACATTAAGAGGGTTTTAAATAAGACTATGAACATAAAGAGGAGATTTATGAATGAAAGGAACTTTTCTCTTGTTTCCATTGATAAAAGGTGTGTGTGTGTGTGTGTGTGTGTGTGTGTGTGTGTGTGTGTGTGTGTGTGTGTGTGTGTGTGTGTGTGTGAGAGAGAGAGAGAGAGAGAGATGAGGGGATTGTATGCATGTGTGTATGTATGTGTGTGTGTGTGTGTGTGTGCATGTCATTGTGTGAGAAAGAGTGAACAAAAAGGAGAGATTTTGTGAATGTGTGTATATTACTAGACTTGTCACATTCTTTGTAGTTTACACTGACTTATGTAACCTGGTAATGGAAGATGTATCAGTGTCAATGAAGCATGCCAAACTGGATTGGCCAGGTGAAGAGGAAGAAACACGTGAGTTCTCTATAATCTTTTGCTTCTCGCACGCATACCCGTACACCTCCCACTGTCCCTGTTCAACCCCCAAACACTATCAGATGTCACTACATGCAGCAAGTGCATCATTAAATGTTCATGTGCAGCCAACCCTCAATACTGTATTCACTACATCTCCCGAAGCACAATAAATACAAAAGAACAGAACTGAAATGTACTCTACATAGTCTACAGACATATATTCTAGTCTAAATTGACATTATAGAAGCTTTATTGACATTTATTTACGCTGTGATTGTAAGTAGGTTTTTCCATGTCTGTTCCGCTACCATCTTATGCTTATTATCTCTGAGCTTGTTTCTTATAATCCAGTCCTAGTGCTGCACTTCCTGTAGGTAATGTCATACAATGTCATTCGTTGCCTTTGGAAAGATGTTACCATTGGATTTATATATATATATATATATATATATATATATATATATATATATATATATATATATATATATATATATATATATAATCATTTGAACAATAAATGATAAAGAAAAATAGTTGTCTTAACGTATAAAACATGAACACATGCTTCATGTAGACTTAGATATAAGTACACTTAAACATAAAGAAAATTCATAAGATGATCAAAAATACTCATAGTCACATGACAGACACATGTTGCTCATACCACTGTACTTTGTAGCTGTATTGTGGTTTCTTTGTCAGTGGACATGTAGGGTTAGTAAGATGAGACATTTATTGTTGCAGCACACCGCAGGCTCCACCCCGGCTGCTCCCTGTTTGACTGTCTTCTCACGAAAGACCCATGAAGGAGATGGAGGAAGGGGGAGGAAGTGTTTGTATGTGAAGAAAGACAAAAGGAAGAAGAGAAGGCATTTGCTATTCTCCTTAATGTTGCACCTTGAACACATAATTAAAAAGTTGCTTTAATAGATAGATCAATAGGATTAACACCATATTATGTTAAAGACCCAATAGGTCTAAGACTTTAAAAAGACTTTGCACAACCTTATAACTCAATCTTTAATACGTTATCATTTATCTTTTTTGTATTTTTTTCTTCAAATGTTTATTTATGTGCATGCAGCATTTAAAAATGTTTGTAAAACATTATGTCTTAACAGAGGTGGGAAGTAACGAAGTACAAATACTTCGTTACTTCGATTTTTTTGGAATCAGTAATTTACTTCACTAGTTATTTTTTAGGCAACTTTTTCCATTTACTCATTACCTTTTTACACAAATATCTGTACTTTTACTTCTTACATTTTCATGCACTACAGATGTAGGCTAGTTTACGTAGCTACGCTAGAGGCAGTCCAGGAAAGCATAAGGAGAAAGAAGTTGGCAAAACAGAATTGGGATCGACAGAGTGATGAGAAAAGTATGCAGGAGCACAAGGATATGCGGCAGCAGGTAAAGAGGGATGTGGCGAAAGCCGAGGAAAAGGATAATGAGGAGCTGTATGAGAAGTTGGACATTAAGGAAGGAGAAAAGGATTTGTACAGATTGGCCAGGCAGAGGGACCGAGCTGGGAAGGATGTACTGTAAGTTAGAGCAATAAAGGACGGAGATGGAAATGTGTTGACTAGTGAGGAGAGTGTGTTGAGAAGATGGTGGGAGTATTTTGAGCAGCTGATGAAAGAGGAAATGAGAGAGAGAAGAGTGGTGTGGTTGCAGGGAAAAGAGGTGGAGAAGGTGGAGAAGGTTCAGGTACTTGGGGACAACAGTGCAAAGTAATGGAGAGTGTGTTAGAGAAGTGAAGATAAGAGTGCAGGCAATCAAAACAAGTTTAAAACAGCTTCGCTTTACCCTGTTTGATGGCTTGCTGTGTATTTGACCAGCTACGTTTTTATCTACTCAAAAATAAAAAGGAACGAAATAATAAGGAATGGAATGTAGTTAACATATTTGACTTTGAAATGTAGTGAAGTTAAAGTAAAAGTCTCCCCAAGCAGACATACTTGAGTAAAGTACAGATACAAGAAAAAAACTACTTAAGTAAAGTAATGAATTACATTTACTTTGTTACTGTCCACCACTACCAGCATGACACTAAAACAGGCAATAGTAATGATTATTCATTACTTACGTACATGTCAGAGCTCAAACTTCTTTACTTAAGCTTGAGTGAATAAGTGTAGTCAGTACTTCAACTTTTACCAAAGTCTTTTAAAACATGAGTATCTGTACTTCCACATAAGTGAAGGATATGTCTACTTTTGCCACCTCTGCTGCACCTCAGTGGGCCAATTCACACTTTTTATATGGAAACAGATACACGGTGTGCTGCAAAATGTTGGCAAATTAAAGAAAAAAATTTGAAAGCTGTACTATTCAGTAATGGGAAGAAAAAGTCTGATGACTTGCCTTTTACCCCTTTTTTCCTACATCAGATAGTGTTTATGTTTAAACAAAGCCAAAGGATGCCTTAAACCCATGGTAACAGTTGCCAACTGTCAAACATGGTGATGGAGCTTTGATAGTATGGGCAGCCATTTTGTGGTAGTCATTAGGTCTGATGATTGCACAGTAATGGCAATATGAGGACCAGGTGTAGTCCTGAGAGTGTGTTCCTTTACAATAGTCCAATAATATAACATGGTAATGGCCCCATGAAAATTGCCTAAAATAATTAGGAATAGTGTCTCAAAATTGCAGTTACAAATTTTTTTTCCATGACCCCCAAACAGAAGATATAAACATTACTGAACCCTTTTAGAACACTGGTTCAGAGCACAGGGGTTGCATATGTTACATGTACATTTAAAGGCATACATTTCATGTTGTGTCAACCACCAGGCATTTTATAAAGTTAATTTGTTTTTAATTTGTCACAAATAATAAATAAAAGATTTAAATGTAATACCTGATTTAATATTTCATTGCTTTTTCAATGTATACATTTTTGTAGATGTTCAACTCAAGAAGTGATATGCATTTGTTACTGACATTACAACTAAAAATCTGTTGATTTTTTTGTCATTCGTTCCTAAATACTATGAAAAGATTTTTTTTAAAGCTACTTTAAAAGTACCTCTTAAAGTCTTAAATAAATGTTGTAGTGGAGCACATTGTTTACTATCATGAATTATTCAGTAGCTAGAGTGGAACGTATAGGAAAGGTATGTAGTTACAAGAGTTATGAATATAAGTCTGAATTTGCTGCTACATCTTGAGTGAATTCTTCATTCTTGATTGTATAAAATGGTTTCATCTTAACTTAACATAGTGTAAAACCTCTCATGGGGTAATCTACCAGGGAAAAAAAGTATTCTGACACATTTTTATTTGTTATTTAATAAACTTTCATTTCATTTCTTTCCATACCATATTTTTAATTCACATCTACACACATTGATATTTAAAGTTAATTAAATAACGAATTTAAAAGTGCCTAAACATGGTGTATTAGATATTTGGTGTATTAGGGTGTCTTTGAAGCTTTGAAAAATAAACTGAAACCTTCTGAAGAAATTCGCCTTTTGTAAGCATAATACCATGTTATATATATTATGCAATATTTTAAACAAAATCAGTTGTTAGGTTTTGGTATTTCAGCTTCTTTAAACACAAGAAACAGACTGACTCATATACTTAAAAAAAACAGACATATGAAACGTCTCACATTATTCTTGTGGTACCTACTGACTAGAATTCTTTTGCTTATTCTGAGAAAGCATACAGAGGATATTCTTACATTAATAACTTCTAAAGACAGTTCAGTGTGTACAGTTTAATTAATTATTCCTAGTATATATGAATTATTATTTATATTATGTGCATCCATTCATCCATCTTGTGTTTGTATTGTGTAGATTATGTTCATGTAATAATTTATTTATTCATTGTGTAAAAGATCCATTTTTAGGCTTTCAGTAAATCAGAATCTGTTACCCATGTTGCAATAACTTCAGAGAGTTGAACTTTGCATCAGTACTTAGGAATTCTTAGGAAGAATATGCAAATTAAATTACCTTACAAATGTGACAGGGTCAAAATAGCACGCTAAGGTAACTAAACCAGAAATAGCTAATTGAGTCACTTCCTCTCTCAGTTAAAAACAAGTGTCATTTCCTCAAAAAGAAAACTTGATTCACAGTGGATCAACAGCTTCTTTGTTCAGCTGATGCACCACCAGTATGAGAAGGAGGATTTAGCTTGTGTTTCCATCACTCGGATGGGATAGGTAGAAGAGTTAAAAACCCCTATGTCCTCAAAAATGTTAAATGTTGTGCTCTCTTGACCAGGACAATGTGGGATGACTATTAAAATGATCTGATAAATAAAAGAATTCTAGTGGCTTTAACATCTTTTTTCTTCTTTGATCTTGTTTTTCCTTTCTACCTCCCTGTCTTTGTTTCTCTATCAGACACAGACTCAAAATCAGACTCTCTCTGGTTCCCATTTTTTCCCATCTAGTCTTCAATAGACACTCATCTTCACTTGCACCACACTTATATTAAAGCTTTATATTACTTTTTATTATTATTTTAAAGCCACCTCCTAATCAGATTATAAATATTAAGTGTAATTTCCAGTAACTCATTTTAGGGTTTTACCATTTTGATGCCTCAAAGATGGCATAGAGAATTAACCAATTTCCTATTTCAGAAATGAAACAAGACCCACAGAAATTCAAATCTAATGACAAACTTTTTTAAAGTGTTTTATTTCTTGAAAATCCGAAGCAATCTCAATTAGTACTTATGTTTGTAAATGTATTGATGAATGCCAATATTGTTTAATATAAAGCATCTCCTAAAAAAGTTTGTTCCTTTTAGCACTTAATTATGTCATCTATACACATCCGTTTACCTAAAAACTGGGAAATACAAAGTGCTTTCTCCTGTCTCCACCAAAGTCTCTACCAAATGAAATTTATGTAGTGTTGACAGTAAGGGCTTGCTCATTAGGGATAAACATATAGGCACTAACATATAAATTCATATTCTATAACCCCTTTATGTCTGTAAAGCTGCTTTTGGGATAATGTCTATTCTTTCGTAAATTTCACAGAAATGTATCTATGACACTATCTATGACAATAGATATTTCTATTTTACTATCAATGTTGTATATAGTTTCTATGAAAATGAGTGTTATTAGTTATTAGTGTGTGAATTAGTGTGTTGGTTCGGTTTAAAACAGACACCTAATCTTTTTTTTTTTGCATACACGGAATAGCATGTCTTCCAGAACCACAACAAACCCAGAATCTGTGGGTTTTAAACCCACATTCTAACTGAACCCTGTTAACTAAATACAGCATACCATAATTTGTCAGTCCTATGCAACCTTAGGTCATGGCGGAAAATTAGAACATGAGAACATGTGGACAAATAAAATTAGTCATTGTGTTTCTGTCTCTCTGATGGATGACTAGCTCTGAAATAATAGCATGACACGTTAAGCTGATGTCACTGTAAGGACTAGACACTGTAAACCCTGCCATATTAACGTGTATGGAAAACACCTAACGTGGCACGCTGCACACAAGTGCTAAATATTATGTCCTATAATGTTACTTAGGTCATTTTGTGGTATCTGAGCTCAGAGTATTAGTGAGATTTTAAATGAATTCGCTAATCTAGTCCTAACACATTTATTTTTTTAAATTTGTTATATTGACTAATTCATTACATTCTTGTGTTTCTGATAGTGACTTAATAGCAGATTCAAAATGTTGGATGTCCATACAGATTTCAACATTGTTAGTGTTGATCCAATTAAATGTATTAATCTAGTAAAAGAAAGAAAAGATAATGATGGTGCATTTTATTGATGTTGACAATTTTTGTTTGTTGTCTGTCTAAAAATAGTTGTGACTAGTGCTTTATTTGTGTGAATCCATTATGTGAATACTACAGATGCTTTGCATGCTACCGCTGTGGACTTCATTCAGGGTATTAATGTACAGAAGTATAAATTCAATTGAACAATCACAAAAGGGTGCCAAATGAAAGCAGAGAAAAGGAAATATGCCAACTAAGAATTATTTGACAGACAACAAAGGTGTATCCAATATGATAAAATTCTAACTCATGATTTTCTTTTTAACATAATAATTTCTTTTTGACATAAGCATTTAAAAAAAACATTTTTTTACATGTATCTATCACTCGTATATACCATGCATACTTTTTTAAATATAGCAGGATTTATTTGCAGTTACATTTTTTCCAATAACCACGAACCTACTTCTGATAATTATCACTGTTGTGGTTGTTGGCCAGAATAATCATTAGATGAAAGGTAGGTCTTATTAGCTCAGTGACCCTAAATCCTCTTTGAATGCCCCGTTTATATTTTTTCTTCCGACATCATTTGTTTATGTCCTAATAAGTACAGTACATATAAACTCAGAATGATGTTGGCACATTAAGTTTTATAGCCACACATAATCATTCTGAGTGTTCAGTTTTATTAATAGCTGCTGGCCTGAACTTGCAACTCATGCATGATTATTTTATGACTACAAACAAGGTTCACCGAAAGGGAGTGGACATGTGTGCTGTGTACTTACAATTAACACATTTTCACTTACAATAAAATACAATACTATAATATGACAATAATATACTAACCATAACAACTAGAGAATTGTTGTTTCCTCTGTCTATTGCATCAGTTTGTCCATATAGTACCATGCAGTGTGTTATTAAGTATTTTGGGCATGATGACATCTGTTTTCCTGAGTTTAACCTTTATAAATAATGCATACACATATATGTGTAAGTTGATTCACAGTTGGTGATGTATCTGTACTTGCATGTTTCTGATATTTAATTTGGCCCTGAACATCTTGGGGAACACTGAGCCTTGTTTTCTAGGTGTAGTTGGTGTGTATTAACAATCCAAACTCTACACCCAATAAGTCATAACTCTATCTGTAGTCATTTATTCTCAGTAACTCCCAACAGGAAGATACTTGACCTGACCAAGGCTATTTATATGAAAACTCCTTAACTGATCCCTCATACTGAACTTGGTACTCAAAACTACATGCATTTCTTTTGTTTTAAGGACTTTAAGGGCTGATATGAAGGGCTTTAATCGAGAGAGTTCCAAGTAAAAGTTAAAGTTTGATTCTACATCTTTATTAAAATTGGTAAATACATTATTTAAACAAGTTGGTGCTAAATGACCAGTAGCCTTAAAATGCCCACTAAATTTCAGATCTTATCCAGGTTGTGAAGTATGCCATGAAGTATTGCTCAACTCATTTTCAAGATATTTTGCAGTTTTGGGAGACTGAGCACTGGTTGAGGAGCGCTAATCTCCTACTTATTTAAATTTTTATTTAAATCTCTTTAAAGTATTATTATATTAAAGTTTTTATATTAATTTAATATGATAAATATAAAAATGTTATACAATAAGGGATGGGTTTTCAGGGTCCAACAAAATCACTAACTATACCTCTAAGCGGAAGTTATTTTTTACCTGATTCTTTTTTTTTTTTTACACCAGTAAAATCACTCACACATCGGTATCACTTCTGTGGTGCTATGTGTGTTCAGAAAAGCTTAGATCAGCTCAGACATGATAGATGATGTAGAAAATGTGTGCAAAATTTAAAGGCAAGTCAGGCTCAGTGGCCATCCACCCCAGTCTCGTGGCATTTCGTGATATAGTCACTAAATGTAATCTATACATAGACACGAATTTCCCTCTTTTTTTCTGTCACCGAGGATGACTTTTTATGTCATGTATTACAATAAGAAGTATTTTTGGTGCCTTCGCCAAAGTTTTCTTTCTGCCAGTAGATACAACAGATGCGGTATTGTTTTTTTTCTCATTTGTTATAGATTTTTTAATATTCAAGCACTATTACTCAACATTTAAGCAGGAGATTTTATACTTGTTTTTATTGCTATATATTTGGTAAGCTACTCGCTATTATAAACCAGCGTCACTGGTTCCATATCTACTGGTACAGTAAATATATTCTCGCGGTTAATTAAGGAGACTAACCCAGCCATTAGGGTTGCACAAGCCAGTGCACTCTTAGTGCCGGTCCCAAGCCCAGATAAATGGGGAGGGTTGCGTTAGGAAGGGCATCAAGCGTAAAACGTGCCAAATCAAAAATTCTGATCACTGTTCAAGGCGGAGGTGGGACTGCATCAAGGATCAGCTATGAGCCCTTTCCTGTTTGCAGTGGTGATGGACAGGTTGATGGACAAGGTCAGACAGGAGTCTCTGTGGACTATTTTGTCTGTGGATGATATTGTTATTTGTGGCATTTGTATGAATGAGAGAGAGGGCCGTGGAGTGGTGCTGATGCTGATGCAGGGAGAAAAGGTGGAGAAGGTGGAGGAGTTTAGGTACCTGAGGTCAACAGTGCAAAGCAATGGAGAGTGTGTTAGACAGTGGCGGGCGGTGCATTTGGTACTTGGCTTTCAGTGGGGACTAACCTGACTTACTCCACTTCTTAATACCACCACTATCACGTCGCAATTATAGAAACCATCAATACTATACAAAAACGCAATATAACAACGCGTGGAATTACAGAGAGAGAAAGGCATTTCACATATGGAGAGTGAATACCATTTTACTAAAGCAAGAAACCCAGTTAAGACAACTCCAAACTTCTACACTACAACTGCAACTGTCCACCTACATCATCTGGAGCAGTTCAGAATTAATATTTGTCTAATTACATGACAAAAACATAAAAGTTTTAATAAAATACAACCTACTCACCAGAGGTGCATAGTCATAATTTGCACCTCTGCAAATTCATTTTTCATCTAAAAACCTCCATTGCCTAACTTATCTGCCAAACAAGTCACTGAGCTAAGACCCAGACACGAACAAATAAAAATGGCAAACCTCCATGACCACATATCATTCCATTCTTCACCTCGAATGACCTTCAAGCCTCTTAATGGCAGCCTTATTGAAAACCATTTCTTATCACTCATGCTTAAGTTATGCAATGCATCAACCACAAGTCCCAACATGCATATAAAAACAAATCAGATAGACTCAGTAGTCCGCTGTAAAGAAAAGCCCAGTTTTCACACAAGCAGATGTCTTACATTAAATTATATTGTTAAGACAATCTGTGTGTACATACAAACAATACAAATACAAATAAATGCTCTTTGCAATAACCAATAAGGGTACAACTAGCTATGGCATTCATATTTAGACTGCAGGTAATGTAATCTCTCACCCATAATATAACAGCAAGGCTAATTTAGTTTTCAGGACTTTATATGCTGTAAGTATTCCAAAAGTATTAATAATTTAATGCAAATATTTATCATATTTGTATCTATAAATACTGTATAATAAAAGGCACTCAGTGTCAGCTGAAGTTGCATGATCCTAGCATATGATATTTGGTCTTGTTTTTTGTGCTTCCTTCTATGTTTAGGGTTATATATCTAAGGCATTTGAACATCATGAGAAACATGATGAGATAGCATGTGTGCCTGCAGCTCCAGCCACCCACCAGGATGAAAAGAAAAATAAGCAGCATCTGCCTACAGAACACACAAAAAAATATCAAACATTTCCCCTATTCAGTTCAGTGCATGTTCTTACATAGGTGTTTTATTGGTCTGCAGAACCATTACCTAGGGTTGTTTTTTCAGTCACTGAAAAATAGGTTAACAAGCTCTCACACACTCCCTGTTTCCTGAAACCAAGATTTACAGAACACTTCTAACAGTGGCATTAATAAAATAGCTTTCACAGGGCTTGGCATCTGGGCTATGAGCAGTATCTTTGTGCGTGAGAAATGACCTTAGTTGTCACTGTGAGTGCAGTATGTACTGACACATTTTTGCGTGTGAACCTTTGGCACCTGGCCAGGCGTGAGAGCACGCTAGCGGGTGAGGCTCAGTTTACCATAAAGTACACAAGCACTCGAGGTGGGAACCAGAAACTTGCAATGCTTTAATTTCCCAGCATCTTTTAGAAATATTACATGCAGCGATGAATGATGCAATTTTGTGTGTGCCTTTGTTTAGGCAAAATGTGAAATTCAGTTTGTTATTATGTTAAGGGGTGGATAAGCTATACAAATGTTTGTTCACCCCAGACCATCACACTTATTTTTCAATAGCCCATTTCAAAATCAGCATTCCAGGTCATCCCAGAGGTATTCAGTGGGTTTGGCATAAAGATTTTGTACGGACCACTTGACTCTTTCACACCAAGCTTGCAAAATCCTTCATGGAGTTCACCTTGTCTGTAGTGATGTCATAATGCTGAAACAGGTTTGGGCTTTTTAGTTCCAGTGAAGGGAACTTTATTATTATAATATTATTATTATTTTATTATATTTGTATTTATTTTTTATTTATTTAATTATAATTGGTGTTGTTTTATATTCCTTCTTTTTTTATATAGTATGTATTTTTAGTAAGTGAACACTTTTCTTTTTTTAAGTCATCATTAGAAATATCTTAAGCCATGGCAGACAATGTAAAATGAAATAAAAAGTATGACATGGGAATCCTTGCAGTACAGAAGAAGACAAAAGTTTTAGATCAGATATTCTTTTTAAAAATCCTTAAATGCTACATTAAAAAAATAAGCATTTAATTGCAAATATTCTGCAGATGGCAACCAGTTACATTCACTGTCTCTCACTGTTACCCTTTTTCTCCTCTGTCAAAATACACATATCAGGCTTAAATTTCAATTATCTTGCAGATGGAAACTAAATGCTGCTGCTCTTATAGAGACTGAAAGAAAGCAATATATTGTGGTGCATCAGTGGTGATAAGGTGCATAAATATCAGAGGTTTTGTTCGTATTGTTCTCGATCCAGGTCTGAAATTAATGGCTTTGCCGCCCTCTAGTGGTCAGGCAGCCATTTAATGCAACTCAAATGAGTGTTATATTTCCAATGCTCTCTAAAGTGAATCTAATTACCTGCAAGAGTTTTAAATCACATGGACCATACACCACCAAAAAGAGAGAAAATGTGGGTCTATACGCTGATCTATAGGTCGTGAATACTGCAATAGACACACAGTCCAGAATGTCGTTGTGAACTAATTATTGTTTCACTTAACTGGAACTAGAGTTATCCAGTAAAGGAAGGGAAGGGAAGGGAAATGGAAGGGAAAGGAAAGGGAAGAAAGCAAGAATGAAATGAAAAGAAAAAAGCAAGCAAGCAAGCAAAAAAGAGTGTCAATGTAAATTGTTTCCTTCATTATTTAATCTATTTTAATAGTAAGAAAGAAAGAAAAAAAAGATGCTTTATACTTGTCACATGTACCGTACAGCACAATACATTTTTTTCTATTCTTATCCCAGTGTTATTAGGATCTGTCTCAGTATTAAGATTCCCCTTAATGCATAGAGAGGTCCAAAAAGAACATGGTATAGCAAAGATGGTTTGGCAAAGACACATTTAAAACTTTTTACCTCAATCCCAATAAACACACCCCAAACCAAATGAAATGCCAATGATTTTCCAGCGCTTAACGTGACCTTGCTTATGGCCTTGAACACAAATCCCATCAGCCATGCTCCAAAATCTAGTCAAAATTACTGTTAAGGGTCCCAAATCCATATTAAAGCCATGCGTTTGGAATACGATGTTCAGTTAAGCACAATATAGGTGTCCTGGTCTGATGTCTGCAAATTTATGACCATGAATAGTATACATACATTTAGTAGTAATATTAACACAAATAATAGCATCTTTTAGGAATATGAAAATGCAATATCTCTCTCTCTCTCTCTCACACACACACACACACACACACACACACACACACACACACACACACACACACACACAAATAGCAACGGAACTAATAAACACACTTTAACATAAGTGTATATAAAATTTAATTGACACCTTTAATTTAGGATATTTAGATATACAGAAGTGTATCGCGTAACATTTAGTTTGAGAGCCTCAGCTGTAAATAACATGAAGGCACATAAGTACATAGAAGTGAGGAAAACATAGTTTTAGGACTAAATAAAAGATTGAAAGAAAGAAAGAAAGAAAGAAAGAAAGAAAGAAAGAAAGAAAGAAAGAAAGAAAGAAAGAAAGAAAGAAAGAGTTAGGCTAGCTGTAAATAAAATCCAACTCCCATGATGCTTAGCTAAATTCACTTCCTGTATTTTGGGTTACGTCCTGCTGACGTGTCGATACTGCTCTTCCACTTCCTGAATGTTGAATGGTTTATTGTGATCAGTATTAACGCAGGATCTGAGGTTCCCCTGATCGACATGGAGAGAGGAGGAATATCAGCCATACTGTTTGACCTGGACAACACTCTGGTGGACACTGCAGGGGCGGGACAGCTGGCTTTACACAGGGTAAGGAGAGTTCAGACAGGAGACTGAGCGAGGACACCAAATTATACATGATTTAATAAATAGCATGATTATTAATTTATTTATTACAACCCACACATCATTAAAAAAAGCTGTATTTAAAATAATAGGGAAGTGTTTTTACGACAGATCTCTGTGGTCGTGGTGGTGGAAAGGAAGGGGATTATGGAAGTTGTAGTTCAGTGACATTAAACTCGCTCATGCTGGAGCTCTTCAAATCTCTGCCATTAGAACCAGATAGGAACAGAACTCTATATATTTATACTTTATTTAGGATTTTACTATTAATTGTCTTTTTTGCATAAAATATATCTATTATCTGTGTGTGTGGTGATTGATTATTATTATTATTATTATTATTATTATTATTATTATTAATAATAATAATAATAATAATAATAATAATAATAATAATATAATAATAATAATAGGAGTAGCTGCAGTAGTAGTATTGTTTTTCCTCTTAAGGTATAGCAACTAAGATGAATGCAGACTTATAGCTGAATATTATATGAATATAATATATAGTGAATATAATATATAATGAATATAATATATAATGAATATAATATATAATGAATAATATAATATGATTATACTGATATATATTATATTCATTATATATAATAAACAATATATAATTAATATAATATATAATGCTAAGATAAATGCAGACTTATAGCTAAATAATAATAATAATAATAATAATAATAATAATAATAATGCATCACAGCTCCAGGGTTACTGGTTTAATAAGCGGTCCTGATTTTATGTTTGTGTCTGTACAGAGTTTAGTATGTTCTCCCAGTGTTTATGTGAGTTTTCTCAGAGTTTTTCAGTTGAACTGTACTGTGTTTATACATGCAGGTAAGTAGATTAGGTACACTAAATTACCCACATTACACGAAAACTATCATCACCAGTAGACCATGCACACACTTCCCTCCACTTAATTAGGAATGAATACCTTTGCATCTGCTCATTATTGCAGTTATCCAAATCATATAGCAACATCACACTGCATTGAACTCTGCTTGAATTTTGCCCACTGTCATCCTAAATCATTGTGTTTTTCTTTTCTAATTAAAGTTCCTCCGATACAAAATAAGCAAAAAAAATGTTGACAAAGTTTTTGCTGGTCAACACTGGAGAAAGCAGCAGCAGCAGTTAGGATGTGGTTTCAAACAAGTAAATCCCATAATTCTATTTTAATTTGGTGGTATTTTAGTGCTTTAAGTCTTCTGTTCACAATGTTTCACAAGAAACACCAGAATTCTTGATATATATATTTTTTTAAGTCTTTTAAATGTTGCATGGGATATGTCAGCAAAATGTGAAAGAAGTTAAAGAAAGAACATTATGGTTATTACTCTGCACAAAATACTGGTGAAAATGGTTAAATACTATGCACTTCTTTTTTTTACTGAGGTTTTTTTTTTGTAATATTCTTAATATCTAAGAAAATAGCAATACTGTTACTTACTAAACCTTGTTTTATAAACCTGACAGGTATGTGAGCTGTTGAGAAGTAAACTTAAGGACGCAAACACCAGCGACATTTGTAAGCGGTTTGCCCGTAAACTTTACGAGGAACAGTTTGACCCATCTGCAGGCATAACCATAGATGATGTTCGGATAAATCACTGGCATGAGGCCCTGCAGGAAGCCGAAGGTATGGATTGTGGCCATGGTCTGGCCTCAGATTGCTACCACACATGGAAAACCACCCGTCTTCAGGCTCTAGCATTAACTCCTGAAGTTTTCGCCCTGCTGCAAGAGTTAAAGCGCTCATACAAACTGCTGCTGTTGACTAACGGTGAAGCCCAGACACAGCGGGAGAAGTTGGAGGCGGTGAGATGTGAGGGACTCTTTAGTGCTCTGGTGGTGGCAGGAGACTATTCTGAGCAGAAGCCTGCAGTTTCCATTTTCACACACTGCTTCGAGCTACTGGGAGTGAAGCCACAAGACTGCATCATGGTGGGCGATTCACTGGATACCGATATCCAGGGTGGGTTTAACGCAGGGGTTCGAGCTACAGTGTGGATTAGCAAGAACGCAGATGCTCTTCCACAGAATTGGGTGACTCCTGATTACACCATTCCCTCAGTGCTCGAGTTGCCTGGTGTGTTAGCGAAGCTGAAATGATATTTTTTAAAGCTACAGTATGGCAGTTATTTAAAATTAAACAATTTTAAGCATGTCATTTTGCATACCTACTTTTACTTATTAAAAATATACATTTTATTTATATATATATATATATATATATATATATATATATATATATATATATATATATAAATAAATAAATACGGCAGCTTTCTCTGAAGCTCCCGGCATCAATCGCGCACATATGGTGCTTGTTTAGCATCATCACCAGCTCCTATTTGCATCTGTAAGGTTTGATTTTTCCGCCACTTTCGTGAGTTCTTCTGCGGCTGCACCGAGATAACCGACGTTAAAAGGCAAATTTTTCCCCCCTTGTGTTAGAGATATTAGGGTTTGGCGACATAACCGATAAAAAATGCTTAGAAAAAGCGAGAATTTGGCGGTTCCACTTCAAAAACGTCGACTTAATAGGGTTGTCGAGGTAACCGAGGGCGAGATAACCGGGTTCCACTGTATGTATGTGTGTGTATATATATATATATATATATATATATATATATATATATATGTGTAAGTTGTAAGACACTGATTTTTTTTCCAATACTTTTATTGTAATAATACAGAGATTTGGGTGATGTGACATTTTCATATCATTATATGAAACATTATAGAGATCAACAAAAATGGCGATGGGTAATAGATTAGCAGGTGATTTTGAGGTCTTTTTAATAAAATAACTATTTTTTAACCTAACTTTTTCCTCATAGCAGTCATATTGTGTTGCATATTGTAGAATGAGGTACAGTCTTCAAATACATATCATATTTACCATATTAACCACCTGCAATCACATTTCTTAGCAAACAGAAATATACAGCAGGGTTTCCAGATAAGTGATTCGGCAAAACCGATGTCCACATGACACTGGGGTCACTGGTAGGTGCTAATGCCATCTTGTAATAGCAGTCTTTTTTCCTATTTCTTTTCTATTTTTGTGCAAAAGGGGAAAAAAAAAACCCTTAGGCACTTTGATGTGTTTAAGTTCTGAATGTTAAACAATTCAGGGGAGAAAAAAAAAAAAAGCATCTTCAACAGTGTCCCTATATAAAAATAACCAACATTGATGAGTACATTGTCTTCTCAAAGCAATGCTCTGAAAATAGGATGCATGAGAATAAGAATCGGTGCTGCATGTTGAAATACAGGTCTACTTCACATCTAGTTTAATTTTAATGTTCATTGCCGCCAGTTCAGCCACGAAATAGCGGAACACATAGGGGACAGCCACCGTTTCAATGGCGTCGCTCTTCTTGCACAGCGTGCAGATAGTGTTCCGATGGCGTGTGGTTGACCAGTGTGGGGGTGGCTTCTCAAGCAGTGGAGACAGCAAACTGCCACAGTGCACACACACCTGAGCCACAGATCGATCCGAGCAGTTAAACAGCCGATCGTGGAGCAGGAAGGACGAACCGTGAGCCAGCAGGGCATCTCGCTCCATCTCTCCGAACCGGATGCCACCTTGCACATTCCTCCCTCCGAGTGGCTGATTGGTCACTTTGTCCCTCGCTCCTGTCGTCCTGACCTGGAACTTGTCAGAGACCATGTGGCGCAGGCGCTGGTAATAAACCACACCCACAAAGATATCTGCCTCCAGCTCCAGTCCGCTCAGACCTGAATAAAGGCGCTCGGTGCCGTAATAATTGTAACCTGCCGCCTTCAGCATGGTACCGAAGTGCTCAAGGGCCGAGTTTTTCTCCGAAAAGGTGAATGGGGTGGCATCGTGGCACAAGCCGTGCAGCGCTGCCGATTTGCCTGCCATGCTTTCGATCAGCATGCCGATGGTCATACGTGATGGAAAACCATGGGGGTTGAACAGGATGTCAGGGGTCATGCCACTCTCGCTGAAAGGCATGTCTTCTGCTGGCCACAGGCGACTTAGGATACCCTTCTGACCATGCCTGCTGGCAAACTTGTCTCCGATGGTGGGGTTGCGTGGTACTCGCATAGTAATGCATACACGCTTAAAGCGCCCTGATCCTGCTTCGTTGCTGCATGCTTTGATGTTGTCTATCACACAGCTCTCCTGACTCCTGAGAGAAACAGATAGAAGTAGGGATTACATTTTTTTTTTAAATGTACATTTTTAAAGCCACTGTACTGGTATTTTGACTGTATAAACGATTTTAATTCAGAGTAATCAGTAGCGAGAACGTACTTATAAAAGATAACATGGCTCTGGCCAGTGTTGAGGTTGATGTAGCTGTAAAACGGGTCTCCGTAATTCAGCTTGGTTCCGATAGGCGGTAATCCATCTGCATCCAACCTGCCAGACACTTTAGGGTCATCTGGTTTAGACCCAAACACCACACCTTCCTCAGCTTTTACCTTTTCCGACAGGTCCACTATCTCAGTCTTATAAACAGAGCCATGGGCAAAACCACGCTCCCAGGACGACTTGTTCACGATCTGGACAAGAAATGGTAATTAACCATGTGGCACACTTATGACATAAGTCATGCTTTCCATGTTTAATAACAAAAGATAAACCAATGCTGACCATGGCATCTTCCATATCGTAGCCTGTATAGGAGATCACGGCAACTATAGCATTTGTTCCAATGGGGTAGTTGTCTATGTTGTAGTGGTCATACATGACAGGACGGACCAGAGGACTCTGGGGGGTCTGTAAGCGGTATAACTTATTATCCGAGCGGTCCCGATAAGAGTGCAGAGGGAAACCCATAGTCTGTTTACCTGCATACCGCAAGCCAAAAGAAAAAAAAAGTAATTAAATATAGTAAATGTATCTAAAGCATACTTTTCTTTTTTATAATAATAGGGAATGCCTAAAATTAGATAAGTAAATCCAACGTTGGAAGCTGAATCTAGTACACCTGGCATGGTAGAGCAACCTTACCCATCTGGCACTGGTACATATTCCTAGGACTCTGGTTATGGTCCGAGAAGGGGATGAAACTGGCCACCACACTGAGCATGCTGTGAGGGAACAACTCCTGATGGGTGGTGACACCATGCTCTATCTCGTCTTCAAATATACCCACATTAAGGTAGAGCTAAAACACAAAGCAAAAATACTGGCTTAATGCCCCATTCTTCCATTGTAAGTGTTATACACTAACACACTAGTTATGTCATAACGCTGTTAAATGCTCCATTCTGATTGGTCAGAAGGCATCAATTAACTTTTTTATAACAGAAACCCTGACAAGAGATGGCTACCATACAAAGCACTGGTTTATATAAATGTGCACGTTCTAAAATGTTGCCATTTCTATGACAATCGGCTACATAAAAAGAAACGAAACACAAAAGCGCAACAGTTTAAAAATTAATACAGTAAAGCATTATGTAAGGAGACATTTATTTAACATTAAGGAGTCTCCAGCATGTCAACGTTTTCTAAAAAGGGAGCATCTTCAAGAGTTTTGACAGTTCCAAATAAACTGACAAGCTGCATTTGTTTTCTTATGAACTTCTGCTAAAGAGCCTCGCTCCAAAGAACTAGCTTGTTTTGTAGACAATAGGTAACAAACAAATTCTATAAATAGATGAAAATTATAAAATCAATTGCTGTGGTTTAATAAGATTCGGGACATGCCATACACGAACGTGGCAACAGTAATTCCATTTAACATCACACCACCCTGTCATTGATAATCTTTCTATACCAGCGCACTCATGTTATTCCTTGCTGGTACTTGGTGGATTAACAGTGGTAGTAAAAGTCAGTAATGAATATCATGACCTAAAACTGATGATGCATTATAAATCATGTGAGTTTGACAGTATGGTGTTGGACCTGTTCAAAGGTGCCAATAAGCTCCTCTTTCCCAAGGGTGAGGTTGCGGACTGGTCGCATCATCCGGCATGGCGTAGTGAACAGGTACAGGCTTGGGTACAAGCTTGCTTTACCTGTTTGAGGAACTAGAACAATTTCTGTCCAAGGAGGAATCTTTTTCTCCCTCATCACCTGTGAAAGGAGGAAACAATGTGTTTGACAATAAAATTAGAAGGGTGAACTTACTTCCTTTATCTCAATATTTCAGTCACAATTTTCACAAATGCTGAATTTCCACATAAAATAAGCAATGTATTAAAAATGTATGCAATGTTAGGTGATACATTTAAAAATGAAGCAAAACGTCGAACGTCAGGAAAAGCCACATAAACATAAAAAAATATAATAATAATCTAGATTCTATAAGGATGTAAACTGGCCATGCATTATCCATTAATCTCCATAATGTGTCAAAGACCCCCAAAAGATTGATGATGATAATAGCAATAATATCAATAATAATAGTAATAATAATGTTTCAGAGAGGAGGATTGTATGATGTCAGTGGTTGCAAAAAAAATTTTGTGCAAGTGGTACAAACCTTGAACTTGCGGAGAGATTCAACCAATGAGGGTGCAAGATCTTTCTCAACCCAGCCAATCATGTTGCCGTCCAGTATGACAGGGTAGCAACAGAAGTATGGCTGACCAGGAGTTCCGTCCACTGGAGTCACACCTGCCAAAGAGAAAAGCTCTTGACGTTTAATGAACTAAAAGAAATTGTACATAGTAAGAAAAGGATCTACTCAATCAATTTATTGTTAATGACCTATTACTGTTGATTACCTAGTGAGCAGAGAAGGCCAGGGAGCACTGTAGTAGAGTGAACAGGAGCCACAATCTCGCAGTGGACCGTGAGGTGGTTCATCAGACCACATGGTGTTCCGTCAGGTGTATGCACAGGACACAGAAAGCCCCAGGACTCAGGTAACAACTTTCTCACTGCTGTGGTCCTCATCTTGGCAAATGCTGCTCCTCTGTGCACACACCGGAAGTGGGACAAATAGCGAATGAAGTTGAGCTTGTCAGCCACAACACATAAACCACTGGACTGCAGCATACCCAGACCTGACAGACAGAGAGACATTTTAATCAGCATAAGGTGTAGCTCAACAAATCCAAGCTTCAGCTTTTGGTTGCTATGCCACGATACCCGTTTTGGAGACGAGGTTGCCTGTAGCTAGCAGGTACTCAAAGGCTCTGGTGAGATCAGTGCCCATATTGAGAACTTTAGTCAGGTTATCGGCAGTCAGTACACCAACTCGCTGGCCCCTCTTATCCAAGGCCAGTTTTACAGACACCAGCCAGGCCGTCAATTTCTCCTGAACAATATATACAGAAAAACTTTACTTTATTAGAAGCGTGTACTAGTTGTAATAGGTACAAAAATTTCTGAGAGAGCAATCATGTCTAATTTGATATAAGCATCCCTATATTGTAGTGATAAACCATTTTACATGGGTTTTACACCAGTCAGCCATGAACTAAAAGGATAAACAGACAAAAATCACACAAAATTCTTAAATGCTGACTTGGCCAGTCTAACACTTTCATGCTGTACTATGATGTTCCTCTTGGTTAGATGACTTTCACTGGAAATTAGCCAGATGTTTTTGTAGATGTCAGAAATTCATTCTGCTCCTACGAGCATGAGTTGCATCATTAATAAAGGTTAGTTAAATTATTCCATAAGCATCCATGCAAGCTCAAGCTATCACATGACCTCCAGTATGCTGATGAGCTTTTATGCTTTGGATCCTAAACAGATCTCTACTTTCTTTATAATATTCTATTTTAATCACTTTAATTAAGGTAAAAAAAAAAAATCCAGAACCTTTGTAGTTCATCTTTGCATTTCTTTGCAAATTGGCTTTCTGATTCTTAACTGCTGATGAGTCTGCCCTGTAGAGAATGCTGGAGCAGTCACTGACTTGTTTTTGGAGTTTGTATAACTGTGTATTAAGTTTAAATGATCACTATATTATAATAGCAATCACACCACACCATCTGCAAACACACACCATCTGCTGAACACCACTGCTGGGGACCCATCAAGCTCACCTTTAGAAACATTAGATAAAGCTGTCCAGGTGTGAGCACCTCCTGACACATTAGACTGTCTGGGTTCTCCTCCATACACTCCTGTTTGGCAAAGGCAAACAGCTTTCGTGTCATCAGACAAAGCATGTAGAACTTCTCAGTGTCAGACTTCAGGTGAATGCACAGACACTCACTGTGGACAAAAGGGGGAAAAATGTTTAGACACTACAAATACATGAACTTATAACAATGAAAACAAAAAAAAAGCAACTTATCATCATTGTTAGTTTGCCATGACTAACAATTCAATTCTACAAAATGAACTTACTCCAGGAGAAATTTAGCACACTGCTCATTTGTGTACCACTCTGGCAAGTTCAGCTTCACCCGAAAGCGTTCTCCCAAATAGTCGAGCACCTTCACTCTGGTAGTGCAGCCCTCCTCCATCACCAAGCGCAGCATCTCCGACACACAGCTCTTGAAAAAGGAGTTTTCCTCTCTGCCCTTTATCAGCTCCTGGTAGATCTGGTAGTCTGAGAAATCGACTAGGGCCTGGACACCATATATAAATATATTGAACATCATCATACAAAGAAATAAAAAGGAATGCAATGAGTGGTCACTTTCGGTACTCTCATTACTGAAAATATGACATGGATCTAAGGGAAGTAATACTGTAATGCTTACATTACTTGCTACTTTATTCTCCATTTTAAATCGATCTATATGGTTCACATTCATAAAAATGCACCAGAAGCTAAATCAGATCTCTCACTTTGACCTAGTAATGTGAACCTAGCCTATGCTTTATAAGCAGTGTAGCAATCAGCATTACCTTAAGAGCAAAGCCCAGGGGAAGGAAAAACAGCTCTTTATTATAAATGAAGTTGAGCATGACTGTTCCATTGTCCAGGTAGTGAAGGTTCATGTTAATGGATGTATGTTCCTCCCTGACGCAATGCACTGAAATTCCTGAATACACAGAGATCGCATTTGTGAAATGCAACAGAAAGGTTGAATATATTGATACAATCAACTAAACAAAAAAAACAAAAAACAAAAAAAACAATTTGAAACCAGGTGACACCTAACAGTTATTACAGAAAAATAAGAGAGAATGGAAGGACAAACACAACTGTTAAGAGAATATGGAAGAGTTTTCTGGAAAGGCAAAGGATTGGTTATTAAAGAAAATATATCACATTCAAAAAAACTTTAATTTTACTATAAATATTTTAGCATTTACAATAGGACCATATTTGCTACTTTAAAGCACCTGTTAAACACCCAATGCATTGTGATAAAAATAACATACATGTCATTTGATCAAGGGAACACAAACTTTTGCATTCATATTCATGACAGCACAGAGTTACAACTCACCGTACTGAGTGTAACCTTGACCGCGGCTTTTAAATTTTGGTCTTGACAAGGCGATAGGGTAGTTCCTCCTTGGCATGATGAGCAGGCGGATCACTTTCTCAATACCATTCACTATAAAGTAGCCACCCATTTCCTACAGGACAGACAAGGAAAAAAGATGAAAGAATCATTAGAAAGAAAATAAAATTTTCTCCAGGAATAGCACTACTGATTTTATTACATTTTTTACCTCTGCTTCTTCATGGTGCTCTATTAACTCTTTTGGTGAGAGGCCATGAAGATTACACAGTTTGGACTTCACCATGATGGGCACCTGTCCCATTGACTGCTTAATGATTCCTTTAGGCACCCCATTGACTGACCAACTAACATCTGCCTGTGCACAGAAACACAAAATAAAGTAAAATAAAGAACATGTTTGCTGAGATATTTGGGTTTATTGCACAAACGTCAATCCGTCCTACCACTAGCTTTCCTCTGTACGTGCACCTCCTTCCTCTACACTCAGCAGGATACACACAGAGTTCCTTGCAGATTCCTCCTTTGGTCACAGCGGGTTTCTGGATTGTAGCTTCCACAAACGATAGGCTGATTCTGTCTTCCTTGAACAGGAACTCCATAGGAGGAATGGCCTGAAGATAATAAAACATGAAGCAATGTAATGGCATTAATTCAATTCAATTTAATTCATTTTTATTTGCGTTTTAAACAATGAATTGCTTCAAAGTGGCTTTACACAGATAATGTGGTGATAAAAATGAAAAAGCTGTTCTTTATAAATGTACGTTTGTCCCCTATTAACTAAATATAAATAAAATAAATAAAAGATATATATATTATGTATTTCTCTCCAACTTTTTCAATGATTACAGTAAAAATAAACATGTTACAAAAGTCTAAATCCCAAGACTTTCTGTAGTTGAATGTAACAAATACCTATAGGTGTTACAAACTACTGACACTGGAGACTCCTTCCATAATGTCAAATATACATTTCCACACAGAATGCTTCACCATATCAACAATTACACAGAATTTTCTGCAGAGTTCACGTAGAGCTTCTGCTATAATTTATGTAAACTCTTACTACAGAAATAACATTAGAAGAATGAATTAATCCATAACACTACTGCCAGAGCTGCTGCTACACAACAATAGTCTACACCTTGAGATGCATCTTGTGAATCCAGAACCCAACCTCGTTGTGGTATGTGGTACTTATATTTATTTTGATATATCAAGTGTTGTTCAACAGTAATACAGCCTCAAGATTTTGCATATGGCCTCATAGCACCAAACACGATTAACTGGGGATCTATTAGTACTGTAGGCTATTAGTAGTTAAAATATAATGTTGGCCTTGTTTAGTCCTTTAACAAATCTGACAATATATAGTGGATATATGATGTAAACATTCAAAGGGCATGCAAACTTTTACTTTATTACTGCATTCAGGAGTTGTGTAGAGCAATATTAGGAAACTTTAAGAAGCCTTAAGGTGCGTTCCAGCACAGATTTGAACATACATTCAGAGTTGAGGATAAACAAACAACTGTAAAGCAGTACAATGTGCGTTTGCGTGTAACTCGTTGACTTTCAGGTATAATACAATACGAATATCGTGTCAGGATAGAGCTGGTCATTATGACAGTAATGCTGATGGAACTGCTCCACGTGAGCCTCGGCGAAGAGCACTGACCTGAATCACTCTGCATAGTCCATCAGTAACCGCTTGATCAAACGACTCGATGTGCGCTTTCACCAGATCTTGCACGGCTTCATGCTGGTTTTCTTTTGGAAACCCAAATCCGGCCTCGGTGAGGTGTTTTAGGCTCGGAGCAGTGGCTAAACCACTCCACTTACAAGAGTAATCCATATTCGCATGCTCTTCTCACATGTGTTACTGAGCGCAATGTGGGAAGTTGGCCCACACGCAACTTCCGCCCGCGTGCACCCATATATTTCAAAATATAAGCTCGAACAGTGGCATTACTTTATTTTTGTCAAAGGTATCAGGCAAAATAATAACAAAAAAAAAAAATAATAATAATAATTATATATATATATATATATATATATATATATATATATATATATATATATATATATATATATATATATATATATATATATATATATATATAAAGTTGTTAGTTATATATATATATATATATATATATATATATATATATATATATATATATATATATATATATATAAAGTTTTTAGTTTTATATATATATATATATATATATATATATATATATATATATATATATATATATATATATATATATAAAACATTTTTAGTTTTATATATATATATATATATATATATATATATATATATATATATATATATATATATATATATATATATATATATATATATATATAAAGTTTTTAGTTTTATATATATATAAATTTTTTAGTTTTTTATATATATATATATATATATATATATATATATATATATATATATATATATATATATATATATATAATTATTATTTTATTTTTTTTGTTATTATTTTGCCTGATATATATATATATATATATATATATATATATATATATATAAAACTAAAAACTTTTTTTCGGCTTCTCCCATTAGGGGTCGCCACAGCGGATCATCCGCATGTTTGATTTGGCACGTTTTTTTACGCTGGTGTTGCCAGGAGAAAGCCTCTTCTTTCCGAAAAAAACGAGTGCAGCACAGCATACGTTTGCAAAGTTGCATTTGAACAAACCACAAGCCTTTGGGAACAATGTCCTTTGGACTTGATACCAATGTGGAGATGTTCGGTTATAATTCACATCCCCACCTTGGCAAAAACCAAACACAGCATATCAGCACAAACCCCTCTTACCACCTGTCAAGCACAGTGGAAGAGGGGTGATGATTTGCAGCCACAACACCTGGGAAGACCTTGCAGACTGTGAGTTGGCAACATGTACAAAGTATTCTAAAATGTAATATGAGGCCAATTCTCCAACAGCTAAAGTTTGGCTTCAACAGCTAAAGTTGTACAATAATACCAAGCAGACCAGCAAAGTTACAACAGAAAGCCTGGAAATAAACAGAGTCAAGGTGTTGTAATGACTCAGTCAAAGTCCAGACCTCAACTTGACTGAAATGCTGTGGTAATACTTTAGGAGAGCTGTGCATTAACAAATGAGTGAGCCAAAATTCCTCCACAATGATATGAGACCTATAAAGTCATAAAGAACACGAGTACTTCACGTTATTGCTGCTAAAGGGGGTTCTACAAGCATTTTGTTCAAAGTGTACATGATTTTTTATACATGCTTCCTCATTTTGGCATTTACTTTGTAACATGTCAGGGGTTGTTGATCTAAGGTTGTATTTACTTAATTCCAATACCGGTTAAGGACCAGATATTTTTTGTTATATCCTGATGTCCTGAAAGAATTCAGAGAGAGTGTACTTTCTTTTTCACATGACAGTATGTTATTAGCATACTGCTCTTATAACTGTTACAGATCTACAGAAATATTGGAGAGAGAGAGAAAGAGAGAGAAAGAAGACAATGACTGAAAGTCCATTTAACAGATAAACTTAGTTGCTTTTTTCTATTAAGGGGAACCTAGAAACCAGGATTATAGCACGATTAGTTCACTTTACAGCATTAGAGTAAAAAATGTGATCTCTTTGATAGAATGGTGCAATATAATGTATATAATGGTACATACATACAGTAATTAATATATAATTTTCAAAATATCTATAAATATCTAAACTACTGAAAGAAGTGTTACATACAGCTGGTTAGCCTCTTTTGAATATTATTAACTCCTCACTGTCTTTAGGTCACATCCCTAAACCCCTCAAGTTGGCAGTTATTAAGCCCCTTCTTAAGAAACCTCATTTGGATCCAAACACACTATCAAATTACAGACCCATTTCAAATCTCCCATTTACAGGGCCGCTGGAAGTCATTTTGAACAGGGGGTGCTGTGAATTTTTTTATTCATTTTTTTTGGACAAAAAACCTGTGAGCCTATGGGCCTATTTAGAATACATTTAAAAAAATAAATACATAGGGCTGTGACGATGGCACTTTTTTTTTTTACCACTGCGGTGGTAATGGACCAAATACCGGCGGTGTTGCGGTGGTTGGGGGGTTGTTTTGAAATAAATAAAAGAAAAACCCAAAGAAACAACACACTAAAGCCTGTAAAGCATTGAAATAAATATCAGTAAATACTGGAAACTTACATAATATAATAAAGTTGAATCCATTTAAAAAAAACAGTTTTATATTTCCACACAAAGACGCGTTATAGCCTACCGCTCTGCGCTTTGAGAGGGATGTGGAACACGAGCAGGAAAGAGACCATCGATCTCTTTTTCTGATATCTTCATGTTGTTGTAAAAGGTATGAAGAGCTAATTTTATCTTCCACAAGGGCAAGGCATTTAGGCTATGTTTGCGCACTGCCAGAGAAAGCCAAACTAAAATCACCCGCGCGTGTGAAACGCGCTTTACAAATGAACTTGAAAAATCAATATAATTAAAATAATCAAAATAATTAAATTAAAATCCAAAATACACTTAATAGCCTACGTGTGTCAAAATCATTTCCTAAAATATCCATAAGGAATTTATAAATTGTGCAAAATATTTTTAATAGCCTACATTTAAAAAAAAAATCTCTCTCTTGCCAATAGGGGGTGCTGCAGCACCCCCACTTCCTGCGGCCATGCCCATTTATGTCTAGAATTTTAGAAAAGATTGTGTCTGCCCAGTTATGTTCCTACTTACAAGAGAACAATATCTTTGAAGAGTTTCAGTCAGGTATCAGGCCCCATCATAGCACAGAAACTGCTCTAGTTAAAATCACTAATGACCTGTTTTTAGCTTCAGACCAAGGCTACATCTCTCTGTTAGTTTTGCTGGATCTTATTGCTGCATTCGACACTATAGATCATGATCTTCAATTGTGCTCAATGTAGTGTTAATATTTTACTCTTTCAAGTGATATTTGACTCCATTTAGTGTTTTTTCAAATTAACTCTTGTACTATTTTACACAGTTCTGAGCAGTTTGAATTTGACTCTGCAACAATTTCCTTCACCCTCAGAGTTGTTTATCATTAATTCTAAGTGACCTATAAAGAACTTAAAGTTCTCAAAGTTATTCTTCTGAAAAACACCATTCATGTTTCCCCATTAAAAGGACAAAATTAAAAACTTGCTTTTCAGTCTTAAAAGAAAAATTAACAAACTATATACTCACAAATGTAATTTGTCAAGCTTATTTTGAAAAAAGAAAAATAATAAAAACAATGATTCTGATATGACAAACAGGACAAATTACATGTAACTATATGGTACTGTCACGCGGCGAATGCGGAGACGGAGGCGGAAGTAGAAGCAGGCGTGTTTAATGAAAACAAAAAGGCAGAGCCAACACAAAACACCCGCAGCGCGGGATAATCCGGTAAACGGCAGTTTCGTAAATACTAGATCCACGGAGCGTGAGGGAGGAAGCGCGGCGAGGAGGCATCGACGGGAAAGCGTCGGTAATCCGAGGTGCGCTGGGGAAGAGGCACGCTACCGTGTAGAGAACGCGGAGTCCGGGAAGGGACGGAGTGTAGCAGGAGAAGCATATGCGGAGAGCCGCACCACCGGGAACCTGCACAGAAGCATACACACACGTACATGCACAATAACGGACAGCGTGAGTGTGGGGTTTATATAGGTGGTGTGATGGGCCACGGAAATGAGCCTCAGCCGCTCCTCATGAACCCGATTGCGAGCAGCTCCGAGCGGGCAGGGCACGCACGCGAGCAGGAGCGCGATGCGTAAGGGAATCCCGGGATATGACAGCCTCCGAAGGGGGCGTGGCAGGGGGATTCCTGACAGGTACAATAAACAAATCAGAATCACAACCATAAGACATCAAAATGTCACAGTTTGTGGTGCAAAATTTCCTTAACATCCAAAGCACAAGGTGCTTCTATGGTATGTGCAACTTTGAAAGCATGAATATGTTCAGCTAAACAAACAGTTTTCAGTGCAGTTGTTATTAAAAGGACTTGTTCATCTTTGACAACAATATTCTGGATTACATGAAATACAGGCATGTCATTTTGAACCTGAACACAAACTGCTAACCCTGACCGATATATATTTCCACAGTATTTGACTCATTTCACATTTAGGACCTTAGTCCACATGGGCACAATAAGTTTCTCAGCCATCTCAGTGCCAACTTCCATTTTATTCAAGGGGACCATTTTACCAGGAAATAATGTTTGCCAAATGTAAGCCATTTGGCACTGGTGTTTCTTTGCTAATGTTTTTGTTATGTTTTTAAAGGTTTTTAAAAAAACATAACTTAAAAAACAGAAAAAGGCTTTTTAAAAATTTTATGCTTTGCTTTGTAACGCATGCACCAACAATGTAGCAGTGGTCCAATTTTATGCATACAACTAGGGTAATGCACCATAAAATGATGCTTTGGCAACAATTTCTTATCAGGGAACAAATGCTTAAACAAACTGTGGTGCTCTGCAATCAGGTGTTTAAAATAAATGATAATACCAGTGGCTATATATATATATATATGGGCTTTTCATCTGACCCTCCGATGCTTCTTTTTGCAGAGTTTTAATTCTCCATGCCAAAAATCCACTTCCATCTTCTGCATTGTAATAATGCTCCTATGACCAAAACAAACAGACCTAAAAGTTATACATTACTAGACTAAGAAAATAAATACCACTTCAATTATACTGTAAATAATATTTAATTTGCAAGATGCAGTAAATCCTCCTTCTGTAAATCAAATAGATTGAGAGGCAACAGCTACTAACATAGCCACGTTTGCTCCTGGGGTCAGCCAAATTTGGGAAGAGGGAGATGATTCTCTTTGCATATTGTTCCTTCAAGTGCCCGGAAGGCCTTGTTCTACACACAAACATAAACCAATTACAACCCAAAACATCAGAAACATTCATTTACAAGGTACTGTATAAACAACCTACCCATGTTCATTTGTCAAATGTGTTACCAAGATTTTCACCATGTCACGTCTTCGGCTATCTGACAGACTTTTATTGTGAGTGTATTCACTTGCAATCTTTTCACCTCCAGGGCTGGTCTTTAGGATATTTTCGATCATCTGAAAGAGGGGATGATATAATATTGAGCAAAGATGAGAAAATAACAACTGGCAACTGTATATACCATACCATACCATCTTCTCCCGCTTATCCGAGGCCGAGTTGCGGGGGCAGCAGTCTAAGCAGAGATGCCCAAACTTCCCTCTCCCTAGATACTTCTTCCAGCTCTTCCGGGGGGACACCAAGGCGTTCCCAGGCCAGCCGGAAGACATAGTCTCTCCAGTCTCTTCCTTCCCAGGAAGGCGTCCAGGAGGCATCCGGAACAGATGCCCGAGCCACCTCAGCTGACCCCTCTCGATGTGGAGGAGCAGCGGCTCTACTCTGAGCTCCTCCCGAGTGACCGAGCTTCTCACCCTATCTCTAAGGGATCGCCCAGCCACCCTGCGGAGAAAGCACATTTCGGCCGCCTGTATCCGGGATCTTGTCCTTTCGGTCATGACCCAGAGCTCATGACCATAGGTGAGAGTAGGAACGTAGATTGACCGGTAAATCGAGAGTTTCGCCTTGCGGCTCAGCTCTTTCTTCACCACGACAGACCGGTACATCGACCGCATTACTGCAGAAGCTGCACCGATTCGTCTGTCAATCTCCCGTTCCACCCTTCCCTCACTCGTGAACAAAACCCCAAGATACTTAAACTCCTCCACTTGCGGCAGGAACTCTCCACCAACCTGAAGTGGGCAAGCCACCCTTTTCCGACTGAGGACCATGGCCTCGGATTTGGAGGTGCTGATTCTCATCCCAGCCGCTTCACACTCGGCTGCAAACCGTCCCAGTGCGTGCTGAAGGTCCTGGTCTGATGAAGCCAACACGACAACATCATCTGCAAAGAGCAGAGACGAAATTGTGTTGTCACCAAACCGTCACCCTCCGGCCCCTGGCTGCGCCTAGAAATTCTGTCCATAAAAATTATGAACAGAACCGATGACAAAGGGCAGCCCTGCCGGAGTCCAACATGCACCGGGAACAAGTCTGACTTACTGCCGGCAATGCGAACCAAGCTCCTGCTTCGGTCGTACAGGGACCGGACAGCCCTTAGTAAAGGGCCCCGGACCCCATACTCCCGGAGCATCCTCCACAGGCCGCCGCGAGGGACACAGTCGAATGCCTTTTCCAAATCCACAAAACACATGTGGACTGGTTGGGCAAACTCCCATGAACCCTCCAGCACCCTGTAGAGGGTATAGAGCTGGTCCAGTGTTCCACGGCCTGGACGAAAACCACACTGTTCCTCCTGAATCCGAGGTTCTACTATCGGCCGTATTCTCCTCTCCAGTACCCTGGCATAGACTTTCCCAGGTAGGCTGAGAAGTGTGATCCCCCTATAGTTGGAACACACCCTCCGGTCCCCCTTCTTAAAAAGAGGGACCACCACCCCGGTCTGCCATTCCAGAGGCACTGTCCCCGACCGCCACGCGGTGCTGCAGAGGCGTGTCAGCCAAGACAGCCCCACAACATCCAGAGACTTGAGGTACTCAGGGCGGATCTCATCCACCCCCGGTGCCTTGCCACCGAGGAGTTTCTTTACTACCTCGGTGACTTCAGCTTGGGTAATGTGGACGAGTCCACCTCTGAGCCCTCAGCCTCTGCTTTCTCAATGGAAGACGTGACGGCAGGATTGAGGAGATCCTCGAAGTATTCCTTCCACCGTCCAACGACATCCCCAGTTGAGGTCAACAGCTCCCCACCTCCACTGTAAACAGCATTGGTAGGGCACTGCTTCCCTCTCCTGAGGCGCCGGACGGTTTGCCAGAATCTCTTCGAGGCCAGCCGATAGTCCTTCTCCATGGCCTGACAGCTCCGCCCCTCTCTTTACCCGCGTGTCCAAGACATACGGCCGCAGGTCAGATGAAACGACCACAAAGTCGATCATCGACCTACGGCCTAGGGTGTCCTGGTGCCACGTGCACTGATGGACACCCTTATGCTTGAACATGGTGTTCGTTATGGACAAACTGTAACTAGCACAGAAGTCCAATAACTGAACACCGCTCGGGTTTAGATCAGGGGGGCCGTTCCTCCCAATCACGCCCCTCCAGGTGTCACTGTCGCTGCCCACGTGGGCATTAAAGTCTCCCAGTAGAACGACGGAGTCCCCAGTCGGAGCACTGTCCAGCACCCCTCCCAGAGACCCCAAGAAGGCCTGGTACTCTACACTGCCGTTTGGCCCGTAGGCACACACAACAGTGAGAGACCTATCCCCGACCCGTAGGCGCAGGTAAACGACCCTCTCATTCACCGGGGTAAACTCCAACACATGGCGGCTGAGCTGGGGGGCTATAAGCAAACCCACACCAGCCCGCCGCCTTTCACCATGGGCAACTCCAGAGTGGTGAAGAGTCCATCCTCTCTCGAGGAGTGTGGTTCCAGAGCCCAAGCCGTGCGTAGAGGTGATCCCGACTATCTCTAGTCGGAACCTCTCAACCTCACGCACAATCTCAGGCTCCTTCCCCGCCAGCGAGGTGACATTCCACGTCCCTAGAGCTAGCTTCCGTGTCCAGGGATCGGGTTGTCGAGGCCCCCGCCTTCGAGTTCTGCCCGATCCTCTCAGCACCAGCCCCTTACGAGCCCCAACCCCGGGCCTGGCTCCAGGGTGGGGCCCCGGTTGCGCCATACCGGGCGACATCACGGTCCTAAATCTGTTTTTTCTCATAAGGGTTTTTGAACCGCTCATAGTCTGACCCGCCGCCTAGGACCTGCTTGCCTTGGGAGACCCTACCAGGGGCATATAGCCCCAGACAACATAGCTCCTAGGGTCATTCGGGTACTCAAACCCCTCCACTACGTTAAGGTGGCAGTTCAAGGAGGGGAACTGTATATAGTTCCAAATATTTTTAATATTTAAGTAATTCTATATAGATGTAATTCAGAGACAAGATTGATGATCCTTACCTGAGCAAGATGTTCCTCTGCTTGATTTTTTTTTAGGAAGACTTCTAATCAAAATTGCTGTGTCGTCAGTCTCTGATCTCCTACTAAGCTTGAGCTTAAAGAATCTTCAACCATATATAAATAATAAACCATACCTATAGTCTGATTAACTGTTCATACAATTTTTATATCATGTTATACAGCTATTGAGAATTAGTACAATAGACACATTAGTCTATGCAAAAAAAAATTGGTGAATATTGTTGAAAATAAACACAAAAATGTATAAGCATGTAAAACAATTTACCATAAAAACATTCTTTGCCTGGGATCAAATTTTCTAGGACACCAAGGTCTGGTCATGTCAGCAGGTTTTCAAATGCTTCCTCATCAACCTCTGTCTTCGAGTCATCAAAGACTTTTACATCCATTGTAGGAAAAGCAAATTTCTTGCCAACTGAAGGATGACAAACCATTGCCAAAAACCAGCAATGCCAAAGGAAGTTAGTTAATTTCATACCCCATAAGATACAACCATAAACTTAGTTTGATACTATTAAATTTTTTAGAAGGAAAAGTATTAATGATATTAACAATGTTAAAGTTTCTCCTCTTACCACATTACAAAAACGTTTGAATATATAAAAAATAAATCTTTGAACTTCACTCTGACAACGTTGTTGGTTTGCATCCTGAAGGAAGACGAACACAATACACTATGACTCACTGTCAGATGAAGATGACATTCAACATAAATAATTTTTTCTTTTCTGGTGTGTTTTTATTTTGTAATAACTGTTTAACAGTTTATGCATGGTGCTAGCATGCTAGCCCGATTCAGACCATTTTTCTCATTTTTCTCAGTCTAAAAATATATATAAATAAATATATAATCCAAATGGCACCTCAGTGATAAAACTCATGGGCTAATGCACATCAAAAAGGCCTCCAGCAATCCAGTTAAGGCTGTTAACTCTTTACCGAGTAAAGTACATGTGGTGCACAACTCGATCCTCGCCACAATAATTTAGCTTACAAAGATTTAATAAACAGTTGGCAATTTCACTGGTGTCATTTAACGTTTGTTGCATTTGTAATCTATATATTAACTATTTGTTTAACCCAGCCATTATGGATGCACAAGCCAGTGCACTCTTAGTGCCGGTCCCAAGCCCGGGTAAATGGGGAGGGTTGCGTTAGGAAGGCCATCCAGCGTAAAACATGTGCCAAATCAAATATGCGGATCACAAATGAGAATTTCATACCGGATCGGTCGAGGCCCGGGTTAACAACGACCGCCAAAGGTATTGTTAGCCGACAGGGTACCGGTGGAAATTGGGCTACTGTTGGCCGAAGAAGGAGGAGGAGAGGAGAAAGGTAGATATGTTGTGTGTTCAGGAGACCAAGTGGAAAGGGAGTAAGGCCAGGAACATTGGAGGTGGGTTTAAACTGTTTTATCATGGTGTGGATGGAAAGAGAAATGGTGTAGGGGTGATTCTGAAGGAAGAGTACAGTAAGAGTGTAGTGGAGGTGAAGAGAGTTTCTGATAGGGTGATGATCGTGAAGGTGGAAGTTGAGGGAATGATGATAAATGTCATCAGTGCCTATGCTCCACAAGTGGGCTGTGAGATGGAGGAGAAGGAAAGATTCTGGAGCAAGTTAGATGTAGTGGTAGATGGTGTACCTAGGAAAGAACGATTGGTGATTGGGGCAGACTTTAATGGGCATGTAGGTGAAGGGAACAGAGGTGATGAGGAGGTGATGGGTAGGTATGGCCTTTAGGAGAGGAATGTGGAAGGGCAGATGGTGGTAGATTTTGCTTAAATTATGTAAATGGCAGTGGTGAACACTTATTTTAAGAAGAAGGAGGATCATAGGGTGACGTATAAGAGTGGAGGAAGGTGCACACAGGTGGACTATGTGCTATGACGGAGATGCAACCTGAAGGAGATTGGAGACTGTAAGGTGTTGGCAGGGGACAGTGTAGCTAGACAGCATCGGATGGTGGTCTGTAGGATGGTTTTGGAGGCGAAGAAGAAGAGGAGGAGAGTGAGGACTCAAAGAAGAATAAGATGGTGGAAACTTAAGGAAGAAGAGTGTAGTGTGAGGTTCAGGGAAGAGGTCAGACAGAGGCTCGGTGGTGTTGAAGAGGTGTTGGATGATTGGGCAACTACTGCAGGAGTGATGAGGGAGGCTGCTATAAAAGTACTTGGTGTGACATCTGGAAATAAAAAGCAAGACAAGGAGACTTAGTGGTGGAATGAGGAAGTGCAGGAGAGCATAACGAGAAAGAGATTGGCAAAACAAAAGTGGGATAGACAGAGTGATGAGCAAAGTAGGCAGGAGTACAAGGAGATGCGGCAGCAGGTAAAGAGGGATGTGGCAAAAGCCAAGGAAAAGGCATATGAGGAGCTGTATGGGAAAGTTGGACACTAAGGAAGGAGAAAAGGATTTATACTGATTGGCCAGGCAGAGGGACCGAGCTGGGAAGGATGTACTGCAAGTTAGAGCAATAAAGGATGGAGAGGGAAATGTCTTGACTAGTGAGGAGAGTGTGTTGAGAAGGTGGAGAGAGTATTTTGAGCAGCTGATAAATGGGGAAAATCAGAGAGAGAGAAGGTTGGACGATGTGGAGTTGGTAAAGCAGGATGTAGATAGGATTAGTAAGGAGGAAGTGAGAGCAGCGATTAAGAGGATGAAGAGTGGAAAGTCGGTTGGACCAGATGACATACCGGTAGAAGCGTGATATGTTTAGGAGAGATGGCAGTGGAGTTTTTGACCAGGTTGTTTAACAGGATTTTGGAAGGTGAGAAGATGCCTGAGGAATGGAGAAGAAGTGTGCTGGTACCGATCTTTAAGCATAAAGGAGATGTGCAGTCTTGCAGTAACTACAGGGGAATTAAGTTGATCAGTCACACCATGAAGTTATGGGAAAGAGTAGTGGAAGCCAGGCTGAGAGAAGAGGTGACAATCACTGAGCAACAGTATGGTTTTATGCCAAGGAAGAGCACCACAGATGCCTTATTTGCTTTAAGGATGTTGATGGAGAAGTATAGAGAAGGACAGAAGGAATTGCATTGTGTATTTGTGGATTTAGAGAAAGCGTACGACAGAGTGCCGAGAGAGGAGTTGTGGTATTGTATGAGGAAGTCAGGTGTGTCAGAGAAGTATGTGAGGGTGGTGCAGGACATGTATGAGGACAGTGTGACGGCAGTGAAGTGTGCAGTAGGTACGACAGACTGGTTCAGGGTGAAGGTTGGACTGCATCAAGGATCGGCCCTGAGCCCTTTCCTGTTTGCAGTGGTGATGGACAGGTTGACGGACGAGGTCAGACAGGAGTCTCCCTGGACTATGATGTTTGCAAATGATATTGTCATTTGTGGTGAGAGTAGGGAGCAGGTTGAGAAGAGCCTGGAGAGGTGGAGATATGCGTTGGAGAGAAGGGGAATGAGAGTCAGTAGGAGTAAGAGGGAGGGCAGTGGAGTGATGGGGTTGCAGGGAGAAGAGCTGGAAAAGGTGAAGGAGTTCAGGTACCTGGGGTCAACAGTGCAAAGTAATGGAGAGTGTGTTAGAGAAGTAAAGAAAAGAGTGCAGGCAGGGTGGAGTGGGTGGAGAAGAATGACAGAAGTGATTTGTGATAGTAGGGTATCTGCAAGAATGAAAGGGAAAGTTTATAGGACTGTGGTGAGACCTGCGATGTTGTATGGATTAGAGACAGTGGCATTGAGTAAAAGACAGGAGATGGAGCTGGAGGTGGCAGAGCTAAAGATGTTAAGGTTTTCGTTGGGAGTGACGAGGATGGACAAGATTAGAAATGAGTTTATTAGAGGGACAGCGCATGTAGGATGTTTTGGTGACAAGGTGAGGAAGGCCAAGGAGGAGGTTCATGGATGTGGTGAGGGAAGACATGGAGGTAGTTGGTGTGAAAGAGGCAGATGTAGAGGACAGGGTGGTATGGAGACGGATGATCCACTGTGGCGACCCCTAATGGGAGCAGTTGAAAGAAGAAGAAGATATTAACTATTTGCTTCTATATTAAGCTTTTTCTTCTTCTTTCGGCTACTCCCATTAGGGGTCGCCACAGCAGATCATCCGTCTCCACACCACCCTGTCCTCTACATCTGCCTCTTTCACATCAATTACCTGCATGTATTCCCTCACCACATCCATTAACCTCCTCCTTGGCCTTCCTCTTTTCCTCCTTCCTGGTGGCTCCATCCTCAGCATTCTCCTACCAATATAACTCATGTCCCTCCTCTGCACATGTCCAAACCATCTCAATCTCGCCTACCTCACCTTGTCACCAAAACGTCCTACATTCACTGTCCCTCTAATAAACTCATTTCTAATCTTGTCTATCCTCGTCACTCCCAACGAAAACCTTAACATCTTCAGCTCTGCCACCTCCAGCTCCACCTCCTATCTTTTAGTCAATGGCACTGTTTTTAAACCATACAACATCGCAGGTCTCACCACAGTCCTATAAACTTTCCCTTTCATTCTTGCAGATACCCTTCTATCACAAATCACTCCTGTCACTCTTCTCCACACACTCCATTACTTTGCACTGTTGACCCCAGGTACCTGAACTCCTCCACCTTCTCCACCTCTTCTCCCTGTAACCGCACCACTCCACTGCCCTCCCTCTCATTTACGCACATGTACTCTGTCTTACTCCTACTGACTTTCATTCTCCTTCTCTGCAGCGTGTACCTCCACCTCTCCAGGCTCTTCTCAACCTGCTCACTACTCTCACCACAAATCACAATATCATCCGCAAACATCATAGTCCAGGGAGACTCCTGTCTGACCTCGTCCGTCAACCTGTCTATCACCACTGCAAACAGGAAAGAACTCAGGGCCGATCCCTGATGCAGTCCAACCTTTACCTTGAACCAGTCTGTCGTTCCTACTGCACACTTCACTGCTGTCACACTGTCCTCATACATGTCCTGCACCACCCTCACATACTTCTCTGACACACCTGACTTCCACATACAATACCACAACTTCTCTCTTGGCACCCTGTTATACGCTTTCTCTAAATCCACAAATACACAATGCAATTCCTTCTGACCTTCTCTATACTTCTCCATCAACATTCTCAAAGCAAATAAGGCATCTGTGTTGCTCTTCCTCTGAATGAAACCATACTGTTGCTCACAGATGGTCACCTCTTCTCTCAGCCTGGCTTTCACTACTCTTTCCCATAACTTTATGGTGTGACTGATGAACTTAATTCCGCTGTAGTTACTGCAGATCTACACATCTCCCTTATGTTTAAAGATCGGTACCAGCACACTTCTTTTCCATTCCTCAAGCATCCTCTCATCCTTCAGAATCTTGTTAAACAATCTGGTTAAAAACTCCACTGCCATCTCTCCTAAACATCTCCATGCTTCTATTGGTATGTCATCTGGTCCAACCAACTTTCCACTCTTCATCCTCTTAATCGCTGCTCTTACGTTCTCCTTTCTAATCCTATCCACTTCCTGCCTCACCAACTCCAAATCATCCAACCTACTCTCTCTCTTATTTTCCTCGTTCATTAGCTGCTCAAAATACTCCCTCCACCTTCTCAACACACTTTTCTCACTAGTCAACACATTTCCATCTCCATCCTTTATTGCTCTAACTTGCAGCACATCCTTCCCAGCTCGGTCCCTCTGCCTGGCCAATCGGTACAAATCCTTTTCTCCTTCCTTAGTGTTCAATCTCTCATACAGCTCCTCATATGCCTTTTCGTTGGCTTTCGCCACATCCCTCTTCACCTGCTGTTGCATCTCCTTGTACTGCCTACTTTTCTTATCACCCTGTCGATCCCACTTCTGTTTTGCCAACCTCTTTCCCCTTATGCTCTCCTGCACTTCCTCATTCCACCACCACATCTCTTTGTCTTCCTTTCTATTTCCAGATGTCACACTAAGTACTTTTCTAGCTGCCTCCCTCATCACTCCTGCAGTAGTTTTTCAATCATCCAGCAACTCTTCACCACCACCGAGCCCCTGTCTGACCTCCTTAAACTCTTCCTCCTTCAGTTTCCACCATCTTATTCTTCTTTCAGTCCCTACTCTCCTCCTCTTCTTCTTTGCCTCCAAAACCATCCTACAGACCACCATCCGATGCTGTCTAGCTACACTGTCCCCTGCCAAACCCTTACAGTCTCCAATATCCTTCAGGTTGCATCTCCTACATAAAACATAGTTCACCTTGTGTGCACTTTTCCCCACTCTTATACGTCACCCTATGAACCTCCTTCTTCTTAAAATACATGTTCACCACTGCCATTTACATAATTTAAGCAAAATCTACCACCATCTGCCCTTCCACATTCCTCTCCTAAAGGCCATACCTACCCATCACCCCCTCATCACCTCTGTTCCCTTCACCTACATGTCCATTAAAGTCTGTGCTTCTAAATTAAGCAAAGTTTTTAAAATCGATCCCGATATTGATATGAGCTCAAAACAGAGACTCAAATAAATAATTATACTTAAAAATTACTTACATCTAGTAGAAATGCGCCTTCTCTTCTGATTCCACATGATGACCATGTAGGGTACCGCGAATTAATTAAACTTTGTGAGGAGACAATGGGGAGGAGTCACAGTTACTCTGTCATTTTGCTCTCATTCTACTGAAACATTTTACTCTGTACACTCAAAATAGAGCAAAAACAACTATTTTTGAGTAAAAGAATATTGTCTCTGGAAAAATTACTCTGCCATTTTTCCTGTGTACATAGATTATTCCCACAATTCCCCTATTTTATCCATGATAAACTATTAATGGATGAATCACAATTTAAAACAATCAAAGATGTCACATAGGAATAGGATAATATTCAGAAACACAAGGGACAGGTTGAAACCTGGAAAGCATACGAGTAAGTGATTGCTTGTATTGCCGGGCTGTCCAGTTGGCGTTGGCGTGTGGGTGAGCCTGGGCGGGGATCCCTGCTGACGTCCTGGTGATGACGTCCTTCAGTTGGATGCCCGAAGATCCGACACCGGAGAGTCTGAGGAGTCGTTACTGGACCATAGTGAACTGTTGACAGAGGGAAACAGGAATCGATAGATGTCTCCTAGAGAACTCTTAGGGAGGTCAAAAGGGCTATGCTTCTGTAACATAAAGAAAAATAGTGAATAGCAAATTAATTCTTTTGAAACGGGGTCACCTCCCATGGGACATTTCTTGATTCTGGTAGCGTGGATCCACTGTGGAAAAATATTAGTTAATACACGTGTGATCGTGACTATTTCTGCTGGCCCTTCCTACTTACATTTACTCAATGGCCTAGGTTTTAGAGATTTAAACAAAACCATGTCCCTAATTTCGTGTGGTGATAAATGGAGTCATTCTCATTTCAGCAAGGACTGCGGGTAGCAAGTCTACCCAATTTTTGTTACCTGTAGCCTGTATGGCTTTAGTCAATTTGTCCTTTATCGTCCGGTTGGTTCTTGATAGGGGTGATAGGGAATGTGAAAACGCCATGACAAGGATAAGTATTTACATAAGTCCTGCGTTACCTTTGCAGTGAATGGGGTTCCTTTGTCTGAATCAATAACATGAGGAACACCGTATCGCGGTATAATTTCTTTTGCCAAGATACGTATGACGACCTTAGCATTTTCTCGCTGACAAGGGAAAGCTTCAACCCATCTTGAGAACTTGTCTACCATAACCAGAAGATATTTAAATGGGCCACGGGGGGGCATGTGTGTGAAGTCAATCTGCCATTCAGAGAATGGAGCAGTAGGCAGTGGGAGGCTTTCATGTTTCGCCGCGCTCTTAGTAACGTTGTTAACATAAATATATATCACATAAAAGGTGACAGGGAGGTCAGTGTCGGTGCGAAAAGAGGAACAGCATAAAAGAAGAAACCAGAAAGAGGAACTGTCTAGGGCAGGGGTCACCAACATGGTGCCAGGTAGGCCGCAAGAACCACATGAGTAGCCCATGGGCCTTTTTTAAAATAGCTGTTTCCTACTTTGTTAAATCATTGTTGATAATTATTATGAGAAATCATTAACATGATCAGTGTCTTCACATAGATGAATATCATTAATTATTAATAATAACATATAATAAAAGGTAAATTGAGCAAATTTGTTATTTCAGCTCAAACTGAAAACTGTGTGTATCAAACTGGTAGTGTCAGGAATCCACCTGCCACGCCCCCGTCGGCTGTCATGCCTCCGCTTTCTCTGAAGCTCCCGGCTTCAATTGTACACACCTGGGACTCACTCACACTCACTTTCCGTCTGTTATATGTGTGTTGTTGATATGCGTATCCCTATAAGTTTTCTTCCTTTTGGACTTTCTCCACGGCTGCGCTTTCTCCCCAAAGCGTACCCCGGATTACCCCAATCTTTCCGTGCGTTCGTTCTGGGACTATGTGGACCTCACCCCTCCAGGGTGTACCACGGATATCTCTCTCTTTCGATTTATACTGTATTGCCGTGTATGTATTTGTGTGTTTCACTTCATTCATTAAACTAAAGTGAACTGTGCTCCGGCTTCCTCCTCCGTTCGTTCGCAGCATGACAGGTAGCCCTCACATTAATCAGTACCCAAGAAGTAGTTCCCAGTTTTAAAATGTTTGGTGACCCCTGGTCTAATGTGTATGTGCAGATCAGCACATACCAAAAGACGACAGTCTAGGTATGCAAAAATAGATAACCACGAGAACAGAATGTTCTGTAATGGGGGGAAAAGTCTGAACCCTAGCAATGTGTGCGTATGTATCAGAAGATGAGAACCTAATGTTCAGAGCAAAGGTTGTATCCAAAACACATATATGTACATAGATTATTCCCACAATACTTTTCTGTACCTAAAGTTTTAACCTAACTTTAAAGTGCTCACTAACATTCTACTGGTTACACGTGTGTAGATATACACAGTGACATGTTATAGAATTAATAACATGGGCTGAACCCTACCCGCAATGTGTAGGGTGTACAGCAGTGGGCGGTTTCACAACTGAGTTTCAAAACCTCAGATATATAAAGTCCAAAGTCCAAAGTCATCAAAGTAGAGTAAGTGGAAACAGTAACCTGTCAGTCATTTTTTCACCCTTTTGCAGGTTTTCTTCACTGGTTAAAATCTTTTCCGAGATTAGAAGAAGAGGTGATGACACTGTTGCATCCAAACCGATTGAGGAGAAATCAATGAAAAGCGAAAAGCAACTGATATCCAGGTAAGTGACTTTGGTCCAGATTTTTCCTTTTCCCCCCTCTATGACATAATTTCAGGTCATACCAAATTTAGAAATAAATGATTAAAATTCTAAAGGCCAGGTATAGGTGCCACTCGAAGCCAATAGTGAACAGTAAGACAGTGTTTTACCATACTGTACTTTGTTACAGTACCTGAGTACACTCTTCCGGTACTGTATCTTTGTTTTTGTTTTTTAAAATGAAAAACTTCACTACATTTCAATGCATAATAGATTACATTTGACCAGAAAATCATTGTTACCCATTGTTACATAGTAACCCTATCTATTCTGAAAGTGAATACATAAATTATATTATCTTAATGATAAGATGTTTCGAATAAAAAGTCTTGTGTTGAAATCACGGTGCAGCCAAACTGGCAAAAATTCTGTCAGTTATTTCATATTATGTTATATATTAAAGTGTATAAAATAATTTTTTTATTGTGATTTTTGTTGTTGTTGTTGTTGTTTTGTTCTGTTTTTTTACAGTACAAAATCATTGAAAAATCAGGGGTTATAAGTTACATTTAAAAAGCTAAGTCATCTTTATTTGCATGGTGAATTAATAAGGTCATGGGTGACTGTCATTGAATACCTGTTATGGACAATGTACCAGAATTTTTACAGTAAACATACTCCTTCAACATTCTAGTTGAGTAAAAGTACAGAGGTACCTGCTTTAGAATGTACTTAAGTATGAAAGGAAAAAAATATGGAGATAATTGGAACATTTTGTACTTTTACTCAAGAAGAGATATATGTATAAACAGTACTTTTTCTAGAGTAATTATTTAATTAGGGGACTTTTATGCAAATACATGTACTTCATCTGTAACTGGAAAAATATACTGTATATTTTTACAGTAATGTACTGGCAGTAAAGATGGCAAAATAAAACAGAACCTACTTATTTGTTACTTAAAGCCTTGAAAATTAAGCCACCACAATTAATTCAGGTAGTCTGCACCGATTCAGCCACTTTCACAAATAAAATAGCTTTTACCAAATGCTAGTTGTGGTTGCTCAATTCTTTGTTTATTGTACAGTAAATTATTGTAAAATCAGGGCTCATTTAAAAACCATAGTCACCTTTATTTGTCTGGGGAATTTATAAGCTCAGGGTTTTTTTTACTGTCCTTAAATATCAGTGATAAAATATAACTTCAGTAAATGAATTTTACATAGAATTACATTCTAGTTGAGTGAACGTACAGTAGTAGCTATGTGCTAATGCACCACTGTAGGTGTGGCTTTTTTCTGCATTAGAATTTTTGCTATTCATTTGTGTCTTTTTCAGGTCATTTTGGATGGATTGGGTGAAATGGGGGCTGATAGCCCTTTGCACTCTATTTGTGACCACATCATATGTTCAACGAATTTGTCCTGGTTTCACACAATACCTCTTTTATCAACATGGCTGTGCGTACATGACTCCTTACTTACACATGAGAAAATGTCATTTGAGCAGTTTATTGCACCCACATTATTGTTTATCTATTTTATTTGATCAGTTAATTGCACTCACATTTTTGTTTATCTTTTTTCAGTATCATTCTTTGTTGACCTGAGACATCCCACTGATCTTGGTCTCAATCACACGGTAAATATGTACCTGACCTCAGAAGCAGAAGTGACACTAGGAGTATGGTCAGTTGTGCAATTTTGTGAATATTCAACATATATTTTTATATAACAATTTCACATAGCTGCATTTTCTTCTTACTGTTCTTGGCACCTCTTTAGGCACACAGTTCCTGATCATATGTGGAAAGAGGCCCAGGGTAAAAGTTTGGCATGGTATGAGCAGTCTTTAGGGAATGGTTCACCTGTTTTCATCTACAACCACGGCAATGCGGGTAACAGGTGTGAACAGCTATAGAAACTTGAAGATTTGTGTCACAAATCCTATGCATGAAGTCTGGAATGAATGCTTTGAAAACTTATTGCTGTGCTGGCAGCATTTAATTTACAGTGGACCATCCAAATTTGAGAAACGAAATTCAGAACAGCAACTGCCTGGTATGAGAGCAGTTTATTACCTTACAGGCCTGATCCAAAGGGGTAAATATTTCATAACTTGGGGTTAATAAATCCATAAAAAAAAGACCTGTCAAAATAACAAGTCAAATACTGCTATTATTTTTCTTTCTTCTTACTATATGTTGGCAAAATATAATATATATATATATATATATATATATATATATATATATATATATATATATATATATATATATATATATATATATGATTATATAATTATATATGTGTGTGTTTACAGTGCCTCTTTATGTCTGCATCAGAATGCATCATAGAGTAGTCACTCTTCTCGACTTACGACCTCATGGACTTACGACTAGTTTTTCGGTCGCTATCTATGTTGTAAGTCGGGGTCTACCTGTATATATACATAGCAACCATTTTAGTATATCTTCTAAAGGGAGAACACTATACAAATAAAACTTTTATATATTTTAGGATAGTCAGTGTGCAGCTTGTATGGCAGTACAGATTTACTTTCCTCTAAAATAACTCAACAAACAGCCATTACTGTCAAATAATTTGCAACAAAAGTGAGTACACCCCAAGTGAACATGTCAAAATTGTGTACAAAGTGTCAATAATTTGTGATCTAGATAGCCAATGTTATCTAGCACTGCCTTAATCCTCCTGGGCATGGAATTCACCAGAGCTGCACAGGTTGTTGCTGAGATTCTCTTCATGACATCATAGAGCTGCTAGATATTAGGAATATGGAGCTTCTTCACTTTTCACTTCGGGATACCCTACAGGCGCTCAATAGGTTTCAGGTCTGTATACATACTTGGCCACTCCATCACCTTCACCTTTAGCTTCCACAGCAAGGCAGCTGTCCTCTTGGTGGTGTTTTTGGGGTCATTATTATGTTGGAAAACTGCTGTTTGTAACAGTTTCTGAAGGGAGGGCATCATGTTCTGCTTCAGAATGTCACAGTACACGTTGGCATCCATGTTTCACTCAATGAACCGTAGTTCCCCAGTACCACCAGCATTAATGCAGCCCCAGATCATGATGCTACCAACAATTCATGTTCTTGGACAGGTTGTCTTTAACAAACTGTTGGCGGGTGTGTTGTGAGCCAGCTTTAGAAGAGGCTTCCTTTTGGGATGCGGCGTATGGTCTGAGCACTGACAAGTGTACCTTCTGCTTCTGCATCATCTACAGCAATGCTGGGGGCACTCATGCATCTGTTTTTTTTATGCCCACTACTGCATCTTATGCACAACACAGAACTCAACTTCTTTGATAGACCCTTGCGAGGCCTGTTCAGAGTGGAACCCGTCTTGAAAAACCTCTGTATGACCCTGGCCACTGTACTGTAACCCAGTTTCAGAGTGTTACAGATCTTCTTATAGCCTCTGCCATCTTTATGGCGAGCACACTTCTAATTCCTAAATCCTCAGAGAGTTCTTTGCCATGAGGTTCCATGTTAAACATCCAGTGGTCAGTATGAGAGAATTGTACTCAAAGCACCAAATTCTAACTGCTCTAATGCAAGATACACAAATTTGTATGGTCCTGTCAAGCAGACAAAAACATGAACATGATGAATTGGACATGTGGCTTTGCTTGGTTACACGACGCACAGCTGTTAACACTCACTTTTGTTGCTAGCGACTTTGACAATAATGGCTGTATGTCGAGGTTCTTTTTAGAGGACAGTAAACCTAATAATGGATAATGAAATTTGTTGTCAACGAATTCTGTTATCGATTAGTTGGGCTGCTCAAGTTATGGGTTAGCCTGACGGTAACACAACACAGCTGCGTGTGAAAAGGCGAAGAATACAGGGTCAGCAGCAGGAAAAAGTGTGAAAATTTTATAGAAGTGCTATAGTGTAAATTGTTTGTTTGCTAGCTTGTGTATCATGCCGGATTTTACATATATATATATATATATATATATATATATATATATATATATATATATATATATATATATATATATATATATATAAAAGTGTGGCTTTTATTTATTTATATATATATATATCTGTTAAAGGTAAATAGCATTATTTCTTATGCTGATTATGTTGATACTTTGTACTCTGTATTTTACTTTTTTGTAAAAAAAAATTGCATCACTATGCATTTTTCGCATGCCTCCAGCTCGTAACAGTATGCAGTGATGCCTACACTTTTTTTTTCAGTGTTATAAATATTCTTTTGTTGACATTTTTGTCTGAATTTTTATTTAAACAGAGCATCTCCACCACATCGTGTGGGAGTTTCTAAAGTGAGTATCTGAATATCTTCACTGTTCAAATCTATTGCACAGTGGTGTACTGACCCGGTGTCTCATATTGTTGCAGATATTAAGTGCTCTTGGCTATCATGTCTTAGTAATGGATTACAGAGGTGGGTTTCATTATTTTGCTCCTCCACAAATATACATCTAAGGGAGTTTTTCCTTGCCACAGTCACCACGGCTTGCTCATCAGGGATAAATGCACACCATTCACCTTGACTGTTGACTTCTGTAAAGCTGCTTTGAGACGTTGTCTGTTGTGAAAAGTGCTATAGAAATAAACTTGACTTGACTTGACTCAAATATACATATGTTATACAATTAACATAATGTAACATTAAAATATCTAGATGCACATTTTCTGGTTACAGCATGACTATATTTAAAAAATTATATTTTGATTTAGTGTTTTACATTTAAATCTTGTACACAATTATAAATGTATAATAAGGTGAAACATTATTAGGCTGTGTCAGATAGCTGGATTGGTGAGTTTGTATATGCAACATATGAGTGTTTTAAACAAAACCTCACTGTATCGAAAGAGGTGCAGTGCGGGGTTGTTTATTTTGTCAAGAGTGTTTTCGACTTGGTATTAACATTCCTCAGGCTAAAAAGGGTTAACTACCGAAAATATCTCAGCTACTTTGTTTTTCATTGCTATTATTCATGTAGAAGACTGTCAGGAACATGCAAAACTTGATGCTACATAACACTGAATTGCTTGTAGGTCCATTAAAAATATTTAGTTGAATTTGCATCAATGCATTATTAACACATTAATTTTGACAGCCTATATATATATATATATATATATATATATATATATATATATATATATATATATATATATATATATATATATATATATATATATATATAAAGCAATTCAGTGCCAAGTAGGATTTTAAATTTGGCATGTTTGCAACAGTCTTCTACATGACTGAACGTAAACTAAAGAAGCTGATTATTAAGTAAATATATTTTCTGCTAGGATTTGGTGATTCCACTGGAGAGCCCACTGTGCCTGGACTGGTCACTGATGCACTTTACCTGTACCACTGGGTACGGGCACATAGCAAGGGCAGCCAGGTCTTCATATGGGGTCACTCGATTGGCACAGGGTGAGTGTGTCTGGGCTGATACTACCTTGGACAAATCAGCTGTGGTTTTATCAGTTTTTTCAGAATATTATCATATATTGATGTAAGATCATGTTTTACTGTTTCAAATAGAAGGTATTTTATTTAGAGACACAACTATTGCATTTACAGGGTAACAACTAGTGCTGTAGTGAAACTACAAGAACAAGGTAAGAAATATTACCTTAAACTACTAGTCAGGCTTTTGTTAAGTGCGGCTTTTATGTAGTTATTTATATTAGGTATGCTATGCTATAAAAAACCACTAAAGTAACTTAATATATTTAACCAAAGTAAAGAAATATACTGTATGTATCAGCAAAACCTACTTACATGAAAAAAATAATTAATAATAAATTAAATGCCCATAATTCTCCAAAAGATTCCTCAAAATAGTAAACTGATATATCTCATATCAGAAGCACCTTGGCAGGAATTACAGCCTTGAGTCTTTTTTTGGCTATGACACAACAAGCTCTGCACACCTGTATTTGGGGATTTTCTGCTATTCTTTATGGCAAATCCTCTCAAGCTGGGTCAGGTTGTGTGATATTTCAGGTTTGTTTATGTTAAAACATTATATATATATAAGTTATATGTATATAAGTTGTAGTTCGAAGTCATATGTCTCCCATATCATATGTTTGATTGCCAGGAAGCCCTCCTGATGCAGTGATACTTGAAGGTTCTTTCCTTGACTCCAAAGTACCAAAAGGAGTCCCCCATCCGTTCCTCTGGGTAGGTAAACTTCTGTTTTATTAAATGAGTACGCATATCTTTGTGAATATATTTCATAAACTAGCATGCTTATTGTCTTTTTTTTTTCTTAGTATTACTGGAGATTTCCATACATACAGTATTACTTTTCCCAGGATGCAATTAAAGCAAATAAAGTTCAGGTGTCCAATTCTGAAAAGTGAGAATAAAGTCATATATATGTGAAAACATTTAAAAAGAAAAAGAAAATAGAATAAATTTCAAAATATATGTTAGGATCATTACTAAGCTGCTAAACTGGAATATTTTAATTTGGATTAGTGTGAAACAAATGAGGATGCCGCTTATGATCCTTCATTCAAAAGATGACCACTTGACTCCTATCAGGATGGCTGAGGAGGTAGGATATTTATATATACATTTGGTTGACTATGTGTAAATGTTTTGTGTTATGAGTATAGAGTCAACAACCATATTTCTATGTGTAGCTATACAAAACTGCTAAAAGTGTGCTACCTGAGGAAAAAGTCAGGTTGGTGGCATTTGAGGCATCCCATGGATACCGCCATAATGGACTTTATAGGGATCCTCGTTTACCAAAAATTATAAGGTATACAAGTTATTTATTGTTTAGCATGTTTAGCATAATGCAAAATCAATTATTATTAATTTTATTATTTTATTGCTTTTAAAGTTTTGGTAAAACAAGTATTTTTTTTTATAAATGTAATATATTCCATTCACTTTAATCTGTGACTTGCCTTGCTATATAAAATTAATTAATGTCTTCTAACCAGTCTGATTCAAGAATGGTGATAAATCAATGTCAATATTTCCCTTACAGGGAGTTTGTGCAGTCCAATGCAAAGTAACCTGCAAGCTTCCAAAGTGGGACCAGGTTAAACCTCCATGTTTAATTTTCACACATATGTTTTACTCTCCAATGCTAACTTTAGTGGTGTGCCCAAATTCATTCATTTTTTGATCTTATTATTTACACACACAAGTAAAAAATGTCAGAGCTAATTCACATGGATTGCATATATAATAACAATTGTTAGACACCTGTACCTATTAAAAGGTTAATGTAAATGTTCAATAATAAGTTTAAAAAGCTTAGATAGTAAGTCAAAAGTTCATGATGATGATAATAATGATGATGTGCACAAAAAATAAACTAATAAATATTAAAGTGCTTAACCATGCTTTGTCTATTCTTTGTGGAATTAATTCTGTTGCTGAAAGAAATGTGCAGATAATTAATTTAGTTTTTATACACACTCTCACACACACACACACACACACACACACACACACACACACATACACATATATATATATGTGTGTGTGTGTGTGTGTGTGTGTGTGTGTGTGTGTGTGTGTGTGAGGAGAGATGAGTTACGTTACATGCATACGTTTGTATTTGTTTGATGAGGAAATAAGCCTTACTGGATAAAAGCCACAAGCAAACTAAATTTAGTTTATTAATGTGTAGTTCCTTCTTCCGTTCTGGCATTTTGTGTGTGTGTGTGTGTGTGTGTGAGTGCTCTCAGATGACGTGGCTGAAGGTGGCGGAACGCCGCTGTGGCCGTGTTTCTCAGTTCATCGCACTTTCAGCGCCGCGCCACACCATTGGCTAAAAGTCTCCATGTGAGAGTTTTCAGCCAATCAAAGGCGAGTGCGGTGATTCCTCAAAAAAAACACTTGACGACATATCCGCACAGAGCATCCTGAGACGACCACTGTCATAGAACCAGGAAGAAGGAAGGTGGGATAGCTTCAAAGGGCTAATATCCCGAAACGATCGGTAAACTTTCCTTGAAAATGATGAAGTCGTCCAGGTGGAAGTGTGCAGCGCTCCTCTTATTGCCTGTTATAAGTTTATTTTTGCCCGCTCGGGCGGATGAACATGAGCACACGGTAAGAAAAATGATTTCGGCCTGAGAAGCCTTATGCGGTGTGCCTTTAGTTCCGACAGGGTGAATGATCAACGTATCGGATTGGGCTTTCACAAAGGAACACGAATTAATCCGCTGTGCAGAATGTGTATAGGACGGAAAAGCAACCGAAAGCTCCAAATGTCACGTTAATGTAATTCAGTTAGGTTATATAGTACTTCATTCTTTTCCTGATGCTAATGCTAAATCCAATGGCGAGCTAATTAGCTTGCTAGCGCAGCCGTAGCTACGTGGTCTAGAGGGCCGAGTCCCAAATAAATATTTTTTATTTATTTTTTTATATTAGGATGTATCAGCCTTTCTATACAGTATTGTTAGTACACTTCTATAGACATTAACTGTGTTTTTGGGATCATCACCAGGTTGATTGGTGTATGCTGGATAAATAGCTGTCAGTTGTATATCCGTGTGAACAAAAGGCACATTATGTGCATTTGAATGAGTAGTGTGTAGTTTCTGAGTAGAATCACTGAAGTGGACTAATCATATTGGGCTAGTTTAAGATTAGCATGCTGGTTAATGCATCCGGCTATATACAGCCGTATCCGGTTGCTGCAGACCTGTCATACAGGACATCAGTTCATGTACAACTGTCTCAATATCTCTTTATTGGGTGAACAGGCAGACAGTCAACTGTAGTTATTGACTATCAAACCTTGATAGAGTCCAGCCAGAGCTGTTAGAAGCTATTAAAGGGGATTTACACACAGTAGAAACAAAGAGGAAAAGTCTGTCCGTTTCCAATAAACCATTTTGAGATATTTTTTTGACTTGTATCTTCATTTCTTGATGTTGAGTGTCTTCTCGTGGCGAACGTTCCCATCATGAGGTCCCTTCTCCCCGCTGAACACTGGGCATTCAAACTATACAATTGCTTCTATTAAACCTTTAATTAAATTTCAAAGTGAATGTCATTAGGATATAAAATGCACAACATTTTTTTACATGCAAATCTGAGTGTACTGTAACCCATCAGTTAGAAGTTTATGGTTACACCCTGACAACTTAATGTGTCTTTGCTGCTGCTGCTGCTTCGTATTCGTCAGTATTTTCTTGCAGAATCAAGATAGGAGTAACTTAATTTGCTTATCACGTTTGCATCAGAATCAACTTTATTTTGTTTGGGTAAAGTTTAGCTTTAGACAGTTAGATTGTTCAGCTCAAATTGATCACCTACATATCATTGTGACTAAACTGAGTTTCATTTCAATACTTAACCATAACTAGTAATAGTCCGTGGCTGTAAATAAGATCCACAGTTGAAAGCCGATCAAGTTTTGATGCTTCAAGCTACCACGTTTAAATATAGTTAAAAAAGAATACACACATCACCGGTGTTAGAAGGAACGTGTTCTTTAAACACCGATTGTCGTTCTCTACACGTTTGAGTGAAATTGGATTCTGAGTGGATCTGAAGGATGGAGATCCAGTTCATTACAGAGCATCATTCGCACACTCTTTTACATCTATGGGTGATTTAGCATCAGCAGTTCACTTATTTGAATGTTTATGGAAGATGTTGAAAGAAAAGAACCCGCCAGAAACCACCAGGGACAATGTGTGAAACTACACTGAGAGAGTCGTACAGAAACCAGAGCTTCAGTTGCAGAATCCAGTAGTGTTTACGGATGCCTTGTTTAATAAAAAAACTTCTCTTTCTTTGACTTTAGAGCCCAGATGTGTTTCTGAGTGTGTAAATGTTATAATTCTCTCTCAGGGCTGAAGTGTGCTATGACTTACAGGGGAAAAAAACCTGAAATTATTTGTTTCTGCTCTCTAGTGTTGTCTAGAGGCTAATTGTTTGAAAACACTATGCCCACAAGTGTCCTTATTCTGGATATCTAAAGGTATAGGATGGTTAGTCGAACGCAACCAGTTATCATTGAGTTCTGTAGTGTTTCATTGACCTTGTATTTATCTAGAAGATTAGAGTTGACTTCCTGGTATTGGGTGTGTTATGAGGTGCTGAGGTGCTTAAATAAGTGACCTGGTTGAAGGTGGAATATCCAGAGATGTCCTGCAAGCTGTTTCCTATCTATAGGATGTATGTTATTATTTCGTCTCTCTTTTAATCATGTTTTGACACTTGTCATCTGTGGGTATGAGTTGTCCATCAATTTTCATAGTTTGGATGTCCATGAATAGCCTTTGGTGATGTAAAATGTCATGTCCATGGATAAACCTAGTGAAAGACTTCAACTTTACCTAGTTATAATGTGGGAGGTGGTAGATTATTGGTTTAGCATTGGACTTTGGATCTGAAGATCGTTAGTTCAAATCCTAGCCACACCAAGCTGCCATTCCTGGGCCCCTGAGCAAGGCCCTTAACCCCATAGTTGCTCAGTTGTATGAATGAGATTAATTGTAAGTCGCTCTGGAGAAGAGCATCTGCCAAATGCCATAAATGTATAATGTCTTTTGCTAGATTGACCAGTATATAATGTGCAAAATAAAAAAAAGTTTTTCATTTTCATTAATAATGTTTTAGAAGTTTTTTTTTGACACATTATTGCCACAGCGAACTGAGCATGTGTTAGCAAGCACCATGTTAAGATTTTGATTCCAGGCATTTGTCAGACATCCTAGAGCTTCTTACAATTATCTCATTTATACACGGCACAGTTGAGGGTTACAGACTTTGTTCAAAGGCCCAGCAGTGGCAGCTTGGTGGTGCTTGGATTCTAATTCACGACCTTCCGTTTAGAAGTTCAACGTATTAACCACTGAGTTGCCACGTTCCTGTTAGTTTAGAAATGCAACTTTATAAAATGTCACATTTATATGTGTGATGAAATAAAATGACTCTGTCAGCAGCTTTCTCACTGTAGCGCCTCAACTTCAGTGATTCAGTTCCATACAACCTGCTGCTATAAGTTTGCTCGATGATTGGAGTTTCTATTAAACTTTAGCATTGTGAGACAGCTGGGCACAGACAGCTGGTTCTTTGCTGTGGTTAGATCATTTATCGCACAGTTAGAAAGCGGTCCATATGCTATAGTTCAGACAACTGTTTATAATCATGCACTGTAAATGTAATTAAGCACTGTTTTTTTTTTGACAGTTCATGTTTTGTTAGAAGTGATTCATTTTGGCATTGCATGTGTTGTTACCTGGGAATAGTGGATAAATGTTTAAAAAAAAAAAGAATTAGGAGGTGCAAATTGTTCAACAATTACACCTTTTAACTGTAGTACACTTTAACTGTATTGTAGAATTGTAAATTTAAGAGAAATTGTTTAATTGCACAATCGTGTCAGCCATATGAGGATGGGTTTGGTGCCTCTTAAGTTTTCTTTATATCCTCATTATTATTATTATTATTATTATTATTATTATTTTTCTCATCAATTTTAAATTAATTTCCAAAATTTGTGACATTTCTTTCGAACTGCTTTGTGACCATGCCTATTGGTAGCAGTGCTATTCATGTAAATGTGAGCATGACCTGACAGAAGGGTTGAGGTTGTTTGTGGCTTTACAATAAATAGTAAGAATATTAACTGTATTATTAAAGTGGCTTGTACTCCTGTTGGACATCTAATGCACATCAAAGTGTACCAAAAGCTTTTTGTTGAAGTAGACAACATTTTTGATGTGACAACATAATTGATGTTCACCGCTGAGATGAAAAAAAAAAATAGCTGCAAAATGCTATCCGGGCCCGTGAGCACAACAGTAGTTAATTTGTTAGTTTCTTAGTGAAAGGAAGCCTGCAGGTTGTGGTTGAGTGCAGCATGGGTATATTTCAGGATGATTGGATTAAGGATGAATGATGCTAATATTAACTTTTCGGAAGGACTGGAGAAAAATCATCATACTTTCTACACTGATGTGTATATACTGTGATCTATGAAACTACATTGCAATCTTTGAAACAATTAAATGTCTCAGGCTGCATGGGTTAGGGTTAAGCTTAGATAAAAATGTAACAGGTAAACAATAACTGGAATCCTTTAAAAATATACGATACATATGCAGGACATACACCTAACCCAGGCCTGACTAAATAATGTTCAGGAAGCTGTACAGGCTTTAATAACATGCAAAATTTTTGCAATCGAGTAACTTTGTAGACCTTTAGTAGTCACGGTATGTGCAGGATATGTTTATGTACAATCTAATCTAAATAACGTCTCAATTTTCATGGCAAAATGCAAAATTGATGGCCCAGAATTTAGTCTGCTTTGTTTTTTCTTCAATTTTAAATTGTAATACGAAGCATGAACGATGTGTGAATCTCTGATCCAATCCATCACATCCTCTCTTCATTTAGTAAATATGTGCAGGCAGTCAGACTTGTACTAATCCCTTAAAATTCTCTCTGCCATTATCCATAATACAGGTCAAGCTGTTGGGTCAGGTTAGGTCAATATTGGTTGTGGGCTACCAACAATACTTGATACGTGCCTTTTTTTTTTTTTTTTTTTTTTTTTTTTTTTTTTTTTTTAAATAAATGTTTACCTTATAGTCATTTTTTTTTTTTTTTTAATGATTCCCTTCGCTGTGATGCTGTGGTACAGTAGACCAGGTTTGGCTGCTTTTTTAATTTTTTTAAAACATTGTTCTTTCACTTTGTGTAGTCTACATACGATCTGTATTTTGCATGATGATTTGGAATTATGTAAAAATGCTGTGTAGGGTTAAAGTACTTCTTTTCCGTGGGATTTAAATAATTCACGGTAGAATGTGTTGAAAAATATTTTCATCGAGGCATGTTCTTGATTTTTGTGCTATATCATGTATATTACTTATAAAATATATGCACTCAGTTCTGCAGTTTAGTCTCTGTGGTTAAACTAGTTGAAAGAAAAATGAAACCTTATAAGTTCACCTGTATTAAGGTGATAATTTTTTATAGATATAGAAATGTATGTGTATACATTTATTCTTTCCTCTGTTTAAAAAATTTTTGGACAGTTGTGTTTTGTCCAGATTCATCTTATTTTGTGTATGATTTAAGGGTGGTGCTGCAACAAAAGAATTAAAAACTTATAATGCTTCTTCTTCTTTCGGCTGCTCCCATTAGGGGTCGCCACAGCGGATAATCCGTCTCCATACTCCCCTGTCCTCTACATCTGTCTCTTTGAACCTAACTACCTGCATGTCTTCCCTCACCACATCCATAAACCTCCTCCTTGGCCTTCCTCTTTTCCTCCTTCCTGGTGGCTCCATCCTCAGCATTCTCCTACCAATATACCCCATGTCCCTCCTCTGCACATGTCCAAACCATCTCACCTCAACAATCTCACCTTCCTCAAATGCTAACAAAAGAAAATCAAAGAGGCAAACCTCTTAATACATAAACACTTCCAGTTTTAATTATAATTCCTATCTTCCCTGCTTAACCAATCAGATTGGTGGCATCTCTCTTAACTGGTCATTTGCTGAGTTTTCTAAAATGCATAGTTTTTTGTTGTAGATCTTGACAAGCAGCAATCCTTGTCATTATATATCCTACACTACACTACCAGTGTGACCGGTTTGAATTTTGTGACAAAACCTGAAAGGCCGTAACCTGTCTTTCACTATTGTTCTTTTATTCTTTCTAGTCACAATGCAGCGTTGCTTAAAGGGTGTATATAAAGTTAGCTTCTTTTTCTGTCTATCTGTGGCAAAGTTTCTGCTTTCAAAACAATAATGTGAGTTGTCCTAAATTGTGTAGTCTTGGCTACCAGTTTCTTTTCTTTCTTTTTTTTTTTGCAGAAGGCAATTGAAATTTTAGTCATTTTATTAAAACTAAACTCCTTTCTAACAGGGTTTTTGCCAAGAGCATGCACATGTCATTAAAGATTAGGCTGCATTTTGACTTCAGTAAAATGATCAGGAAATCTAACCCCAGGCAATGTACAGTATCTCGTGTTAATGGTCGTAAAAATTCCTTTCTTTCCAGAGGGAATAGTGGGGAGTTTTTGCACTTTTCCTGCAGTGTAAATACACACCAGGAAACACTCACTCTTTTCTATTGTCTTCTGCTCAAACCAAAAAGGAAACCAAGCATTGTTCAATTTTAGATGATCTGTCACTTTTTCTGAGAAGTGACAGTTCTGGAAGTATTTAGGATAAGTCTTTGGTTCCTAGTAGAGGAAAAGCCTACATATACAATACACAGCTGAAGGTATGTGGACACACATCGGGTGTTTTATCCTGTTTCTAATCTGTGCGCTAGTTCAAGCACATAGCCAGGCAATCTCCATGGACAAACATTGGCAGTAGAATGGGTTATTCTAAAGAACTGAGTAACATTTATTGTGGCACTGTCCTAAGATGCCACCTTACCGCAACTCAGTTTAAACCTCTGGCCTCCTGGATCTGTGCCATTTAAAGTTATTATTTCTGAGATATGAAAGCATCTAGGAATATGAACAGGTCAGCAACACATGAAAACTCAGATACACTTGAAATTCATCTATCCTTTTTTGCATCACCCACTATTGCATTTCTCACTGCCTCTGGAAGCAACATCAGTACAAAAACTATGCAACAGGAGCACCATGAAATGGGTTTCCATTGCCAAGCAGCTGCACACAACCAAAACCAAGTATGAGCTGCAAAGGTGTGCACACTGAGCACATAGAGCAGTGGAAATGTGTTCTCTGAAGTGATAAGTAATTCTCTATCTGGCAGTCTGATGGATAAATTTGGGTCTGGTGTACATCAGAAGAATGCTACCTATCATAGTTAAATTGGTGGACTGTTGTATTGGACTCTTTTTCCTCTCACCCTTTTCATCCATGTTTTAGACCTCATATTAATGCTCATAGTTATCCAATGGGATTTGCAACAAGCTCATATATAGGTGTGAAAGTTTGAGTGTCCACATATGTTTGGTTATATAGTGAATGCAATTAGCATGTGACCTATTTAAGAAAGAAACATAGAGCAGTAAGGTTTTTAAGTGGGGTGTGTAGAACTTGTTAAACAACCATTTAAACATTTCATATGTGCAAATCTTTCACAGTAATTATAGATTGTCTTACAGCAAACTTAAGACCCTTCCTGTAAATCTGGCCTGGTCTGAAAGTACTGTAGTACAATCCTCTGACCTGTCTGTTTTAGCACGAGGCTATTTTGATAGACACTAAAAATCATGTCTGTAAGTCTCCCTGGATAAGAGTGTTTTCTGTTAAATGTCGTCTTCTTCTTCTTTCGACTTCTCCCATTAGGGGTCGCCACAGCAGATCATCTGTCTCCATACCCCCTTATCCTCTACATCTGCCTCTTTCAAACCATAAACCTGCATGTCTTCCATCACCACATCCATAAACCTGTTCCTTGGTCTTCCTTCTTCCTGGTGGCTCCATCCTCAGCATTTTCCTACTGATATACCCAATGTCCCTCCTCTGCACATATCCAAACCATCTCAATTTTGCCTCCCGCTACAGCTCTAAAATTCAATTCCATTGTTCTTGACAGTGGGATGGTAAGTAATAAGTAAAGCCATGGAAATGTAATAGAAATTTGCTGCAAAGTCTTATCTGGGCAAGAGAATTAAAGTCAGTGATTGACAAGTCATTCAGCCGTTGTAGGTGTGGCGGTCTGACGCACTTGTGTTTGACATTCTTCCTGAGCTGTTTGTCAAAGGGGTGTTACTGGTTATTGCATTTGGGAGAATAAAATACTCAAGGTCTTGAAAGCAGTCCGACAGTGCTTTCTCCAGAAATTTTTCACAATGTGTGTGTGTGTGTGTGTGTGTGTGTGTGTGTGTGTGTGTGTGTGTGTGTGTGTGTGTGTGTGTGTGTGTGTGTGTGTGTGTGTGTGTGTGTGTATACTTGTCTGAGAGAGAGAGTTTGACTTTGGTGGTTTGGCTTAACCGATTTTAGAAGCAGATTTATGCTACCTTTTAACCCTCTAATGTAAAGTGCTCTGACAAATAGAAAGAGGGCCAAGAGGATTTGTTAAAAATTGCTTAAATAGAATAATATAATGACTAAATGTAGTTTTAATGTGATTTGTGCTTATGATACATTATTACTAATAGTGTGATTGTGTGAATGTTGTTACCACGTTAAGGGACATTACACTCATGTCAGTGTGAATGCAGCAAATGAACTTAGGTTAGGAAACTAATTACTTTGCTGTTCTTTTTTTTTTCCTTCTTTTAGTACAATGACAAAGAGGAGGTAGTTCTATGGATGAACACAGTGGGGCCGTATCACAACAGGCAGGAGACATATAAATACTTCTCCTTGCCTTTCTGTGTGGGTTCAAAGAAGACCATTAGCCACTACCATGAGACGCTGGGAGAAGCTCTGCAGGGAGTTGAACTGGAGTTCAGCGGACTTGACATCAAGTTCAAAGGTAACTGAAGACTTCTTGTGTAAATGCATCCGCCATGTTTACTTTTACAAAAGCAGGTGGCAACTTAGTTTAATCTGTAGTCATGATGCACTATAGTGCATCTGTAAAGTATTCATAGCGCTTAAATTTTTCCAGATTTTATGTTATGAAAGTAGTATTATTTTATTTTTTTTATCTGCAAATTTACTAAAAAATAAATAAAAAACAAATCAAATGTACACAAGTTTTTACAGCCTTTGCCATGACATTAATTGAGCTCAGGTGCATCCTGTTTCCACTGATCATCATTGAGATGTTTTTACAACTTGATTGGATTCCACCTGTGGTAAATCCAGTCCAGAATGGAATTGTCTGTAGACCTCCAAAACAGGATTGTATCATGGCACAGATCTGGGGAAGGGTACAAAAAAAATTCTGCAGCATTGAAGGTCCCAATTAGCACAGTGGCCTCCATCATGAAACCACAAGGACTCTTTCTAGAGCGGATCGACTGGCTTTAGTCAGGGAGGTGGCCACAAACCCGATGGTCATTCTAAAAGAGCTCTAGCATTTCTCTGTGGGGAGAGGAGCACTTTCCAGAAGAAAAAAAACATCTCTGCAGCACTCCACTAATCAGGCCTGTATGGTGAGTAGAGTGACCAGACAGAAGCCACTCCTCAGTAAAAAGGCACATGACAGCCTGCCTGGAGTTTGCCAAAAGGCACCTGAATGATTCTCAGACCATGAGAAACAAAGGTTGAACTCTCTGGCCTGAATGCCAAGCGTCATGTCTGGAGGAAACCAGGCACTGTTCATCACATGGCCATTGCAATCCCTACAGTGAACAGTGGTGGTGGCAGCATCATGCTGTGGGGACAGTTCATCTTCCAACATGACAATAACAGCCAAGATAACAAAGGAGTAGCTATGGGACATCTCTTTGAATATCCTTGAGTGGCCCAGACTTGAACCCGATTGAACATCTCGGGAGAGATCTGAAAATGGCTGTGCACTGACGCTCTCCATCCAACCAAAATAAATGAGAGGTGGAGATTTTCTGAGAGGGAGGTTGAAAGGTTTTGCAAAGAAGAATGGAAGAAAATAAGTGTGCGAAGCTTGTAGTATCATACAGTGGGGGAAATAAATATTTGATCCCCACTGATTTTGTTTACTCCCTTACAAAGTAATAAACAATCTGGAATTTTTATGGAAGGTTTAGGAAAGTAGTCCTAATATCAACATATGTGAATTAAAGACATGTCACAGTTTGTAGATCTGCACAAGGCTGGAATGGGCTACAATACCATCAGATTGTTGCCTTGGCCATATGTTTTATCATATGCTAATCTGACCACATCACATTCTCTCAAGCCTTCTCTGAATCATTCAGCTGTTCATTGGCAAACTTCAGATGGGCCTGTTAATGTGCATTCTTAAGCAGAGAGATCTTGGTGTGGTACCAATTATTTTTCTTGGTGACTGTGATCCCAGCTCCCTTGAGATCATTAACAAGCTCCTCCCATTTAAATCTGGGCTAATCCCTCACCTTTCTCAGAATCATGAGGTGAGCTTTTGCATGGCACTCCAGAGCTTAGCGATTGACTTATCTTGTATTTCTTGCATTTTCGAATTATCATGTGAACAGTGGTCTACTCACCAAACTTCTTGCTGATGGCCTTGTAGCACACTCCAGCCCTGACGTCTCTTGACAGCTCTTTGGTCTTTCCCATGGTGGTAGAGAGGTTTGAATGGAAGAATTTGATTATTTTGCCTAGTCTTTTATACACATAAATTGATATTAGGAGCACTTTCCTAAAGGGACAGGACTAATGTGTGTGTGGGAGTCAGAATTATTGCTAGTTGGTATGGGATCAAATACCAATTAATTCATATATATATATATATATATATATATATATTTTTTTTTCTCTGTTAAAATAGACCTACTATAAAAATTCTCGACTGTTCATTTCTGTGTAATTTTACAAAATCAGCAGGGGATCAAACAATTATTTCCCCTGCTGTACTCAAAAAGACTTGAGGCTATAATTGGTGCCAAAGGTGCTTCAACAAAGTATTGAGCAAAGGCTGTGAATACTTATGTACATGTGATTTATTTTTAATTATTTCGTTTTTAATAAATTTGCAAGGATTTCAAACACACTTCTTCACCTTTATGGGGTATTGTATGTCGAATTTTAAGGAATATAATGAATTGAATCCATTTTAGAAAAAGGCTGTAACATAAAAAGTTTGAAAAGTGAAGCGCTGTGAATACTTTTCGGATGCACTGTATATTTGGTTTAAATCCCAATGATATAAAATATAAAAGACCTCAAGTTCAAGAGCACAAAACTGACCTTGCATAATGTCATTTAGCATAAACAGAAAAAATGTTACCCTGACTATAAATAAATTCAATCTATCAGCCAAAGCAATTCAAACCAGTCATGGGCATATTTGAGCTCATCTATGTGGATGAAGGTCTCTACCTTGGAAAGCCAGCATCTTCAAGAAATATTTATAACAAAGGGACAAGCAAACCCAGTATTAGTGTAAAAAAAAGATTGAACAACCTTTGATATTTATTCTCATCGTCATGTGACCAAATTTGGATCCGCCAACAAGGCAGAAGGAAAAAAAACCAAACACGGCTAAGTTGAAACTTATAATTATTTTTGCACTTCTTACTGTGCCACAAGAAGTGTTTTTTATATTTATTTATTATTATTATTATTTTTTTTTTATATGGACTAAACTTCAAATGTGGGCTGAGATATATTTATTTTAGGTCAAAGGGAATAAGCTAATTTTTAAAGTTCTACTATTCAGAATTTTTCAGTGTAATGGCTGTTCAATGGAGTTTAATGGAAAAAAAAAGCTTCAATTAATCAATTAAGTGAAATGAATACATTTGTGTTGCTTTTGTTCATGTTAAAAAAAAAAAAAAACTCATGAGGTTTTCTCATTTTCCAGATGAAGTGATGCAGACGACATACTGTGAAATCGATCTGGACAAAGCTAAAAGAGATGCCTTTGTCTACGCAATCAAAAACCACTACTGGTACCAAATGTACATTGACGACCTGCCAATCTGGGGTGAGTAGTCCAGGAATTCTGTGCCTTGTGAAAATGCTTGGGATGCATGCCACTAAATTCTGAAAGCTTTGTTAGACCTCACTACTTTTTTTTGAGTTAAAAGTCAATGATTTAATTATTTCTAATATTTCTTTTTCTAATCTTATTTTACTGTAATTCCATAAAACATTTTTGCATATATGGACATGTACAGTTAATTTGACACTATTTTAATGTTTCAATAATTTAGTAACTGTATAAGCCTCGAAAATACGTTACTTCCTGAGAGTAAAATCACTTTGCTGATTGCAACTCAGGGATTGTTGGTGAGGCGGACGAGAACGGGGAAGACCATTATCTCTGGACTTATAAAAAGCTTGAAATCGGCTTCAATGGTAACAGAATCGTGGATGTAAACTTGACCAGCGAGGGCAAAGTCAAGCTTGTGCCGAACACAAGAATTGCTATGTCTTACTCGGTGTGTACTTTTACACCACTCCTCACAATGCTCTCAATACTGCATCTTTAGCACTGTTACAATTTTTAGACTGTACATGACCTGTAATTTATATAGTCATGTCAGTCATTGTCCCAATGTTGATACTTATTGTGTCCTTTATTCGTAACTGTAGGTGAAGTGGAAAAAGTCTGATGTGAAATTTGAAGACCGTTTTGACAAATACCTGGATCCATCCTTCTTTCAACACAGGGTAAGCTGTTTATTCTGTGCAAATAAATATAATTCACTGAAAGTTTAATTCCTAAAAAGATTTATTTTTTAGTTGTGTGATTATTTATATATATATATATTATATATATATATATATATATATATATATATATATATATATATATATATATATATATATATATATATATATATATATACACATACATATATATATATACAGTGAGGAAAATTAGTATTTAAACACCCTGCTATTTTGCAAGTTCTCCCACTTAGAAATCATGGAGGGGTCTGAAATTGTCATCGTAGATGCATGTCCACTGTGAGAGACATAATCTAAAAAAAAAAATCCAGATATCACAATATATGATTTTTAAACAATTTATTTTTATGATACAGCTGCAAATAAGTATTTGAACACCTGTCTATCAGCTAGAATTCTGACCCTCAAAGACCTGTTAGTCTGCCTTTAAAATGTCCACCTCCATTACATTTATTATCCTTAATTAGATGCACCTGTTTGAGGTCGTTAGCTGCATAAAGACACCTGTCCACCCCATACAATCAGTACGAATCCAACTACTAACATGGCCAAGACCAAAGAGCTGTCCAAAGACACTAGAGACAAAATTGTAAACCTCCACAAGGCTGGAAAGGGCTACGGGGAAATTGCCAAACAGCTTGGTGAAAAAAAGTCCACTGTTGGAGCAATCATTAGAAAATGGAAGAAGCTGAACATGACTGTCAATCTTTCTTGGACCGGGGCCCCATGCAAGATCTCACCTCGTGGGGTCTCAATGATCCTAAGGAAGGTGAGAAATCAGCCCAGAACTACACGGGAGGAGCTGGTCAATGACCTGACAAGAGCTGGGACCACCGTTTCCAAGGTTACTGTTGGTAATACACTAAGACGTCATGGTTTGAAATCATGCATGGCACGGAAGGTTTCCCTGCTTAAACAAGCACATGGCCAGGCACGTCTTAAGTTTGCCAATGACCATTTGGATGATCCAGAGGAGTCATGGGAGAAAGTCATGTGGTCAGATGAGACCAAAATAGAACTTTTGGGTCATAATTCCACTAAACGTGTTTGAAGGAAGAAGAATGATGAGTACCATCCCAAGAACACCATCTCTACTGTGAAGCATGGGGGTGGTAGCATCATGCCTTGGGGGTGTTTTTCTGCACATGGGACAGGGCGACTGCACTGTATTAAGGAGAGGATGACCCGGGCCATGTATTGCGAGATTTTGGGGAGCAACCTCCTTCCCTCAGTTAGAGCATTGAAGATGGGTCGAGGCTGGGTCTTCCAACATGACAATGACCTGAAGCACACAGCCAGGATAACCAAGGAGTGGCTCTGTAAGAAGCATATCAAGGTTCTGGCGTGGCCTAGCCAGTCTCCAGACCTAAACCCAATAGAGAATCTTTGGAGGGAGCTCCAAAGCCTCCAAGCCTCCAAGCCTCAGCGACAGGCCAGAAACCTGACTGATCTAGAGAAGATCTGTGTGGAGGAGTGGGCCAAAATCCCTCCTGCAGTGTGTGCAAACCTGGTAAAAAACTACAGGAAACGTTTGACCTCTGTAATTGCAAACAAAGGCTACTGTACCAAATATTAACATTGACTTTCTCAGGTGTTCAAATACTTATTTGCAGCTGTATCATACAAATAAATAGTTAGAAAATCATACATTGTGATTTCTGGATTTTTTTTTTTAGATTATGTCTCTCACAGGGGACATGCACCTACGATGACAATTTTAGACCCCTCCATGATTTCTAAATGGGAGAACTTGCAAAATATCAGGGTGTTCAAATACTTATTTTCCTCACTGTATATATATATATATATATATATATATATATATATATATATATATATATATATATATATATATATATATATATATATATATATATAACGTCGGTTATCTCGGTGCAGCCGCAGAAGAACTCGCGGAAGTGGCGGAAAAATCAAACCTTACAGATGTTACAGGTGTTGTATTGTATACTGGTGAATCTCTGCTGTTAGTTAGTGCTAGTGTTCGTAGTGTTAGTAGGAGCGCGGCGCGGCTTTGGGCAAAAGAGCAGCCGTTGAGAGAGTGCCGGTGGGAAGACACGTACCGGGAAACGCATGAGCGATAACAACGACCGCCGTGAACCAACATATACCAACAATAACGGACCGTGAGAGTGTGGAAGTTTAAATAGGAGCTGGTGATGATGCTAAACGAGCACCATATGTGTGCGATTAAAGCCGGGAGCTTCAGAGAAAGCGGCCGAGAAAGCACCTGACACGCTGAAGGGGGCGTGGCAGGTGGATTCCTGACAGATAAACATGTACTGTGATGTACATGTAATGTATTTTTATAGCATGCCTTCTTCAAACAAATCGCGGCAACACTGTTGTGTAAAAAAAAACCTTCAAAAACACGTGCATGCACATTCTCATTTATTAATGCACATCATGTACATAAAGAAATTTCAAGCACGTTAATATATTGCCGCCATTTTGATTTTCGTTTATCTCGATCATCGGTTACCTCGATGCTTTTTGGCGACCCCCTAGGACATCGACATAACCGGGTTCCACTGTATATGTATATATGTATGTATATATTTTATTCATTCACTTTCTATTTTTACAGATTCACTGGTTCTCTATATTTAACTCGTTCATGATGGTGATCTTCCTGGTGGGTTTGGTGTCTATGATCTTAATGAGGACACTGAGGAAAGACTATGCCAGATACAGCAAAGAGGAGGAAATGGATGATATGGTGAGTGCAAATAAACTACACTTATTATACTCCTTATCTAATGGGAGAAAAAGGTTTGATGGATGAAATCATTAATGTGATAGATTATTAAGGAGGTTAAACATTATTTTACATAGCAGCATTATTTTTTTGGTGTGACTTCAAAGCTTATGATTTGAGGACCGTAATGCTACCACATGTGCTACCACATCCAAATACAGCATATACAATTGTGTGCCACCAACTTGTGGAAAAGCACATGCGGCTGGAAAAGACTATAATTGAATTATTTATTAATATGAGAAAATGGCATGTTTTGAGCAGGCTGAAGTTGTACAATGTGTATAGGCTTAACATTAATTCATTCTCATTCTCATTTTCATTCTCATTCTCATTCTCATTCTCATTCTCATTCTCATTCTCTCTCTCTCTCTCTCTCTCTCTCTCTCTCTCTCTCTCTCTCTCTCTCTCTCTCTCTCTGTGTGTGTGTATGCATGCAGGACCGAGATCTTGGGGATGAGTACGGCTGGAAGCAAGTCCATGGAGATGTGTTCAGACCCTCTAGTCACCCTCTGATCTTCTCTTCACTGATTGGCTCTGGTTGCCAGATCTTCTCTGTGTCCCTCATTGTTATCATTGTGGCCATGCTTGAAGATTTGTACACAGAGTAAGTCTTAAAAATGTTTTTATTTCTTGTTTATTTATTTAAAAAGGCAAAATGTTTCTAATGAGTTTTTTTTTTTTTTTCTTGTAGGAGAGGGTCGATGCTGAGCACGGCCATATTTGTGTACGCAGCCACTTCCCCAGTAAATGGTTACTTTGGGGGAAGCCTGTATGCAAAACAAGGGGGTAAGAATATCTTGTATATATTTGGAAGTTAATACATTTTCCTTTCATTTTGTTACCATGTTATTCGTTACATAGGCATGGAAAGCATATCGTATTCAGTGTCACACGCAAAATCACTGCCTGTTTCATAATTTGAAGACTAAAGCCATTTTAAAACTCATAATTGCTCAGCCGTGTGCCTGTTTGGTGTGTTTAAGCAGGAAGGAGATGGATAAAGCAAATGTTTATCGGAGCATTCCTGATCCCAGCTATGGTTTGTGGAACAGCTTTCTTTATCAACTTCATTGCTATCTACTACCATGCCTCCAGAGCCATTCCGTTTGGCACCATGGTGAGTGATTAATCAGCTCTGTGCATGTTTTTACCAACAGTTCAATACGTTTTTAACAGAAATTACATTTTACCCAGTCAGGTGCTCGATGTGTAAACTATGGTAAACGACGCATTCACAAAGCAGAATTATCTTTCAACTTGCGACGGAGATATTGATTGACGTCTGCCACTATTAGATGTGTTTCAGTACTTAATGGTCTTGGAAGAATTAAGGAGAGAGGAAGCTTCCAGAGCTTGTCTTCTTTCATTTATATTCATATATTATATAACTTATTAACTATGTAATAAAAAAAAAGGTCAAATATGAAATAAATGGTGAGTAAATACAGAAGAAATTGGATCAAAGTGTCTTAAAATGTGGTTTGATTCTCTAAAACATGTCAGCATTAGAAGTCTGTTTATGATGAGTCCTAAATGGGATTGAATATCAACATGTAAGAATGCAGGCTAGTGTGAATTCAGTTTATCAGTCATTGTTTGTATGATGGTTACTAAAGTGTTTTAAGGTTACTTATTGATTTATTTTGCGTTAAGCTCGCTTAAAGATAAATGTTAAATTGTTGAACATTTACAAACAGATGCTTTCTTTTATCTGCCCACAACAATTGAGTGCCCTAAAGGCATCATATAGTAAACTTTCTAAGTAAATGATTTTTTTTTCCGGTTGTATTTTTCTTGTATACGCCGCATCATTTACAATTCGTTATGCCGGTTTTGAACCGGGTGCCTTTTGAAACTTGTGAAATAAGTGGTCTGGATATACATATGTAGAGTATGGAGTAGAAAAATCTGAATATGCGTTCTCTGTGTTTGATTTCTTTTATCAGGTTGCAGTGTGCTGCATCTGCTTCTTTGTTATCCTGCCTCTTAACCTGGTAGGGACGATCCTGGGTCGGAATCTTTCAGGGCAGCCCAATTTTCCCTGCAGGGTCAACGCCGTACCCAGGCCCATCCCTGAGAAAAAATGGTACGCCCTAGAAGTACCCTACTTTTCTTATTAAACATCAGTATTGTGTGAGGATAGAATGTAACTTATTAATTATAGGCTGTACTTAAGTAAATCTTTAGTATTGATTGATTGATTTTTTTCTTTTGCTTTGCTTATCAGGTTCATGGAACCTGCAGTCATTGTGTGCCTGGGGGGCATCCTGCCATTTGGTTCTATATTCATTGAGATGTAAGTAATGCCTCCAAGCTCCATTTTTTCTTAGTACAATTTGGATGCACAATTCCAGTAATTTCACTTGATTTACCTGCTTTCTCTTTTTAGGTATTTTATTTTCACGTCATTCTGGGCGTATAAGATTTATTACGTGTACGGATTCATGATGCTCGTGCTGGTGATCTTGTGCATTGTGACCGTGTGCGTGACCATCGTTTGCACCTACTTCCTCCTTAATGCTGAAGACTACAGATGGTGAGGGGGATTATTTACTATATTTGAGATGATGTTTCAATATGATAGATTTGTTAGTTTGAATGAGAACCCTTAGTAGAGGTGACATTTTTATTTTAGCTTCAGTATGGGATATTTTTGTCCCCTTGCTAGGGAATTATGGAGAATACCTGGAAACTGTTTAACAACTTTTTTTTTTGTTAAAAATTCACTAGTTTTTTTTTTATTGGTGTAGGCACGATGTTTTACAGGTGGTTGTTTGGAAATTTTCCTATTTTTTTTTTTATCCAGTGTAGTACCCTGCCAATTCAAATTTAATTGCCAGCTTAACGTTATCATGCAACAGCTACCTGTCAGGGAAGCTAACATCTTGTGTACCTAAAAACCATGAAGATGAAGTTTTTATCAGTGAACAGTTAATGACTTCAGAAATAGAATTCAGGCAAAAAAATTTATTTTCAGGTTAAACAATTGCATTTTTGGGTCATATAGGACTTAGAAGCAAAGATCTTTATAATTGCACTTCGTGTGATGTGGATGGGTTTAATTTTTGAGGCTGGCAATGCTCAAGACAGTGCCCCTCTGCACAAAGTATGCTTCATGAACATATAGTTTAAATGTGTTGGAGTAAAGTTTTTGAGTGGCCTGCTGTAGATCTGTAACCTCAACCCAATTAAACACATTTGGGATTAATTAGAACACTGACTCCACCTTAGGCCTCTTCACCCTACATCAGTTCCTGACTTTACTAAAGTCCTTGTGGCTGAATGAGCACAAATATCCACAAACATATTTTACAATCTAGTAAAACATCTTCCTAGAGATTGGAGGTTATTATAATAGCGCAAACAAACTTTTGTCCATGTAATGTAGATAGAACGATTGAGCAGGTTTTTATTCTTTTTTTCTTTGTAACATTGCCACCTTTTAGGGATGCCCGGTATACCGGTACTGGAAAAATACCGATATATATTATGTTTTAAATGGAGCGATATCATAATTTTGCTGAATTCGGTATTTCATATGCTGCTGTTTCAAAATGTACCTGTAGATGGCAGTACTTCCTAAATTGCTGCGAAACCTTTAAACGTGACAAAGATAAGATGTGAATATATTTTCATTGTATTACTTCAGTTACTTAGTTCGGAGGCTGGATCTTTGTCACTTATGGTATCGATATCTAAGTATTACATTCTGGTATCATACAGAAGCCAAAATTATGGTATCAAGCCATCCCTAGCACCTTTGCACCATTTACAGTTCAGTAAACAAATACAAATTCTATTTGTCCTGAAGTAGAACATTCAAAATCTGACTGTATTTTTCCATTCTTTTACAGGCAGTGGACAAGCTTTCTTTCTGCTGCTTCCACTGCAGTTTATGTTTACATGTATTCCTTTTACTACTATTTCTTCAAAACGAAGTAAGTTTAACTTCATTTCACTTCAGCTCAATGGTTGCTAGCTCCTAAAAACTGAAATTTGATAAAAAAAAAAATAAATGAATAAATAAACATTGTGATGTGGTGATAATCATACTTTCACCATAAACAGCCATTTAATTGATGAACGTTGTCTTTCTTTCCTCTGCAGGATGTATGGTTTGTTTCAAACATCGTTCTATTTCGGCTACATGGCTGTGTTCAGTACCGCTCTGGGTATAATGTGTGGTGTGTATTACTATCCAATTGTTTAGACGATTTTTCATCTTTTAGCTGTTTTATTTTTTCTATTTATTTGAATTATGTCCTTTGTTCTTTCAGGGGCTGTCGGTTACATGGGAACAAGTGCCTTTGTGAGAAAGATCTACACAAACGTGAAGATTGACTAGCGACTCTCCGGTGCAATCGGCTGACGTTTCCCAGCGAACACGAGTCTTTGTTCCTTTTTTTTTTTTTGGTTGCAAGAAGAGATTGTGATCTTATCTTGTATAAATCTAGTTTTCCATTTTCTCAACAAATTCAAGGTTGCAAGATTGTGTACACACACAGGTATATAATGGAAGATTAAATAAACACGTTTTATTTTTATTTTTTATTTTTAATTAACTGTTTCATTTCTTTTCTCTGGAGCAAACGCGTAGACTTTTTTTAATTTGCCGTGTGACAAGAAAATTTGGGTTCTCCTCCAATAATTCTATCCCATCCAGCATGAGTGAAAATAGACCTTTATCGATGGAGTAGTCTAGCTCTCTTCAGTGAAGAGGCCGAAGTGTATGGAGAGCCTTTGTTCTGTTGTAGGAGAATGTTGGAGGGTTGCGATTGTGTCCATGCTCCTACTGTTAGTTTTGTATTGTCGAGTTGAGCAATGTTGTTGTATTGTTTTAAACGTTTTGTTTGCAGTCAACCAGGGCATAGTTTAACTTTTTCAATCGATTGAGGAGGGGAAAAAAATGTTGGTTACTAGCTTTTCTGCCACCAGACTTAACAAACCACCATTTTTCACTTTACACTGCATAGTTCCAGTTCTTATACAGGATAGAAATGAGGCATAATTGCCAAGATCTTGATTCACATCTTGAATTCGCATACAGTCCGGTCATATGTGACAAGTGCGGATGTTTTTAAATTAGGTTATTTCAGAGTGGGTTTTTTTGTTTCCAGGTTAGTCTTACTTTTTAATGTTGGGATTTAAATGAAGTCTGAGTGTGAAGATAAATGGATGGGGGTAAACCTGTATATAACCTTAATAATGTAACTGTAGAAGTAGTTTTTAAAATGTATTTTGGTTGTACAGGTTTTTTTTTTTTTTTTTTTTTTTTTTTTTGTCTTTTTCCACCTTTTTATTTTGTGAGCTTGGAGTGGGTGGCACTGTTACATCTTGCCTGTTGGTGCATGACTCTTCATCTTGCTGCATAAACCAATTCTGTTTGTTATCTGCTTTTTTTGCCTTTTTTTTCCCTTTGCTCTGTGATTCCTAACACATCCTCGGTTTTGTAGAACTGTACAAAGAAAGAAAGAAAAAAAGAAAGAAAGAAAAAACACCACCTGGAGTGCTTCACTGACTTTTTAGCTGCTTGTAGAGGAAATAATAACCCATCATAAACATTTTTTATATTTATGATTTAAAGCTTTAAGCAGCTCTCCATGTGCTGACCAGCCACCTCCCTCATGCTAATTTCCCCATCCATTACCAGAAGCAGCATTGTGAATGTCTGACACATGCGGAGTTTCTGCAAGCATACTGTAAAGGGTGACGTTCTTGTACTTTTTTTAAAAATTTTTTTCCTAACTACAGGAAGTGCCCCAGGAGCACTCCGGCATAGCTCGTGTTTTTTCGTTCTGCTGTATACAGTATGTAACTAAAGATGTCTGAGATGTGGCAAAGCCTTTTTTTTTTCTAATCCCCCTCTGACGCCGGATACTTACTGGCCCCTCATGTCATGAACCTTGTGATGTCTAAAAAAGACATTTTAAACATGCTATACTTGTTGTAAAAAGGAGAAAAAAAATAAACGATGTTTATGTACAGAGGTTATATAGGCATGGTTTGAATTCTGAACGTGAAGTCTTGCTTCTAGCCCTCAAGTTAAGGAACCAAATTTTAAAAAATGGCATACATCCTCTGCTCTACTTTCGAATAATTCACAAACACTGTCCACTTGCATTCAGTTATCCATTCAGTTAATCACTGCATATATTCCAGCTAATGCATGTCAAGACTTTTGGCTAATGCTCAAAACAAACATCAGAATTTTGGGCCAAATGTGATCTAGGCAAGCTCTTTGACACGGGCTTGGTTGCTGGTATCAAAAGGGCTGCTTTGGGTGTTTCAGACACTCCAGATATAAACTTTTGCTTGGCAGAATCTTGTTAATGAAAGGTTAGATGAGAGTGACCAGACTGGTTCAGACTAAAAGAGGTCAAAACTCTTTATAGTTGTGATTAGCACAGAATCCTGTGGTGGCTACTACAACACAACAGGTTATCACTCCGGTCACCTCAAAAATGTAATGTAACGCTAATGCTCTGAAGAACTGGACTGTTCTAAATTGGCAATATGGCATATAGGGTTTATTTTAGTGTCTTCTGACTAGAAGGTATAAAGTATTCCAAAGAGGAAAGTATCACTAGCAAAATGCCTTGGATTTTTTTTTCTGACAGGCTTTAAGAAATTTAAGCCTTTGACAAAAGAGCAGCATGTGGAAATCACTGCCACGGTTGGATCAGGAAGCAGACAAGATTGTGATGGAATTAAGCAGGAAGCATATACTCTATTTTGTTAAGTTACATTTTGCCAAATAGTGTTAATTTCCTCTGTCTGGAGACTTTTGGGACATACTGTATAACAAGAAACCACTATTTGGTGTAAAAAAAAAAAAAAGTAGTAGTGGCTCACCAACACCACACAGTATTGTTTATTTGGTAAACACAGCAACACAAACGAGCATACTTTTTTTCCTTTCTTTTTTTTTTTTTTTTACAGATCACTGAAATTATTTTCTGTTGAAACATCAGGGTAGTGCAATTCCACATCGACCTAAAAATGATGTGCATTGTTTTGTGCGATCTACTAGAAGCAAATTTAACATAGTTCCTTTCAATTGACTTTTTGAAAGTATTCCTTAGACCCTTCTGGAGTCGGTTTGATCTGAAATACAAAAAAATATATATATATTACACACAAACACATTTAAGGAGCAATTAAAAAAAACTTGACAGTTTTATTTAATACAAAATGTTTACCGTAGGTGATTTTGGGGTCCAGCTGGCCGGGCATACCTCTCCATGGCTCTCCACAAACTGGAAAGCCTTAACAAGGCGCAGCGTCTCTTCAACAGAGCGGCCTACTGGAAGGTCGTTAATGCTCATGTGTTTGATGACACCATTGGGATCGATAATAAACAGCCCCCTACATGAGGATAGATGTGGTTACTAAAGAACTTGCAATTTAAAAGACAAAGACAATTTAAAATGTGTGGCAATTCTCTGAAAGAACAATGAAATTTATAACAATGCAGTTCAAAGTCCTTAACAGACAAAAGCAACTTGGGGATCACCATATACTTTTTTTGTTCATATTATTTTGTTTAGTTTAATGACATTTTTTGTGTACATTAAACGTGGATATATGTACTGAAAACACTGTATGGACATCACGTTTTGTGGTCCCTTTTGCTCTTATAAGAACCTCCACTTCTCTGCGATAATTCACCAGATTTTGGAGTGTGCTTGTGGAGATTTGTGCTCATTCAGCCACATGGGTGTTAGTAAAGTCAAGGATTAATGTCAAGTTTATCTCTAGTGCTCTTTACAACGTACATTGTCTCAAACCAGCTTTACAGAATTTAAGAGTTAAGGTGAGCACTGGTTTTTATCCATGATGAGCAACCTGGGATGACTGTGGCAAGGAAAAACTTCCTTAGATGTTATGAGGAAGAAAGCTTGAGAGGAACCAGACTCAAAAGGGGAACCCATCCTCATTTGGGTGACATCAAGAGAGTGATTATAAATCTTTAGACAATACAGAACACCAGAGAGTGAGAACTAACATGAGCACTGGAATGTATGATTGAGTAATGTCCCTTCTACAGTCTTATACAGTCATTTGAGGTTATGGAACCAGAAGCTACTGAGCAACTCAGAAAATAGCTCAACAATTGAGACACCAGCTTCCCCATGCCAGAGCCTTTCAACCCTAATGTAAGGTCAGGGTTCAATCACCTTTCACATTCATCTCAAAAGGTCTTTATTTGGGAGTCAGAGATCTATAGCAGGCCACTCAAGATCTTTCACTTCAACCCATGCAAATTATATATCTTCTGCTTGATTTGTACAAGGGAGCATGGTCATGCTGGAACATGTTCAGGTCTTCTAGTTAAAATGAAGGAAAAGATTTATGCTACCACATCCGAAGACATTCTATACAATTGTGTGCTTCCAACTCTGTGGTAAAGGTTCAGGGAGAACTACATATGGATGAAAAAAAAAATCAGGTGTTCCAATATTTATGTCCTTATACTGCATTTAAATAACAAAAACGAAACCAAATTCTTGTTACTTTCACTGTATTCTGTAAAATATGGACTATAAAATACCTCAGTGCTATTCCAGGCCCCTCCAGTAAAACTCCATAGTCTCTGGAAACCTGCTTGTTGAGATCAGCCAGCAAGGGGAAGTGGATTTGTCCCAATCCTCCACTCTACAAGGAAAAAAGAACACCAAAGTTTAACCTGAAGATCATCATTTGGATCTGCTAGTTCTGTCCTAAAGCCCATTTAACACGAAACAAGTGTTCATATGAAAAGTGCACTGTTCATTATTAGTGTATGTTTATACCTTTCGAGGGGTGTTGATCCAGGCCAAGTGAGTAAAGTGCGAGTCCACAGACACGCCCACCACCTCGCAATTGATATCATGGAATTCATTAGCCTTGTCACTGAACGCGATGATTTCTGTAGGGCAGACAAATGTGCTGCAAAAAAAGAGGAATGAAAACATTGTGTGCCCATTTGCTAATGAAATCCCCCTATTCTTCTACAGAGAACACAGACAGGAGTTCTGCCTTGATAATGAAAACAAGACACTGAAATAAATAAATAAATAAATAAATAAATAAATAAGTGCTAAAATTATTACTACTCTAACACATATTGAATGTTTATGCGCATTTACTTATACTACACATAGCTGGTGATTTTTTTGATTCAGATACAGAAGGTTTTATTCTTCAAATGCACGGTTCTGACTGTAGTTTTCAGTTTTGTATTAAATCATATGTTTGAATCTCTATAGTAATAATAAAAAATAAAAAGATAAAAATGGGACTTGTATGGCATACACTCCATATTTGAAGCAAATAAGGAACTGACCATTTCTACATAATAACAGCAACCAATTTGTCTAATGAACATTTTGTATCATTATCAACCACATACAAGGTAAAACGATTTTTCCACATTTTGTTAGGCTATAGCCTTATTTCAAAATGGATTAATTATTTTCCTCGAAATTCTACATACAATACCCCATAATGACAACGTAAAAGAATTGTGTTTTAAATCTTTGCAAATGTATAAATGAAAAGAAAAAATCAGATGTACATAAAGCATTGACAGCCTTTGTGTAATACTTATTTGAAGCACCTTTAGCACCAATTACAGCCTCAAGTCTTTTTGAGTATGATGCTACAAGCTTGGCTGGGCCACTCAAGGTTATTCACAGAGTTGTCCCGTAGCAATTCCTTTGATATCTAGGCTGTGTGCTGAGGGATTTCTCTGTACATTGCTGCATTCACCTTTTCCTCGATCCTGACGAGTCTCCCAGTTCCTGCCGCTGAAAAAACATCCCCACAGCATGATGCTGCTACCACCATGCTTCACTGTAGGGATGGTATTTGCCAGGTGATTAGGTGGTGCCTGGTTTCCTCCAGACATGACTCTTGGCATTCAAAGTCAAAAAGAGTTAAACTTTTGTTTGTCATGGTCTGAGAGTCCTTCAGGTGCCTTTTGGCAAACTATAGGTGGAGGACGTCATGTGCATTTTACTGAGGAGTGGCTTCCGTCTGGCCACTCTACCATACAGGCCTGATTGATGAAGAGCTGCAGAGATGGTTGTTCTTCTGAAGGGTTCTCCTCTTTCCACAGAGAAATGCCAGAGCTCTTTCAGAGTGACCAACAGGTTCTTGGTCACCTCCCTGACTAAGGCTGGGTGACCCGCTCTAGAAAAAGTCCTGGTGATTTCAAACTTCTCCTATTTACAAATGATGGAGGCTCTGTGCTCTTTGGGACCTTCAATGCTGCAGAAATGTTTTTGTACCCTTCCCCAGATCTGTGCCATGATACAATCCTGTCTCTGAGCTCTACAGACAATTTCTTTGACTTCATGGCTTTGTAGGTGCTCTGACATGCACTGTTAACTATGGGACCTTTTATAGACAGGTGTGTGCCTTTTTGAATCATGTCCAATCAACTGGATTTACCACAGGTGGACTCCAATCAAGTTGTAGAAACATTCAAGAAACGTTCAAGGTTGATCAGTGGAAACAGGATGTACCGGAGATCGATTTTTTGTCATGGCAAAGGCTGTGCAAACGTATGTACATGTGATTGTTTTTTTTGTTGCATTTATTTATTTATTTTTGTACATTTGCAAAGATTTCAAATAAACTTTCACATTGTCATTATGTGGTATTGTTTGTAGAATTTTAGAGGAAAATGCAATTAAAGGAATCTCAAACTAACCCATTTTTGATTTTTTTCTTACTTGACTCTTACATAAAATCACACAGTAATACAAAATAGCATAAAGAAAATCATTCACATATTTAACACTGTTTATACCGGGGTCTGAACAATGCAACACAAAACTTCACAAACCTTCAAATAACATTTAAATATGACCGTTATAATCAAATGGGAACTAAAACCGACAATCAACAAGACTACTATTTTTACCAATTCACTTACAAATCAAGCGGGTAGAAAAACAGAACCAGATATTTTCCGTTGTAGTTGTCAAGGCTGATCTCTTTGAATTCTCCATTATGGACAGCGGTACCCTTGAAGTGTGGGGCATGCTGCGTAACCGCTGGAGCCCATTTAGAAGTACCTGCAGTTTGAAGTACATAAACCAGCTAACATTATATGTATTTTAGTTCTTCGAAAAGTGTGTGCACAAAATGTATTTTACGTACTGATAGAAAAGCAGGCTCTCGGTGCAGCAGCTCGGATGCCAGACGGAGTTCCACTCCTCAGTGTGCTCACTGCTGCTCTGGCTGCCTGCAGAAAAATAAATCAAGGAAAGACTGAGCTGATCTCCATGTTGAACTCCAAACAAACAAGGTGCAAAGTTCAGTGATTAGGAAGGGGGTTGGGGGGCACTGAATAATCTGTACCTTTTCTAGACAGTAGCAAGATTGTTTTTTTACTGTACATTTCCATTTTAGGAAACCTTCCTTTACTACATTTTAATGTGTAATCGCTAAATGAAGTGAATGCATAAAATTTAACATTGGATGGCATGAATAATTTTAATATAGTTTTTAGCAGTACTTTTACTTGACACTTTTGTGCATCCAATGGCATGTACTTTTGGAAAATAGTTTGACTGGAGTCATTTTTAAGCAGTGGATTTGCACTATTACTCAAGCACAAAAATGTGACTCCACTCACCACTGTCAAGTTCAGTTCATGTTTATATGCCACATGAAAGCGTTGAAAGATTCAGTGCCTGGTCATTGAGATTTTGGGTAAATCTGATCCTGATGTGTCATCATTGACCCTCAACAACAGCACCTCAGCTTTATCTGTGCTTGCATTCAAGGGCGTAACTTACTGGAGGGGTGGGAGGTATTATGTCATTATGACTTGCAAAATGTCTTCAAATGCCTACAAATTTAACAGCAAAGAGCCAGTTTGACATTCAGTTCAAAAATTAAATATCCAAATAAAGTAGATTTTTACTATGTCTGCCTATTTCTTTTTTAAAAAGTTTGATTTTAATTATTGAGGAAAGTCTAGTATTATATTTTTGTGGATTTTGAGGACATCTGAGTAATGCTTAATTAAACCTTGGCATTGTTTAATCTTCTTGTACTGAAGTGTGACATGAAAAAAAATCTTTGTATTTGAATAGGGTTAAAGTTTAAGTATATACATTTATAATTGCATTGTGTCAAGAAATAACCTGTAGGTCTAAGCACCAGTTACGGTTCTTTAAACAATATAACAATAAATCAGGATCTTGGGATTTTTGTGTGTGTTTAATTACTGGCAAAAGCAATCAAAAATTCAAGAAAATAAATATTTATTGTTTCTAATTTGATCATATAATTAAATGCATTTATCTAAGATTAAAAATGTTTAAGAAATATGTTTAAAACCTAATAATTTATAATATGCATTACTATTATTATTACTATCCAATCACTTACTATATATACTCAGTAAAATTGAAGAAATGTTAAATGACTGTAAATCTGAATCATGGTAAAAGGAAGGAGATTTTGGAAAATCATGCAAGATATAAACGTAGGTTTTTTTTAATGATAGTAAATCGGAGTTTTATTTAAACCTACAATTAACCCACATGTTTTTATAGCAACTGCCCTGAATTTCTATATACATCATAGTGAAATTTAATCCGCATTCTTCGCTGTATCATTCTCCCTCAATACGAATAGGAAGCAGCCAAAGCTGTGGTCATTCTCTTAAAACTCCGATAAAGGAAAAAAATAAATCTAGCGATGTAATAAATACAAAGGCCACCTGTTATAATTATAATGAACTAATTGCGCAGTTGACAGAAAGCGCTGCTGCAGTGACCGAGGAAGGTTAAACTTCAGCCGAGTGCTGCGATTTCCATCACCCTTTACTACGTCATATAAAACTGCACTAATAATGAGATCATACTGAAAATGCAGAAATATCGCAAACGATTCGAGTGCAAACTATGCAAGCGGTCTAAACAAGCAAATTTTTGCCAAAATAAACACTCACAGAAGTCCGGAAAAGTCTTCCAATGGTGGCGGCCATGTTGAAAGTGTGCAAAAGTGCGCTGCAGTTTGAGCGTCAAAAGTGCGCGCTGGCTACGCAGTCCTGCTGGCGCGTCGCGTCACGTGACACACTCACGGAAGTCTTTAGCGCTCTCCCACTGGATGTAGACATGTGTAGCCTGAATGACCTCCATCGCTATATGTTTTCGACTTTTTACGTTTTTCTTCTGCAGGCAGTTTGGTTTTAAGCTTAAAATAAATCAGTAATGTTGTTAAAAAAAATGGACCCAAATTTAGAATACTGGCATCACAACGGGAAGGTGATTTACATGTGCATACAGCGATATTATGGACTGTATTATAACTTGCATACGATTGTTTTGTAACTTCTGTGCAATCATGCAATATTTTTCAGTCTTTCCTAAGCAGACTGCGCATCTGGTTGAATATTCTTGACCCCAGCTCTCTCCTGTCCTCTGATGTGAGTATAGGATCCACTCAGTGTCTCCTTTTGAACATATGACAACTTCTAACTGGCATATATATATATATATATATATATATATATATATATATATATATATATATATATATATATATATATATAGAGAGAGAGAGAGAGAGAGAGAGAGGTTTTTCAATTCAAAACAAAAATCAGTCTAATCCACCATTCTTTCACAATTTAAATCTTAGATTGTTATCCCAGAATCCCATTTAGGTCTAGTCAGGTCATGTCAGGTAGGATTTAATCGTTGTCTCATCGATGTGCATTTGTACAGTGGAATAAAATGTATTTCTTGTGTATTAAAGTGTACAACACTTTACAATCAGTGTTCTGTGTTTCCCAAATAAAACCAGCACACAATCAATATAGAATGAATAGTGAAGAATTCATCAATACACCAACTGAGTCTCACTTCAGGTGTGAGCCTACAATCAGGGAAGGCATAGCTCATTCATAGTGAGGTGTAAACCATTGAAAATCTCAAAGGTTGCAAAATAATGACTATTTTTGTGAATGAATTGTATAGCAAGGGTGTAACCGCATTTCTCCGTAGTAGGTGATGAAGAAGGCGAATCTCTATGACATTGAGCACAGGAACGCTCACTGATTGAATCATCATATAAGAACAAAGATTAAAAATGTAATACAGGGGGGAAAAAATCCCACAAAACACATAGCACACTCAACAACTAATGTACTGTACACTGATCAGTTTTCTAGATTAAACAGATGACATGTCATGTTGGCAGCAAATACAAAAATAACATGTTTAAGGACATGTGTACAATCCTAGATCTTGGAAAAAGTCCACAAAGCACAGTCTACAGAGATCAACTTGACTTGACTTGAGCTCTTCCTTGTTCCTGTTGATCTCTGTAGACTGTGCTTCGTGGACTTTTCCAGTACAGCCATGTTGTAAAAAGGCTTTTGTGTTACACTTTTCAAAACGTATAATGTCTAGAATAATGCATGGAAGATATTGGAGATATTTATATGGGTAAATTGCTTGATATTCAGAATGTCAGAACTGGTACTGATTTTGTTGCTTTGAAATGCCACATGTGTAGGTTTAAAATGTATAATTCTCTATAAAGCTGCTTTGGGCTATTGATCTGAAGATTGTAAGTTTTAATTCCAGCAAAACTCCACGGTTGGACCCTTGTGCAAGAACCATAAACCTGCAGAACCATAAAGCTGCATTGGATAAAAAATCTCTGACAAATGTTGAACTACAAATAATTGACTATAATCAAAATGTGAAGTATTATACATCCAACTGTTTTACACGTGTTTTTGCTCTTAGGCTCAAATTGAAAACGCTCGTTCTCTGATCAGAAGAGAAGGGAATCAGCAGAACAATGAAAAGGTATGTATAGCCTTTTTGGTATAGGAATTCAGTAATATTATTCTACTCTTTTTTATTTATTTTTTTTGTTTGTTTTTTTACATGATTTTTCTTTGTCTGTTTTCTAGGTCTCCAGTGCCTTGAAGCTTTCTCTTGTAAGTGGCTGTAGCAGTGCTATACTACCATAATGTTAGTAATCTCTTACAGAAGTCAAGTACTTTATCATCCACAATGAAAGAAATGCAATTGTTTTATAAAAAAAAAAAAAAAAATACTAAAATATATGTTGTCCTTTTTAGAGCTCTGTGCATGCTGATACTGGAGAGCCGATTTCCGTTGTGTTTCGTCCACAAGGTAACAGTTACTCTTACTTGTTAGTAGTACTTCGCGCTGTAAATTTTTTTATTTTTATTCTAAACTGTTTTTGTATCTTTCCTGAATCTCACTCATGATCTTATGATAACAGTCATATTGTTTTGCAGCTTTTCTGCCTGTAGCGGCACCTTTGGTGAGTAATGATACACAGTATTGTTAATATAAATTTTCTGAAATGACCACTAAACTGGTTGAATATATCACTTAAGTGGTATCTCTTTCATCAGGGAAAATTAAAACTAACTTGTCACATAACATGTTCTGTTTAATGTCACTTTTCTCTGTTAACATATTATTCAATGAATAATTCTTGCTTTCTTTTCCTAACCTGTAGGTCATAGCAAGCTTTTTGCCACATAAAGGAGTGACACCTGCCTTGTTTTGGCAGGTAATGCAATTTCATTACTTACTGTCTATGATTATTTGAAGATTTTTTTTTTTTTTTGTAACTGAGAATATTTTTTCATTCTCCATTTGCAGTTTATGCTACAGAGCTACTGTGCAGGTTTCAACCAGGCTAACAGAAATGCAACAGCCTCGCCGGTAATCCAGAATGTTATTTCTCTGCGTCAATCACTATCACTATGATCTATAATAATCATTATATCTATTACATACCTAAACTAAATTTTGGTCAGGTCTTTCAGCATACATTGGAATGACTTATTTGGGCATTGAACATAAAGAGCAAAAACATAAAGAGTCTTTTGATTTTGTTAAGGACAATAAGCCCTCAATGAAACAGGCTCTTCTGATCACTGGAACAGTGGCGTATTCAACACTTGCAGGGGTGAGACTTTCTTTATTTATTAAATTGAAACATTTTACAATATAATCTGTTTTAACAGTCCCAAAAACCCTACCCTCTGATTCATACGTGAACAGTATTTTAATGGTATCTTGGTAGGCTCTTCCTCAAATTTTAATCCAGCGCCTGGCAGTCAGCAGTCGTTCAGCTCAGGCCTTCTGTAGGTCAGTGCTGCCTGTTCCTCTGTCAGGTCAGTAAAGCTGTCTGATGTGCTTTCTTAATTTTCTGTGTTATACTAACATTTAATCATGGTGCTTTCTAATTTTCATCTTCTGTGAAACTCGTTTCGTTCTAAATGACCTATTAACCATTTATAATATACATTCATTTACCATAGTCAAAGTCAGTTTCCCTTCATTCTGATGTTTTATGTAAACCATTATTTGTATATTTTCTTTACATGTATCTGCAAAATTTAACCTATTGTGCTGCTGTAACATGATTGGCAGATTGCACAATTGCATGAATAATTGCAGGTGTTCTTATTAAAGTGGCCTGTAAGTATATTTACATCCAAACCCCATAGTGCATCCATTATTGTATTTCAGCAGTTTAACAGATCAATGGCCATGTAAACATTATACCATGTTATGTCAGTATATTGCATTGAATCAAGGTTGGTAATGAATGTTAAGAGGCCCAATATATATATATATATATTAAAAAAGAAACAATTTATTGTTTAATTTTTTCTTTTTCTTTTTTGTTCATCGGATTGGTTGACGACACGACATTCAGTTTTTAAATGTAAGCATCCAGTTAAAACATTCATAAGGTATTTATAACATAGATTTTTCTTTCTTTCTAGCTTGTTTGGCTGCCTTTAGTGTCTTCGTGGTGAGAAGTGAGGAATCAGAGAATGGTATAAAAGTCTATGACTGCAATGGAAATGCAGTTGGAATCTCAAAGGAAGCTGGATTTAAGGTGGGAATATTGTAATCAGGAATTACGTTTTTTTTTTTTTAAGTATATATAGTAAAATAGTAAATTAACTTCACTGTTTGACTTGGCCTATACAAAACACTCTCAGGCATACATAATACTGCTAACTAGAAGTGTCTGACTGAAAATCTTACTGTGCACTCTACTGTTATTTTCCCACTTTCCTCTGCCTCAGGCCGTAAAGGAGACAGCTATATCTCGAGCAACTCTTTTTGGTACCACTGCAGTTGTTCCTAATCTACTTGTCCTCATTCTCAAGAGGTGATGATCACTTCAATACTTTTATTTCAGTCATTACACGATATGGCCATAAACATATGTGCACCATTAGTTTTCATCTCATTCAGCCACAAGAGCATATATGAGGTCAGGTACCGATGATCGGCAAGGGTATCTGGTTTGTAGCCGCAGTTTATCTCATAGGTGTTCAGTGGTTGTCGAGGCTAGGGCTCTGTGCAGGCTGCTCAAGTTTTTTCACATTAGATTTGTCAAACAATCTCCTATGTAACTTGCTCTAGTGCACATGGTCATGCTGGAACTGCTTTAAGCCTCTTCGTTAAAGTAAAAGCAGATAGAAATGTTACAACATACAAAAACATCACATGTAAGTGCAATGGTCAGGTGTCCACAAAATTTTGCCCATGTAGTGTATTTTATACACTACAATCTGTGTGAATATATGTTTGTTTTGTCTCAGGACAAAGTTGACCCAGAGAAACACACTGATGCTTGCTCCAGTTAGACACATCAGCACTGCAGTTGTCCTTGGCTTGATGATCCCGGCGTCTTTCAGTCTGTTTCCACAACTTGGCAAGGTAAAGTACATCAAACCGTCTTGGTAGTTGTTACACCATTCTGCATTATATATCCTAAATCAATTCAGATAAATCACAAACCAGATTAACAACTGTGGTTAACAGAGATATCCAAACGAACCTAAATTATTTCCCAAAATAACAACTAATTAGTCTTTTAAACCCTTGATGACCCTAATCAGCCTTTATGCGCTTTGTTATATAACATTCGTTGACTCATAAACTTCATATCTGACCTCTGGTGCCCACATGATCCTAGTCACATATGTAGTACCTTAGAATAACAATTACAATAGTAATTACTGGTTTTGTTTTTCTGTGTTAAATGTCATTTTGTTTCTGCTGTTTTCAGATTAAAAAGGAGCACGTAGAAAAAGAGCTGCAAAGCTTAACAGATGATGGGGAGCTGTTTTACCACAGAGGACTCTAACTGACCTTAAAGACCAGCACTCACCTCATTTATATCATATCAAGTGTTCATCAAGGATTATTAGATTCCTAATGAGCTTCTGTATGGAAACCTGACTGAAAAAGAAACTGTGTGGTAGAAATCCACGAGAGGGACAAACACACATACTATTTTGAAAGTAGTACTGATTACACAGAGTACGGATACTGATTGCTGCCTTTGCACATGCAATTCATCTGAACACATTTAACACCCCACTACACTTTCAGTGGCGTATACAAAGTTTAGTGGAATTGCTGAAAGCGCAGCAGCTTTTAATCAGGACTGCGCTGGTAGTTTGGTCTGCACTGTTCTCGGCACTGTAGATGAACTGCGATCACTAATGCAGCACTGCTCGTCTACAGCCATATTCTCAATTAATGTCAAACAAGCAGTACATAATAAAACCATAACTTTTGGGAATTGGTACAGATTCATGTTTGAATTTAATAGCATTTTAGACAGAATGGGTTTTTACAAAATATTGCTATTGGTACATTGTTAATTTCACACTGAAATATCTTTAGAGACCTTTACACCGGGCTTTTATTTTAACGCCATTAGAACATTCATTGTTTGAAAAGACACTAGTATCATTTAAGAAAACAATTACATATATGGAAAGTGCATAAGGAATATTTTTGGCACAAGTGCTCTTTTAGGCAGATGTCGGGCAAGGAAAAAAAAAAAAAAAAAAACGGTTTTGGGTAAAAATAAAGAGCTTGTCAAGGCTGTGAGAAACAGATGATCACTATTATCTTTATTATTAGCTTCCTGGTACCTTTTTTTAAACAATTGTATTTGTATTGGCATAAAAATCTATATAAACTATTTAATGAAGTGCTACCACAAAATACTCTCCATGTAGACCGTGTTCAAGTTTAGATTGACCCTGTAAAAATGTGTACATGTACAACCATGGTCTTGGTCACTGAATGTGAATAGAACATCATAAAATCGCTATAAAACTTGTTTTGCGAATTCGTCCTTGCAAGCATTTACAAGTCATATGATCACATGGTGATTTCCTTCATTAGGCTTGCCTCGATCTCGTTGGTTCATAGGGAACTGGATTATTTAGATCTTCAGGAGCTGCTCAGCTGCAGCCAAGTGGAAGAGGAAGTTCTCGGTCGCTGGAGGAAGATGACGTCGCTTCAGCGAGTCCAACGTGAGCTTTGTGTCGTCCCCTTCCTCAGCGAGAGACGCCAAGTTGTTAAGGATCTCCTTTGTCTTTACAGAGATATCCTAATGTCAAAGACAGAATGACTTAATATTGAATAACTACCAGTTTCTTTTCCCTTAGTGTTCTCTCTAAATCCAAATTTACCTTGGTAACTTGAGCGTCTGTGCGATCAGCATCTTCTGCAGACTGGACAATCAAGTTGCCAATTTCCTTATGCAGTTTCCCCATAGCCATGGCCTCTGAAAATAAAGGGGGGGAAAAAATCATTTAGTGTAACAAAGAGCATTTCAATTGCCCTTTTATTTCATATTGGAATTAATTAAACAGTATATGTTATTAGTAGCAGGCTCATTTTTTAAGGTCTTACCTTTTGCATGTTGAGCTACGGTGATTTCGCTGTCTGGAAGACTCACAAAAACATCAAAGAGATCTGATCTGTTGATGACCTCAGGATCAACAAAGCCTGCCACATATCCTGAAAGCATATCAAGAAACAGGAGGCAAGATGATTATCGGATTGTCTCAGCAACTTTACAGAACGTAAGAATCAAAAAATCTTTATACAAGTGAATTATGTGCGTTTGTCCCTAATGAGCAGCCTGGGGCGACTGTGGTGAAGAAAAACTTATGAGGAAGAAACCTTGAGAGGAACCAGACTTAAAAGGTGAACCCATCCTCATTTGGATGATAGAGTGTGATTATAACTACCATGAGCATTGGAGTGTATGAATAATACATGAAAGATACGATATGTCAAACATTTTTCTGCTGTGAGGTTTTTCCATATCTTACCTGTACATGATCTGAGGTTGTCCAACTCTCTGTCCTCCAGATGGACATAAGGGTGGATAATAGACCAGTCTTTCCGATGCCATGTCAGGGTTGGAAGTGCTCTGGTGTTAAAAAGTACAAATATAAACTATATATTTCACCTCAGAGAAGAGGAACAACTTCTCTAGTCTGCATATCTGTAGGCACACGAATCTTGAATCTCATGTAAAGGTTAGGAATACTGCAGTTTTACACACCCTCTAACAAGAACTATTTTTTGCCAAACACCCTTATTTTGCTGCATACTGGATATTGTCATTTCTATTTCCAGAAAAAGCAGAATCAATTCTAAATATCTAATATCACTAATCATCACAAATAAATCCTTGGATGATAATATGACATAGGGGTGTAACAATATACAAAATCCACGGTTTCGCTAGGTACCTCGGTTTTTAAGTCACAGTTTGGTTTAATTTCGGTATAGTGAGGGGGGAAGAAATGCAAAACGTAAAATTGCTCGTCTTTTTTTTTTTATTTATTTTTTTTATTAAAGTTGTTTATTATTATTAACATTTGTGAACATTAACAGGTTTTTTTTTTAAAGCAATTTAAAAAAAAAAAATCCCTGCTTTGTTTAAAAAAATATAAAAATCTAATTTAATAAATCAAATTAATGATTCATTTAAATTTTTTTAATAATATTAAATTGAGAATAAATATCCATACCACAAGACAGGGACACTGCTCTACTTGGTCCTTAACGGAAACAATTTTTCTGTGCGTGAGAAAACTCCTGTCATTGCCAAAGTTTTTACGAATGTCTAGCGATATATTATATTTATTAAATAAAATTATTCAACTTGTATAAACTGCATTGCATTAATTTGATTTATTCTATTTTATATATTTTATTCTTGCAAGTGCTAGAAGGCTAAAAAACTTGCCACTTAATATGTTTGCAAGGGAACATTTTTACAATGTTTTAACAATGTTCTGCATGTAAAACAAAAATCGAATTCGTACACTCTACAGTCCTGTACCGAAACGGTTCGATATGAACAAGTGTACTGTTACACACCTATTATGTAATTTTAACACATTAATATACATTTAATTTAGAATGAAATGTAGCCCAATCATCATAATGAGCACCTTGTAAACTCTAGCAGAGCCTCGACACGAGGATGGTAAATCACAATCCTTTTCTTCAGCATCAGCGCTGTGTACAGGATAATGGTCTCCATTCCAAACTGAGACACAACATCTAGACACAAAACAACAAATAATTTCTCTGACTTTAACACATTTTTCTAAACCTTATCTTGCATGTTCTGAATAAATAATTGTGGTGTAAATCTAATCTACATTTAGAGTCTTATAAATCATAAGAGAAGAGAATAATGAGAATATGTAATAATAGTAATGTATACTTTGACTAAACGACAGAAGGTGGAGCTAGATCTGAAGATGCTGAAATTTTTATTGGGAGTGACGAGGATGGACAGGATTAGAAATGAGTTTATTAGAGGGACAGCGCATGTAGGATGTTTTGGAAACAAGGTGAGGGAGGCAAGATTGAGATGGTTTGGACATGTGCAAAGGAGGGACCTGGGATATATCAGTAGGAGAATGCTGAGGATGGAGCTGCCAGGAAAAAGGAAAAGAGGAAGGACAAGAAGGCTCGTGGATGTGGTGAGGATGATATGCAGTCGGGTTGAAAAAGGCAGATGTAGAGGACAGGGGGGTATGGAGACGGATGATCCGCTGTGGAGACCCCTAATGGGAAAAGTCGAAAGAAGAAGTAGTAATGTGGTATACTTCAAAAATACTAGATTTCCTATTAGGTTGAGATGTGCTCATATCTACCTTTAATGGATCCAGCCAAATAGGCTTTCCTAACATCATAGTCCTTGATGAGGAAGGAGCCGTTCTCATCGCTCTGACAAATGCCCTTTGTTAGAACTGCAATGTAGCCTTCCATCATCTTCACTGGAGTGCCATGCTTCATGTACACCCTGATGAATGTATATGTTTTGCAAACGAATGTGATTGGCAAAATATTACTAACCAAATTTGTGTAAGTATATTTTAAATAATTGTTTTATCCAAATCATACAGCTTACCTACGCAGAACTCGGCTGAATGCAGCATACTTTTCTGGGTTAAAATCCTTTGCTGTAATAACTATACAGAAATGTGTAACCTATGGCAAAAACAAAATCATATTTAATACATCAGTACAATCAAAAGCCTGTCAAAAGTTTGAAAACACCTAATATTTTATAGGTTGTTTGTTTTTGTAGACACATGCATTTTCCATTTGCTTATATGCAACAAATTAGGTAAAAGGCAAAAACACAAATGAGTCTTTAGCTCTAACAAAAAGATTATTTAAGACCGATGTAAGATGTCAGCAGAGTGGCTCACATCCACAGTCAAACATGGAGGTGAAAACTTAAATATTTTGGGGTTGCTTTAGAACAGGGAAGGTTAGAGACGGATTAAACACAATGCAATTCCATTTTCAACACCATGTAATTCCCCATGAAATGCAGCCAATACTTCACCATACAGCAAGACAATGACCTGATGCATATTTCGAAGCCCTGTAAGCATTATTTAGAGAGTAAACAGAAGTCTGGACTGTTATCTATTATGTAATGGCCTGCCCGGCCCCAAATCCTTGCTAAATTGATTGGTAGCAATCCTGATCAGTAGAAGCATGTAGATTTGAAAGCTGTTCTTTTGAAAATGCTGATCTTGATTTTTTACACAACAGTCTCTACAGTTTAAAAGCAAAGTTGTGAAAAACAAAGAGCAATAAGTGAGCATCAGTTATTTAAGTGCAAATACTTTAATGATGAGGAAAATAAGAGGAGAATTGCATGAATGGTTGACAGAGACATGGCTATTATACGTATTGAAAAGTAGGCACTTTTCACAACTTTGGTGAAAAGAAACATCTCAGAATGCACAACAAATAGATCCTTGAGGTAAATGTGCTTCAACATTGGGTACCCAAACAGGAATCTAAACCTACTCTGCTTAGGCATCATTTGAAATCACACAACCCGTGAGAGTGGTAATATTTATGGTAGTTGGGCACATTCTCACAAAAAAAAAAAAAATTCAACGGGACCCTCTGAATGCAGCCAAATATTTCACAAACAAATTTAACTGCTACTCTCATAAGCACACTGTATTTAATAAAAAAGACGTTCGACTCATTCGAATCGATTCAATTAAAGAGTCGTACTAATGGTATCGATTCATCTTTACCTCTGCGGCTATTTGCATTTTCTGCAATAACATCTCAATTACGCTGTATTTAAATACAGACGAAATGCACTCTGTGCATGTCCAAATAGAATTTATTACTATAGAAAAGGTAAAAAAGAGAGAAGTTCGACTCTTTCGAATCGATTCAATTTAAGAGTCGTACGAATGGTATCGATTCGTCTTTACCTCTACGGCTATTTGCATTTTCTGCAATAACATCTCAATTACGCTGTATTTAAATACAGACGAAATGCACTCTGTGCATGTCCAAATATAATTTATCACTACAGAAAAGGGGAAAAAATGGAGAAGTTCGACTCTTTCGAATCGATTCAACTGAAGAGTTGGACGAATGGAATCAATTCTTCGGTACTGACGCGGCTTTGTGCAACAAATTTACGGTCTTGTATATTGCGACATTTTCGTGTAACTCGGAACAGACTGCCGTAAAGTGAATTATATACCTTATTGAGGGCGCTGGGCTCCTGGACCTCGGTGGAGGTGAGGTAGTACCAGGTGCGCTGGTACTGCCCGAACACGAAAGCGTGCAGCTCCTCGGAGTCACGCGACAAACAGCACTTCCGCATCAGCAGATCCCGGAGCTCGGCGCTGACCGCTGGGAAACACCAAACCCACAGCGTGTCTGCGTTCACGTCCTTCTCTAAGGAAGAGGCAATCAGTCAATCATCAGATATAACCGTGCAATTAAAGCATCTGTCCGTTTGTATTATAGAGAAACTGCTTCTCACCGATCAACCCTACGCTCAACATCAGCTGAGTGTCAGACGCCATGTCCGGTGTCCGCTTCAGGTCTCAACCAGGGTAAAGCTGAAGATGATCAACTGCACACTCATTAATTAATTACTAATTAGCCACGGCCCCATGCTGACTTCCCTTCCGCTCAGCTCGCGCCCGGGGTAAAATAATCTAAATAGTAAATATAATTACAAAGTAATTACAAAATATTTTAGTTATACTACTCTTAACATAGTTATAGCTACCTAATTGACTCGACGGCCGCGTCTGAGATATTTCTTATATGGAAATTCACAAAAAATGAAAAAACAAAAAAGTCTATATCTTTCGCCATAAACGCCTCCTAAAGCGCCACCATACTGCCAAAGCATTTATACAGAAATCAAAGGCACAATCTCAATTTAGCATGTAGTGCACTAGATATGCCGTAAAAATCTATTCCTCTTACACTCTAAGTAGTGCACTTATATAAGAGATTTGTAGTTATTGAAAAATTATCCAATGGAATGTTACCGCCTCTTCTTCTTTTTCTAACTAGTTGGTGTTGCGCCGTTGGTTCCCCCTAGTGGGCTGCTGGTGGTATTGCGTAATGTGCGCCTGCTGTCTCAGTTGTTTCCTTTTTATAACTTTTGACCCTAAACAATTATTTAGTAAAGTTTTGGTCAACTTTCACTTCCATTACTCTGGACTTCTAGTAGTTTCTAGAATAGCAAAGTCCACTAAAGGTGGTAAAGCATTCTCACATTTAGCTCCTAAACTTTGGAATAGTTTCTGACAGTGTTTGTGGTTTAGACACACTCTCCCAGTTTAAGTGCTGATTAAAAACATATCTTTGAAGCATAACATTCATCACATCATAACTTTGTGCTTCATTACATCTGATCACGTGCGCTTTATCAACTAGTGCTTGTTATTATCATTAAAAGCAGCTACGCTAATTCCTCTCCACTGCTTCTCTTTCTTTACCCACCCTGAGGCATTCTGAGGTTGCTCCAGCTCCAGTCACGTCCCACCTCATGAAGATTGTGGACCTTTAAAGAAGTAGATGCCGACCCCGCAAACATCCCGAACCATCTAGAGACGTACCAGTGCCATTTGGATCCCACTTCATGTGGAATTTGGACATTGAACCTCTTTGAGTGTTTAAAGGCTCTGGCATGGAGAAGCTGGTGTTGGATCTTTGATGGTCGCAAATGTTGAGCTATTTTCTGAGTTGCTCAGTAGCTCCTAGTTCCATAACCTTAAATGACTGTATAAGACTGTAGAAGGGACATTACTCGCAATCTTACATTCTGGTGTTAGTTCTCACTCTCCAGTGTTCTGTATTGTTTTAAAGACTATAATCACACTCTTGATGTCACCCATATGAGGATGGGTTCCCCTTTTGAGTCTGGTTCCTCTCAAGGTTTCTTCCTCATAACATCTAAGGGAGTTTTTCCTTGCCACAGTTGCCACGGCTGCTCATCAGGGATAAACACCTTAACTCTTAAATTCTATAAAGATGCTTCAAAACAATGTCCGTTGTGAAAAGCGCTATAGAAATAAACTTGACTTGACATATAGGCAAAATGTCTGTCCAGAAACAATCCCTTTAGTTATTGCTTATATATACATTTGACGTTATTATTAATACACATATTGCTGAGTATACAGTTTATATATGGTTTGAGGCACCAACCAGGAAATAGTGGAAGAGGACTATCCAGGACCCCAGGTTGAATGGGGACCTGAACAGACATGGACTAGAGGATCGGTATTTTTAATATTTTATGAAGAGATCCTATAGAGAATGCATTTGCACAAAGCCTAGACGTTGGTAAAACAGCCTGTATGTGATGTTGAGTAATTACTCATTCAGTAAATAATTAAAAGGGCGTATTGATGACGATGTTGTTCAAGTACATGGCTAAAGTATTTTTCAGCAGTCTGGTGATAACTGTGATGATTAGCAGTGTTAAATCGGTTTATTTTTAAGTTTAGTTTGTACAATCAGCATATATTTTTTATAACACAGTTATTTTAGCACCAGCTGTGTAGAAATGTCACAAACAAAAGAACATTCCCAAGTACTAAAAGCTTACTGGAGAAAAAACAAAACATGCTGTGATACTATAATGCTCCATGGCTGGGTCATGTGACTCGGCGTGACTCTGTTGCGATCCTTAATTAGATTATTTATATGGTTTAAACCGATGATTTAAATTGCAGCTCATCATTTATTATACAACCACATGCTAGACATTTTATTTGTGGTACACTAGCATAGATATTTTAATGTTGATGTCATTTTGGTAGAGCATATATGCTAAATACATCAGTTATAACAGATATTAACAGTCTTTAGAAACCACTCTTTTTTCATTTGTGAGTTTATAAGACAAAAAAATGCATCTTGACTAAAAAAACAGACATACATTTTATATATTTTATATGGAGTTTCCACTATACAGGTTTCTCTGTAAGTTGATAATTTAAACACAGTGACATTTGTAAGACACCGTCATCCACAGGGTCTTTTAATTGTCTCATTTATCCACTGAGCAGTTGAGAGTTCAGGGTCTTGCTCAAGGGTCAGGAGTAGCAGCTTGGTGGTGTTCGAATTTGATCTCACAACCTTCCAAGCAGAAGTCCAAAATCATTAGACACTGATCCACCACTTCCCCAAACACACTGAACTACTGCCAGAGCACTCTCCAAAATCCCCTATATATTAAATGCTATTTGCTTGGGATTTTGGTTTTGTTTGCTTATTACACATATTGCTATTGTTCTCTAACTTGTCTTCTAATGCATATATGGAGACAGGCTTCCTTTCTCTGTCCAGCTATTTGAACACCTGTGAGCGTGTTTGCTTTGGATTTACAATACAATAATGAGTTTTGGCTCGTCAGTCCAATAAGCCGTGTTATTATAGCTCATGATAATGTCACGGCAGGTGAGTTTAGTCTACTGTCAGCTACCTGCTCTGTGGAGACAGAAATGAAAGCACATGTCCTTTGTCTCGATTTGGTTTTAGATCAGTTTATAGTAGGAAATGCTATTGATTATATAAAGAATAAACACACAGGACATGATACTACAGCAAAATAATAAATTTTAGGCATTATTTTAATGTTTGTGTGTAATAGACCACTGAGTAACACAAAGCTGCAGTTTAAACAATATATTTATTTTGCTTTTACAGGAAAATATTTGTCTTATTTATTTATTTATTTATTTATTTATTTATTTATTTATTTATTAATCGTATATTTTGATTCTATTTAACTGTTTTTATTGTAACTATTTATTTTAATTATGCTTGTTTTAATTTTATTGTGCGAGTTAAAAACATCTCTTCTTTCTTTCTTTCTTTCTTTCTTTCTTTCTTTCTTTCTTTCTTTCTTTCTTTCTTTCTTTCTTTCTTTCTTTCTTTCTTTCTTTCTTGTGTTTTCTTTCTTTCTTTCTTTCTTTCTTTCTTTATTTCTTTCTTTCTTTCTTTCTTTTTTCTTCTGTTTTCTTTTATTTATTTATTTCTTTTGTTTTCTTTCATTTCTTCCATTTTCTTACTTTCTTCCGTTTTCTTTCTTTTTTTCATTCTTCCATTTTCTTACTTTCTTCCGTTTTCTTTCATTTATTTAATGTCTTTCTTTCTTTCTTTCTTTCTTTCTTTCTTTCTTTCTTTCTTTCTTTCTTTCTTTCTTTCTTTCTTTCTATTTCAATAATACAGCAAAAGCTCAGTTATACATTTATCTCAACCAAAAAAGAAAGTGAAATGATGAGTTCAGTTAATGCACTTTGAATGGAAATAATAAATTTAGTATCAAATTGACTGATAATTGATTTTTTAATAATAACAGATAAGTAAAACTCTGTTGCTCCGCTCTGCACCTGGGCGACACCTTCAGCCACCCGGTCTGATTGGTTAAAAAGGTGGACGCCCAAATGAAGTCCAAAGTGCACTTTGTCTAACACCCTACGTAGTGGCCTCGGCTCGGGAGCGGACACCTATTTGGGATTGAGCAGACACAATATGGCGGCTGGACGGTGGTACGTATGCGTTTTTGTTATCGGGTGCTGCAGATATGCTACGATGTATTAGCGAGGCGACACGCGTAACTACACGCCTCGCGGTTTTAACAGACGTTTTAGATTCTCACACGCGGTCCAGGTGAGTCGGGAATCCTCGTAGTCTGGTTTTATTTCTATTTTCCGCCTCGGTAGCGTTGTGACAGTCGCTGTACTCGGACCGGCTGCTAAGCTGCTCTCTTGACTGCGCGAGCACGCTAAAACCGGCTAGGCTTGTTTGCTAGCTCGCTAGTTCATTTTGTTTCGAGCGTTCGCTGTATATAATTATTTAGCTGATTTATATAAAACACACACAAGAGTACGCCTTTAAATACTAATAACTGTATTTTGGTAATCATCTATGAAAGTTTTGTTCGTTAGTTGTTGCTCGGTCGGTTAGCTAGTTACATGACTTAGCTATTAGACTGAGCCGAATGCTGAATACCGGCTTCAGACGCGGCCGTGAAACGCTTCTGAATCTCTGAGTCCTTCAAAAACGTGAACATGGATACCCCAACATTTTTAGACACTGATAAATCTTCCCGTAGTCAGACATTTTGAATGAAAATATAAGCCAACGTGGTTCTACAGTGATTTTACAGTGAAATTATTGTTAAGTTCTGTGCCATTGAGAGGGGGGCCAAAACTTTTGCTTAAAATTTCAGCTGGCCGCACACATTGCTTTTAGATTGTAGAAAAATGTTTCGTGGTGTACATAGCCTAGTATATTAATATCAGTTTTTTGTTTTAAATTGGAAACGTCGATCGATTTTGCATAGTTTTGTTTTAAAGACACATTTTCCCCCATTTAACCAGTTGTTTCATTGACTGGGATTACGATTTAAGAAAAAATCTAGTATAAATGTCAACACCAATAATTAGTAATACAACCCGATCATAAACAGATGAAAACGTAAAAACACGTCATCAACTCGTCATCAGTATAATGGAGTGAGGAGACATTCTTATCATTTTAGGGTGTAGCAACATTATCTTCAACAATAACAAACGTCTCAGAACCTGTCTTGAAGAGACATGCAGTGAGGACTCACCTGTTAGTCTTATATATATATATATATATATATATATATATATTTTTTTTTTACAAAAAATGTAATATAATTTTTATTATTTTTTTAATCAAAACTTTATCAAATTTTTTTTCTGATCTGATTTTGATCCTTTTTATTGACAAAATTATCCGAGCTTTCTGCCTCACCTCGGATTCTGACTCTCATGGTAAATAAACGTGTATCTGTGTGAATATCGCAAGTATACTAGCTAGTTTATTCCCGATTTTTCACATATCTGTGTACAATATTCAGGCTTGTTGCTGTCCATAAACCTGGCATAAAAAAAGTACTATGAGAGGTAGCCGTTATCCTGGCCACAATCACAAGGGTGTGCGAGAGTCCAAGTTCTGGCTTATAACATTTAATAACCTCGCCTGATCAAACCAATTTGTTGAGAGTTTTTATTTCTTTGGGGTTTGTTTATGTGTAAACCTGGCTCCGTCTGTCCAGTGCCTCATTTGCTATTAACTTCACTACACGTCATTGGTTTTTACCACTCCAGTAATTACAGAACTTCTTTAAACACTTTGTGCAACATGGTTCATGTGCTAAACTTGTTCTTATTCTTTTGGCAAACTCAAAATGAATCTGGATAAGGTGTGTCATCAGGAAATGTTGCTCAACGGATACTACAGTGTCTGAGATTTGTTTGGACGTACTGCACCCATTTATTAATTCCCTGCTGTGCTTTCACAAGGTTTTCTATTTGCTAATTTCAACACTGTATTGAGTGATTATTTTTTTTTCTGTTATGGCTGAGCTTGATTAAATATTATAGTGAAGCACTAATCAGTTATTCAGTGGAAGTCTTTAGCAGCTTCTAGCTGGCTAAAATTGATGTCCAGCATTTAGTGGCATGTTTGCACAGCAGGGAATTTGACAATGCTATAAATATAAATGAATGCCGTGCTGCTGATACATCCTCGGGTATGTAACATGTTTTGCAAACACTGTGCTGATGTCTTGTTTTTCCAGAGTATTGACAAACCTCAAAATGAATGATCCAGCAGTGAAGAGGGTGGTAAGCGACATTATTCGCTCTCCAGAAGACAAGCGGGAATACAGGGGACTGGAGTTCACTAATGGCCTCAAAGCCATTCTGATCAGTGATCCCACTACAGACAAGTCCTCAGCAGCACTCGATGTCCACATAGGTAAAAGAAGAGAGTCTTCTCATCTTACTGATTGCACTGAGATGCAAATTTAGTTTTGTTTAATGTTGGTCGTGTACAGAGAATAGAAAGAGGGTGTCCATTTGCTTTAATTACAAAAACTTTTATTTATTTATTTTTGGTATGTTGCATTATTGCATTAAAGATAACTGCGTTGATACTGACTCATATTGTTTATTCAAATTCCTATAAAACCAGAGTTTTTTTTCTATTATCTGGTTCTGTAATTATAATGCTAAAACACTACTGTGTAATGTGCATTAAAGGCAACTTTGACAATGTAGGAGTGCTGAAAAAAGCAGAAACGTTTTGTTTTTCTTTACCCTTTCCTCTATACCTATCTTTTTGCATCTTCCATTAAAAACGAACACGTCTTATGTACATTGACGTTTGAACAGTTTGGCTAGAAGTCTATTTAAAAATGTATATAAGATTTATTTATCCTTGTTACTACTGGTACAAGCCTTTCTGCTAATGTATTCTTTTTGCCCACATGTCCTCTTTATAACTATACCAGGTTCATTGTCGGATCCTTCAAACATTGCTGGTTTGGCTCATTTTTGTGAGCACATGCTGTTTTTGGGCACAAAAAAATATCCCAAAGAGAACGAGTACAGTCAGTTCCTGAGCGAACATGCCGGGAGCTCCAATGCTTTCACCAGTGGCGAGCACACCAACTACTACTTTGACGTATCCCACGAGCATCTGCAAGGAGCGTTGGACAGGTAAGAGTATGGAAGTGTGAAAAAGATGCGCTGTTTGTCAAAGTACTCATTGTAAATCATCGAGTTTATGTCTTGCATTACATATTCCCGTCTGTAGATCGCTCCTAGAAGGACAGTTTATTTCAGTAAAGCTTATGATCCCACTGTTTTGTGGAGCAAGAGAAGTAAAAGTTTTACTGTTTGCTTCTACTCATGTCATTCTACCTTTTAGTTTAGGAAAATGTATCATCTGCCATATGTGTAAGTATAAAATGGTACAGAAAGATATTTGAGCTTGTTTTTTTTTTTACAGACCCCAGGTGTGAATCTATTCCTCCTGTGAATTGAATTTTGAGATCAGGTGTCTTTGGCTGGTGGTGTGTGAATACTTGTTCCAGGGAGAATCATGTTGCTGTCTGAGTAGAATAAATTAAAATAAAAGACCTGCAGTAAATGTTATTTATTAATAGATCTGCAGCTTTGAATAAATACACCAAGTGGAGTTTTATTATGTGATTATCACATGAATTAGTTCGGACCCCTTTTGGTGATCCCTGGCAAATCATTGGCCACTTAAGGAAGAGGCAGTTCTAGTAATTTAATTAACACACTTGAACATTACAACAGCGATGTATTAAATTGTGTTTTAAAGTTGCATTCATGCAATATGCATCTGTTATTTGCATTTACTTGCCATATAGTCACCTTCTTGGCTATTTTTTCCCCCCACTGACTTTGTCATTTCAACAGTTGTTCTAGCATTTGCATGGCAGTTGGATTTCAATCTTTTTGCATAACTTAATTTGCATATATTTGAACTGCACATGAGTGCTTGTAAAATCAGATTTAAGGTTGCATACAACCAGAATGATCTGTGATAGTGATTTATTCTTATGCATTACATGTACGTTTTATTGAATGATTAAGTTGTTTCATTATATCACAAAATGGATACAAAATTGCTAGTCCTGACTAAACCACATATAGAATATATAATAAGTTATAGAAATTAAGATTTTTGAGAGTTTAAAGCCAATGTTGCAGAATAGGCAAATATTACTTTCAAATAGAACACAATAACATTTCAAATAAACTTGATGAAGCAGTTGTCTCCATTGACTTTTCCTTAGAGTAAAGTTGAAGGTCTCAAAAGGAGCTTTCACAATCCCTAAGAGAAATCCCTTTGGCTCCAGTGCATGTTGTAAACAGAGACAATACAAAAACACAGTGCAGTTCTTTTTTGTATCTCATAAATAGAATTTAGGACTAATTAAATTTTTCAATCATCTGTTGCGCATAGACTATTAAAATTGTGTTCTCTAGATTTTATGTGCAGTATTACCCTGTATAGTATACAAAATAAAATCTTTTGACTGTTGCCGTTAGGAGTCGCCACAGCAAATCATCTGTTTCCATATCACTCTGTCCTACATGCCTGTCCTCTGCTTATTTCAACCCAATCACCTGCATGACTTCACACACCACATTTCATCAACCTCTTCCTTGGTTGTCGTCTTTTCCTTTTGCCTGGTGACTCCATCCTCATTGTTTTTCTAATATACCCCATGTCCCTCCTCTGCACTTGACCAAAGCATCTCAATTGCACCTCTTATGTTGTCTCTAAAAAAAAACATCCTCCCTGCACTGTTCCTCTAATAATTGCCTTTGTTACTCCCAATAAAAAAGAAAAGAGGAGACCAGGTGAAGATGGATGGCGAGCAGACCGACACTGAACTGGCAGCCAAATAAAAACTATATGGCGATATTTTAGCTTTAAAATTACCAACACTGAGCAGAGAGAGGAATTGTGCAAGATTTGCTAAAATAAAGTTGCTACATCACGTGGCAATATATGACAAATCTGTAACAGATCTCACTGGTTCCCTGGTTGGATGAAAGAGACGACGGTGATGGTTCAACAGAAAGAGCTCTTTCTTTTACATTCACTTTTGCTCCGCTGCTTTTCTTTTCCTCGTGCTCACGCCGGGACACACACCCACTCGCGGTAATGCACATCTTTTCTCAACGCTAACGCTTCACCCACAGACAGTCGTGGATTGGCATGCCTTCACCTGGCATCCTTCTCTTTCCCACACACATCCCCATACACACAGTCAGCTCTGCCCTGTCTCTCGCTCTTCGGTGTCTGTTTCATCCTGTGTAAACAGGGCCATTTCTAGACTTTTGGAACACTGAGTAAGATTCCTATCGTCACCCCCACCATGGCTCTGTGCTCCCACCACAGTGCTCCACTCCAACACCATACAAATAATCCTCCATAAAGAAGGTTACACACATTCAATAATAATTGCAAAATGCCAAATTTCAAATATGTAAACATTCAGTATATCTTGAACTTTTAAATAATTTAAAAGGGGGCATGGCAGCAGCAGGGCAAAAGTATGTTTTATTTAATTCAGCTGTACCTTGGAGAAAATTTTTACATTAATGTAAATGTTACTTCATTTTGTAAAAGAAAAAAAAAAGAAACATTTTAAAACCGTAGTCTACATAAATACATTATCACTAATGTGTGCAATTTCCATTGATAACCAATCAGTGTGGACTCATGAAACCATTTAATATCGCAATCGATATAATGACATTTGACACATTTTTCCCCAAATCGTGCAGCCCTAGCCCCCAGGTATTTAAACCTATCCACTTTTACCACCTCTACTCCTTGCAACTGCACCATTCCACTTCCCCATCTCTCGTTCATGCACATGCACTCCATCTTGCACCTACTGATTTTCATTCCCCTTCTCTCAAGCACATACCTCCACCTCTTTAGCCTGCTTCTTACTCCCACCAATATCATCTATGAACATCATATTCCATGGAGATTCCTGTCTTACTTCCTCAGTCAACCTGTCCATCGCCACTGCAAACAGGAAAGGGCTCAGAGCTGATCCTTGATGCAGTCCAACCTCCACCGTGAAACAGTCTTTCGTTCCTACTGCACACTTCACTGCTGTCACACTGTCCTCATACATGTTCTGTGCCACCTTCACATACTTTTCTGGTCACCTCACCTTTCCCATAACTTCATGGTGTAGCTGATCAACTTTATTCCTCTGTAGTTACTGCAGGTCTGCACATCTCCCTTTATTTTAAAAAATGGGTGCCATTACTCTCTCCCTTCATTCCTCAGGCATCCTTAAACAATCTAGTTTAAAAACTCTCTCCTGAACATATCAATGCTTCTGCTGGTATGTCATCTGTGCCAACTGACTTTCCACTCTTCATCCTCTTAATAGCTGCTCTCACTCTTCCTCCTTACTAAACCAGTGTACTTCCTCCTTCATAATCTCCACACCATCCAACCTCCTCTCTCTTTCTTCATTCATCAGCTGCTCAAAATACTCCAGCCTTCTTAACACAGTCGCCTTGCTTGTCAACACAAAATGTTAAAATACTCAAACTAATGATTAAAATATTTTATACATAAACTGTCTACATACTTTGGTTTCTGTTGTCTGCTTTTTGTGCTTTTGCTCATTACACCTTTTCTGTTTAGGTTCGCTCAGTTCTTTCTGTGTCCTCTGTTTGACGAGAGCTGTAAAGACCGAGAAGTCAACGCTGTGGCCTCGGAGCACGAGAAGAACTTAATGAACGATGCATGGAGATTATTTCAGCTGGAGAAGGCCACTGGGAACCCTGATCATCCTTTTAGCAAGTTTGGAACAGGTATCATGCTGACATGAGATCTTGCACTAAACCTATGATATGAAATTGCCAAGTAAAGTCATGATAAAACTGATACATTTGTTTTGTATGATAGCAGATTATTATTTTTGTTTACAAGAAAAGCTAATTAGTTATAAAGGAGATCAAAAGTTATGAGATCAAATGCTTTAGGGGCCCTAAAGCATTTGTATTTGGTGGAAATACAATTAAACATTATGGATGAATAATGTCAAAGTGAGGAATATGCCAAAATGTTGAGCGTTTTTTTTTGTTTTTTTTTGTAAACGATGTGTTTCTAAAAGCCGTGGAATGAAATAAACAGTTTAATGTTGAAAATAAATGATCCACCACCCTAAATAAGCCAGATGGTGGCAGTCTTGAGCTTTACTTGTTGGAAAAGCTTTTCAGGTGCAGAGTAATGACCTTATGAAAAATTATGCCCTTGCCTAAGCTTGAAGAAAGACCACTAAACTGCTTATTTTGCATCTGTGTGTATGCATTAATCTGTTTGTCCTGTCTATTTTTGGAGATAAGTAAATGACTGACTGTTCTCACCCTTTTTATTTTTGTAGGCAATAAGCTGACCTTGGAAACGCGACCATCCCAGAAAGGCACTGACATTCGCCAGGAGCTGCTGAAATTCCATTCAACATTTTATTCTTCCAACCTGATGGGACTTTGTGTTTTGGGAAGAGGTGAGCCAGTTTACAGTTTTTCCAGTAGAGAATGCAGACTCTTTATTCACGCCATCTTTATATTGTGATTGACGTATTTATTCATTTAAAGGGTTTGGTCTTACAAGATTTTGTTAAATTACTGGGTAACAGCTAACCTGTCCCCTTTTTTCTAAGGACTTGAAATTCTTTTGGAGACAAACAGAAAGTTAAAGCATTGAGTTAAGCAAATTGCATTGTGGTGTGGGTGCCTGACCAGCACATCCATTTGTTGGTTCTTCAAGTTGTAGCTACAAAGATTCTTTGTATGGTCACGTCGCAGAGCAATTATTCTGTCCCTTCAGAAAGTCAGTGTCAGTATGCACCAAGCAATGCCCATGAACTCATGGTATATAAGAGCTCTTGTGTCCTGCATAGAACTTTTGTGTCCTGCCAGCTGTATCCCAGGCCTTCTCACCTGACCTTCATATCTGACAAAATGCTCTTGTGATAAAAAATAACACAAATCCCCTTAAGCAAGATATAGGGAGACTCTTCTAAGAATGGAGGTGGATATACTGGCAAATGAGGAGCCAATCTCTAACAAGATTTAAAAAAATTACACATGGATTTGATTGTCATGTGTCCACAAATTTGTGATGTAATTCGTATTGTTATTTGAAAGACACTTTTGTAAAACATGGTATTTTGAACAAGATATTTGTCCCACGGTTGAGTGCATATTGTGACGCTTGATGTACATTTACAGTTGTTCCCCAATCCCTCAATGTACATTAACCATCATACCTCCTCTGTTAGCCCTTTGTCATTCAGCTCTCCTTTGGAGCACTGCCTCCCCCTTGATGTGCCTTTACTATTTGCATTACAATTTAAGATCTGCTTTCAAGCACACTTTTAAAAATGTTTCTTTTATATTGCACAAGTGAGTTTGCCTCCTTCAGAGAGGCAGGGTGGCTTCACACTGGGACGGAATGTATTTAGTTGCTTTATTCTTTTTCCTGACCAAAACCAGGCTGCAAAACAAACTAGTTTTCTTAATTAATCTACACTTAATGACAATTTCATGTGTTATAGCTGCTGTAAAAAAAAAAAAAAAAAAAAAATCTGTATTAACTTATTCTTGCAAATATTGCTGGTGTGTTTATTTATGATTACGTGTTCTTGTCACCTCTTTTGATTTTTGAAGGCATGACCTCATTATGAATGTCTCTACTGTTTTTCTTTGCACTGAGTCAGTTCAATCTTTTTTTATTGGTGAAAAGAAAGTACTAATACAGACAGATTTAGCCAGAAGTGACCTTTTAAATGTTAACATCACTACTCTTGGTTTTAGTCATTTGTTTATATGTTGTGTTGTAGATATTTTCACTGGTTTTTGAATGAATGTGGGAACAGCAAGATATAAAAATATTAAAATTATTTCCTCATCATATAATTAGGCATGTGATTTTTATAAATGTGCAAAAATTATCATATTTAAAATTATATATTTGTGTGAATGTAATATGAGCAATCACAAATAAAGATCGAGTGGTCCAATATTTATTTTCCCTGTCTCTTTTGTCAGAAACTCTAGAAGATTTAACATCTATGGTGATTCAACTATTTGGAGAGGTTGAGAACAAATCTGTGCCTATCCCAGAATTCCCACAGCATCCCTTCCAGGAAGAGCATCTTAGGGTAAGACCAAACACAGACAAGGTCACATTTTAGCACAACGTTAACACTGTTGTTTTTTTTTGTTTTTTTTTTAAGATTAACGTTTTTACCACAAATGAGACAAACCCATTCAGAATAAGCTTCTTTTTTATTTTATTGCAAGTTCAAGTTTATTTCTATAGCGCTTTTCACAATGTACACTGTCTCAAAGCAGCTTTACAGAACTTAACTTTGTATATTGTCTTTTCTAGCAATTCTACAAGGTTGTGCCCATTAAGGACATCCGGAACCTGTATGTGACTTTCCCTATACCCGACCTACAGAAGTACTACAAGTCAAACCCTGGCCATTATTTAGGCCACTTAATAGGGCATGAGGGTCCAGGGAGCCTGCTGTCTGAGCTAAAATCTAAAGGTGAGAATGGATATAACTGATAGATCTGCATAGAATGTACCCTCTACTGGCAAATACTATCTGCTGTAGTAGTATTATTATTATTGCTACTTATACTGTCATTCAGTATATTGTTTGTCTATATTATATGCTTGTTTAGAATACATAAATATATAGTTTATAGATGCTCTACATGAGTTCATATCTTTGTTTCAGGTTGGGTAAATACTTTGGTTGGAGGTCAAAAAGAAGGAGCCAAAGGATTTATGTTCTTCATCATTAATGTGGATTTAACAGAAGAAGGACTATGTAAGCACTGGGAGTAATGGGTGATATATTCCTAGAATGTTTAAAATCATATACTTATCCGAAATTGTATGGCTGCATATACGTTTTAATGGTGTTGTTTTACATTTCTAGCATACTGAAACCCATTCATTAACCTTGCCAGGGATCAGAATGGTTGTGTTGGTTTGAGTGCCCCTTATTGTTAATATATTTTTATTTCAGTGCACGTAGAGGACATTATCCATCACATGTTCCAGTATATTCAAAAGCTACGCACAGAGGGCCCACAGGAGTGGGTTTTCCAGGAATGTAAGGTAAGCCAGAAAGCTGTTATCAGTTTGTTTCCATTTGATTGAGAGACTAATCAATACATGGATTGTAAACATATTGAAGTAAGAACAAAACCTGAGCAGATATGATTTAGGCATTACTATGCACTTTCTCCTGGTTTTCTCTTCACTTAGTGGCATGAGTGTGTCTTTAATACAAACACCTTTTCTGTTACTTCTAAGATTTTTTGTAGGGATGGAAATGGAACAATATTTACACGTGTAATGGTAGTTCTGTTTTGCTCCTCCCCTAAGTTTAATAGCACAGGTATCACTGGTGAAGCATTTGCATACACATTAATAGCAAATAAAAACCACAGACATTTTAACTGTAACAAAAGCTTTTTTTAATTAAGCATTTACAATGACCAAAAATGCGTATTAATGTGCATTTAAAAAAAAATGGTTATTGCATTAATTACAGCTATAAAATAAAGCACTCTGTTAGGTGGAGGTAGAACTGTGCTGCTACCCACAAAACCACAGTCAATAAGGAGAAGAATGTATGTGGGATTATCCAAGAAAAATAAAGCTGTAGCCTTTTTTTTTTTTTTTTTTTTCCCTTTCTTCAGGATAAAAAAAAAAGTGGTTAAGTAACTTATGATAAAAGTAAGGTTAGTGATGCAAATTACTAAATTTCTAAGTGTGCAATTTTTATTTCTTTGCAGGATTTGAATGCTGTGGCCTTCAGATTTAAGGATAAAGAACGCCCACGTGGATACACATCTAAAGTAGCTGGACTTTTGCACGTAGGTTCTCTCTGCAGCCCTCCAACTTTAAGTGTTAAATGCCATAACCATTATGTCCTGTTCAGCTACTGTTGCCTTCTGCTTGCTGTATTTCTGTTATTCAGTTTTATTCATGTCTCGAATTTTATGCCAATGGCGATACTCTACATTTCATTATTTGGATAACAGATGTGATGATAAACACCTGGCCTTACAGTTAATTCATGCTTGCCACTTTTTTCCTTGCTTACTGTCAGCCGTCTCTCATTAAAAACTAAAAAAAACATGACTTCATTCCCATGTGATAAGCATTTTTTTAATTGAGGGGACATATGTATTCAGTTTCCTTGTGTAACCAAAACAGCTTATGAGCTCAGCAGTATTTCTCAGTGCTCTAACTATGTCTTAATGATCTGTCACAACTGGATCAATGTGGGATTTATTTATTTTTTTTCTTTGTGGAATAATGCCTTCTATTCTAAGGGGCCACATCTTTAATTGTCTGCTTAGAAGTTGCAATTGTGCAACTTAAAGCTGGTAAGGTGCTAGGCCCTGTAAAATGATTAATGCATTTTATTATGATTCTGAGTAAAGTGTTACTATAATTAATATTGTAAATTGGTAGTTATTGACATATTTCTTTCAGTATTATCCATTGGAGGAAATCCTTGCTGCAGAATACATGTTGGAGGACTTCAGACCAGACCTCATAGAGATGGTGCTGGATAAATTGAGACCAGAGAATGTGAGGTGAGTCAAAGATTGCTCTGTACACTTAACCATGTGTTGTCTGTTAAATAAGTTTCTTGGGTTTTGGGCCAGTATGTCCTTATAGCATTAGGTCAACCCTGCTAAAATCTTGACCCTCAGCCCTTGTTTTGGAAACAAGCTTAGTACACTTTGTGAAAAATATAAGATTTATTTCTTGGGCACAATTCATGTCTTTTAAAAGTAGGTCAGGCAAAATTGCTTCTGCTTCTCAGGGGTGATTGAGTTTGCCCAGACTTTGGACAAATGCCTTGCCTTACTTTAAAGAAGAATCTCCTCATTTGAACTCTTTCATTTTGAATGTTGGTGAACTGTGTTTCTTCTTGCCATGATGCTTTGGGGCAAAACAATACTGTGTCTGGTTATTGCCTTGAATTTGCTACAGCGTGTGTTTGAAAAGGAAATGTTTTTTCTTATCAAACTTTTTTGACATGGCAGAGCCTTGTGAATTTCTCTGAAGTCTCAAAATAGATCTGTTCAGTAGTGAGAATCAAAATATGGCATCTTTTTTTCATTATTGGATGCATGTCTAAAAAATTTGTTATAATTTTTGTTTTGAGTGAGCGTTATGAAGTTTAGTTACAAGACAGAAGCTGAGAAAAATTGAACTTTGAAATGGTTTAGCAGCCATATTTGGTGATCAGTCTGTGATTTGTTCTTTATAGTTCTTGTTGTGCAGTGGTGAAAATCCATGCCATAAACAGCCATTGAGCCATATATGTATATAAAAATGGGCTGTCAATTAATTAAAATATTTAATTGCATGATTGCCCTGAGTTAGCTCGTGATCAATCGCAAAATTGAAAGTGCATACCTTAAACACTTCAAGTTTTTGATCAACATTGGTGCAGACAAATAAGGATTCTTTATGCAAATATATGTTCATTAGTGTAACCATACTCAACATAGAGCATTAAGACAAAATATTCTTGTAAATGTTTCGAAGTAATTATGGTGTTTTAAATTGTGTAAATCATCAGGACACCAAACTGAACTTTTGCTATGTTTCCACATATCAGTGTATCAGTAAAACAAATGTGTAATGATAAAAAAAAAGAAAAATTGTGGTGGAGTTTTTTATATATATATATATATATATATATATATATATATATATATATATATATATATATATATATATATATATATATATATATATATGTGTGTGTGTATGTATGTGTATGTGTGTGTATGTATATATATATATATATATATATATATATATATATATATATATATATATATATATATGCATATCTACAGACAAAAATTATATATCTATACATACTTTATATAAAACACACACACACACACACACGCACAGTGAGGAAAATAAGTATTTAAACACCCTGCTATTTTGCAAGTTCTCCCACTTAGAAATCATGGAGGGGTCTGAAATTGTCATCGTAGGTGCATGTCCACTGTGAGAGACATAATCTAAAAAAAAAAAATCCAGAAATCACAATGTATGATTTTTTTAAAATATTTATTTGTATGATACAGCTGCAAATAAGTATTTGAACACCTGAGAAAGTCAATGTTAATATTTGGTACAGTAGCCTTTGTTTGCAATTACAGAGGTCAAACGTTTCTTGTAGTTTTTCACCAGGTTTGCACACACTGCAGGAAGGATTTTGGCCCACTCCTCCACACAGATCTTCTCTAGATCAGTCAGGTTTCTGGCCTGTCGCTGAGAAACACGGAGTTTGAAAAGTTTAAAAAGATTCTCTATTGGGTTTAGGTCTGGAGACTGGCTAGGCCATGCCAGAACCTTGATATGCTTCTTACAGAGCCACTCCTTGGTTATCCTGGCTGTGTGCTTCGGGCCATTGTCATGTTGGAAGACCCAGCCTCGACCCATCTTCAGTGCTTTAACTAAGGGAAGGAGGTTGTTCCCCAAAATCTCGCAATACATGGCCCCGGTCATTCTCTCCTTAATACAGTGCAGAAAAACACCCCCAAAGCATGATGCTACCCCCCCCCTACGCTTTACAGTAGGGATGGTGTTCTTGGGATGGTACTCATCATTCTTCTTCCTCCAAACACGTTTAGTGGAATTATGACCCAAAAGTTCTATTTTGCTCTCATCTGACCACATGACTTTCTCCCATGACTCCTCTGGATCATCCAAATGGTCATTGGCAAACTTAAGATGTGCCTGGGCATGTGCTGGTTTAAGCAGGGGAACCTTCCGTGCTATGCATGATTTCAAACCATGACGTCTTAATGTATTACCAACAGTATTACACTATTATTTATATATATATATATATATATATATCTATATCTATATATATATATATATATATATATATATATATATATATATATATACGTCCCTTACGAGGGAATTATCAAGGCCTGTGACGTCGGAGTGACGTGGGGCCGCCTTCCCGTGGGCTCACCACCTGCAGGAGGGACCGTAAGGGACGGTGCTGTGAGGATTGGGCAGCAGTCGAAGGCGGGGGCCTGCTTAGACTGCTGCCCCCGCGACCCGAATTACGGATAAGCGGGAGAAAATGAATGAATGAATAAACCTTGGAAACGGTGGTCCCAGCTCTTTTCAGGTCATTGACCAGCTCCTCCCTTGTAGTTCTGGGCTGATTTCTCACCTTCCTTAGGATCATTGAGACCCCACGAGGTGAGATCTTGCATGGAGCCCCAATCCGAGGGCGATTGACAATCATGTTTAGCTTTTTCCATTTTCTAATGATTGCTTTTTTTCACCAAGCTGCTTGGCAATTTCCCCGTAGCCCTTCCCAGCCTTGTGGAGGTGTACAATTTTGTCTCTAGTGTCTTTGGACAGCTCTTTGGTCTTGGCCATGTTAGTAGTTGGATTCTTACTGATTGTATGGGGTGGACAGGTGTCTTTATGCAGCTAACGACCTCAAACAGGTGCATCTAATTTAGGATAATAAATGTAGTGGAGGTGGACATTTTAAAGGCAGACTAACAGGTCTTTGAGGGTCAGAATTCTAGCTGATAGACAGGTGTTCAAATACTTATTTGCAGCTGTATCATACAAATAAATAGTTTAAAAATCATATATTGTGATTTCTAGATTATTTTTTTTTGATTATGTCTCTCACAGTGAACATGCACTTACGATGGTAATTTCAGACCCCTCCATGATTTCTAAGTGGGAGAACTTGCAATATATATATGTATATAAATGCAGGGTGCTTATTGTTGATCACGACTGACATTTAAAAATCACAAGACTGAATTCTTATCTTTGAATTTGAGGGTTTTTGATTATACTTTGTTTTACATACTCTTTGCTCAGGTCTGTAGACATTGACTATTTTGGGCTCTGCTTATGCAAATGATTGATGGGGACTCAGAATAGAGGGTCATTGTTCTGAAAGTCCTCCATCGATCAGAGCAGCACCAATTGCCCTGGTGCATTTCTGTCTAGATGCAGAGCCATCGATCCATGTCTTGGTACTCCAGATTGAAGGAAACTTAAGCTTCCTACATGTAATGCAATAATCCTGATACTGAGAGCCGCTTACTCTGGAGCAGATTTGCTAAAAGCTAAATTCTGCTGCTCGGCTCCCGTAGGAATGCTGTAAGAGATGGGAAGTGTCAGTCTCTGTAAAGTGAGAGTGGCCTGATTGTAGCACAGGTATTTATGTTTGTCTATTCCTGTTCCTTTTCAGGGTTGCTGTGGTTTCCAAGTCATTTGAAGGACAGACTGATAAGACAGAAGAGTGGTATGGAACACAGTACATGCAGGAATCTATATCTGATGAGGTTATTAAGGTGAGATGCTCTTGGATTGCAAATGGGATCAGTTAAAGTAACTGGCTCATATGATTGAAAATCATTATCATTCTTTAGAGACGCATGCATCTCTCTCAAACTTTTGACAGGCTCTGTATAAAATGAATGCATACATTGCAGCTACTTATCAGATTAATACTTTAATTCTAATGTTTTTTGTTTGTGGTGAATTTTTAAAATGACTTATTTTAAATTTATATTAACAATAATGTAAGAAAGATGCCTATCTGTGAATGGAGTTATTAAACCTTACTAATTAATAATTTGCCCCAGTTGTATGTCTTGTTTTGCATCACCCTTGTTCTGTGCAAGTTTTAAACCAGATCAATAATATAATTCATTTTATTTTAGAACTGGCGAAATGCAGACCTCAATGGTAAGTTCAAACTGCCAATGAAGAATGAGTTCATCCCCACCAACTTTGAAATTTACCCCCTCGAGAAGGACTCCCCATCCAATCCCACTTTGATCAAGGTGTGTTTTTAGCTTACTACTTTGCTCTGCTTAACAAAATTTTGTATTTATTGTATTTATATAACTGATGGTTTCACATTTTTCTGTTCCAATTAAATTCAGACTCTAGTTTCAGATGCAAAAAGATTTGGGAGATGGCCAGTGTATGTGTGCTTGTGTTTTTTATTCACAGTGCTACCTCTGCTGAAAATGTTTTCTTTTTATAGGATACTGCGATAAGTAAAGTATGGTTCAAGCAGGATGATAAATTTTTCCTGCCCAAGGCCTGTCTCAACTTTGAATTCTTTAGGTAAGTTCTTATAGTCTTCACACTTTGCAATTTGAAAAGTTAATGGTGTGTTATGGTATTTTCTATAATTTCTGAAAGGAATACAGTCATTGCATTTTAATTCCATGTGTATCACCCTAATTATCCAATGTATCTGTTGGAGGAGGTGGAAACTAACCTGGCTTCTGTAATGGTGTCAATACATTAGATAATTCCTTTATTAATGGCATTGTAATTGGGCTTTTTGTAATACTATTCTAATTCTTTAAATTAGTATTTTTTTTCTATTTTAAATGCCTTCATTTATGTTGTTATTTGTACCTTTTTATTAACCCTTTCAATCTTGGTTCAGCTTCTTGAGCTGCAGGGGCTGCAGAATAAAAATAGTTCTGCTGAAATGCAAACTGCTTTAAGTCACACCGTTGTTTGAGTGTATCTGTGCCTCACATGCCCTAAGATGCAAAGCTATGATGTTTGGATTGATCACTTCTGTTGTCTCCACAGCCCCTTTGCGTATGTGGACCCATTGCATTGTAACATGGCATATTTGTACCTTGAACTTCTTAAGGACTCTCTCAACGAGTATGCATATGCAGCCGAGCTAGCTGGCTTGAACTATGATCTCCAAAACACCATCTATGGGATGTATGTAAGTATCCAAAAAAAAAAAACCCTCGTTGCTCTCATTTTGCATCCCACTTCATGACTATCATACCACCATTACATTACCCACCATTGCAATGCGATTTGTTCCTTCTTTTCTCCCACAAAACACTGTCTAGGAGGCCAGGTGGTGGTTTGAAGTTTTGACCACATTTAACAACTTAACCCGTGTGCTAAGTTAGCTAACGTGACCCATTTTAAATGATTGAACAAAAACTGTGTGGCTGCCCCAAATGCCAGACCTTTTCAAAGTGCATACTATTGTATGTAGACGCGTTCAAAATAATCTGTACTGCCCGTCATGCTTGCCCAAGTACTCGATTAGTTAAATTGTGTGTGCATGTCTAGCAGGGAAAACTTGAAAGTATGTGGGACAGGGAATGCTCTAGGACCAGTGTTTGGGAAGCAGTTTAATAGATGGTAGATTCTGCATTAGCCCTTTTTGCCAGTGTTGCGGCTGCATATACATACTCTTAGAGACACCTTTTTATTTTATTTTTTTCCTCCCTTCTTCCTGTCTTGTTTTTACCTGTTTTACCTTTCCATCTGTCATTCATGTCCTTTTTGTTTTGACAGTTTTAAGTCATCCTTTTCCAACAAACATGTCTTATTTTTTCTATTTCTTTGTTAGTCGCTACTTATATACAGATCCCCTGCACTGCAACATGACATACCTGTTTCTCAGGTTGTTGAAGGATGATTTAAAAGAGTATACATATGCAGCCCACCTGGCAGGGCTGAACTATGGCATAGCTTCAGGAAAGAATGCTATCCGTGTAAGTATGGCACGTCAGCTAATCCAAAACGTGTGGCAGGGCAAGGGTGTAGGGATGCTTGATTGGTTTCCCAAATCCTTTTCTTATGTTTGTGTCTGTGCTTAAAAGTTAAGTAGCGAAGCCCTAACCACCTGCACATCTGTGGACATGGCCACCCCTGCTTGATGACTGCTCCTCTGCCTGCAAGCTTCTGTTCTTCTTTATTACGTGACCTTGTAACATAGTTTGACATGCTGATGTATAGCGTCCTTGTTTAAAGACATCTTGTAGGGACAAACATTTTCATTCCATTACTCATTTTTTTAAACACACCCATCAGTACAATCTCTCTGGCCAGAGAAAGTTCATTTATTTGCGCGTTACCTGCTGACTGGAGTCTTGCCATATTGGCTGCAGTTTTCTTGTGTTTACTCTGTTAAAAAAACATCTGGACTTTTAGAGTAGGTTATGGATAGTAGTCATTCGAACACAATAGTTGTGTCTGTAAAATTGGAATTAATTTTCTAATTTATTTGCAGGCATGAAGTACAGTTCAAGACTTTTAGGCTTGTACTCAATGAGCAGATTTTTTAGAAAGGATTCTGCTTTTTTTGTCCTTCGTGTGTGTTTGTGGGCTTTTTTTTTTTTTTTTTTTTTTTATTATAAATTTTTTTTGGTCTTTTCAGTAATAAATGCTATAGAATACACAGGCTTATCAAAGTTGATAAACAGCCAGTTATTAGAAGTTCTGCAAGTGAAGCTCGACTTGAGCTTCCCTTTATTTCAAACCCAGATGAGCGATTTGTCTAATCTTATGTCCAGCTGTGGTGAGCCTGTGCCTACTTTTGCCTTAGATTCTTGTACTTGCCTGAGAAATTGCAATCTAAGGGGTAAAACCCGATGCCATGTTCTGTTTTTGTAGCCTTCTCTGACTTTAGAATCAACCTGTGCTTCATTAGAAGCTTTTCTATTCACCATGGTTGTAAGGTTACAGCAGTCGTCCTTTCGGCTTTTTTAACATATAAAAAATGATGAATCTCTTCTTTTTAGTGGTCATTCATTGGGTTTATTAAACCGTTGCAGATTTGCTTATTCATCATTACACTTGGATTTACCTTAGATCCACTTGCTTTATTAACCCTTTTATATTTCATATGTGCTCATTGTGTCTCACTCTTTACCAAACTGTAGAAGAAAATTGTGTTTCAGTGAGATGTGTCTTCTTGATTAACTTGCCAGTCTAACACATTAACACTGCACTTGTAACTGCTCATTTAGACCATATTATAATTGCAGCAGTGTTTGGGCATAATATATTTATTTGCATAGTGCCAATGTGGCAGGTTTGTGATTTTGTTAGTTTAGCAAACAGTCTATAAATTGTTTGCAGTTTTATGGTTATCTGAAGTATAGTTTAAGGCAAGCCAGTCCAGTGCAGGTGAAGAGACACTTTACTTTTTTTGCCTGCTTTTCTTTCACTCTCTTGAATATTACTTTTCTCAGTAGTGGCATTGTTACTTATTATATGGCCCCATTTCTTAGCAGTTAGTTGGGGCCAAGTCAGTAAATTCTGTGTGTAATCTTTTTGGGTGCACGGTGTATCGAACAGTTGACATTTTGCTAAATACAATTATTCTTTTCTGGCCACGTGCCAGTCTGGAGCCTGTTAATGCTGAGAGCAGCTAGTGGTCAGCTTTCCTATATTGTCCCCTGTATACACATGCCCACACATTATTTAAGCAATACCTGTCTTAATATTTTGCTTTTCAATGTCAGCTCTCAGTAAAGGGCTACAGTGACAAGCAGCACATCCTGCTGAAGAAGATCATCGAGAAAATGGCCACATTTGAGATTGACGAGAAACGTTTCGACATCATCAAGGAGGCGGTGAGAAGTGCACACATCTACCAAATAAAACCCCTCCCAGTCAATACATAACATTTAAATGTGTTGTGGTCCATGATCCCTCTCAGAACCAAACAATACTTATAACAGTTACTTATTAGCATCAAATCTATGGTTTATAAATCATTAGAAAATTGTCTAGTCCAAATTAGCCAAGATAGGGTTTCCAACCAGTATAATTTATGCCACAATCCCCCGTTTCAGTTTAGTGAGCAAAATCAATGTGTGGACTGTAATGACATTTATTCCAGCTGGAAAATCGAACCGATTTCATCATTTTTCTTATTTTATTAGTGGAAGCATTTCATTCAGCCATGCATAGAAATAATGTCAATTTGGATCCATGGATTACACATTCAGAAATGTAAAAAATATTAATAAAAAAATCAGGCTCTAGTAAATAGACAAAATATTATGGAAAGGCTGTCAAGAGTTTCTTGTTTAAAAAAAAAAAAGATTTATTAGATCAAATTTTTTCTGGCAAGATTTTTTGGCTTTGCTGTATATTATATAGGCTCTTTTTTTGGTTTTGCAGTATATGAGGTCTCTGAATAATTTCCGGGCAGAGCAGCCTCACCAGCATGCCATGTATTACTTGCGTCTCCTGATGACTGAGGTGGCTTGGACCAAAGACGAGCTCAAAGAAGCACTGGATGGTGAGTTAAATGCAAGTACACACTCGCATAGTTGCAAAAGTATGCTTGCGTGTATAAATCATCAATATGAATACTAAGATGGATTGTGATGTTAAAATGCAACATAACAGTACTAAAGCATAACCCAGAATGTGGCTAATTTTGCAACTAATAATTTGAATAGAGACTTATTAATTAATCAGTGTCTTAAAATTATTTATAGGGTTTTTGGTGAGATGGGTGTTTCTAAAGATATGACACAATTACTTGCTTTCGGCTTCCACGTTGAACAAGAATGCCACAGGAATATTGTTCTCACAAACTCTGAACTGTCCAATGCCCAGTGAAAGCCGATGGTCATTTTTGCATACAGAAATGGACGTTTCACTAATCATTAATTATGATTTTCCTCTGTTCCGTTTTGCCAAGTGCAGTCATGATGTCTTTAGCTGTTACTCAAGATCAGATTTCTGCAATTCTATCTTTCCTTGTCAAACTTTTTTTTTTTTTTTTTTTGCCCTTGGGTTATTACTACTATCCATTAATGTTTTCTAATTTGTCCTTCCTCACTTTCTTCCCTGGTTATATACGAGCTTGTTCTGTCTCTTGTTGATTGCTCTTGTCATGCTACTCTGGTCGCTCGTCTCTGTCTGAATCTGGGTCAGACGCTGTGTGAATTTAGAGTGGTCATTTTATACCGCATGTGTGTGATGCTGTGAATTATTGCGTGCGGAGGAAAAAGGTTTTTTTTTTTTTCTTTGAAAAGCATATATTAAGGCATCTGCCGTCTTTTGTCTGTGTACTAAGTACCAACCCCCAGTTTTGCTGCTGTTAGATAATGTCTGAGAATGGCACATTTATTGATCTCGTATGTCTGAATCTGTTTTAGATGTCACACTGCACCGCCTCAAGGCCTTCATACCTCAGCTGTTGTCACAGTTACATATAGAAGCCCTGCTGCACGGCAACATTACCAAACAGGTGGGTTTGAAACGTGTGAAGGTTGATTGTGTGAGGTGTGTGTATGAGTGAGCAGAGGTAAGATTGAGGCAGCTTTTCACTGCATTGCAGAAGGTCTCCTGAGATGTGACTGACATGAACTCAACCCGTGATCTAGATTAATTTAAAAAATGCAAATCTTAGTGAATAAATGCAATTTATTTTTGTATTTTAAAATATTACAGAAATCACTAAATATTTTGTGCATTTTGACCATCTCATGCCCTTTTTGTTGCTATAAAACCATACTTCAGAGAGTGTAATCATTAGATTTTGGAGTGCGGCTGTAGGAATGTGTGTAAGTGGAATTTAGCCACACCAACTTCAACAAACCATTCCTTAAATAGAGCTTTTTTTGTACACGTGAGCAGTGTCATTTTTAAACATCAAGGACATTTGTAAAGCTACAGCATACATCATCTTATACAGTTGTGTACTCACACTTGTGGCAACATTTGGGGATGTGCCCCACATTGGTATGATGGTCTGGTGTCCAAAAGTATCTCGCCAAGTAGCGAATGTGATCTAATTTGCTAGCAGTTAGCCAGGCATCTAACAATTGTGTAATGGTAACGCACAATTTCTAATTTGCATATTGGTATATTTTATGTAAGAGAAGGTTGTGGTTTATAGAAAAGATGATTTGAAATGGTATATAAACAATCAAATATTTATGGATCCTTTGTTTTAGTAATTTGTGAAAAAAAGCTGATGGTTAAATCCAAATGCTGATTTTGATAGAGGCCAGTAATTTGATCAGTTACTCTCGGTCCATCTATCATGTTATATTTTTGCACAAAGATAGATTGAGATGGACGCTTATGCATCTGCTAATAATAATTTCTATCTGGTCCTGTTTCTGTAGTCTGCGCTCAGTATGATGCAGATGCTGGAGGACACGCTAATTGAGCATGCTCACACCAAGCCCCTCCTTCCAAGCCAGCTGCTTCGCTACAGGGAGGTGCAGGTGCCAGATGGTAAGTGCCGGAATGTCTATTTCCACACGCACATCACACACACTTTTTGTATAACCGCACAGCAGGACACACATGCAAACCTTGCCTAAATTTCTAACATTACTATCAAACTACAAACTTGTGTAACATATCCTGCAGCTGTGTAACCCCCCCTAAGAGAGAAACATTACACAATCCAAAGTCAACATCAGCTGGACCACACGCAATTCTTTTTCTTTTGTGCACACAGTCAAAAATGCCTATTTTCATGTTATTGTTGTCTTGAGAATTCACTGATTTTGTGTAAAATGTGTACAAAAGGTCTATGATTGTGTGTGTTTTTTTTTGTGTGTACGTTTGTGCTTGTCATGACTCCTTGTCTAAATCCAGTTCTCTGTGGTTATCAGGTGGTTGGTATGTGTACCAGCAGAGGAATGAGGTCCATAATAACTGTGGCATAGAGATTTACTACCAGACGGACATGCAGGCTACACATGACAACATGCTGTTGGAGCTCTTCTGTCAGATCATCAATGAGCCCTGCTTCAATACACTGCGCACCAAGGAACAGCTGGGTATGTTTCACACAATAGAAACCAGTGTATTTTGGGAGAGTTGGAACTTATTTCACTAACACACAATGTGAAATGTATTATTTGTGTATAGAAAATATGAATAAAAAAATTATCGGTAACTCTGTTAGATGGACATTTTGTTAATCTTAGTAGTCTATTACTATTGTTTGTAATAATTTCTTTGCTGCTGGTTTAGACTTTCTATTAGAGTTTATAATTCCAGTATGCCTTTAAGCCCAGTCTCTCTGTTTCTTCAGGCTACATTGTGTTCAGTGGCCCACGTCGGGCTAACGGCGTTCAGGGGCTTCGTTTTATCATCCAGTCTGAGAAAGCACCTCACTACCTCGAGTCACGGGTGGAGGCCTTTCTCAAGACCATGGAGAAGTATATTGAAGATATGAGCGACGAAGACTTCCACAAGCACATCCAGGCCCTGGCCATCCGCCGCCTTGACAAACCCAAGAAGCTGGCAGCTGAGTGCGCTAAGCATTGGGGCGAGATCATTTCCCAGCAGTACAACTTTGACCGAGGTGAGCAGCACACACTCGACTGTACTGCGTTCAAATGGACCCAGTTAAGTTGTAATGAAAGTCCTGAGGCAAGGAGCTACTAAATGGTTTAACATCATACTCTCCACACAGATAATATTGAGGTTGCCTATCTGAAGACTTTAACAAAGGACAACATTATGCAGTTCTACAAGGTGAGTTTCTTCATTTCTTATTTATAATCTTCTTTCGGCTGCTCCCGTTAGGGGTCGCCACAGCGGATCATCAGTCTCCATACCCCCTGTCCTCTACATCTGCCTCTTTTAAACAAACTACCTGCATGTCTTCCCTCACCACATCCATAAACCTCCTTCTTGTCCTTCCTCTTTTCCTCCTTCCTGGCAGCTCCATCCACAGCATTCTCCTACCGATGTACCCAATGTCCTTCCTCAGCACAAGTCCAAACCATCTCAATTGCGCCTCCCCCACCTTGTCACCGAAACATACATGTGCTGTCCCTCTAATAAACTAGTTTCTAATCCTGTTCATTCTTGTCACTCCCAATGAAAATCTCAACATCTTCAGCTCTGCTACCTCCAGCTCCACCTCCTGTCTTTTACTTTTTCACATGTACTCGGTCTTACTCTTGCTGACTATCAATCCTCTTCTCTTCAGCACGTACCTCCAACTCTCCAGGCTCTTGTCCACCTGCTCCCTACTCTCACCACAAATAACAATATCATCTGTAAACATCATAGTCTACGGAGAAAAACGCACCTCACCTGTGTTCTGAGCTGCACGGCATCGGGAGAAAAAAAAGTTTTTATTTTTTTAAATGCACGACGATGCCAAAAGATAAACTCCAGAGAGAAATAGTTGTGAAAGGAAGGAGGAAGACGGTGAACAATGACTTTCTTGGTAGGCTACTGTTTAGATACAAGCCGTTGTAGCGCGTTGAGTCTGTCATGGCAGAGCTCGCTAACTCCAGTTGCAACAAAAATCATGTAAGCACAGACAAATTTCCAAAACTCGTGCTTTTTTATTTACGGGTTAGTCAAAGAAACTTAGAAATGAGCATCAGAAAATAATAAGGACATAATCCTCAGTCTTGCACACACGCAGTAATACCGGAAAATGCGGCAGCAGGCTATTCCCAAAATACCGCTATGTTCCTAAAGGAAGCGCAACATATTTCACCCGTTACACCGTGTAACAGACACTGTCTTTCGTTAAAGCCTGTGTAAAGTTCATTAGTTTCAGTGTAGACCTGCGGCTAATAGACAGGTGCGGCTTATTTATGTTTAAAATAAAAATCTTTGTCAAATTCAGTGGGTGCGGCTCATATATGGGTGCGCTTTATAGTCTGGAAATTACGGTACATTTGATGGCGTAGACTTATTGATGACATGAGTTATTGATGAGATTTGACCGTTTAATGCCACTGGTGTCCAGTTCTACATGTGCTCACCATTTCTCTTTCCTCATCTTGCTCAATAGGATCTGTTGTCTATCGAAGCTTCTAAGAGGCACAAGGTGTCCGTGCATGTTCTGTCTCGGGAGATGGACTCCTGTAAGTACTCGTCTAAATTTGTGTGTTGCACAGAAAAGTGTTTTGTACCATGTGTGTGAAAAGCAGTCAGATTATTCAATATAGTGTTGCTTGTTCTGATGCCAGGCCCAGTGGTGGGCGAGTTTCCAGCTCAGAACGACATCAATCTCGCTCCTGCTCCTTCTCTGCCTCAGGTAAACACCCTTCCATCATCAGCACTCTTGTGTGTGTGCACGTAACCCAGTTATTGTTTCTACACTGAATATTCTGTACGTTTTTGTGTTTGCAGCCGGTGGTGGTCCAGGACATGACCGAGTTTAAGAGGAGTCTGCCTCTCTTCCCTCTCGCTAAACCTCACATCAACTTCATGGCTGCCAAACTGTGATCCACACCATTTAAAGACTTCGCCGGGTTCGACATGCAGCACCCCTGATTTTAGAGCCAGTAACACCATCTTTTGTCTGTTTGTGTGTGCGTTTGTGTTTGTGTGTATGACTTGGTTAGAAGTGCAGCAGTGATGAGTCCCCCTGTTGGCTCCGCTGTGCGATCACAGCCTGGTCACCTAGGAGCCATTTAAAAATCACATCTCACATAGCTGTTTTAGTGAATACGAAAAATTGATTTAATCAGGAATAGTTCATGTAGGCACTGAGTGCTGACCACAGGGATGTTTTACTTTCATTTCAGACATGCTGGAAATACTTTCTTTACTCTGCTTCTTGAATCAACATCTTAGCAATCAAAACCATTTTGCCCTCGATATTTACCCAGAATCTGCGCAGTGATTAATTTTCTTCGCGTGTTGGTTAAAAAATTCTGCAGTTCAACTTTTCAACATTTTGTGTTTTTACTCCTATTTATTACTTTTAAGACCAAGGAACAATTTTTGTTACATTTAATCTCGTCACACAGGGTTAGCGGTTTCGCTGCTTTCTTCTTTTAATCCCGTCACCATCACCATCAGCAAGTTGACGTGTGATCGGGTTATTCGAATGTCACCTTCAGCTTCCGAACACTACAGACGGCACACAGCATCTGCCTTATGGAATATTCCGCTCCATGTTCATTCGCTAATCCTGACGATTTGAGTTTTACATAGTGTACAGTCAAAACGGCTGCCATTGGAGTCATCAGATTTTGGGTAAATGGAGATCATATTGAATTGCTAGAACATTGACGTATTGAGCTCATTCACCCAGAACTGTATCACTTTGAGTTTGAAAATCCTCACAAACTGTCTACACATGGTTTCTGTACTAGAGATATTTTGGCCTTAAGTAAAAGAAAACTATTTTAAATTCAATGATCAGGTTCAAAAAAAAAAAAAAGGAAAAAAAAAAATCTATTTAAGTGTTGGAGGAGCTGTTTTAGGCTACAGAGTCGATGGGCATGAAACAGTTTTATCAGATTGTTTTCTTAAGTATCATACTCAAAGTGATTGTTATGGCTTTTTATTTTATTTGAAGTTGAAGGAGAACTTTAATAAATCATTTTTAAATATGATTTTAATTTTGTTAATGTTTCTTGGGGGGGGGGGTCTTGTTAGTGTCAAAACACTGTCACTGTTTTCCACCTTCTGTAGTTGGTGTGGTGTTTGTGTTACACTGATGAGAAAAATCACTCACTGCCTGTTGGTTATTTTTTTTGTTTGTTTTGGACTCATTATTGCTTGAATGTGAACGTGGGACACGGCTGTGTGGTTTAATCCACTGGATATAAATATGCACCACTCATTCAGAGCAATAACACTGGCAGGGCGTGTGTCCTTAACCTGACTTCTCGTGTGATTTTGTTAGGTCTAGATCAGGTTTGGAAGCACTTCAGAGCAGTTTTTCCCCCCACGTCCCGTTTCCTCTGCATGGTGCATGTGGTGGGAGATGAGCATCTCAGGTCTCGACATGCCTTGCCAAGTGTAACCACTGCACTGTTGCTTTCTGTCTGGCAAAAACCAGCTTTATTTTTGATCTCTGGCACACACGCAGGCCTGCATTTATAATGCTGCATTTACTAGATAAATTCTACACAGTGACTGCAGGCTGGGGCACAGGGGTTTCCTCTAAGGATCATACGCTTTCTCACTGTTGTACAAGGCTTATCTGCTCTGAGTGAGAAATGTGGAAATCTCACGTTTCCAGTATTTATTTTTGAAGCCCCAGACTCTTAATACGTTACTGTACAGCGCTTTTAGCCAGCAGTAGGGAGTGTGGAACGTTTGGAATGGCTCCTTTAAATAGTTAGAACAATTGTTTCCCAGCATAAATGTTGAAATTTGAGGGGAGGAGAAAAAAAGCAGTTGGGTTGCTGAGGGAAAAGTTGCAAATTACAGCAAATTAGTCTGTTACAAGGTGACATCAAATGCATAATGATTTGACTAAGAAAGAAATCTGAAACGAATGATGAGCTTCAGTCAGCATGTGAAAGAACTGCTGGGACGTAACTCTTTAAAAGCCCGTAGACAGATTTAACAGTTTAACTTCTTCTGAATGGTAATGCTACGTGTGAGACTGTCATACAATTAAAAATGATCAAATGAATCCTGGGTTGCTTCTTGTTACAGATTTGCCATGTACCATTTATCTACTGTTGTAAAAGTGCACCATCGGCAACACGCGTGAGCGCACACACACACACAGGGTTAACACATTTCTCATTTCAAAATTCCACTCAAATCTGCAGTCTTCCCTGAACACTTGAAACCATATTTAACGTCCGGAATGATTTTTTTAAATTGTTAATGTTTTCCATAAGTTTAGCATTATGCGGAAATGACGCAGACGTGCAGGCAAGCTTTTTTTAATTCGGCGCGTTTTTAGATGAAGTATAGATGTAGCTTTAGTTTTATTGATTCATTTTATGTATTTTTATAAAACAGAATATGGCAAATGTAAAGAAACATTTTTCAATAGTGTTCTTTCCAATACTAATCCAGACCTGGAAACTCAAATCAAATTCCATACTTTTCCATAAATTTTGGGTCTAATTTTAATAAAGAAAGACCATAAACCATGTCAACCATTGGAAAAATACATTTATTCACAAATGAACATAACTGTAAATCCATAAGCTGTATCTTTATATACAAGTCATACATTTATACATCACTGCATGGTGTTTGGCGTTTATCATTTCTAACTTGTTCCAAGAACACGTCAGACACAGTGATTAAATGGCAAGCGGCTGGGTTAAGATACTCCAGTGGCTTTGATTAAACTCTTGTTTTCTAAGTAGATTAATATTTTCTACATGTTTTCTAAATTAAATTAGTTAATTGTGTAAGTGCTGTAACTTTTTAATATTAAAACCTGCCAAAGCAGCTACTCAGGAGTGAAATGACTGCAGCAGGTTTTAAAAGCACAGGGTGGTCATTTATTGGCATGCTGTTTGTCCCAAAAAAAAAAAAATATATATAATTTTTTATGAAATACACTGATAGCTGTAGCAACACTTCCTCTGTTCCGATCAGATTTTATACAAATATCAATTACAAGGACAAGAAGTTACTTATCAGACACGGTCCTAATTCCCAATTTTCAGTATTCGAATGATTTCAGGCCACATTTTCTGAACTAAAATGCAGAAGTGCATCTCATTTATTCCTCCTTTGCCTGGAGAAAAATCCAGCAGACAATTCTTCACATCAGAGGGAGAGCTTTTGTTTCAGATGTACCATGGAGAACTGGATTCACCACTTCCAGCTCAGAGTAGTCAGGCTCTGAAAGATCGGAAGTGATGTAGCGTGCGCAAAAAAAAAGTCAATACATCAGAGGCAAAAGCTTTTCTGGGAGCTGGATTTTTTTTCCAAACCGCACCGTGATGCAAATCACATAGTCGTCATTCACTGGGGACCATTTTAAGGTCAACAAACAACACCAGAAATGAGTCAGCTTGGTGGTGCTCTAAATCACATCTTATATCTGAACTTTAAGCAAATTATTCTTAAGAAAATAAAGCTTTTTGGGGTGAGCAATCTTATACCTCGCCCCTTTTTGTTTCGTCTCGCGGGTCTCTCGAGTACCAAAATAGATGAGTAAATCCGCATTTTCCTCATCGTTTAATTACTGTACCAAACTGATGGAGGCTTTTTAAGCTTGAAGAAAGATTTTACATTAGTCATGGTGTAGATACTCCAGCTCTCATAGCACCTCGCATTATTTTGCGTCTGAGACAGGGTTCTGGATGCACGTTAATACTAATGTAATCTGAAAAGACTGCAGTTTTACACCAGCCTCAATGTGCAGCCACAACCCCATTAAAATGCAATGCATGCTGAGCATTATTACAAGTACACAGTTCTACAGCAGAGTCACTGATTAGTTAAAGTGTGAAAGAACAGTCACCAAAAGGCAAGATTTTGGATCCTACCAGCAGAGTAGTGTTTATAAAATCAGTCATTTACATAAAACTCTTTTAGAATTTCACGTGTCCTACTCTTCATTTAAAAATACCACAACCTATAAAATACAGAAAAGAAGGAACCTGGCCCAGCTCTGATTAAAACAGCGGAGAGGAAGTCATCTGGATCTTGTACATGTTGAGAAAGGAGAGAAAAAACAAAAAAACAATCACATTGTCAGGGAGAGACACGACTGAACAGCTTACATTAATCATCGTCCACCACTCTGTCCACTCCTCTCCTCTCTTACACATTCCTCACGTCGTAGCAGCTGGGAGAAAGCCTGTTCCAGCAACACTCATCTGTATCTGCTCTGCAGCAGGCGCGCGTGCGCGCACACACACACACACACACGAGAAACATTTTGCAGATGGCATGGAGGTCTCTTTGATGTCTCAAAAGTCTGTAAAGGGCTGTGGACATTCGCTTTGGCCTCTCAGGCCTCCTCCGGCTCGGGGAAGTCGAGGATCTTGCGATGGGCTTGGCGGAGATACTGCTGCTGTTTGAAGTAGACCTTAAAGGCACCCTTAATGGCCACGAAAGCGATGCCACCCTGCAGAAAGAGGACCCATTGTGATGCACTAGAACTGCTTCAGTACAGGACACAGGACACTGATGAGACAACTGTTTTCAAAACTTCGATTTACATTGAACGCCTTCAGTAAGTGTCTTTCTGTAAGCAGGTACTATAGAAATATCGTATTAAAATGTATCATGTGCAGCTAGGACTCCTGCCAGAGCGGCCTAATTAATAAGGAGAAATGAATGAACAACTCTGCACCAATCAGAATCGAGGATCATATTGCCAAAAGTTTGCGGACACCTGGTTACAAGTACGGTATGTTCTTTTTGAGCATCGCATTCCACAATTACTACCAATTCGTTTTTTTTTTTTAATTCCTTTCACTCATCTGGGAAGATTTTTCACAAGGGTGTTAGTAAAGTCGGGTACTGACGTATGTGAGTGTTTTAGAGCTCAAGATCTTCCTCGACAAAGCATGTAAACCTCATCTTCACGGAGCTCACTTTGTGCACAGGGGTATCGTCATGCTCAAACAGGTTTGGGTTTCAAAGTTCAAGTGTATGCAAAACTTTATAACAAAGCTTTGTGGTAACAGTTTAGAGTAGAACCACATATGGCAGGAAAGGTCAAGCGTCCCAATACTTTTGTCCATATAGTGTGTGTTTAATCCGCTTTCTGTGAGCGTTACATCCTCCCTATTTTCATAACACTAGTCATGAAGTAGCTCACCAGTTGTCTTTCACTAGAAACATTGAGCACTGCAACAGTTGTTTTCTTATTTTATATGCCATTTCGTCCAGCTTGAATGAAATCACATTTAGTGAGACCCAAACACAAGTCCAGCTGTCCTTATTAACTGTCCTACTAGCAAACCTGGACCAAAGTTTAAAAGGAAAATAAATAAATAAATAAATAAATCCCAGCCTACCAGGATGGTCCTCTGCAGGTTGGAGTTGACGCGGCTGAACATGAGCTTGCCCACGATGGTGGCGATGGTGGGAAACACCAGCGCTCCACACAGGATCCGAGTGGCTGATACATGATCGGCTAAGGGACTTGCCTCAGCAGGAATTCTGGGAACTGGACAACCAATCCCTGCAAAATGTGAGTGGTCCAGATACAATATACATAAGGCAACAACAGCTGGAGGAAGGATTTACTGATTTACTGATTACTTTCTAAGTATTCGTTGGAGGATTCTGTAGTGTATCAGTCAACTTGTCTGATTCCCCTCCCTGCAGTACTCGGGTGTATACGAGAGGTCAGATGGAGTGTGTGGAGTGAAGTGCTGACCGATAGTTAGAATAATTATAGCACAGAGCTGCTGAATTCTCAAATCACGCAGTGTTGATTAAATGTTCTATGACGGCACGGCGTGCATTCAATTGACACGCTCATAATGATGTGCTTGATGAAATGCTAACAGCTCATTCACAGGGACTCGTGTGGAAGACCAACTACACAAAGGAGGCTAATTATCAAAAGAAAAATAATAAAACACTGATATAGCAGTGTATATGGTTTATGTAAGGGGGCGATTATTTCAAGTCAAGTCAACAGAGCACTCGGTTGCACTCGATGCACTTTATGTAGCTTTATGTTGCGTGCTGTAGCTCTACATTGTTTGGTGTAGCACCAGGGTTCTGGAGGAACGTTGTCTCGTTTGTACCGTGTACCACTGTGTATAGAAGAAAATGACAATAAAAGCCTCTTGACTTGAAATAATCGCCACCGTACATAAACCATATACACTGCTATATCAGTGTTATCCTTTTCTTTCTTTTTTTTTATTTATTTGATACTATTTAACCAATGTATCACACAGGGTTCGAATGTCAGCACTTTTGTTTTTGGTTCTAATGTTAACATGCTGTGGTTTTCATTTATTCCTCACATTCTGCCACCATGTAAAAATCACTGTGACACAAGAGGAACAAGAGAAACGTGTAAAGACCTCGAGTCAGACCAGATCACCCTGCGCTAGACTGGTTTCCTCTAACAGCACAACCAGTCACGTTCAAAGTATTTCTTATAAGATAACCAATTCTTCCTAATAATAATCTTCCTAGAGCTTTTTAAAATCCTACAAAAGCAAATGTGTGTGTGTGTGTATTAGGGGTGAATGATATATATTTGTCTGCAATAATATCGTGAGTGCTGTTTTAACGATGTGCGATTTGGGCCAAACCCGAACAAAACACACCTACATCACGTGACGCAGTAGTCAATTATACTCGTGCGCATTCAGAGTGTTCTTTCACTGCATGGTTCAGTCTATTAAAATGCATTTAGATTAATCTCAATTCGTGTGTACATTATCATTTCATTTATTTAATCGGTATCACACGAAAAGTGCTGTTCGTACAGTTTTCTCCAAAAGTCAGCTATTCAAATGGATTATAAAGCCCCCCACCCCCAAAAGTGTGCATTTTTTTTTTTTGGTCAAATTCTTGCGTTTAATCGATCAATTGGAAAAGTACGACATTTTGTTTGTTACCAAGCAAATGTAGTCTGAATTTTATATTCTAATATAAATTGTATAAAGGCAAAAAAATGCCCATAAGGTAAAAAGTGATTGGGAACTGACCACCACACAGAATGTGAAGAGTATCAAAAAAATTTAGGAGTCAGATGTCCACAGCAGTTATTAAGGTACCAGCAGCATAATAACGCACACAGCAAAATATTGTCTAATTACCATTATTGATCAAACCACAAAAAATAGAGAAATACATAAACACACATTTCAATAAATATATGATTCATTTATTTTCTCCCTTGAAATCTGTCTTACACAATTGGTACTAATAGCTGGTTGTTTCAGACTATGGTGAGAGCCGGCTAACCGTTTCCCATCAAACACTTACACCATTTGCGCAGCACTAAAACGAAAATGATCAGCAATGCAGTAGTTTTTGTTCAGGCGGCTCTCAGGTGATAAGTGCATTAAAGTTGTGTGTAGGGAGGCAGCTTTTAGGTTCAGTAGTCTTTCAAATGAAATATTCGATCCAGCACTTCCCAGATGTTCTATAATCCACAGTAAGGAAACACAGAGCAGACACTCATGCAGTCATGGATGGGACTCTTACCTGGGAAGATGCTGTTAAGGATCTGCAGCTTGTTGGAATATTTTCTCCACAGACGCAGCACGTAGTCCTCCCAGCGTATCATCTTTCCCAGAATGAGCATAACTGGGATAGTGGGCAGTCCAATAAGAAGGAACAGTGGATCAGCTCTCTCCATCACGTCCAGTCCCTCCTTATGACCAACCACCTATGAGAAGCAAAAACACACAAGTCCATTCCATCTCTTTTTTTCCCCCCATCCTGAGAGCAAATTTAAACAGGTTTTTGTCCGTGAGCGCTCACCTGCATCACTGTGACGGCTCCATATGTTACCGCAGTCCAGTAGATGGAGCCCACCATGATGCCAGCTGCAGCAAACGGGCATGCCTTGGAGATAAGTCTGTCTGCCAGGTCCAGCACATACACAATGGGCCCTGCACAGGGGGAAAATAAGAGATACAGACGTTAGAGTCCTTTTTTTTCCCCTCAAAAATTCGACAGCAAAAACGTTTACTCAACAAATATATAAAGCGGAAATTCAGTTGTTCTTTAAGGTGTTTATTACAAATGTATTTAGATGACTTTAGACTGGACAATGAGCAGGCTATGTAGGTATTTATAGGACATGATATTACAAAGAATTAGAGGAAGATAAAGAATTACAGAACCAGATGACCAGACGGTTCTGCCTCTCCAGCAGGGGGCAGCAAATCATTTCTGGCACATAGCAGTTGACACATGCTCAGTAGATTCACTTCTTGTTTACTAGCTGATGCTAAACTTATTCACTATACAAATTTCAGTTCTGGCAGGAAGCAGGAATGCCCAGTTCTTACATAAGCTAAACCATAAGGAAAAATATCAGAATTCAGAACTGAATGCTGCAGCACTGGGGTTGGGAACAGAATACAAGAATCACCACCACAATACATTACTATATTGTAAGTGCCTACCAGGATGATGTTTGTGAGCTTCTGCGGTGTGTTTGCGCAAGCCGATCACGTGAAATTCAGGCAGTTTCACTACTGCATTCTTTAGACTAATGGTTTCTAACCTTGCCCTGCATAGTTTATGGTTTCCTTCGATAACATATTTAATCAGAAATATTAGCATGTCTTACCTAAGTTGATGTGGGTGTGTTAGAATATGTAAAGAGACAAATGATTAGACATTCATTACATTACAGTCATTACAATGTAATGACATGCATACTGACGCAATGGGGAAATGTATGAAGCCTGTTTCTGTCTAAATTCCACACAGTGAATCGCATCGAATGGAATGTAAATTTACTGGTACCAACTGCAGCTAGGGCTTAAGCTGATTGACTGTTGCTCCATGAATGTCTAATTACTTTGCAATTTATACACGGGTATAATAAACGTTCTCACCAATACCGTTGGGTGGAACCCGACAACTGTAAAACACTCGGAAGCAAAGCTGCAATCAACGAAAGATAAATTAATCCAGAGCTACACTTTCCATCGCTTTCTTTCTGACACACACTCACTCAGTAAGACATATTCCATGTTACCAGCAGGCAACCTGATTTCCTACCCTGATCCTAACACATTTAGAAATGTCTAGAAATGGCACAAGACTTGGCAAGCAGGCTGTGAAGAGGCTGCTGAAAATTCACCAAGTAGCGAAGCAAGAGTTTTTGAGGAAAAAAAAACAACATTTATTTTTCAGACCAAGTCAAAGCAAGGACGTGCTGTGATTTACTGAAGGATGGAGCTATTAATCCTACACACACTGGTCTTAATGAAACTCCCGGCTGCTTCTTCCCTTTTAAAAGCAGATTGTGTGGCACCGTTGCCATAGCACCGCAGACTGGCAAAGAAAGAATCAAGTGCTCCAGACACTAGTGAGCGCCTCCCTTTCAGTTCATATCCTTCTTTTCACAGACAACAGTGACAAAGCGTCTAGCAGCATTAACTCCACGCACATGCCCAAGTTACACATTACAGGTTTAAATAGGTGATTGCAGCCCTCTAGACAGCACTTGGAAATCACAGCTATATTCACTGCCAGCCACAGTAAGAACACAAACATATTCATCATGTCCAAGTGGCTAATTATGAGCATTTACCATGAGTGGTCAAATACACTGACCACTGCCATGACTCACTTAATATATACTGGAACAAGCATGGTAACTTGGGAAACTATGAAAGCATGTGTTACAAACAAGTTATAAGAAGCCCTTATTGAATAGTCTTTTAAAAAAAAAAAAAGAAAATAAATTCATTAAAAACACCCAAAGCTAACAGTGTGTGCTCCATTTACAATATAAATGCTCTTCAGGAAAAAACTAACAAAAATGTAATCTCCTAAGTATTTTAAAGCTTGGACAGCTTTTGCATTTGGACGTCAACAATGCCGCTATTTTGCAGGCCAGTGCTTTAAATGATACCTGCCTGTGCCAAGCTAATCAATATCCCTCACTGGAAGATCTATTCCTCTCTGATGACAGCGCCGGAATCTCTGCTTCTTTCTCTCCATCTAAGCATTACGGCATGGCACTGTGGGCAAGGCTGGGGGTGAGAGCTATCCCTAATGGCTATTGGAAAAAAGGAAAAGCTGAGCCATTTGTTTCTACTGCTGGCCAAAGATGACATATTTAACAATTTTTTTTTTAAGTGGGTTCAGCACCACCCTGAGCTAACAAAAAAAGAACAAACGATCCAAATAGAATGACAAAGAAATTCAATACAGTTTCTACCGCTCTTCTATAAATGTACCGTTCTTGAGTCAGGGTTCCTTAACTTTTTGGAGCCAATAAATTGCATGCAAATTTTATTACAATTTTACTATTAACTATTATTGCAGCCCGAGGGCTTTCCTCATCAGAACTTTCCACTTACAATACTTGCAGATCCACTTGTTTCTGGGTTAAGGTTTGCATTAAACTAATTTGATACACCCACGTAGTCATGCAGGCTAAAAGCATAAGAAATCAATAACCTTTGATAATTCTCTCCACTAAAATCTCTCAGATCCACTGGTTAAGCTTCATGCACACCACTTTGAGAAACACTGATCTTGATGATGGAGCATGCATTCAAAATTTATGTACAACCCGAATTCTGGAAATGTTGGGACTTTTTTTTTAAATATTTGAATAAAATGAAAACTAAAACTTTCAAATCTTATGAGCCAATATTTTATTCACAATAGAACACGTTTAAATTGAGAAATTCTACACTTACGCACTTAAGGAGCTCATTTCAAATTTGATGCCTGCTACAGGTTTTAAAAAAAGTTGGCACAGGGGAAACAAAGGGCTTAAAAAGCCGGAAATGTTTAAAATATTCAGTTGGAAGTACATCTAGCAACTAATCGAGGTAATTGGCATCAGGTCTGTAACATGATTAGCTATAAAAGGGATGCCTTAAAGACGCAGAATCTCCCAGAAGTAAAGATGGGCAGAGGCTCTCCAATCTGTGAACGAGTGCGTAAAAAGATTGTGGAATACCTTTAAAGAACAACGTTCCTTAACATCAAATTGCAACAATCACCTAAAGTACATATCATCAAAATAATGAGAGGCGGGAGAAATCTCGGTGCGTAGGGGAGGAGGACAAAGACCTTTGTTGGATACCCGTGGTCGTTGGGCCCTCAGTTGACACTGCATCATTTGTTGGCATGATTGTGTCACTGACATTACTAAATGGACCCAGGAATACTTCCAGAAACCACTGTCAGTAAACACAATCCACAGTGCAAACTGCAGATGCCAGCTAAAGCTCCATCATGCAAAAAGGAAGCATGTGAACATGGTCCAGAAGCGGCATTGTGTCCTGTGGGCCTAGGCTTATTTACTGTTTTAAATTGGAGAAATGTTCAGACGAGTCCAAATTTGACATTCTTGTTGGAAATCACAGACACCGTGTCCTCCAGGCTAAAGAGGAGGGAGACGTTCCAGCGTGTTAACTGGTTCAAAAGTCATCATCTCTGATGGTATAGGGGTGCATAAGTGCATACAGTGTGGTCAGCGTGCATGTTTTGGAAGGCACTATTACTGCTGAAAGGTATATAAACAGGTATTTTAGAGCAACAAATGCGCCCCTCAATTTGCTGTTGCACAGCATTGTGTATTTCAGCAGGAGATTGCAAAACCACATACTGCAGCTATTACAACAGCATGGCTTCATAGTAGAAGAGTCCGGGTGCTGAATTGGCCTGACTGCAGTCCAGATCGTTCACCTATAGAGAACATTTGCCGCATCATTAAACAAGAAATACGCCATAGACGACCACACATTCTTCAGCAGGAAACTGATATCAGGCAGGAATGGGACCAAATTTCAACTGCAAAACTCCAGAAACGCATAACCTCAATGCCCAGATATTTTCAAACTGTTTTGAAAAGAAAAGACGCTACACCATGGTAAACATGCCCCCGTGCTAACTTTTTTGAGACCTGTAGCAGGCACCAAATTTAAAAAGAAGATAATGTTGTGCATAAAAGTGTAAAATTTCTCAGTTTAAAGATTTGTGTTTACTATGTTCTACTGTGAATAAAATATTGGCTCGTGTGATTTAAAAGTATTTTAGTTTTCATTTTATTTAAATTTAAAAAACGAAAACCCAACAGTTCCGGAATTCTGGATGTACATAATGTTAGAACCTTAAAAGCAGACAACAAAAACAAATATATAAATAAATAATATCAGTTTTAAAATAATTAACATACATATACAGTGGGTACGGAAAGTATTCAGACCCCCTTAAATTTTTCACTCTTTTTTATTTTGCAGCCATTTGCTAAAATCATTTAAGTTCATTTCTTTTCCTCATTAATGTACACATAGCACCCTATATTGACAGAAAAACACAGAATTGTTGACACTGTTGCAGATTTATTAAAAAAGAAAAACTAAAATATCACATGGTCCTAAGTATTCAGACCCTTTGCTCAGTATTTAGTAGAAGCACCCTTTTGATCTAATACAGCCATGAGTCTTTTTGGGAAGGCTGCCACAAGTTTTTCACACCTGGATTTGGGGATCCTCTGCCATTCCTCCTTGCAGGTCCTCTCCAGTTCTGTCAAGTTGGACGGTAAACGTTGGATGACAGCTATTTTTAGGTCTCTCCAGAGATGCTCAATTGGGTTTAAGTCATTGCTCTGGCTGGGCCATTCAAGAACAGTCACGGAGTTGTTGTGAAGCCACTCCTTCGTTATTTTAGCTGTGTGCTTAGGGTCATTGTCTTGTTGGAAGGTAAACCTTCAGCCCAGTCTGAGGTCCAAAGCACTCTGGAGAAGGTTTTCGTCCAGGATATCCCTGTGCTTGGCCGCATTCATCTTTCCCTTGATTGCAACCAGTCGTCCTGTCTCTGCAGCTGAAAAACACCCCCACAGCATGATGCTGCCACCACCATGCTTCATTGTTGAGACTGTACTGGACAGGTGATGAGCAGTGCCTGGTTTTCTCCACACATACCGCTTAGAATTAAGGCCAAAAAGTTCTATCTTGGTCTCATCAGACCAGAGAATCTTATTTCTCACCATCTTGGAGAACTCTATGCGGGTTTTTCATGTGTCCTGCACTGAGGAGAGGCTTCCGTCGGGCCACTCTGCCATAAAGCCCCGACTTGTGGAGGGCTGCAGTGATGGTTGACTTTCTACAACTTTCTCCCATCTCCCGACTGCATCTCTGGAGCTCAGCCATAGTGATCTTTGGGTTCTTCTTTACCTCTCTCACCAAGGCTCTTCTCCCCCGATAGCTCAGTTTGGCCAGTTGGCCAGCTCTAGGAAGGGTTCTGGTCGTCCCAAACGTCTTCCATTTGAGGATTATGGAGGCCACTGTGCTCTTAGGAACCTTAAGTGCAGCAAAAAAAATTTTGGAACCTTGGCCAGATCTGTGCCTTGCCACAATTCTGTCTCTGAGCTCTTCAGGCAGTTCCTTTGACCTTAATGATTCTCATTTGCTCTGGCATGCATTGTGATCTGTAAGGTCTAATATAAACAGGTGTGTGGCTTTCCTAATCAAGTCCAATCAGTATAATCAAAAATTTCTGGACTCAAATGAAGGTGTAGAACCATCTCAAGGATGATCAGAAGAAATGGAGAGCACCTGAGTTAAATATTTGAGTGTCACAGCAAAGGGTCTGAATACTTAGGACCATGTGATATTTCAGTTTTTCTTTTTTAATAAATCTGCAAAAAGGTCAACAATTCTGTGTTTTTCTGTCAGTATGGGGTGCTATGTGTACATTCATGAGGGAAAAAAATTAACTTAAATGATTTTAGCAAATGGCTGCAATATAACAAAAAGTGAAAAATTTAAGGGGGTCTGAAAACTTTCCGTACCCACTGTATACACACACACACACACACACACACACGTGAAAAAGTGTTTGCCCTCTTCCTGATTTCTTGTTTTTTTGCAGGTTTCTCACTTTAATGTTTCAGATTATCAAACTAATTTAAATATTAGTAAAAGATAACAAGTGAACACAACATGCAGTTTTTAAATGAAGGTTTTTATTATTGAGGAAAAACAAAATTCAACCTAAAAGTTTTTGTGGTGGTAGTTTGATGGTCTGGGGCTGTTTTGCTGCTTCAGGACCTGGAAGACTTGCTGTGATAAATGGAACCATGAATTCTGCTGTTTAACAAAAAATCCTGAAGGAGAATGTTCGGCCATCTGTTCGTGACCTCAAGCTGAAACTATCTTGAGTTCTGCAGCAGGACAATTATCCAAAACTCACCAGCAAGTTCACCTCTGAATGGCTGAAGAAAACCAAAATGAAGACTTTGGAGTGGCCTAGTCAAAGTCCTGACCTGAATCTTATTGAGATGCTGTGGCATGACCTTAAAAAGGTGGTTCATGCTCAAAAACCCTCCAATGTGGCTGAATTACAACAATTCTGCATAGATGAGTGATCCAAAATTCCTCCATAGCGCTGTAACAGACTCATTGCAATTTATCGCAAACGCTTGTTGCTGCTAAGGGCGGACCAAACAGTTATTAAGTTTAGGGGCAAACACTTTTTCACACAGGGCCATGTAGTTTTGCATTTTGTTTTCCCTGAGTAATAAAAACCTCAATTTAAAAACTGCATGTTGTGTTCACTGATTATCTTTTATTAATATTTAAATTAGTTTGATGATCTAAAACATTAAAGTGACAAACATGCAAAAAAAAAAAAAAAAAGAAGAAAAGAAATCAGTAAGGGGAAAACACTTTCACAACACTGTGTGTGTGTATGTGTGTGTGTGTGTGTGTGTGTGTGTATATGTGTATGTATGTATGTATGTATGTATGTATGTATGTATGTATGTATGTGCTTGAAATGTTCCCAAACTTTAAAAACTTGTTTTCTTTGGACCGAATCTTCTCCTCACACCTCACTGTTTTCTCAGTGTTGCTCCATTTTTTTATTCTGCAGCGTTTTCTATTTTGACCTGTCCAGAGCGATCCAGAGTCTAACGGGTGGTGCGTCAGTAATAATGGTCCCTAAGGAAACAGTGTTCTGTGTGTAAGACTAAACGAAGCAATTTTAATTAGTAAAGAAATGATATGCCTCGATGCTTTTTTATTATTCGAATTATTCAAGTTGCTCAAGAGATCATTTTAGCCCTAGTATACAGTGAACACATCTCTGGAGCTGCTGCAGGGAGTCACTCTGTACACACAAGGAGTGGAATACCAGTCATCCTGCTACATCTCAGTTTAAAATTAATAAAAATAAAACTAATTCTGTAAATTTTAGGTGTTGTTACTGCTGCATGTATACCAGCTCTTGAAATATTTTACTCAGCATATAATTAATGCTTTGGGTATACTTGGGGCTGTAATAAAGCATAAAGCTGACTGCACTATACACGGTCCTTTCTCTTTCTGTCAGCGCTTTGATCAGTAAGGTCAGCTGTGTTTGCTGACTGCTGGGATGCTGCTGATTATTTTTAGGCTTAAATTTGAGTGGTTCATATAGCAACTACGCAGGAGGTGGAGTTGCTCGCGGGGACCCTTCTTACAACAAGCCCATTATTCTTCTTTGCCCTCACACCAGAACATCTGGCTAAAAAGAAAACGAGGTGAGCAAAATAATTAAAACCTGTCAGATTGTCAGCTTTAAGACCATGCTTTTTTTTTTTATATATTTTCTTACACATGGTAGACACAGTTATGATCAGAAGGTGTGCATCTTCCCTTTATTAAGCCTGAAGCTGCATATTCCTGCAAAGCAACAGGAACTCACTCTCAAAATTTATCCCAAATCAAATTTTTTTTTAGCAGAGATTAAAGTTTGAAGAAGGAAATGTTTAATGGCTAGGGAAAGATTCATTATTAAAAAAAAATAATAAACTAAAGAAGCCTTTATACCCATTCTGTCTCCCTCGTCCCCCAGCCACCGCCTTTCTTTTGCAAGGTGAACATGGTACACATGCAGTGCAATTTCACAGCTGGCCACAGACGAGGAGGTGAAATGATACAGGCAGAATTGTCCAGAAATAAACCAAAATGAGCCTGACACAGCCAGACAAGTAGACAAGAATAAAGGAAAATGGAGAGTGAACAAAAAGTAGGGTTTTAATAAGGCAGTCTGAAGGTTATTCGATCCGTTTGCATAAAGCCACAAAAGACTGTCTGCAACACACAGGGGGAAAAAATTGATGGAGAGAATTCAAGCAGACTCATCTAGGGGCGTAGGGGATTAATGGAATCAGTGATAGCATCTGTGCGGTGCAGTATAAAATGTCCAGTTTGTATTTAGAGTAAAAACATTTCCATAGTTATCCATAGTGTATCAATGTTTTCTGAAAGCATACATGCCCTAATGTGTTTAAATGAAAAAAAATCCAGCACAATTGAGAATCAACCGAACCATGAATAGCATTTAACCATGAACATGAGTTAGAAAGGCATGATTCATATAACCTTGGTACATATCTTATGTCCTATCATTTAGTTGTGTATACACAGACAGAGTCACTTAATGAGAATGACGGAATGTATATGCGTGGGGCGGCAGACAGAAAAAGAGAGAGAGAACAAAGGGAAAGTTAGAAAAAGTGAAATTGAAAAGAGTGAGAAACATTACAAATAAAATCAATTAAGGGATAGAGCATGAAAGAATAAATTATAAACAAAGGAAGGGAGGTAGAAAGAAGCAAACGTAGTTTTAAACAGTGCATCAGGATGACCGGACCACATTATATGCAGGTATAAGTTGTGTCCACCAGATACAACACATCATGTCAGGCAGCACAGCAAACACACTATAAATAGCTCATTGCATGTTTACTGCCACTACAGACACACACTATCTTCTGATCAGCGCCAAGTCTGACCAGGGGCTGCACAAACCTCAAACCAACAGCAGGGGTGGATTAAGTAACCTCGCCTGAAGCTCTATAATTTCCTGTTCTACTATAATCTCTCTGAAAAAAAAAACCCCACCTGTGTGTATATACACGTGGTGGGATTTCAAAAGTGCTACCAGGTTTATTGGTTGTTTGATACAGACCAAAGACAGGTACAGACCATGTTGTGTCAGCAAAGACTTCACCATGGACACAAGAGATTACTCTTTCCTAGGAAGCTTTAGTGTTCCTGAGTACACCCTAACAACCATTTTGGTTAAGGAATCAAACCGACAACGAAGCAAAATGAGAGGAAAGTCGTCACAGGAATAAAACGACTGAATATTATGGAACGTCACATTCCGATTGAAGCTGTAGAGGACTGGAGAACAATTAGGCTGAATCATGGGACAACATTCTTTACAAAAGGATAAGGAAATGAGGCACCGGTGCACATATAAAACCTCCCTGTGGGAAAGACCCTGAACCCACAGTGGTATGGTTTAAAGCTTCATAACATAGCAAATATCCCGTACTGCTCTAGTGTGCTGCTGTGTTGAAACCGCAAGTAGCCATGAGCATTATTGTTAAAAGTTGCGGAGTTATAGTCTTAATCTGTCTTTCCTTCATATTTCTGAAAGCTGGTTTAATACCTGCACACATCCTGACAATATCATAGGACCTGTGTTTTCTCCACTTTTGTCTTCCCTTGTCTTAGTAGCAAGATTTGTAAGGTAAATTCACCTCATCCTTGGCTTTCCATTCCACTGCCAAAATATTTTAAAATTACATGCCTGGGTTTACTCATTGCAGGTTGTGTTGGTCTTCAAATCATTGGTCTACACGTTTGGCCAAAATAATGGTTTAAACATTCAAGTCTCAAACATGAAGCAAATCCATTCCAGGGGAAAAAAGATTTCAAAATAATGTTTTTATTATCAGCAGTCATCTATGACTTCATGCTTTATTAAGCTCTAAATGAGGTTTGATAGAAGCCAAATTCTTCTGCATTACTCAACCAGCAATATATTTTGTATACTGTGTTTTAGCTAAATTTGGCTTTAAATGAGGCTCTCCAGGCTCTAATTATGTCTTCAGCATGCAGGCAGTGTGTGAAAACTGGAGGTGGCAAGCAAACATACCAAATATAACAAATCACAAAAATAAAAATTATAGCACTGCAAAAAAATTTGTTTTTAGTTGTTTCACGACAGGACTTTAGTCCCTGACGACAGACAAAATTATACCACTGTAATGATCAGGAATATCCACAAAATAACCTGGAAAGCAGCTATTCTAGATTTTACACAGAGAGGCACTGTTTGGAGAAAACCACAGTCATAAACATCTCTTCTACAGTTAATGTACAGAGTAGCAATGAGTCAGAGACCCGACAAGTCCTATGGAGTCAACCACCTATCCAAGTTCTCACGTGGCTTTGGCGAGGGGAACTGCGGTAACATTTCTTACCTGCCTCTTTTGCACTTTTCTATTTACTAATTAGACACATTACACAGTCATAATATCTGACCAAATGGATTGTGTAAAGGAATAGAAAGCTGTTTGTATGTCACTCTGGATAAGGACGTCTGCTATATGCTTTAAATGTATCAGAAATATCAATCACTAAAATACAAACAACAAAAACATACCGAAGTAAAAGTGACTCTAACAGATGTGTATTTGGGTAATGGATTGTGCTCTTTAGAGGGTAAACAGTAGAATCATACCCAGTTTGGGGAATACAATGAGGTACTCGGCGTTGCACTGAGGACAGGCCACACGTGCTGTGCTGTTGCCCCGCTGCTTTTCATCCACCCAGCGTTGCAGGCAGGTTTGATGCACCCACTTGGTGGAGCCACGGCATCGGCACGGCCGCACCCACTCGGCAGTGCGATCATCTTCATCTGTGGCGAAACACACCCAGCAACTCCTGCACAACAGAGGGTTGAGACAACAATGAGAAATGCACATTCTGTTACAAGGTCTAGTATCCTGTCAAAATGCTCCAGAGCAAGAATCAGGTCCAGTGATAGTAGCAATCATTGAAGACACACCCCAAAGCAATGCAAGAGGTTTATTTTTCAGTTTGTTCCAGTAATTTTTTTTTTTTTACCAGAAAGTGTTTGAAATCACCTAGAAAACTGCATACTGAAAAAGGAAAAATTTTAATGGATGTGAATCACTATTGGCTATTATTATGAATAAACCCTCGGTGATTCGAGTAACACAGCCAGTTTGGGAGGAGAGGGAAAAGTACTGTCTTGTGGGTGTGTTGATATTTTGGCTCCACTCCAGATGCACGTTTCCTTAAAAACCCTGTAGAACTAGATCTTAAGAATACGATACAAATGACAGTTCAAAGGAGTTCAGCGTTTGCACTTTGCGAAACTTCCAAATGACCTCGCAAAAGTTTTGTATGGTACGTCTTTAAACACAAGCATTTATTTCAGAATGAGGTAAGAGTGAAAAATGCAAAAAAAAGCCATAACCTTACAAAAGAAAAAAATGAGTCAACTAATAGCTCACTTAGTGATTGCAACATTAAGAAAAAAAAAACAAGAAACAAAAACGATCGTCATCTGCCTAACAAAGTATAAATACAAGGGAGGAGCACAGGAGCAGGAGGAAGCAGAATGAAAAAGAAGACGAAATGAGAGCGAGAATCATTACAGAGCAGCACTGGAAGGACAGCCCAGGATTCTGCGTCAGTGACTAAGCACAAGTAAAAAAATAAATAAAAAAATAAAAAGAAAGCATAAGCTCAGCATCACAAAGAGAAACTCCGTAGAGTGAAAAAACAGAAGAAAGATGTGAGGAAACTTGAGGACACAAAAGAAAACCCATTAAATTCATCAAGGCAGATTTGGCCAGCACTGTGGCCTGCCACTTCATAAGTGCAATTTCCTGCCTTAACAAACATCCATCAAATAAAAAATAAAAGGAAATTTCCACAAAATAACCCAGAAAGCACAGCTATTCTGGATTTTACACAGAAAAGCACCATTTCCAGAAAACGTTATCACGAACTGAATTCTACATTCAGTGTAGCAGAGACCTGACAAGTCCTTTGGAGTCAAACCCGTGGCTCACATGGCTTTGGAGTGGGGAACTGAGGTAACATTGCTTACTTGCCTCCTTAGCTCTTTTTATTATTAACTCATAACACAGCAATAACATCTAACCAAATGGATTGTATAAAGGTACAGAACGCTGATTTGGCAACGTTTATATCTGGCAAACCAAAGAAAAATAAACTCTATAAACCATCATTAAAACTTCTAAACTAATATCAACCAACAGTACAGAGGATTACACAAACTGCTTTAATTCCTTTTAAACAAATTCAATAGATGATATCATTTGGGAGGAAGAAAAACAAAAATCAAAAAACATCCACACTTACACTAACTTTTACACCTCACATTTCTGCAACCATCTTAGTAGATCTTCTCAAGGGACAATACTATAGAAATAAAACCTGGATATATTTTAAAGTACCGTAATTTCCGGACTATTAAGCGCACCAAAATATAAGCCGCACCCACTGAATTTTAACAAAGATTTTTATTTTGACCATAAATACGCCGCACCTGTCTATAAGCCGCAGGTGTCTACACTGAAACTAATGAACTTTACACAGACTTTAACGAAAGAGTGTCTGTTACACGGCTTGTATCTAAACAGTAGTATACCAAGAAAGTCATTGTTCACCGTCTTCCTCCTTTCTTTCACAACAATTTCGTTATGATGTTGAAAACTGCGGTTCAGCCCAGTTTCTGAAGGGAGGGCATCATGTTTTGCTGTTTATCCCTCAATAAACCACAGCTCCCCAGTACCAGCAGCACTTCTGCAGACCCAGTCCATTATGTTATGCTACCATCAGCATGCTTGACTGTAGACAAGACAATTTTCTTGGTACTCTTTACCAGGGCATCAACACATGCTGGACATCATTTAAGCCCATGCTGGACCACAGGACATGGTTCCAGTAATTCATGCTCTTGGACAGGTTTAGCAGGCTTTCTTGTGAGCCGTATCATGGCTGACCCTGCGCACTGACCACAGCTTCCAAGCAAAACTGGGATATGCAAAGAACAAATGTCACTGTGCTGTAATGTATGTGACAAATAAAGGCTATTCTATTCTATTCTATTAAGAAGAGGCTTCCTTCTGGGATGACTGCCTGCAAACCGACTTGTTGCAGCACTCATGTGTGTTTTTTAAAGCCAGATTCTGCACCTAACGCACAGCATGAGGGCTCAACTTCTTTGATAAACCCTTGTGAGGCCTGTTCCGAATGGAACCAGTCTTGGAAAACCTGACCACTATATTTTAAGTTTCAGGGTGTTACATATCTTCTTATAGTCTATGCCACCTTTGTGGAGGGCAACAATTCTAATTCTCAAATCCTCAGAAAGTCTCTTTGCCCTGAGGTGCCATGTTGAACATCCAGTGGTCAGTATGAGAGAATTGTACTCAAAGCACCAAATTTGAACTGCTTTAATACATTTTTATGGTCCTGTCAAGCAGACAAAAACATGAACATGATAAATAGGACATGTAGCTTTGCATGGTGAACGGTGTGGCTAAGGGTGTGCTCATTTTTGATGCCTAATAAAATTTTCTTTAGGCTTCTCCAGTTAGGGGTCGCCACAGCTGACCATCCGCATGTTTGATTTGGCACGTTTTTACGCCTCCCCATTTATCCGGGCTTGGGACCAGCACTAGGGCTTGTGCAACTCTAATGGCTGGGGTTGGTTCCTAATATCTTGTTTATTTTCAGAGACAGTAAATCTGTACTGCAGTACAAACTGCAAATTGACTCAAATATATTAAAGTGTTGTTTCTATAGTATCGTCCCTTGAGAAAATACACTAAAATGGTTGCTGAAAAGTGAGGTGTGTGTAGTCACTTTTCTGAGATACTGTAATCCGGTCATGCTATTATGTCAGTTTCACTGTAGGTTGTGGTGCATGAAAGGACGATTACTTCAACAGTGCCATTTCATAAATTCTGATTAAAATGCATTTTCAAATAGAACTGTCCAATTTTTTCACTCCAGTAATCCTTTTTACATCATGCTGCAATTCTTCCAGATATTGCAATCCCCACTGTCTGGACTCCCTGTTTCTCAGCAGAGAGACACAGGCTGCATTCAAATTAACCAAATTGTGAATAAATTTGAAATAAATCTTCTTACAAAATAGATTACTATCCATCTACCACTGCTGCAAGCACACCTTATTTCTACCCCTGTTGCCGCATTATGGCTTACTGATCGAAAGACTGGCAGTTGTTTAGCAGTAATAATTAGATTTTAGGGGTGTAACACAATTTACGGTTCGGCATGCATCTTGGTTTTTAAGTCACGCTTCAGTTCAATTTTGGTACCGTTAGGGGAAAGAATTGCAAAACAAAATTGTCATTTCTTATTAACGCAGTTTATCATTATTAACATTTGAACAGTTTACTTTTTTAAAACAATTTCAAATAAAATGCCGGCTTGGTTAAATAATAATAAAATAACATTTTATAAAGAAAAAAATCTAATCAATCAGATTTATGCAACACATATTGATTATAATTTTTTTGTTGATTGTTTGCTCATGGCCTTTTCTTTTAGAAACTCTCAACATAATAATGCTGTTATAAAAAAAAATGCAATACTATACCAGGGTTTCTGCATGTCAAATTCAAGACCGTTTACAACCCTTTTTATATCATTAAGAATTAAATTTTAAATCTTTTTCACAACATCAAAAACACAGAAAAACCTTGTTAGCAACTGGCCTGAACCAAGCCTTAAATAAAAGATTTTTAAGCCAAGTATTGTAAAATTTTCACTTAGCCATAGCTGAAAAATAAAATCAGTTTTACGTCTGTGGTACAGAATGCTGAATGGCTGCTGTCATTTGGTCGCATTTGTAGTAGCAATAATAATAATAATAATAATACAGCAAATTATATTAGGACTGGCGAAAGACAGAACCACAACACTACAGAAACAAACAAACAAAAACAGTGCTGCATGAACGTTTCAGTGAGCATTAGAGGTAGTTACATAGTCCTCGAAAAATTAAGACCCGTTTAAAATTATTTAGGACCCAGAACAAAGAATTTAAGAGTTTAAGGCCTAAAATATTTCCTTTAAAATTTGTGACTTTTTAAGACCCCGTGGAAACCCTGTGTACTAGTAAACGTTAAGGAACTTGTTTCCCCCTTGTTAGGTATATTTGAATCCATCATGCCCCAGTTGTGTGCTGGCAGTCCAGTTTTATGAGCTGTTTGTTTTCATTCCCGCACCGTCACATTTAGATTCCCGTTTCTGTAATTACACTGAACCTTGAGTTGGTATTTCACTGGTTTATCGAAACAATGATTAATCTCCAGTATGTGTACAATATCCACCTAAACAATAATTACTGGAGAGCGTGGGAACAGAAAACGCAAATCAAAATAAACGCGATGTGTGCAGATACGCAGGAAGGCAGACGCTATTTTGAGCTCTTGTACGGATGTGGCCCACATGACCCCAATTAAGTGGAAAGTATCCAATATGCAGAATACCTCGTTTAATGATTACACATAAGCTGGAGGATGTTTAAAAATAACATCATGACTGTGCATCACAACTCTAAAATAAAGACAATGAAATTCTGAGGTAGGAATGTTTATCGGGAAACGTTTGACTTGTAAGGTTTAATTTTGGATTTAATTTCAAAATCATATGACAAAAAAACAAGTGGTGCAAGTGAAAACCTTTATAAATGTACACAGATACATGCTTTTGATTTTAAACTACGAGTCACATTCTCTCTCTCGGGCCATTCCTCAGCGGGGAGTCTCCTTTCTCTATATGCTCTCCGCCCACACTGGGGTGAGGTTTCACAGCCTGCTACGGGATGTTAATGGAGAGTCAGACATGCCGCAGCCCAATCGCATACTACTCCATTTATAATTCAAAGCTCAGCCTTGCTATAAATAATGCAGGGCAAATCTCTGGTTCTCTGTCAGTATTGTCCGCCCCAGTTGGTGCTGCGACAGGAGGACAGTCGCTGCACTCCATCTCTCATGAACATTCTCTCAGGTGATTCTTTCCATCCAATGCTTCTGAATTAAACATGAACAGCAGAGCCGCTCAAATGACTTAGCACAACCCGAGTCTTATCTGACAAACTATTAACCTCTAGTACTGCTGGGTCCAAAGGCCATGAGGTGACACCATGAGACCAAATAACAGAAGTGTTGTCATCTGACTAGGATTCAATGAGCCATCATGAAAATGCTTTCTAGAACATAAGATCATTTAGAGAAAGTGTAAATGACCGATGTTTGCAGTTTCCCCCCATGGGAAAATGAAGTCATCACTAAACAAGCTAAAATACTGGCACTCATATGTCTTGGGATCTGCATCTAGTCACTGAACCAATCCATAAAGCACCGGAGGGGGGGGGTTCAATGGCAGAAAATCCTTCCGGGCAAACAGCTCTCTAAATAAACAAACATGGGAGTGAACGGTAAATTTTGCTAGATACAGAATGAGGAACAACACAAAAAAAAAAGGTCCTTGTCCCCCAAGCTTCTCTTATGTTTGTTCCCGTAACTCTGCCTTCCTCGTGACAACTTCTGGACAGAGAAGAGCAGAAATGCAATCCACGCTGTGAAATGCAAACCTCTGTCAGAGAACACACAGACGCCATACAATACAAACATCATATACTGAGAAAGGACATATTTTAAAAGTCTTATAGGTAAATGTTCTGAGACATTTTGCCCTGTGACAACATTTCTGTTCCCTTATTGAATTTCACGCAACATTTTCAGAAATGTAAAACCAATTCCGCACCAGTCTTAACCATGAACGCAAAAACTATGTTCTAGGATTTAAAACAATTATACATTTATATATGTATAATTGGGGATATTTTACTCCTTATTATTAATAGAATGGTCCAGACTGCCACAAATCTGAACTGGGTAATTCTTTGCTAGGCAAAGGTCATTTTCTGTTCCTGTTCCTTTTCCCAAAAATTACCTCAGGGCACTTCAGTTCTGAGGGTTAACTGAATGATGAACCTCATGTTCAAAGAAAAGCTGACCAGTAAGGAACATTCAAAGTTTCTGTGCTGAAAAACTCCATGGCTGTCACAAGTTGGTCAGATGATAATGACTGATTAAGTATAGCATTAAAGAATCTTCATTATACAATCTCGCATGACGAACACGTTTTATGATTTTATTGTTGTAATCTTTAAAATCGGCTGCAAGAAAACAGTCTAATGAAGACTTTAGATTTTATGTTTTATCACAAACATTTCACAATTTAGCCTCATTCTGTATTCTGGTACTTGTTTACTAGTAAAGGAAAAAAAAATAACCCAGACATACAAAAGGCAATACTGCATAGATGGGACACACCACAAAGCCTGTAATACAATTCTTCTTGCCTCAGAATTAGGAGTAAATTCACACACAAAAATGCCAGCTCCTTTAGCCCAGTACAAATCATAGTAAATTAAAAGCCAGTATCACGGTGTTAAATCAAAAGGTACAACTTTAATGACTGTGGGAACTTATTCATCTCTGTTGAATTTCAAACAGCAGGGCAGATAAGTGGCCCGTCTTGCGGTTTCCACTCAATACAGCCGAACAGTACGATCTAAAGACCTGAACAACTATAACTAAATTCTCATAACATGAGTCAGAAAGCTAAGGCTTTTCGAGACAAGACTAAAGTCGAGTTTTAGATTAGCAGTAAAGTGTATTGTGTCTCCCCGGTGCAGATCTGAGCCTGTGGAGCAGCTCGGCACACAGTGTTCTTCTCAGGAGCGGGATTGGTTACAGCAAAAGTACAAGGGGAGGAATGAGAAAAGAAAGGTAATGTTCTCTCATGTTCAAAGCAAAGCTGAAGAACAGTAATCCTGTATTACACTAGATGTTAACATTTATTAGATTTATTAAAATATAAATTATTTTTTAACAAAGGCTCTAAAAATGGAGTTTGCCCATTATAATAGTGAAAGATAAGTTCCTAAAGTCATTGTTTTTACTACATATAACTGTTTAGTCTGGGCCCTAGTTTGATTAAACAAGCAGCGTTCTGCTGATATTCATTAAAACCACACTGGGACTCGGCTTATACACCAGCACTCCCACTTACAATATAAAAAATTCCAATGATTCCAAAAATTCTTTTTGGTCAACTAAAGTACATCAAATCATTTCAATATTGTTTAGCAACTAGGTGTCTTTCTGAAAACGTTGACAAACGCACCCTATATTTATATGCCTTCATAGATTTCACATGTAATGAATAATGAATGGGTTTAAAAAACAGTGTTAGGACTTTCCCTGAGATCTGTGATGCTGTGTGGGGGGGGGGGGGGGGGAAACAACAACAAAAAAACACTTGCAGTGTCTATTAATGTACTCTTTTATAGTACTGAGCGATTTGAAACCTGTTTTAAGTTCAACTTTTCAGAGGGCCTTTTCAGGGTTTTTTCTCCACGGAGAATTCAAAAGTGACTGCCTCTCGCAAACTGTGCAACAAGCAAGCTTCCAGTAGTGTTGGGTGATTTCCCTGCTTAAAGACATTTGATTCGACTCAGCAGGTAATTAGCAGGTTTGGCGAGTGCCTGTGAGGAAAAACACCAAACTATACTGAACTCTGGCCCTTTATTTGGTTACTATTAGATGACGGCAACAACCCCTCAAAAGCTCTAGCTCCAACCTTCATTCTGCCGATAGGGTAAATACCCTTTATTTCCACACCAAACCAGGGGGTTTATAACAGAATATTGCATCATACCTTTAAGCATATCACAGACATTTTGCATATCAATAACATTTAATGAGAATTTCCTTAATTTTTTTTTAGTTCAACACAGGATTAATCATGGTTTCCCTTTGCCACCATTTATTTTTGTTGAGCCAGGTACAAAAAAAAAAAAAAAACTGATCAGGAGGCAAGAACCAAGAACCACAGCCTCTAAAATAATCACTGTACCTGTGTGTTTGTGTGGGGGGGTGGGTTCCCACTGGAGAACAATTCTACTTTCTATTTTGACACTAAACCTCATTACAATCAGCATTGTTAGTAAGAAGAGCGATCTCACTCTCGCATTCAAAATTAAGGTCCCAGACCTCTAGATTACCATTAACATTTCAGCATGTGCAGGATATAACCCTAAGGGTCTATTAGATAGCATCTGCAGGCCAGAAAAATGATCCTGCTCACCATTTTTTTTTTGCTCAGCTGCAGCCAAGTTACACTACACAGATAAGAGTAGCTACATCTTTTAGGTCTCTGGAGCAAATAGCCCTAAAAAACAACAGCTCATATTTTATATGCTTTAGGATGTTACCTGAGGAAAATTGGGAGCATAGTCACAGAATGTAATCATGATTTAAATATAAGGGTCCACACAGAGCTGAGCAGTTGAGCTATAGGGTGAATGGGGCTCAACAGTGGTTCTTTGTCCGTTGTGTGATTTGAACTCACAACCTATAAATAAACCACTTCTTATTCTTAAGTTGCATCTCTGAAGAACCTCATCAAAAGGGCTTCCCTAAATCTCCTGCTCTCTCTGACATATCCCTCAGGCAAAAACACAATCCACAAGAATTGAGATCTAAAGTCTGCTCTGAACTTGACCTGGGCAAATAAAAAGTTTACAAAACCGACTGTGTAAAGCATTTGGCATATTTGAAGAACTTACAAAACTAAACCAACAAGGACAGCAACCCAAATAATCGGCTGAGTGTAAACATCCAATGAAAAACTTAACGTCTCAGCATATGAATAAACAATCTGCAGAAGTAAAACAGTCGCATACAAAAAAAAATCTTCTAATTGCTGTCACATAAGCAAATCAGGGTTGGATAGTTGGCTACAGTTGACTTGTAGAGACAGCTGTGCTCCCCTCAAGAGCCCAACCCCCAAAACCCACACACGACCCCACAGGAATGTCACAAGACCCTCTACATATCACGTTCTACCTGCGAGGCAAAAGTAATATAAAATTGGTCTGTCATAAGAATTGAGAAAAAGGTTCAATCACTTAATACTTGATTTTATCCTCCAAAAAGTGCTACGTTTTTATAAATACACAACACCGAGTGTTAACTCGGGTGCGTATGATGTATACTGCTACCCTTCATACAGTCTAATATTATACAGCCTAAATAGAATCAAGGATTTTTCTTCTTTTTTTTTTACAAAAGACAAATGTATGACCCATGCAAGTGAGTTTTATGTGACTGTATTTATAGGCATTTATCTGACATTATCCCTGTAATTTCTTCACTTTCGTTCAGTTTAGATGGGCATGAAATTGTAGATGCTAAATAAAATCAGTGTTCTGTAAAAGACGTTATACAATGCTTTGCCTGTTCTGGCGCTTCATTCTTCTTGTGTTTGATTGGTTTTTTTTATTTATAGCGGGATGAAACTGGCTGGTTTCTCAGGACTGTTACTGACACACCTGGGCATGAATAACATCCTGTTCCTTTCATGTATCCTGTATGCGTTTCAAAAGCTCAACTCAAAAGCCTGAACAGGTGCATGGTTTGATCATATAGAATCAAATAATTGTAATGACATTTATCAGCAGAATATATTATAGAGAGTTTAATAAAGGATAGTAGAACAAAATCAATCATTCTTGTTCCATCATAAGGGATAAGTGCCCTTATACAAAACCCAATTACAACCATTTCCAGTTTATTTTCTAGACTGGAACCATGCTGCAATAAAATAAAAATAAAAAATAAAACATGCCTCCCCAGTAGACGCAATTTTACTGTGATAAAGCAGGTGCGTAGACAACGCAAACCTACAATAAATGGCCGCTAGCTTTCTAAATAAAGGAAAATAAAGACTTGTGTGTGAGGAGTGCTACTGTGAAAGGTCAGAGAGGATTCAGGCATGGCTCTCTCCTTCCTGAAAGTGAAAGTCTGCATTGCAGAGGAAAGCAGCTGGAGGTGGCAGGCCTTGATACAAGCTCTTCTCAGCCTTCTGCCCTGAGCTGATGGAGTCCATCTCACATTAACCTTTTACTCACTGCCTATGACATAGCACCCTGCTGTTATCAGTTGTTGCACGTGGCAGGGGTTAGTAACGGGGCAGTACAGAGAGCGTTGCACTAGGATTAGCACACATTTTATTTAACACTGTGAATCTATTTTGTCAAGTTTTATAATGGCAAAATATAATTCAACTCTATAAAAGGGGTCGTGTTAAGTAAAGACTTATAAATCTTCAATGCAGGACAGTTTTTCAGGACAGAGGACATCATGTTGACAAGTTTCATTTACTTGTTCTGTTGATGTCAAAGAGGAAAATAAAAGAGGTGCTGACATGGGAATGACTTAAGAGCATTTTTACATGACTGACTCACATTCGCTTTAAAGAAATGAAGGCCGTAAAACACAGTGAAGTCACTAGCTGACCTGTTGATTATGCTAGCCAGCACAGAATAATGAGAGAATAAATATACACAAATCTGCTCAATGCTGCGCTTACACATATTTTAGCCACGATTTGGGTTGTCTGAGAAATTTAGAAAATACTAAAAAGTTCCTATAATCCGAAGCTAAAATCGAACCAATAAAGAATAGGAGGACTGAACATGATGACGCGACGTTGAAATGAAAATGAAACTCCGCTGAAAATGTTGAAACGAGTCAAGTAAACAGTACAGCAAGTAGAGAAACGTATTGAGTTTTGAAGGAAAAAACAGTGTATTAGGGTGAAAAAAAAAAAAAATGCTTCAGATAGTTTTTGCTTGCTGCTAGTTACCATTAGCGAGAGAACACAAGACTGAACGTGTGATGCAACTTCTGAGTCTTTTTCTTGTGCGTGTCAGTTTTGACTGTCGTACAGTCCAAAATTACGTCAACTTAGACCCCACAGTGAGACGTGGGGATCATGTTTGTACAGTCTGACAAGCAACAATTGCAAAAGACTAATAAAAATCGAAGAGTGTGAGCCCAGGATAAGTCAAATGCACCACAAATGGCAGAAACCGTTGGACTTGACTGAATAAACAAAATATGAAAAACAAATACAGACAGTAATAACACACAACAGGTAAGCCAAACAGCTAAAACCAACCTAACAACTGGGCGATAATACAAATTATCTTTGCTAAGAAATAATATAAACTCCACCTGTCCTTTCTTCTTGCCATTTATATTTACATCAATTTACACATGTACATTCTGTGGGTCTTTGCTTGTTTAATTAGAATTTTTAAATAGAGACTCCCTGTGTCCCCTGATTGGCTGCTGGTTCTCGCCGGCCACCACTACCTTTAGGTCTAAAGCTGGTGTGACGCATCTGATGTGGAATATTAGGTACCCATAAGACAGCCCCCCCCACCCCACCCCACAAAGATCAGGTCAGCTCTGAATGTAAATGACTGAAAAGACCATTACAGGCTTTTCAGAGTGACTCACAGCAGCAGAGGAAACATTATGCTCAGGAACACTTTTTTCCACTGTTAACAGAAAGCCGTGTGCACAAAACCTTTACATCAAGGTGAGAAGCAAAGGCTTGCACGAAAGTAGAACAAAAGGGAGACAAGAAAATTTGTATTTATTCTCTGCCAATCAGTTAAAATAATCTCATGAATTTAATATCTTGAAATGCAGATGTGGGCAGGACACTTGTGCTATGCACTGCAGTACAAACTTGGCTTTTCAAGTGGAACAGTAAACTTTATTATTTTTTTTTTTTACTGTTTGTACACTCTAACCAGTCCCCGGCTCGGCTGTTTGGCTTGTTTTGCAGAGCACGGATGTGAACATGGAGCATGCGGGGGGAAAAATAGGACTCGGTGAAAAAGAGAAGAAAAAGATTAGAAAGAATAAATAAACCCAATGTGGAGACAAGGTCAGGATGCAGAAGTGTATTGCAGCACCACAGGCCGAGAAGACGTGCAGCAAATCGATAACTCGTTGCTGCAACATGACCGGAGTCACAGCCCTTGCCAAAGGCCTGCTATATTTAAACAACCCAAGATGACAAACAAGAAGGCAGAACATTCGATAATGATGTAGCAGTAGGGTGGCTACAGTAGTGGTGCATTTTAACCTGTCCACTTACAATGTTTATCAAATGCCTTTGGAGTTATTTAGCACTGGACAAACATTGTTTAAAATGCTCACCAGCCAGAGCACCAGAGTACGATATTACTGTATAAACTTATTCACTTCTGACTCGTTTAAATATGGAACATTAATTTACAACCCATAAGAGGTTGGTTTAAAATTTTAAATTAAGTAATTTAACATTTCATGCATTAAATGCCGCTGACAACGCAAGCTGTCATGCTGATTAAGGATGCACCAATGTTAGTTATATCCTGTACACTTCTTAGTTCTATATTTAAATAAGCTTAACTGAATAAACATGGAAAACACTGCAGAACCTGTCTGGTTGTGGGGTTGCTAACTGCCACTATGCACAGTTTATCAATTTGCTGTGTTGCAGGCTTTACTTCAGAAAGGATTACAGAATTTTCCCTATAAAGGATAAGGCACAGCATGCAAGTGCCTACGTAGAGCACCTAAAGCTAAAATAAAAGTGAGACGTGAAATCAGGGAGGACCTAAAAACAACAGGTCATTCTTTGTGTTGACAAAAAATGTAAAATCTATTGGTTAAACTTGAACAACTTTTTGCGTTAGTGTTTCATTTGTTGTTGACATCATAGAGACATCATAAAGATGAAAAGATAATTTAGGCTGTGTTCACATGCAATGCCTTTCTGATAGAAACAGCAGGTTATGTCATAGGATCTAAATCTAAAATACACTTGCGATTGAGAGCATCCCATAAGGAGCTCAGGGCATTTTTTTTTATAGAAAAACACAGACCACTCCATAAGATTATTATGTAAAACAGGTGCTGACCACTTCAGAAAAAGGTGTGTGAACACAGCTTTTGGTTGCTTCTTCTCCAAATACTTGCGGGTGGTGTGTTATTTCCCCGCGACTGTCCCTGACAGAAATAGTTTCTTTCCGTTCCTGTAGTGTAGTTTGAGAACCAGTCGCAGACACTGATGCAAGTCCTCATCTGGATGGTCACGCAGTGCGAGTTGTCTTGCTTGCCTACAAAATCTGCATTTCGTTTTTATGAAATAAAGTGTAGCAGATTGTGTCATAACTTGTTTGTTAAATATGATTTGGTTGAAATATTATTTAAAGGTGGTGTATTGTTATAGGGAATAATCTCAAACATGCTATTTGGTAAAACTAACAGATTTTTGACTCCCAATCAGCATTTTTTTTTTCACAAATATGGTAATAACAAAAAAAAAAAAATTATTATTTATTTGCATATTTTAAAAACTCCCCAAACATCACCACACCCCAGACAGCATCTAAGCCTTGTGAAAATTTAGGGAAATTTTGGCAGTGTGTATAAGATATATAGGATTATACTGAATATAAAAAGCCACAAGGGCATGATGTGCCTCATGCTGCATCCAACTTCTCAAAAGTGGGAAGCCAGAACTTCAAGGACACTAATTTTCTTCCACTCTAACCTTTACAAACCATGTCAACATACTGCAACTAACTTTCAGTTTATTGCTGTTGACACCAGTTAGGGAAAGACCCTCATATTGGTGTGGGAGGCAGAGGTGCTACTTTGTTTACTGTTTATACTCTAAGCAGCCATGCTGAATTTACGTTACTTGCTCAGGGATGAAGAGACCATCTCAACTTTCCAAATGGGAATTCCAATTTCAAAGGACAGTCATCTGGATTTTTTTCATATTCAGAGGTTATAAAGTACAAAGTTACAACCTTAATTAAATTTTTTTTTTTTTTTTTGTGTTCACTAGCAACCAGAGCACTGGAAATAGAATTACTACAGAAGGTTGTGTAGTGATTGGTATGAAACATGACCATTAACCTTCAAATGCTTCATGTCTTAAAAGCATTTTGATGACAATACCTTAGTTATTGGGCAACATTTGGTTACGTTAGCGCTAGATTGAACAGATTTTTTTTTTTTTAGGAACACTTATAATACACTTATATCTACTCTTGAATATGTTTCACTTGTTCATGTTGCAGTTATAGTGGCGACTTACCCAAGTTCTCATGTGTTATGTAATAGAATGCAGTCGAATTTTGGACACACCCCCACAGCCCCTATGGTACCTCAGTGAATTCAGCTAGACATTATGTCACTTTAATACAATAATGTGTTTCCAAAAAAAAAAAATTTGTCCGTGAAAACAGTTTAAAATGTTATTCCTAACGTTCCTGAACATTCGGTCCCTCTACAGATTTCCGGCGAATTTTACGATAATCCACAACTTGCTGTAAATTAGGTTCCAAATGAGAACCCACTAATTTTCCGAGCCGCGAATTTCGCGGATTATAGGGGGTTGACTTTATACTTAATTGTTATCAGTAAGTAATTATCAATTTTTGGAAGGAGTATGCAATGGAATGAATGTTTCTAAAAGGAGATTCCAGTGTCAGTGCTTTATAATGCTAGAATATAGAAAAGTTTTCTAGAGAGATGACTTTGTTCTTTCAGTTTTTTTTCCCACTCAATAACGTGAAAAGCTGTTTATTAACCTCAGTACACAATCAAGGAGGACAGATCAGTGAGAGAACAATTGATAGTACTGATGTGGTCTCGGGAACTAAATTGCTCCTTAACATGACGGGAGGTGGTAGCTCAGTGGTTAAGGCATTGGGCTTTGGATCAGAAGATCACAGGTTCAAATCCCACCACCACCAAGCTGCCACTGCTGGCCCCTTGAAAAAAAAAAAAACGCTCAGTTGTAAGTCGCTCTGGATAAGGGCGTCTGCCAAATGCCGTAAATGTAATGTAAATGACATTAATTCTTACTATAAATTGTTGAGGCATATTGTGTCCATTATTTCATAAAACAATACAACTTTTGCCAAAAGTTGTATTTTCACAGAAGACATAAAATACTACCAGGAGCACCACCACTAAATGACTGAAATTACTTCACAGTCCATAAAAAGCAGGTTGTGCTGTTAGCAGGTAGTCGCCTTTTCTGGCTGACGGAGCAATGAGCCAGTAAAGGTGACCTTAAACTGCTTTGGCTATAAAATTAAACCCTGACCGAATTCTATGCCACACAAGTCTGGCAAACGGTAGACTGTAACTGAGATAAATGTGTGCTCTATATGCAGCTGCTGCTGTTGTGTGAAATGCATTTTAACAGCCTAAAATCTACAAAAAAGAAGAAACGTGTCCCTGAAAACTACAGACAGACTGACCTAGTCCCTAAAAACAATTTAAAAATAGTGGAACAGGTGTACCTTAAGGCAAAACAGGGACAAGAGCTTTCTGGAAGAGCAGTTATATAAGCAAAGCCAGAGCCCTGGAGGAGAGCTGGAAGTGAGTGCGTTGGAAAGGGGGGGGGGGATACAAGAACCTAGTTTTGTTCACAGACACTTTCAAGAACTCATTGCTATTGTCAAACAGCATCCTTTTTAAACACTACTTTCAGATGCTTAAGACCTTTTTGGGGATTAAAAGCTCTACTCAAACCCCGAAGTCTTGACATCAATATGTACTAATACAAGCTGTACATTTATGTTTCATGTGCATTTTGCTACCAAAAGTGAAAGAGTGGAAACATCCCTCGCACGTCACATGAGGAGACTGCATTTCTGCAGATCATGCATTTGATGGATGACAATTCAAACAAATGACAAAACACACTCAATAGCTTTGAATATAAAGAAAGCCAATCACAGTGTAATGTACTGGATTAAAATGACCTCTGTTCAAGACTTAGCAACATTGCCCAAAGTTGAGTCCCAGGCCATGTATCTGTTTATTCAAATACAACTGCATTATACACATTTAAATAATAATAAAGTATTGGCACACCTGACTCTTCCAGTCATATGTGGTTCTCTCAAACTCTAACTACAGAGTTGCATTATATTTTCCCTTCACTTAAACTAGAAGACCCAAACCTGTTTCAACATGACAATGCCCCTGTGCACGAAGCCAGCTCCATGAAGATCTGCTTTACATGGGTTGGCGCGGAAGATCTTGAGTGACCTTTTATAGAGCTCTGACCTCAACCTTACTGAACACCTTTTGGATGAATTAGAACGTCGCAGGCCTTTCCACCTTTCCTACATCAGTACCTGACTCTACTAACACCCTTGTGGCTAAAAGAGAATAAATCTCCACAACATCAAGTGGACAATCTTTCCAGAGGAGTGGAGATTGTTGAATTATTTGAGAAGGGATGCTCATAAAAACACATACAAATCTTATAAGCAGGTGTCCACAAACACATATATATATATATATATATATATATATATATATATATATATATATATATATATATATATATATATATATTTATATAAAACCTGACGTAATGTAAAGGTTTGACACACACATTACATAAACGGAAAAGTGGATTTTTTTAGTACAGTTTTGCTTAAGAGAACTGATGGCTGTTGAATACGGTTCTTTGAATTCTTTTTTTTTTTATAATATTTTTTTTTTAAAAAGGAGACACGGTGGTTTCCAATGACACTAACGATTTAAAAGATGCACACCTGACAAACTCAGAACAGATGTGTCAGGAACAACTGGGGAAAGTGAACTGATTCAAAGTTGCTTGTACCATCCAGAAAACTCATTTGAATAGTTGTTTTCAGACATGGACACTTTTGTGTAAGTACTTTCTTCAATTACTTATTGCCCAAATACTTGGTGTATAGTCAGTATATACATAATACATACACACATATATTGCAAAAGTCTGCACACCCCTTCAACACCAAACAAATAAATGTGTTCAATATATATATATATATATATATATAAATAAATAAATAAAATAAAGCCTCCCTGTTGGTTGGTCTGAGGGGTGCACAAACTTTTGTACTCAGCTGCCTGTATCCATTAGTGACAATCCCGAAAATAAGGGGACACTTTTTTTTTATGTAATGGATGTTAGTAATAACACTTTTGGGTATATTTCAGATAATAGAACAACCCAAGATATTTCACCTCCATCACTGCTACATGTTGCCGGAAACACGCTAAATTTAACGTGAAGTTAACGGAAAAGGTGGTGTGGAGTCAGTTGCATTATTATAATATATTATGATATCATTAACTGGAATAAATCACATACCTGTCCAACATTTGCTGCATTGCAACGGCGTCTGTCATGTCTGTGCGTTTTGGCCTTCAGCAGAAAAAAAACAGTAGTCTGTACAAACTGTTTGCTAATGAGCGGATACTAAACTAAGCTAAGCTAAGCTAAGCTAAGCTAAGCTAAAGCCAGGCCTCTGTGAGAACGAGGAGCCCGAGCCCACCTTTGCTGTAGCGTTCTGACAAACTAACCACGCGAGAAAACCCACACCACAAGGCCTAAACCTATTCCATGTCAACCCACAAACTCCCACGGACAGCGTTCTCACCCCGCACCTCTAACACACGAATAGCGCGTGCTTTCCCGCGTCACCCTGAGCGCCCGACTCCATTTACAGCGCCGGACTGCGCGCTAACACAACGCCCCACCGCGCATGCGCCAACTCCTCAGCCCACAGACTGCACGCTGCCTCTTCTGGGATATGTAGTCTGTAACCGCAGCGCTCTTCTCCTCTCTTTTCTAAAAGAGGAGAATAAAGCTAAATGTTTAAGTTATCAAGCGTGGATAGAGAGGAAATACCGTACACATATTACTGCAAAACACTCCGTACTGTGGTAATAAACTTCGCCGAATTGTTGTTTTTATTTTTTTTATAACACCACTCACAATTACAGTGCCTCTAGATTCGCATTTGCACATTCATCATTTAAGGGGAAAAAAAAGTGGGAAATGAGAATTAAGGGACGTTGGATGCAAAAGTTATAATTAATCATAATGTGAAATATTAAAGAAATTGTGCGTGTAATAGCTTTGGTGTGGGTTTTATATCCTTACAATGTGTTTACAATGATTCAGTTGTTTGGGTTTTTTGCTGTTTTGGGGGGTCAGTGCTGGCCAAATGTCTGATCCACAAACAATAAATAAATAAATAAATATGAGCCTTGTCTAGATTTGAATGGATACACTGGCTTATATATATATCATAATTTCTTTTCAAACAATGCTACAGCACTTTGCATGCTGCCGATCATTTATTCAGCTTCATGTTTTTGGGACCCCCCCAAAAAATAAAAAAATATATATAATAATAATAATAATAATAATAATAATAATAATAATAATAATAATAATAATACTCTGTTAAAGTCTGGTTCAGTTTCTGAGGGTCAATTACGCTGCAAAAAAAAAAAAAAAACTACATTTCCCGTTGGGCTCCTGTGCGGCGTCCATGCGCTGCAGTCAATCAGCTGTTAAGGCAACTGCTGACTCGACCTCGCTGTAGAAAGGTAGCTGGTTTGTCCTTATCCCCAGCCAGACGAAGCAAACAGATATTGCCTTGTTTACAGAATTCACACAAAACGGTGAACGACAAGGTAAAGTCTGATCGTGTAGTTGACATGCGCAAAAAAAAGAAAGAAACGTAAAGAAAAGCATGCATGTGCAGTATATATTTTTAGCATATGTTTGTGGCTCGCTGTCGGTGCAGGAGAGGATTAGTGGAGCAGGATGCATGCCTTTCACCCTCCTTCCGATTGCCTCCACATGATATGCGTGATCGCTTGAAGCTTTGACGCATAGGCCATGCACTTTTCTAGACTAGAAAGTGTCTCTGTGCGCGCGCCCGAGTGACTGACTGTGTGTGTGTGCGCGCGCGCCCTATACTTTGCCCAGCTGCCAGCTGTATTGATCACTCTGTTGACCTTGAAGGGGGGGGGGGGGGGGTCTTGCGCAGTAACGTGAATAGGTTAGGATTACCTGCTGTGTACACACTCATACGTGATCATTTCTCGGATAAATGAAACGCAACCCCCTGGTGTAGAAAAGGCCAGCGTGCTCTGAGAGGTGCAGCTTGCGTCCACTGGGCTGGAGCTAAAATTGTCGCATAGCGCACTTGGCCTACTTGAAATCTTTTCTTTTTTTTCCACGGTCGTATTTTTCAACTACACATTAATATCATATAATAATCGATATGCTCCTTTCTATTTTAGCTTTGCCCAACAGTATCATATGATTAAAACAGGGTATTAACTGCACCTATCCTTCTCAGTGAGGTGGAACTCATACAATTTTATACATGTTTAGTTCAATCTTTTACTTGAAAAGTAAAAACAAATGTTGTAAAGTACATAATTTGTACCTGATTTCACTCTAAATGAATCTTTAACCATGTCTCCAGGTCAAATATGCATATTCAGGGTACAGATTATAGTATTTCTAAAGAAAACTTGACATTTAATCTTTAATTTAAGATCTAATTCTTCTACATTTACACAAGGCTGGTTTTATGCCTGATTGTGAAGCTCTGGTTATGTTATAATCAAGCATATAATATAGTATATCAATTTATATAAAGCATATATTGTGACTTCAGTGCAGATCTCTGTAAATAGAGCCCAATTAAATCATCTCAGACTTTTTAAACACAGGATGTCTGAATAATCAGGTACCAGTGACATTATATTGAGCAAATGCCACAAAAATATGTGATACAGTGGTTGAGGAAATGCATGCAGCTAAAAGGTGAACATGTATGCTGGAGCTCTCCATCCACCCGGTCTCGATCCAGTATTGGGCCGTGAAAAGGGTTGTTCCAGGGTTGCAAGAAACTTCTGGGGAACATTTCAACATATATGACTGTATTATTAGATTAGAACAGATTAGATTTCACTTTATTGGCATTGTGCAAGGTACATGCCAATGAAATGCAGTTCATTGTGCATTTGGCCCTTTAAAAGCTACTGTGTACATTTACATATGGTATGATCTGATTTCTATCTCTCAAAGCTGGCCGTTCTCAAAAGTGAACTGGGCTGTGAAGGTTGGAGACCCTTGATGTAAATGTATGTTGTTAAGAATATACCCAGAACATTAAATATGTTCATGTCTTTACAGATTCCTTGAGATTTACTATTTGTTTAGGGATGTTTTAAGCTAAAATCCTGGAGTTTATGGAGTGGTCAATGATTTATTGAGGTCATGTTTAAACCTTGGCTTATTATTATTATTATTATTATTATTATTATTATTATTAGTCCTTTTGATGCGTTTATCTGAGGCTGAAGCTGTTAACATATGTAGGAAATGTAATTCCATGGTAGCACAAGCAATAAAATAGTGTTTATTAGATTCATATTGTTTTTTTGCAGGATGGAAGACGGCATCTGAGACTGAGGAACGCTGGAGAACAATGTCGCGCGTCTCCTTTAACCTTGCTGAAGGACGCGGCTATATTTATTGACGTATGCAAATATATAAGAAAGGGGCGGAGTCACGGCGCAAAAAACAGGAACAAGAATCACTTTCACATTGCAGTCTGGAGTTCCGGTGAGAGGGGAAAAAAAAAGAGACGTGGCGAAAAACAAATCGGTGAATATCGGTGCCTTCAAAAGCACTTTCCCCCCCCTTCATTCGCGTTTGGAGCAGTGGCTGTGTGTGTGCGTGTGTGTGTTGAGACGAGTGAAGGAGATCCACTTTGCGCAGTAACGCCGCCGGTTCGTGCTAAATGGGTGATTACGGGTTCGCCTTACAGTCGGCGCTCCTCCACAGTAGCGGCAGCTATAACAGCCTCCCTGTCGCGTCGTTTCCATCGCCCAAGCACCGTAGCAGTCCGACGAATGTGGTGTACGATATCCTCAATAATAACTCGTCTCTGTTTCTCCCCCTTGCAGCTCAGCAAACCATGCAGGATGATTTACTGATGGACAAAAGCAAAGCTCAGCCTCACCAACAGCAAGACCCAGCGATCGTCGAGCCTCCTTCCACGCCGACTCCCACGCCGTCCGAGCCGGCGATCTCCGAGGACAGCAGCCCGTCGAGCGGGAGCAGTCAAGCGCCTTCGGTCAAAGAGAAAGTCGCCATGGAGTCGCCGATCCTGCCGGGTCTGGGCTTCCCGGAGACCGGAGGCAACTCCTTGTCTCCGTCGTTCGCCAGCACTTGGTCATCGGGAACGGCGAACCCGGCGGACGACAGTTTTTTCCAAGGAATCCCCTCGGTGAACGGCACTATGCTTTTCCAGAACTTCCCGCACCACGTCAACCCGGTTTTCGGCGGCGGCTTTTCGCCGCAGATTGGCTTGGCGCAGTCGCAACAGCAGCAAGTACAGCAGCAAGTACAGCAGCAGAGGAGATCTCCTGTCAGCCCCAACCAGGCTGCTTTTTCTCAGCGGAACGCATACAGCCACCAGGGCGTGGTGAACAGCAAGGCCTCGCCGTCTTCGTCCTCCTCACCGTCGTCGTGGAGCGCGCAGCAGAGCGCCGTGTGGAGCTCCGGCACGAACCCCTGGAGCGGGCTGCCGGCCGGCCGGGACCCGCGCAGAGCTGTCGGTGTAGGAGTCGGCCTGCCTTCCGCTCTGAGCCCAATCTCACCGATGAAGAAGCCCTACCCGACTAATGTCATCGCCCCGCCGAAGTTCCCCCGAGCCGCTCCTCTAACTCCAAAACCCTGGCTGGAGGACAACGCCTTCAGGACGGACAACGGCAACATGTTACCTTTTCAGGTGAGCGACTTCTCCTTGATTTCAAGATCTCATAGTCGGTTACATGTGGTGCTCACTCATGTTTATGGAAGATGTAACGTTATGTAGAAGAAGATGAAGGTGTATGCAGGCAGGAATTGGTGTCAATACTATATATAATGATGTTCAGGGCTTATAATAAACTGTGAATTTGTACAAACAGGTTTGGTTTCATTCTCCAGGATCGTTTCTTTATTAGTTGTATATGTGTAAATATGTAACCATTGCTCTGGTACTGATAAGAAAATGAAGTGTTACACTGGGGATGACCTTCAGTGCGACGTCTAAAACGACGGCACGGCTTAACGATAGGCTGACCTTTAGAGACACGAAGGTCAAATAACACACTCTGTTCGGTCTCTCTCTCTCTCTCTCTCTCTCTCTCTCTCTCTCTCTCTCTCTCTCTCTCTCTCTCTCTCTATCCTCCTTTCTTTAACGCATATCATTAGTATTCACCACTGGGTCTTAGTGAAGCTCTGACGCTTTCATGACATCGACCTGAATGTTTTCCTACAAATTTGCACCTTTTACAGCGTGTATTTGAATACACGTCACCCTGCAAATCGTTTTCACAAATGCACTAGTTTGCCCTCCTTACAACCACCTTTATTCCTTTCTTTCTTTATAAGTGTATATATAATATAATATTGTGTGGGGTTTTTATTTATTTGATAAATTTATCACAGAGAATGCACGATCTGTACCGGCTGAGTGTAAATAGTTAATTTCTATCAGTCTTTTTCTGCCAGCTCACTCGGGAGGCGTTTAAAGGTACCAGTACGCGAATTTGATTGGTGGATTGTAAAGAGGGCGGGGTATACAGACCCCGCCCCGGTCATGTCAGAGCTGTTTGTCTGTGCTGTCATGAATGGAAACATTGGGCCTCACTGATCTGCCTGGCCTGTTATTCTCAAATGAAGTTAAATATAGATGTTTCTACATTTTGGCTTGTACTGCATAAAAATAATCTTTATTTCCGAATGACTTTACGACGGTGCGGTTGCTTGTGAGGGCAAATGAGCATTTTGAGAGTTATTCTATGTACTGGAAACTTTACTATACCACACAGCTTAGAGTATTCCCAGTATTTTTTTTTTTTTTCGTTGGTCTGTTTCTGCAGAATTATAAACTCTCTGTTCAAACCCTTCCCTATTTTATGTAAGGGCTGTATTGTTTATTTCTGCCATATATGGATTAGCCCTGGTGTAGCTGCTCTTTTATACCAGTGGAAAAGGTCAGCACTGCGGCAAAGAGAAAACCGATGAGTCATGTAGGTGGTTATCCACCAAGCGACAGGTTCTGTCTTGTGTCTTTTTTAGTGATGACCTGGGTGACTTGTGCCTTCTTCCATTGGTGCAGAGTTCGAATGTTTTGGGCATTAAAAGCAAAGGGCAGAACTAGTGTCATATGAACACAATCATATCTAGAAACCATGAATATTTCAGTTACACTTTTCATGAAAGATGCACCCGATAAAGTTAAACTGTGTCTTTTCTTGCCTCATTACCCTGAGAAATCACCCTGCGTGTATGGCGAAAGAAAAGTCTGTGCTGGATAAAATACTAGTGCACAGCTCATAGCAAAATTCCATCTTGGTGCATCGGTCCAACCCCTGGGTGTGTGCACAGTCTTTGAGCAAAACAAAATGCAAAATGAACATTAACATGCTCAATTCATTTCAACATGGAAACATTTGCTGTCATACTATTTAAGCTTCCTAAAGATATACATATTGACTTACACCTAATTCATAAATGTTAACTCCACTTGGGTGGCTGAATTACATTGATATTATTATAAAGATTTGGGAAAAAATAGACAATTCTGCATCATGGAATGGCAAGGACAGCATGAATACATATAAGTATAGACGTATATATTTCCAAATGTTTTCAGCCCAATTTATACAGTTTCTTTGTCTTTGATTGTTTCTCATGGAAAGTTACTTTCATTTATTGTCATCTTATTTAACTTGTTCTTTCGTCGAAGTTCCCGGGTTTGTTAGAGCAGATATACTCTCCTATTTAAACAAAATGTTATTCTTAATGTTACTCTATTATTAACCGACCTCACTTTTTCTCTATTTGAGTCTAAGCTAATAGCAAACTGGTTTATAGCAATAGAAATGGCATTACAAAGTAGACTAATGGTAACAAGGCCAGAGGGGATTGTTCAGCAGTTTGGTGTGATGAAATGAGGCAAAAAAGGAGGAAGAGTGGGGGAGGACAACCAGACAGCAGTTAGAATCACTAATCAGCTACTGGACCAGATCCCCCAACAGACAACCACCAAGCCTTATGGGCAACACTTTCATGGAACTGTGTCCTCCACCAATTCTGTGAACTAGTACAAGAACTGGAATTTCCACGCAAACACACAACAGTGCAGCTTTGCAGTCACAGATCTGTAGTCGTTCGATATTCTGACTAGCAGCCTTATTTCAGCTAATGAAAAAAAACACCTTTGGATTTGTAAAAAGGAAGTGTGTTTTACTGTTAGCACAGGAACCATGAAGGTGGTTTTTGTCTGCTAACTTTAAGATTTGTTATCATTGACTTCAGGAGTGTTATCGGATTGCTCCTTCCTTATACCTTTACTGGTTATTTTATGATATTTAAAACAGTGTTCTTGATTAAGGTGGCTTTATGTTCATCAAAAACAATTTTGGTTAGGTGTTGCAGTTCACAGCATGTCTATATTGTCTTACATTGTCCTCATTATCTTGTATAGTCTGTTTTTGCCTTGTCTTGTCTGTTTTGTCTCATGTAGTCCAAGCTAAATGTATAGTTTTATTTATGTCTGTACTTTGATAGTCACTAACAGCTGGAACCGAATTCCTTGTGTGTGTCAACACACTTGGCCAATAAACCCGATTCAGATTCTGATTTCAGCAGTTCTTTCAGTGGTATTGCTTGTTCTGATGCAAGCAATAAAACATTACAGAGGGTGCTTTTATAGGAAAACGGACTCAAAGTTTTATTTACTCTCAAGCCACGGTGATTTGCCAATGGATTTGTATTAGCAAAATGTATATATATTTTTTTTATCAGTTTATAGTTACATTTAATGTTGTGGACCGTTTGTGAAACAAGTGCTGTTATCAATTACTTTACGACAGCTATAAAGCGATGTTTCATTATCAGCCTCTCTTTTTTTAAAGTTGATGACACAAAAACATTCCTTTTTTTTTTTTTATTTACCTCACACTTTGTGCACAGACATGGTAAAGCTGAGATGTTTGATTAGAGTGGTTTCTATATTTTCTTATGGGTATGTGAATTGCTGCCATACATCTTGGTTGTTTTAGACATAGTTATCTATTAGAATGAATGTATTATTAAAGCCTTCCAGCCAGGATTACTGTGACCTGAAAATGAATACCACGCCTCGAATCGGAACAATCGAATTAAAAAAAATCATCAGTGCAAGACACGAGAGCAATTTTCCCTGACTGAATTTGTACGAATGCAGATTTAGGGTGCTTTTTGTAGCTTTAAGTGATACCGTTCTTTCAGCATCTGTTGTGACCGCCAGTCGCATGCTCACCTCTCTATATACTGGAACTTTACATTCAGATGCTTGTCTGATCTTCTTCAGTCAAACCAGGCAGGATGACTATGTAAATGTGCTGGAACTCCCAGTAGCACGTCTCTGTTTTGAAATGCAAATCTTCAAGGGGTGTGAATACTTTGTTCTTAAAAGATAGGTGAATTTAAGCTGCCTTTCATGTTTGTTTTTTTCGCCCTCCAAAATTTTTTGTAGACGAAAGTGATAATGTAGTGGTCAGGTCGACGTGGGACATGCATCATTTTACTGCTTACGTGAGCGTTAAGATGATTGGAAATCCTATCAAAATCTTTCAGCCTGACAGTATTTAAGGAAATGCTTCTCATTCTAGAACAAGAGAATGTGATCGGTTAATAATTAGGGTTTCCTGACACTGCAGCCATCTGCAGCATGTGTTGGCAGGATGTGTGCGCATGTGTGTGCGTCGTAGCGTTTGACCGAAGTGAGAAGCTCAGCGTTTTAAACGCTTATGATTAGTACAAAGTGGGCAGATTTCTATCTGAGCTCAGAGAGGGGAAATAACAGTTTTTGAATGGCTCTGTCAGTTACATGACAATAGCTGTGGTGGTAAGTAAACTGGTTTGCAGGTCAGGGGAGGCTTCAGCCAACTCTCTCTTTCTCTTTCACACACACACAGACACTTTCTATCCACCATTTGAACTCACTTGTCCATCCATGCCCTACAATTTCCTTTAATTAGGATCTTCTTGGGTTGCATGTTTAGAATTAACTCATGCATTTTAATAACCGGTATGGATGACCTGATCAATCACGGAGTATAAATATCAGGCGTTGATATTTTAGGCAAAATTACTGTTCACAGATTTTCAAGGCGTTCTTTGAATAACATTGAATTATTTAACCTGCCATCCACATGCCCATGAAAAGGGACATGTATGCAACAGAAAAGCATCAGATGTGCCTAGTGTGTGTTCACAATATGAGACAAACATTCTGTAGTCAGTGCATTCCACGTGTAAATCTGCGTTTATATTGTCCGGTTACACATTCAGTTTTATTGCATATAGATGATGTGTCAAAATGGCTTAAACATCTTATTCATTCACTACAAATGTAAAATTACAATGATATTTTAGCTGTGAGAGTCACGATACACTGCCAGGGTCTGCCATATGATTATTTTGTCTCGTATTGAGATGTTTTCACAGAATTCTGTCAGGAAGAAACAGCTCTTGTGATTTTAATAATTTTTTTTTACCACAGCTGCAAGTGTTGACTGGTGAAAAATAATAAGGGGCAATAAAAGTTGTATATGTATAAATAGATTTGAGGGATATGAAAATGTGAAAATCATTAACCCGTTTGGTTTATTATCGCGGAAGAAATATGAACAGCATTTTACGCAATCATGCTATGCTAACACCGAATGGCAGGTAGCTTGTTGGAGACACTCGCCCTGAGGGAAAACTGCCCTGAATATACTTGACACACGGTTTGTTCTTGTCCTTCTAGTGTTTTTTTTGTCTGAGACTTTATCTTTAGACTTCTCAAAACAAAAGGTAAAAATAAAGGAAATTTGCATAATGTTTGTGTGTGTTTTTTTTTTTAGTTTTTTTTCCCCTTCGCATCACTAGAGCCTTATTGCTAATGCTGTTAACATGTGGGGGGAAAAAAGTAGCAGCAGGCAAATTGTTTGCCAAAATCCTTACACACGTTCCTCAAACATGAAAAGGGAAAACTAGCTTATGTGCCTTTCTGAAAGCACTGCATTAAAAACTATACTACTTTTTCAGCATGTAGTTTGCTACCAGTGTGTGCTATCGGTTAAGCATTAGGCATGAATAGAAGAGACTCATTTAAGTAATATCGTTAAAATTTTATTGTTCATTTTAAATATAGAAAATTGACTCTGTGCAGTTGAATTAATCGTGTACACATTACTGAGTGAGCTTAAGTTGAGGATTTGAGGTGAAGCTAAAAAAAAAAAAAAAAAAAACATTTGTCATGGGTAAAGTACTAAAGCATACCGTGTCTGATTTGACTACATTTGATTATCACTTTACTTATACACATGGATATGATATGGGTTAAGTGTCTAGTATTTGACACGATTGACTTTTATCTGCTCAGACATGCCATGACCTAGCACTGATGTCGCATATTTCCTTTAAGGCATACTTGGTTTTGTGTGTTTAAGGCTGAAATGTCAGCACTGTTGCCAGTTATGACAGATGAATACTTGTTTTTGGTCTCATGCCCTTAGAGACAATTGATTTCCTTTTCCGTTCATGTTCCCTCTTGTGCATATGGTTCATTCAGATCTGGTTTTGTGCGCTTGAAACGTCCATTATTTCCCATTTTTTTCTTTTTTTAATTATTCTTAGAGAAACATGTCTGACCGGTCACTGATGTAATTGAGAATGAATACGGCGATGTGATTGACAGCAGTGAATTCCAAATAAGACAGAATCACTGAGCTTTTACTTTGTGAAGTCTAAAGTCTCTCTTTTTTTCTGTCTTTCAGGACCGGAATCGGCCCTTCGATCCATTTAACTTGCAAACTTTGGAGAATTCCTTAATGGATATGATAAGGACTGACCACGACAAAGGTAAACACCACCCTGTCGGGGGCCCACCAATGACTATCGCTGATATTGTATGGAGGAATCATTTTGCAGGTTAGGAATATTCACACACCCATGCTTTTTTTTTTTTTTTTTTTTTTTGCTTCTTTTTAAAGCTTCAGGTAGATCATCTCAGATTGGCCTTTTTTCTTTTGACTTTTTCCACACTATATTTTGACTTTATTTTGTTAATGAACCTTACCTGCAAAATCAGCATATCTATATGTATAATTATTTGTATAAGTTTGGCTTGTGTGTGTGTGTGTGTGTCCATCTGTCACAATTGTTTGCCTGCCGTTTTTTGTTCATTTTGTCCGGTTTTAAATGACTGCTTTTGTTTTCGCAAAACGCAAAATCTCTGACTGTGTTCATTGATGTGAGCTGATTATTGGTCTTGTGACAAGCGCAGAGAGTGGGAATAAAGTCTTGCTAGGCTCCAGAGACTTGGAATTCAGTGCAACTAGTAGGAGGAAAAAACTAGTGCAAAGGGTGCTATGTTGTAGCCTGAGGTGAAGCAGTGTAACTGTTAAGGGTATTTAAAGCAATGTCACACGAGCAATAGTGTACTTATTCTGAATACTGGCACAGCTCTGATACAGCGCAAACACGAAGGCACATGCTGAGCAGATATTCGGTATAACCACATGACTGTGAGTACAATATTGCTTTTATACACTGGTTCAATTAACAAGAACTGAATATAAGTGATATTTCATACACAGTCTGGCCAAATATTCTATGTATTTTTGCGAAATGGATCCCAAAGAAGCCACACTCTCTTTAAAGCCTGCCGACTTGCTTGTTAGCCAGCTCACACTTTTGTACAATTCCATTAAAGCTGCTTCCCTTCTGCCCTTTTCATCTTCCACTGAAGATCTTTCATATTTTAAGGCAAACGTTTTATAGATGATGACGCTAACACTACTGAAGTAATGATTTTGAACTCGGAAGTGGAATTTTATATGTTGAATAAAAGTAAGATGTCACAAATAATAATTACAAGCACTCGTGGAACACTGTTTGACCAATCATGTTAGTAAACAGGTGGGAACTGTAATATAATTCCCAATAATAGTGTATTCTGAAGTGTGTCATTCCTGTTATACACCAGAGCAATTTGCACCCGGCTAAATCTTTATTGATTTATTTATGAATCAGCCTTTTAAAAAAAATTAAATGTATAAAATAAGACAAAAAAAACCGTGTGGGATTTTCTTTCCCGAGGATCCTCCTTTTCTCGAATCCTCCTGTTAACTTGTGTTTTGAATTACAGCAGGTATTTGTGTCTGAGCTGTACCATCTAATTAGAAATTGAATTAACACCAGCTCTGTAATACAATCCCCGATCTTATACAGTCCCAGCAGCTGAAGCATCGCAAACAACTCTGAAGTATGATTTGAAGTGTGACTGTGAATTAGCACTTGGTGAGAGAGAATATTTTTTTTAGTCGGCCTTTCATGCAAATAAAAGGCAAAACTGTTGAGTGTGAAGCCAAAATCTTGAGCAAGCTGCTTTCACACGTTTGAAGAGCACTGTGTGAAACAACATGGGCATTCACGAGCCTCGTGATGTGCTTATTGCGGCACCCTTGGCTCACTGAGAGCCCTTGATGAAGTAGATTTTTAGGCAAAATGTTTGTCAAGAAACTGTTTGTCCACATGAACTCAAATTTTAGATGCAAGTCACGTCACTCCAGTTGAGTTTTAATCTCTTGATACAGCAATATATACAGAGTTGTTGTTCTTATTATTGTTTTTATTATCAACAGATTATTCGCACATAGTTTAGCATATCAAACTGAAACTTAGCACATGCATACAGTGGAATTGGAAAATGTCTGAGACTGCATTGAAAATATGATTTATTTTGGTTAGAAATTGGAAATAAATAGAAGGTTTAATCCCTTTTATTTCTTTAAAACAAAAAAAGTCAATATTATATATTTAGTATTCAAGATTTTGCAAAATTTCTATATTGAAACATTTCTGATAGGAGTGGTCTTTTTCTAAATGACAATTCCCACATGCACAGTGTACTCATGGATGACATTAATGTAGATCATTTCCAATTACCTTTACAGTCAGCAGATCTCGATCCACTTGAACACCTAAATCGATTTTTGAGCGATTTATAGATGTTTTGATGGAATCTCTTTTGGAAAAGTGATGTTCATTTTCCTGTTCAGTTCTGGAAACTTGCCATGGTGCATGTGTTGAAGCTGTTCTGGCGGCTTGCGGTCGCCTGAATATTTACCTAATGTTGATTTTTCCACAGAGGCAGTCTGTGCACTATGAGCTTTTGTTTCTGTTTTATGGAGCTGTTTTTCTAGTCCTTCTAACATGATTGTGATCGGTTTTACGATTCGGTTTCGAAAGAGCTACTTGAAATTTTTTGCCAATCTAAGGTAACCCTCTGGTATTACCATTATTTTAGCTGAAAGGACTTCAATAAGCCAGTTAATTGCGTCTGTATGTGAGATTTGGTCAACTGCAAAACTATATAATGTATCCAATTAGCTGCTTTCATGCAGATGCCTAAGATTCTAATGCTTGTTAACCATCAGGGTGTTGACCAAAAAACAAGACGGAGACTTTAATGTCTGTAACGTCATCCATATCTTTTACTTTCACATTCTTATCGCCAACACCCTTTTCTGCTCTGCATGGTCCCTTATGGATACCTAAAAACAGGTTATGGCCAATGCTTAGCCTTTCTTTAGTGCATAATCTCACCCGAGGACTGTAGACGTACACACTTTCTGTAACCCTAAAGATTGTCCCAGTCATAATCTACTCATACCGAAAATCATTTCAGCACGTTACAGTTTCTAATTTCTCTACATAGCTCTCTACTGCAATTAATAGTATACTATGGTTTGTAATCTTTCTATCAAGCATCACCCTTGTGTTCCCTTTTGAATCTGCTTTCTCATGGTTTTTTTGGGACTTTCTCCCTGCGGATGTCACTACTGGCTTTCTCATTAGGAAATCCGTTTTTTTTTTTTTATTTTATTATTATTGTTAAAGGACTATATCTATTGTTCCAAGCACCATAGACATAAATGGAAATTGAAAATTAATTCTTCTCTTAGCGATGGATATATGCATTTAAAAAAAAAAAACCCAGCATGTTTACAGAGTTGTAATTTCCCTGCAAAGGGAAACTCCTTGGACTTCCCATTACCACCAACTCTCTATGTTTATCAAGTGTCACCAAAAGTATTTGTCACTTGCTGGTCATTAGTAAACAGGACGTATTTGGGGTAGCAGTGTGAAAAGGCTATAAGGTCCCCTGGTGGTCTAGTGGTTAAGATGCAGCGCTCTCACCGCTGCGACCCGGGGTTCGATCCCCGGTCAGGGAACCATCCCCAGCCACTCTCAGTGCCGGTCCAAAGCCCGGATAAATTGGGGAGGGTTGCGTTAGTAAGGGCATCCAGCGTAAAACATGTGCCAAATCAAACGTGCGGAGGATCCGCTGTGGCGACCCCTAATGGGAGAAGCCGAAAGAAAGTTAGTGTGAAAAGGCTATAAGATGCAAAGGCCACATCTTTACACTCATTTTACACATTTCAGGTGTCATTTTTGAACCGTAATTAAATTTTAGTTATGGATTTAAACTTTTGTGTTTGACAGAAATAATACAGAGAAATAATGAACAGAACTTTTAAACATGCAGCCAAAATGTTTTTGTTGAATGAATGTCTGAACCCGCTCCTGTCTTCATAAAATCTGAATAATGGGTATTATATCATATAATATAATATAATATAATATAATATAATATAATATAATATAATATTTACACACTGACAAGGCATAATATTATTACATTATAACATTATGACAGGTAAAGTGAAGAACACTGAGTTTAATAGCACCTGTTAGTGGGTGGGATACATTAGGCATCAAGTAAATATTTTGTCAAGTTTTTCAGGAAAAATGGGCGAGTGTAGGGATTTAAGTGAATTTGAAGACTTGGTCAGAGCATCATCAAAACTGCAGCTCTTTTGGGATGTTCCCAGTCTGCAGTGGTCAGTATCTATCAAAAGTGGTCCAAGGAAGGAACAATGTTGAACCGGCAACAGGGTCACGGGCGGCCTGTGTGGTCCGATTCAACAGATGAGCTACTGTAGCTTAAATTGCTTGAAGAAGTTAATGCTGTTAATGCTCGACAGGTCAGGAGTGTTTTGGCAGGAAAATTGGGAACAACGCAATATTAGGCAAATGGTCATAATGTTATGCCTGAACGGTAGCCATAAAGGTAATGCCTTGTCGGTGTATAAACAACCACACTACTACTCTATATAAACAAATGTTTGGGAACACCTGACTATAAGATTTAAAATATGCCTTTTGAACATCTTTATTTATTTCATAAATATCCATATCTGCTTTAAGACAATATCCGTTGTGAAAAGCGCTATAGAAATAAACGCTATAGGATTTAGCTGTTATAATAACCTCCATATTCTGGGAATATGTTCCTGCGAGATTTTAGGGTCTGATTATAGAGATTTGTGGTCTTTCAGCCACCAGGCTGTTCGTTAAGTCAGGTACAGATGGAGGATAAGGAGAGGTTTAAAAAGTTTGTTAAACAGTGTATAGTATAAAAAGCTGATCCTTTAAGTAAAATAAAACCCATGCTGGATCTTTAAACTTGGAGAAGACTGGAATGACTCATTTTAGCTTGTCTAGTCCTTTAGGCCCTTAGCTGAGGTGCTATGAAGAACGAATCCTCTTGTGTTAAGGGTTTTTGGCTATATGAGCTAGAGGAGGGTGGGTTTGTTCTCACCCCCTCTCGTGATCAAGCTCTCATCGTTAAACGCACGTTAATCTGATTGAAATGGAATGTGCACCGATGTCACGTTCTGAATGGCAGAGTGGGCTGACAACGAGGAGGAGGAGGACTAAAGAGGGGATTACTGAACAAACATAGTCTTTTTTTATTTTTTGCACGCCTGCAGCATTGGTCAGCCCCCAGCAATGTCGGGTTTAATGTCTCACTGCTGCTACAAACAGGGACACACAGTCGGAACGATTCTGCTGCCGAACACAAAGATGCCTTGTGCGGCGGCTCATGTGTTTACACGCGCGCACAGGCTTGCGCTTTCACACACAATGACAACACACTTGCACTTTTTCACGCACGCACACATACACGCACGTACACACTCTCGCACAACCCCTCTCTTTCTCACACGCCGGCCTCTCACATGATCCACCTTCTGCCCCCAGGGCGAAAGAGTTAAACTGGAGCAGTTATTTCTTACTCAGCGCTCGCTTGGAAAATAAGCTCTGACTTGTTGAGTCCTTTATGAAATTCTTTAGGCTCTGAGCACAACGTTTTTTCCAATTAGTTGTTGACCAAATCAATAGCATTGACAGACACATCACCATGTTATTTTAGTCACAGTTTTGTGGAATAGGCTTGTGTTTAGCCTCGGACCGAAGTTAACACACACCCGTGAAAGTCCAGTTTTCGGGAAAGATATCTGAATGCTTCTGATTAGTTTTTTCTTTCCTCCATTGTGCCTTTAAATCAGCAAAGGGTGACACCTAAGACAAAACACAGTGGCAACCAGAAGTGGTGCAGCAATTATGTAATAACTCTGGCAGTTGTCATTATTCCTCAGTTCAGTTGATTGGTGATATGTATGAGAAGCGTTTTCGACTGTTAACTGCAAGCGAAAGTATGTTCATGGAGCCAAACTGACAGTTTTGTACAGTAGAAAGCACAGCTGCAGGGTGTGTTCAGGTGGAAATGCCATTTGACAGCTAACTCTGCGTTCCTAAAACTGTTCTAGAGAAGAAAAATATCCAGGGCTAGTTTGACATTTACTTTTGTCATGCATATGGGTTTGGTTTAGTTTGTCCTGACCCCACAGGGAAAGACTGTGTGTGTGTGTGTGTGTGTGTGTGTGTGTGTGTGTGTGTGTGTGTGTGTGTGTGTGTGTGTGTGTGTGTGTGTGTGTGTGTGTGTGTGTGTGTGTGTGTGTGTGTGTGTGTGTGTGTGTGTGTGTTTGTTAAATGAGCTTTAGCAGCACTCCACACCGCCATCAACAAAACACAAATTGAGCAAATATTATTTGAAAGAATGGTTTTTATTCATACAGGGTTTTTTTTTATTTTATTTTTTTTATAGTTAATTAGAAAAATTCCAACAAATAACGTTTACACCTCGGGAGTAATACAGAGTCCATTTTGTTGTAGGAAAATATTCCAAATCATTACCACCCCAAAAGTGGATAATTTTTTTTCCCTTAACAGCATGTCCTGAAATGTTTTCGCTCTTATACGACATCTGCATGCCAATGAAGACGTTTTTTCTGCATTGATCTACAAGTCAATTTTACTGCACACCTTTGAAGCTGTTTTAGGTTCATCCGTGAGAAGTTTTTAGTCCCTCACAAGCCCTCATAATTCTCAATTTCTTAAAATTCATTCATTAAGAGACCGAAACCCCACTGTTACTCCAAATAATGATTTATTAGGTTTTTTTTATTAGTTTATTAGAATGTTGTGGAACGTCTGAAAGAAAATCTTGTTATTGCCACAATACGTAGCCGATTCTCTCTCGCTTGTTTGATCATCTCTCTTTTTCCCCTTTCTATTTAAAAAAAAAAAAAAAAAAAACTCTACCAAGGAACCAGGAAGCATCAATGCTTCTGTCCTAAATACTTTAAACGTATGAATATTAATGGCAGCCGTACAGCCGTACACGGTAATTTCCAAATCGTGCTGCTGGAGAAATGCACGCAGGCTTTTTGTCTAATCAGATTTAAGCATTCAGCCATGCTGTGGTATAAAGAAAATGAGCTGTGCTCTGCTAAAATGTAGATGGATGTGATCATGATGTGATTTTATAGGAATCTCTTCATCAATGGCTTTTAGGCTTGATGTCTTTACATGTGCCCCAAATCTAGCACTTGTGACTGTTAAGTTTCAAATGTAACTTGCTGTCAAACAGCCCCCCCCCCCCCCCCCCAAAAAAAAAAAAAAAAAAAAAATTAAAATAAATAAATAAATAAATAAATATATGGGTAAATATATAATACAATGTTAACTATACAGGAATTAACCTAGGCCTTTTCGCACAGTTTAAGAACATCATTACTGCCTAGATGTGAGACTGAAGAACGATTTTTTTCCTTACTGGCATTAAAGCTGAGGGATACCAGTTGCACTTTAGAGAGGAGTTGGAAAATCTGTAGAGTTGCTCCGTTTCTCAATTCTCCATTAGCATGATTGATGTAATTCTTCAACATGATATTCCCAGGTTTGGCAGTTCATACCTTTTTGCTTTTGGTGTTTAAATGACTTTTTTTTTTCTCTTTTTTTAATTTTATTTCAGTGAGTTTATTAGTTTTTAGGAAAGGAAAGATAGTGTGTGTGTGTGTGTGTGTGTGTGTGTGTGTGTGTGTGTGTGTGTGTGTGTGTGTGTGTGTGTGTGTGTTGTGTGTGTGTGTAAATCAATGGCCTAATTCATAATTGGAGTAATAAATCGAGAGCTCCTTGTGGTGCATAGTAAGTAATATTTATTGCTTTCTTGAATTAAGTAGCTACCTGAGGCTTGTGGATGAATTTGGACAAATATCCAGAACCGCACTCCAAAATCTAGTGGAACATCTCAAAAGAGTGGAGGTTATTTTCACAGCAAATGGGGACTGAATGTGGAGTGTATGTGTGTATGTATGTATGTGACTTCTTACAAGTAGGTTTTGTTACCCAACTATTAAACAGGGGCATTTGCACTTGATTCATAAAGACAATACAGTTTGCTTTCACATCCAGGAATATTCTTTTGAAGGACACTATTCCTGACAGGGCATTATGCAAAAGGAAAAGGGTTGCAGATTGTCTGCTGTAATCTGCTCAAATATCGAGAAAGAGGAAACTCGATGAGGAAATATCATTGACATACCCGTGTTTAGTTCATGCCCAGATCTATATAAGGACGATTTCGAGAATGTGAAGTATAAAAAGCTGCACATAAAAATTGGCCAAATCTTTAATGGTCTAAACAACAATACATTGGTCAGGAAATGATCACGAATTATGTTATGTTTTCTGTCTGCTTTACTAATCCTGCTTCTATCTTTCTAAGCCCTTTCCAGATTGTCAATATCAGGTGTGACCGATTTCAGATAGTCAAAAAGCTTTTGAGACAAAAAAAAACAAAAAAACATTTATCAGAAATACTTTTGAAGATGTTTGTACACTGAAGTGATTTTTATTTATATTTATATATATATATATATATATATATATATATATATATATATATATATATATATATATATATATATATATATATATATATTTGTTTTTTTTTTATATAAAAGTGCAATAATATAAGTGAATTCTCCTGTATCTGTCTGGCACAGGCAGGTTTCAGGAGTACATTTGCTTCATTCATGCAATTTTACTTTAATTTGCTTTTTGTGTTTATCTGTTAACACCAGTCTGAAATCTGCAATTAATTCAAAATTTTTTAGATTGGAAGGTTCTGGAAATGAAATAAACTTCAGTTTAGGCTAGAGCTATTGGGACACCTGTATTTTTTTCAGCCATATGTAGTTTCTTTCCCAAACTGTTACCACAACATCAGCGGCACACAATGTTGTAGGATGTTTTTGATTAAATTTCCCGTCACTGGAACAGAGAGATCCAAACTTGTTCCAGCATGAAAATGCCTTTGTGCACAAAGCAAACTCCATGAATATATGGGTTAAAGTGGAAGATCTTGACTGGCCTGCTATAGAGCTTTGACCTCAACCTCTGGGAACGCTGACTGCACTCCAGACCGCCTCACCCTGTATCAGTACTTGACAATACTAACATCCTTGTGGCTGAATGAGCACAAACCTCTGTAAGCACCCTTCAGAATGTAGAAGACTGGGGGTATTATAACTGATGTGCAATTTGATGGTCAGGTGTCCACATGCTTTTGTCCATATATTGTATGAGGAAACAAAAATTTATTTGAAAGAGTGCATTAATATAAACTTTACAGCTGGAAATTCTAAAAGTCCATGCTGCTGTAGAAAATAAATCACTACTTGTAAGCATCACTTGAGCTTTTGGCCTGGAGTGATTAACTCCGCTTCAGTCATTCAGCAGGGTTTAAGAATCTCTTAATGATGATCTATTGATAGACCAGTAGATCTGATAGCTTCTGGAACACATGGAGCAATAACACATGCACGCTTTAATTTATTGGAATTTAATTGGATTTACTGGAAATTTAGATAAATCAGTTTCTCTTTGACCTTAGAGCCATTTTCGTGAGGTGATTCTGCTTTGGCCTGGACTTGAAACAATAAGTAAAATAAGAGCACAACTGGCTCTAAATGTAGATGCAACAATGACTGTTCAGTGCTGCAGGCTTTATCACAGTTACAATGACTGTAGTGTTCAATACTGGTCGGCGAGCAGGCTTGTGGTAACAGAGATTGAAAAAGGAATTTGTGTTCTCTAGAAAAAAAAGGATGGCGTTTACTTTCAGAAAACATAGAGATATTTTAATCTGCAAGTCAGGTGTTTGTCAGACATTTTTTATATATCATTCTAATGACTGCTTGTAACCGACCAATCATCATATATCATGGTTAAATATACACATACACTACTGGGCAAAAAGAAAAGCAATTTGCGATTGCTAAAAAATTCTTTAAATGATTAAGCTTTGTGGGCAAACGTTTTACAGAAGTCAAAGTTGTTTTTTTTCCAATGAAAAAGTTGTTTTTTTTATGAGCTGCACGCCGTTGATGAACTTTTTTCTCTAAATCTATGCTAGTTACATTTTATATCGAACATTTGAGCATGCTTTGCATACTTGCTCATTTTCTGATCAATGATTCGACCATAAAAAGCTTTATATTTGCCATTTTTGTGTTTGTATGTACCTTCTAACTCAGCACTGATTATAATGTCTTATGTCACAGTTATAATGGTATTCATTGCTTGGATTGTTGTACAGTGCAACCTGGATACTCGTGGGGGTTACGTTCTGACCCGTCGCGAGTAACGAGGTCAAATCAAATCAAATTTTATGTCACATACATACGGGGTACGAGAGGTTTTGACTCTCTCCTTTTGATGGTTCCTTTTTAAATAAAAAATTTGAATTACTTGTCATAAATGTTATATGTACTACTTTAAATTAATAATGCAATAATAAAATAGTTTTTTAAACGTTTTATGTAATTTATTAGTACAAACTCTGTTTTACTCCGAACTTTCGAGCTTTTCGTGGACGATCAGATTTTCCACCAGGTACTCTCAGTCCGGTTCCTAATGAAAAGTCTAAACTATCGAGGTTGCGAGTGTCAAGGTCGCGAGTAACGAGGTTCCACTGTATATGTTTCTGCTCATCATGATTGTAAAGAGTTGCTTTGTAAACTGCTACTTTTCATGTTCACACATAAAAACAGCAAAAAAAAATACCAACAATCTCGTCATTTTTCTCCAACCAATCTTATTTACACAATGCTTCCCCATGCAGAATGTTTACATATTGGCTGAATATTCACTGTAAATAATGTTGTATGCATAAAAACCAGGATATTAGCTGTTTCTGAAACACTCAAACCAACCTGTCAGGCACCACTAACTAGAAAATCTGCATGAATTTCTGCACTGTGTTGCTGTCAAATGAGTGCTGCTGTCACAGAGCTTCAAATAAAGTAGCTAGTTAACAAAATAACCTTTTTTTCTTTTTTTTTTTTTTTTTTTTTTTATATTCTTTTGAAACGAAAATAAAGTGAATAGGCATTGCACAGAGGCATTGCACATATTGAGGGTGAATACCATTTCACTAACGTGGGCTCCAAATCTCTACACTACAACCGCAACTGTGCACCTACATCATCTGGAGTAGTTCAGAATAAAATCTTTTGACAAAAAATTGTCAAAAACCTAAAAATGTAAATAAATTACAACAGACTTAAAAAGGCCAGCACTACTGGAAGCACTACTGAAAGCACTACTGGGCAGATTAGATTGACATGGCAGCACGTAGAGGCTGAAATCTGATTGGACAAAAAAATCTAACATACACATACTGGAAGCAGTGCAGTCAAAAGGATACGCTACAAAATAAAAAGAATGAACTGATGGGAATAAAATAATACAGTTTCATGGATCAAATATTAGAATTTAGGTTGTAAATGTAGGTCAGTGTTTCTGATAGTGTTTAGGCCAGTAGAGGAGGCTTTGCTGACCCTGACGCCTAAAACAAGTGGAAACTCAGGGTCATTTAGCCAAATGCTGTAGACCCTAGTGAAGTAAAATCCTACAGTTCTACTACAAACTTGGGAAACCAGAACTTTTATTGCTTTCATTTGTATAGTTGTTAAAATGCAGTAAAAATGCAGTCAGTTTAACCTGCCGTATGTTGCACAAGAGAGTTGGGCATGTCAGAAGTGTCAGAGTAGAAGCTTGAAGGCTTCATCTGTGGGAGTGCCCGTGTGCCCTGGTGGCCTGACTGTGCAAATCCACACAGGAGCCTTATCAACACCTGTGTTTGCATACAAGCCAGTCAGAGCCAGTTGAAGCTGCAGGCATCCCTGTGAGAATCTTGCAGGACATCACAGGGTGTGTTGTTAACTCTGTCACTTGGCCATGACGATAGCTGCAAGGCAAAGTGCCAAGCCTCGAGAAGAGATGTGAACAGTTCAGCTACAAACATAACTTAGCACACTTTACTATTGGTGCGCCGTTTGTGATGGTTTGTGTGTGTGAGACAGGAAAAGTTTATTCCTGCTACACGTGGCACATCTCTCTCACTGGATGGGATGGGATGGGATGGGATGGGATGGGGTTGGGTGGCTGAGCCAGGCACAGAATGAATTCTCTGATAAATTCCCAGCATTCTCATCTCCATTGTCTGAGCCATGAAGCTCTCTTTATGCTGCATAGTTCCATGCCTTTGCCTCAGCCTTGACAGACTATCTGTTTATCAGCATATCCGTGCAATACTGTCGCACTTGTGAAACTTATGATTTCCCAATCTGCCTCGAAATAAAAAACCTTAATGCTGCTCTTCACTTGATCTTCTTTCTCATTCCAACCCCAACGGAAATTGATGTACTTCCTTGCACAACCAGATAGCATTCAGTAGCATCATGTGACGATGTTTTGCATGTCCTTGCGATTTACCATAAGCCTTTAATTCCTGGCTTACTCTCTTACTACATATTTGTGTGACTTGTAATGTGGCGTGTCTTTAAATGAAATAGAACTCTCACCTGATCTGTGAGTTCTGTTCTGTGTCATTTTGTCATTTTGCTTTGTTTTGACCTATGTTTTCTTCTTTGTTTGTGTTTCCTTAGGACGCATGGGTCTGAACTTTCATCACCCAGCAGCAGAACACATAATGCCACTGAGTGAGTGCTTTTGTGTTCATTCCTTTCGTTCTGAATTCAGGGACACTGTATTTTCACTTGAATTGTAATTGTATTCATTAATGTCTATAGTTATATGCACTCTTCCTAATGGCAAATCTGCTCCAAATAGATATACACGGACTATTTTAAAACGTCTGTCTATAAATATCGGTGTTGCTCATTTCCCCATTTAGTTTCATGTAGTTATTTTTTAGAACAGCTGGCTGGAAGCCTGGCTCATTTTTGCCTGTCGGTTTGACCTTTACATACCCCGAACTCCCCGCTGTGTGTCTCATAGTTCACAATACTGCCTCATGGCTCTGTTTCTGAGCACTTCGAATAGATCCAGCGCCAGGCAAGCAGAGCTCCTCACAGCCTGCACTCAGGAGCACTAAAATAACCACCTTGGAACATTAGATATCCTTTCTGTCCCCTTCAGCAGGTGCCTCATAGCCGCAGGGGGCTAGAGAGGGATGCTGCTTAAAAAATTGGGAACGGTTCCAAACGTATGGCTGTTTTTGATCAACACACCCATGTATGCTCAACACATTTTAGCACAGGGCATGGAATGCATGGCGTTGCCTGAGGCACCGAGTAGGTGTCTGCTGTTTACTATTAGAAGTTGTTGTATAAGTGTGTGAGTGTGTGTCAGTCAGGCAGAGTGGATGGAGGACATTTTTGTGCCCTGGTGCTGCAACCGTCTGGTTTAGGACTAATGTTTAGTGGGTGAGCACAGAGCCAGTTCCTCCCACCACCATGCCTACAGAAGGCACCTGACTGAAAATTTCCCCATAGACGCACTGCATGCAGGCAACTGGATAACTTTCATCAGCTAGCAATAATTATACTCAGAAATAAGTTCCTCATTGGTTCCCTTAAGGAAATGGTTGAGAATATTCCAGCAAGTAGCTCACATTTCTCTCTTTTATTAAAGCTGTTATTAAAAGTTGGGTTAAATCAGTACTCTTTCCAATCAAACATAAAATATACCGTTTTCATACACTATATAGATAAAGGTTTTGTGGATACCTGACCGTAAGATTGGTATTCACTTTTTCCACGCTTTGTTCCAATTTGCTTTTATAATAACCTCCACTTTTCTGGGAATATGTTCTGATGTAGGGTGAGGAAGCCCAAATTTGATCTATTATGTAGATTTTTAAAAAAGCATTACTGATTAGCTAAACATAAAAACTGTATACTAATGCAATGATTTTACAAGTCTATTGCTTTAATGCCAACTTATACTTAAATGGAAATATTTAAACAGGTGAATACTCTGGCGCTAGTGCGGTATTGCTAGCCTGTGTAATTACTTTCCCCTGATTCTAATTGTGTTTGGAGTTAGAAGCGTGCCGAAGGACATTTCGAGCCATCGAGATGTCCGTGAAGAGCCTTTCTTAAGTTACACTGTGACTTGCACTGTCACTGTTGGTAAAACCGTGCCAAGATCAGGCTCTGTGTTCAGTGCAAATGTCTCTTTTTCATGGGTCCTCTTAAATAGTGGCAGCAATTTTTCTCAGAGATAAGCTCATCGGTCGGTTGCCTTAACCTCCCACCAATTGCCCCAAAGCAAATTCCACTTTATGAAACACTTAAACTTTGGACCACATCCCCCCCACTCTCTCACAGTCATTGGCTTGGCTAATATTGTTTCACAAGACTCATATCTCTTACTCCCTCTCCTTCTTTCTCCCTCTTGTTGCTAGGCACTCTAGACTCCTGACCTCTTCTCATCAGGCGACTTATGTCTGCTCTTAGCAGCTAAAACACACAGACACTTTAAATGAAAAAAGTAGATAAATGAAGGATGCTCCAGTCTGGAGTAAATATTGTCCTCCTGCAGTGAGAATGCCACACAATTGGCCGATGTTGGAGGCCTTGCTTTGAGGAGTGAGTGTTATAAGGAAGCATGCTGAGAGACTCTTTAGCTCATTGGAGTTTCTATCCTACGAGAGTCAGCGTGAGCTTTAATTCAAGCCCGGCGCCCTGCCTGCAACACTAACAAGATGATGTGATCCACACGGTTGTGTTGCGTTGGTGTTTAGAAACCGTGCAGAAGTAATACATGCACTATTAAAACTCTGACACTGTCTAGTGCCTCAGCGTCAAGTAAAACGTGTTTGTTATTCCCTGTTACAAAGAATCAAATGGACAGAATCTATTTAGTGTGAAAGAGGTATAAGTGCAACACGCAGCCCAAAAGGTGTCAACGCAGCCCAGAGCACAACGGTTCAACCACCAGCATTTTCACAGAATTTGCAACATTTTTCTGAAATGCAAATCAACCTCTGGGAGTGTGCTTTTAAGGTTTCGCCTGATCAGCAGGAGGCCGTGAGTTTTAAGGCCACACATGACCTAGAGTACATGAGAGCATAACTTTCTGTTTAAAAACGATAGCCACCTTCTAACTCATGTCAAGCAATGTAGGGATGTGCCACATGGATCTATCGGTCTCATGCATGTGATTAGCCTTTTCTCTTCCAATCTGATGGCGTGTAATAGGATAGGCTCAATTTCTGGGATAGAAATCGTTTCGGGCCCATTGTGTCTTTCTTGGCACTTATGGGGTTCATAGGCTCTGTATGCTCATAACCTACATATGAAGTAGTGTGGTCATACAGTTTAATCAAACATCCAGTCATCGGTTGTTTAGTAATAATTTGTTTTTGTATTTGTTCGTTCTCAGTACGAGTAGGCGTTCGGGTCGACGACCTTTTTCCTTGTGTAGTCACGAGGTCATGTGGTAGAACACGGGCTGTAAGCTTTTGGTCGGAGTCATAAATGAGGAATAGTGCTTTGTTTTTGCGCGTTTACATTTACGACATTCGGCAGATGCTCTTATCCAGAGACTTCTGTTTATAATCATCAGTTGAGGGTGGGTCTCTATGCATCGGGTGCCTGAGTGGGGGCTCCTAAGTGGCATAAAAGAAAAGCATTCACACGGTCACCCTACGATCGCGTGTTTGAATCCCAATGATGCCATAGCAGCTTGTGTCCTGGAGTCCAAGAGAGACAGATTGGCCATACTATCTGTATGGGAGGGAGGGATTGCATTCTCTCTCACTTTCCCCTGTCAATCACAGCGACACTAGCCAATTGAGCTTATGTATGTGAAAGAGGTAATTAAAGATAATTATCTTAAGGTAATTATAGATAATTATCCAGTCCCACTTTTGCCACGCTGAGCCTGATATAATCACAAATGTGGGTGTGTGTGTGTGTGGGTGTGTGTGTGTGTGGGTGTGTGTGTGTGGGTGTGTGTGTGTGTGGGTGTGTGTGTGTGTGGGTGTGTGTGTGTGTGGGTGTGTGTGTGTGTGGGTGTGTGTGTGTGCGTGGGTGTGTGTGTGTGCGTGGGTGTGTGTGTGCGCGTGGGTGTGTGTGTGCGCGTGGGTGTGGGTGTGTGTGCGCGCGTGTGTGTGGGTGTGTGTGTGTGGGACAGACTGAGCCAAAAACAACAGAGCTGTGCTGTTTAAGGGCCTGTGCTCCCACACTGTTGCCTTAGTGACTGTTCCCAATGTCTGCCCACAAAACCCATGTCTCTGTTTCTCTCCCTCTCCCCTCTGTCTCTCCGTCTCTTTCTCTCCATCGTTCCTTCTCTGATTCCCTCTTTCTTTCCTCCCCATCCCCTGTATGTTGTCCTTTCTCTCCCTCTCCTTTTGTGCCCCGGAACAGCCAGGAGTTATGGTCGCAGAAGAGGTAACACTCTCTCCTCTTTGTATCTGTGTTTGCTCAGGTTAAGCTGTCTGTGTACCAGGGTGGGGATGAAAGGGGTGGGGTGGGGTATAGCTTACTGAATGTCTGTCTTATTTTGCTGTGGTTGGATGATGTCTTAATAATTTATGCTTTTTTCTGGATTATATTTTATAAGATCATCAATACATATAATCATGTTGGTGGGAAGGAAACTTTTAACCAATCATTTTCTAACATGGGCCTTCAGTGTTTTATTTCCTGTTTTTGTGTGTGTTTGTTTTTTTCAATAAGAAAATAATAGTTGGACAATCATTTTCCTTTTTGCCATAGTCATTGTGTTTATCATGCTTAACAATGTGTTTTGTGATTTGGTCTCCTTAAAACACAAACACAGGTCTGAGTGTCACTCGGTCATGCTACAGTATCAGGGACAATGGGCCTCTTTTATCAATTTTCTATATATATTGTATGTAAATGCCAAACGATATTAAACTATTTCTGAAACCATTTTCGTGTTCATGTATGTGTGTGAGATGAATGCTAACGACCTGTAAATTACCGACTGATATCACTACACAGCGGATTTGCAGCTATTAAACTCCATAAAAGACCACACTTACAGAGATTAAAGCACGAGTTAATGGTTATGCCAAAAGTATGTGGGCACCTGACTATAACTCTTATACTTTTTGAACATCCAATTTTAGATTCAGTCCTCCTTTGCAGTTATAATAACCTTCTCCCTTTTGGAAGAGATTTCTGCTCGATTGGAACATAAAGATGGTCAAGGAAGTCCAATCCATCCGAAAGGTTTTCAGTGGGGCTTAGGTCAAACAATCTATAACTAAATCCACACCAAACTACTTCTTCATGGAGCTCACTTTGTTCAACATATTTGGACCCCTTTAGTTCCAGTAAAGGCAAAGAGTGTGTATAAAGCACAAAAAGACATCCTATACAATTGTGTGCTTCCTGGTTTGGAGAAGAACTATATGGGTGGTGATGTTCAGGTGTCCATATACCTTTGGCCACAGAGTGTATATTATTTTGCAGCACATGAAAAAGGTTTAGGACCTCATGCAGGAATTTTAAATTCAAAGCAAAGTATCTCTGGGACATTTGCTCAGAAATCCCCCCTTTGCCAAAGTCATGTTTGAAAAGCAGGTGTGGGTTATGAGTTACAAGTGGGATCGTTCACAGCACACTACAGATCATGTGGCACATGGGAGCTTAAGGAATACCAGATCAGTCACTTGTCAATCATTTTGTCCAAATAGCTGTGGAAGGAGTCAGTTTATATATTGAGCCATTGCCCCGTGTCCTCATTTTTTGCGATGGCATTTTTTTTTTTAATACCCTTTTTTTTTGTTTTTGTATAAATGCTCTTAAGGCTCACAAATGGCTCACAAATGCTCCTAAGTCACAAAGGTTTAATCATATACAACTTGATAAAAGAGATCCATTGTTGGTACCTTACCTGTGTGTGTGTGTGTGTGTGTGTGTGTGTGTGTGTGTGTGTGTGTGTGTGTGTGTGTATAAACACACACTCACACTCCTCTTTTATATTTATATATACTGTGTATATATATATATATATATATACACAGTGAGGAAAATAAGTATTTAAACACCCTGCTATTTTGCAAGTTCTCCCACTTAGAAATCATGGAGGGGTCTGAAATTGTCATCGTAGGTGCATGTCCACTGTGAGAGACATAATCTAAAAAAAAAAATCCATAAATCACAATGTATGATTTTTTAACTATTTATTTGTATGATACAGCTGCAAATAAGTATTTGAACACCTGAGAAAGTCAATGTTAATATTTGGTACAGTAGCCTTTGTTTGCAATTACAGAGGTCAAACGTTTGCTGTAGTTTTTCACCAGGTTTGCACACACTGCAGGAGGGATTTTGGCCCACTACTCTGCACAGATCTTCTCTAGATCAGTCAGGTTTCTGGCCTGTCGCTGAGAAACACGGAGTTTGAGCTCCCTCCAAAGATTCTCTATTGGGTTTAGGTCTGGAGACTGGCTAGGCCATGCCAGTCTCCAGACCAACATTACCAACAGTAACCTTGGAAACGGTGGTCCCAGCTCTTTTCAGGTCATTGACCAGCTCCTCCCGTGTAGTTCTGGGCTGATTTCTCACCTTCCTTAGGATCATTGAGACCCCACGAGGTGAGATCTTGCATGGAGCCCCAGACCGAGGGAGATTGACAGTCATGTTCAGCTTCTTCCATTTTCTAATGATTGCTCCAACAGTGGACCTTATTTCACCAAGCTGCTTGGCAATTTCCCCGTAGCCCTTTCCAGCCTTGTGGAGGTGTACAATTTTGTCTCTAGTGTCTTTGGACAGCTCTTTGGTCTTAGCCATGTTATTAGTTGGATTCTTACTGATTGTATGGGGTGGACAGGTGTCTTTATGCAGCTAACGACCTCAAACAGGTGCATCTAATTTAGCATAATAAATGTAGTGGAGGTGGACATTTTAAAGGCAGACTAACAGGTCTTTGAGGGTCAGAATTCTAGCTGATAGACAGGTGTTCAAATACTTATTTTTAGATTATGTCTCTCACAGTGGACATGCACCTACGATAAAAATTTCAGACCCCTCCATGATTTCTAAATGGGAGAACTTGCAAAATAGCAGGGTGTTCAAATACTTATTTTCCTCACTGTGTGTATATATATATATATATATATATATATATATATATATATATATATATTATGTGTATATATATATATATATATATATATATATATATATATATATATATTATGTGTATATAATGTATATATAATGTATATATAATGTGTATATATATATATAATGTATATATGTATATACACACACACACACATATATACACATATACACACACACACGCACGCACACAAGCACGTGGGCAAAAAAACGTAAATCACGTTGAACTTTTTCCCATCCGTGTTAATCATGAAAGCACATTGATTTCATTTGTTTTCAAGTGCTTGAAAAAGCGAAGCTTAATTTCTCCTGCTGAACCTACATTATGCAGCCTTTTTTATTAAGGGATTTGCAAGAAATTTTCAAGACATATTTATATAAATCAGCACTGTATGTGTTTGTTTTATTTGTTGGCAGCTCTCTTTTAGTTGTGCTTTTGATTAAATTGGGTTGGAGTAAAGATTTGCTTTTAACCAGCACCGCAGTGTTAATCACCTCCTGGCATAACCCAGTTTCCCAGCCTGCTGTGTCATTTTCCTGCTCGCACTGAACCTCAGTGGACTGGCCCTTTTCTCTGCTCTGCTTCTTAGCTGAGGACTCTGATGTCGTGTTCAGTGTCTAAAAGCTAGCAGTCCCAGATGAAAAGCAAATAAATAGAATCCAAAGCAATTCAGCACACTGGCATCTCACCCAGCTAAATCAGCGCTGTGTGTGTAATTGACATTCGCTGGCTTGTTATAGATCTCTTTGTCTAGGTTGTTTTTTTAATAAACAGATCACAAACATGATAATTAATCGCTATGTTCTCCCTCTGTTTTTCTTTCCCTCACACTCTTTTATAATCCTTTGTGCTCTCTTTCTGTTTCTCTCTCTTTCTTTATCTCTGTTTCTCTTTCTCTACCCATGTGTGTAGGTCGCTCATCACTGTTTCCTTTCGAGGATGGCTTTTTGGATGATACTCACGGTGATCATTCTCTCACTCCGGGGCTGAACTCCCCCACTCGCTGTCAGAACGGTGAGAGGATGGAGCGCTATTCCAGGAAAGTCTTCGTTGGTGGACTGCCTCCAGACATCGATGAAGGTATTTCCCATGCGAATCACTGTTATGTCATGTAAAATAAAGTGCTTTGTGGAATACTCAAACAAGTGGACTTTGTTTCCCTTTTTAAAAGATAAACAATTAATTATTCATTCTTTTAGTTAAAAGAGTACAGGGCTTTTATGTAGACTAAATTTGTAGCTCATTTCTTATTTCTATATACCAAATCTTACAATCTGATTAGACCATTTACTCTATTTCATTGTAAACATCAGTAAAAAGCTATATAATAAAAACTATATATGAGCCATCTGACCCGCAATACATTACTTTAGGCTGCAGTTGTGCATCCTGCCTGTTTTTAAAGAAAGTCCACAATTCCTGTAAGTAGATAATTGCACTATCCTGTGTCTCCCAGATGGAAATGGGTTCCCTTTTGAATCTGGTTTCTTCATCTCGACACCTCCAGGCGTTTTGACAATGCCCACGGTTAAAAGCTCTATAAACAAAACGGAATATAATTCATTTTGTATATTTCGATTTCACCCTCTTGACTACAAGGACATAAGAATCACCTAAGTATCCTCCTGTATGCAGAGTTGTTTTGAACACAGTTGCGTTAAACTGACTGGATGCAACACAGTTGCATTAAACTGACTGGATTCAGCTAACTCAATACTGAGCAAGTTGGGATTCCTTCCAGTCACCTCATTCCCAGCTTATTATACTCCTTTCAAAGTTTCCTGCTAATTCTTTCCACATTGCAGAGAATGCAGCAAAACACCAACAACTACGTACCGACACCACCTGGCAGCAAGACCTTTCTTTTCACTAATGGACAGAATATCTTGACCGCTGTCTCCCCAATTAGATCTGCTTTCCCATAATAGCCTGTAGATTTGGTCTTTTGGAGAGAATTGATAACTAAGTTGGACCTGAACACAAGGCGCACATTTTCTAGATTCTACAAGTTCATTCCTATTAGGACCACAATAACCATGTCTCTAGGGTCTCATGTGTTTCTGAAATTTCTTTGTTTTGTTGCAAAATTTTCATGACAGCACTTTGTCTTAGCTGATTTTGTGTCCATATTGGTTTTAAGCTCTTGGCTCTACACTCTGTGTCTCTGACAGCACATGTGATACATTTCACTCGAACAGTGTGAATAGTGACACTGGGAGCCGAGTTCTGAGAAATTTCTCCTACAGAGAAATCAGGTAGTTATGTTGTACTTTGGTCAGAGAGGCAAGAACAGGTCTTATTTATGCCAACTTCCCAGACATGGCTTCCAAAGAAACATTGTTTTTTGATGTCTACGTCATGGGTTTTGTCGTTAATTCTCCTTTTATTTTTCCCTCCCACATAGATGAGATCACCAATAGTTTCCGTCGCTATGGACACCTGGTGGTGGACTGGCCCCATAAAGCAGAGAGCAAGTCCTATTTTCCTCCTAAAGGTAAGAACAGTTATACATGATTTAATCCTTCCACTAGAGCCTTTTATCAGCGCTTAAGGTCTCTGTGTTTTAAACTGCCTAATGTCGAGGTGATGCTGAAGTCTCCCTGAATTATGTTTGACCATCTCAAGTATACCATACCTTCCATGCACTTCTCCAAACATTTGCATTTGTTCAGATTTTTATCTACCAGAGCCTTCTGTCCCATTATACCAAATATTTATATTTTTAGGAGTACCTCCAGTGAAGAACATCTAAATGTCTTTCTTGTTCTGACATACCCATTTCATTCCTCTATATTTTATCTACCTTAATCTACCATACCTACTAGATACTACCATCTCTACTTCACTGTTACCCATCAGGGCTTATCATTCATTAAAGCCTACCATTGACACGTTCTTACCCAATAAAACCTGCAATCTCATTAAAATATTTGTATTTTTAGTATTTCTCATCTCTCTACAACATGACCCTTCAGATACTCTGTTCTGTCTATTCGATTATCCCCAGAGATGGATCTAGGGTTCCTCCCATTCCTCGACACCTTTAACTATTAGAGCCCACCATCATGACCTACCAAAGACAGTCAACAAGCACAATTCTCCAGAGCCTTCCATCCCTCTTTAGCATGACCCTTTTATAGTTGTACCCCATGAAAATCCTGCTACATGATTATCCACCAGAGCAGAGTTTCAACCTGCAATCAGTCTATATAGTTAGTCCCTTCCTGCCCTGAGCGCTACTGTAGTTTTACTCAATCAAATACAATCATATTGTGCACGGCTGTGGTTCACTATATATCGAGTTAAAACCCCCACTTTATTGCTTACTGAAGCTGATGCCTCTACATCACAAGAAACTTGTGCCTATTGTCCCTATGTATCTTTACAGACCCTTACATACATTTTAAGGACCTCGTATTTAATCATATGACAAATTGTACTGTACTATTGTACTGAACTCTAATGAAACTGATTTATTCTCCTGTTGCTGCAGCATCGGTTTAAAGAATTGTTGCTGAATATGGAACTAATGCGAACACGGCTGTTCATTACTGAAACAAAAGAAAAAGCAAATTTCTGTTTTTGACAGTTATTAATGCACCTTGTGTATCTCTGAATAAAAAAAACATCTTGCGTTGTAGCAGCGGCATGCCCAGGCACTTCTAGGCAAGTATGCTGAGAAGGCAAAACACAGGCTGTCTGTCTCCCAGCCACAAACGTCCACACCCATGCTGCAGGTGTAACTGGATGAGGAAGATTGTTTGCGCTGAGTACCTTGAATGATTGGTTCAGTGGGAGAGAGAGTTTGGCTTGGCCAAGCGATCAGGGCTCAGCTCTTGTGCCAGAACCTGCGTCATCTCCGAGAGAGCTCCTCCATAACACTCCATGTGTCATATCAAGGAAACTATTAACACAGTCCTGGATGTGACTCACATTCCTCAGCCTGAGGCGAATGTGCTGCATCTGGGCAAGGCTTGAGAAGAATTCCCGTTCCTTACCTTCACTTGCTCCTTTTTTGGAATTCAGAAACATGCGGCCGAAATAGGTGTCTGTCTGGAGCTAAGCAGAAATCTGTGTCCTTCTAGGGGGAGTCATGTGATCTGGAAGTGTGTGTGACAGGAAAACGTTCTCTCTCTCCAGAGGCTAGCAGCGAGGCAGTCCACTGTGTGATGAAGTTGTACCTCAGCTTAAACACTTTTCTCCTTCAGCACTGCTTTTAGTGATTTACAATGAGCACTTTGTTGTGTGACTAAACCCATTTAGTAGTCTGTCCCTTGCAGACGAGGGAGTCATCCAACTTCCATTAATCTCTTCTCTTAATAAAAAGGGCAGGCTTAGCGAATGGAAGATCCTGCACACTTCTCCATGACTTGCAGTGTAAAACGATCATGACTATCTCTCTGCCTGTGTGGAGCTGCTCCCAGTGTGACTCTCTGACTCATAGTGTGGCTCTGACCCACTTGTGGGCAAGAAGCAATACTCGACTTGCCATACGCGTCTCAGATACGCGTGTATGTGTTGTGAATCACTCTTGGAACAGATTGCAATGTTCAGTAAAAGTGTAACTGATTTATTCGCTATACACAGAACGAACTGAGACTAACAGGAGGCTACTTCAGGCTGTGACGCCGTATGTTGTGCCTGTGGCCCTGGCAAAGATGGCAGCATTTCCAGAACTTTCTTTAGAGGTTCTCGTACTACATATTTATCTTTGGCTTTCCAGTGCTGAGTTTCTTAATTCTCTCTTCAGGTCCAGATGGTTAGATTAGCATTACTGTATGTGCTGTGTCGAAGCAACTAAATATTAAAAACCATCTTATATTTACATACGAGTGGGTAAAAGCAAACAGAAAGAAATAGTATTCACAAAAATCTTCAGATATTGGATGTTAGAATTGATTGTTTTGATTCTGAATGATGGTTTAGCAGTTTAATACTTTTCCAGTAATGCATTAATAAACCCATGGAATGATAATAATGCGTAAATATTCCTTTTTTTTTTTTTTTTTTTTTTTTTTTTTTTTTTTTTAGCAGTACTGGGCAAATCGTAGTCGCTCATTATTTATGAATTTTTATAATATGGCTTTATTGTTTATCTTCTGCAGTAATGGTTCAGAGAAAGATCCAGCTTTACTCATTGAATCATTAATTTTTCAAAGACAATTTTTTTAATGTATGCTCTTAATTTAATACACCGTTTTGCTTTGAATGGTTACGATTTTACCTTAAAAATGTAATATACAAAAAGTATATTATTTAAAAAAATGCAAGTACTTCAAGCAAAGTGTTCAGAAGAACCAAAGCCCAAATTCCAAGATGTTTGTTAAAGTACTTCTCACATTAAAAATGTACTTTGTTTTGCCACAGTACAGCTCTGTCTGACGGTGTCCCTGCTGCACTGCTGGCTGTCTTCTCCTCTTTTAGACACAATGTTTTATTTATCAGTCTGTTTGTGTAGTCAGGCCATGCTCACTCGCTCTGTACTTTGTCAACGTGGCCGCATGCTTTATAACAGCCGTGTGATCAGGATGTCTGCTACGGCGTATTCACTTTATGCTTTTTGCTTTGTGTTGCTTTTGTTCCACTTTCTGCTCCACGATATCAATCTGAACAGATGAGTAGAAAGACAGCATGTCTGTTTTGAACTAATTTACACAGTCAGACTGAATTCCAAACAGGTTCCTATTAAGTTTGCTGATGATATTGCAAACACGTGCTCCATATTTCTATTCGACTGACTGAATGCACAGAAATCAAGTACAAGCTTATTAGGATAAATCAGTGATAAATGTACTACTGATATGGAAACATGCTTTTTCTGGAGACATGTATCCCATAGTTAAATGTAAAATGTTGTAAATGAAGACTGTTTATTGAAATAGGTTTGGTACGCTTGCTTTAGAAAATATAGAACATCTTGAACATTTGAATGTTTCTTTTTTTTTTTTTTTTTTTTTAGGGCATTTAAAGTATCATGAGAATCTGAGTGCCATGTAATCTGTTATTCCCCTAATGTGTATGAACATGTGTGCACCTGAGTGGTAAAGCTGTAATCTCAAGCATAAGCATGAGCTGCCATATCTGTGTGTGTATGTGAGAGAGGGAGAACTCTGTGGTTGATCATCTAACCAGCCTGCACACAGTAGCACAGCTGTTCTCTTAAACCAGTTAGCCTGTGATGTTCATGTTAACACATCTAGAAGCTTTAGCATAGCCTAAACCTGCACACAGCTTTGAGACACACACACACACATACATATATAATGACACACCGCGTTCCAAATTATTATGCAAATGACTCCCCCCCCCCCCCCAACAATTATATTACAATGTGGATGTTATTACATGTAAATGAACTGATGGTGTGTCCTGCATAAAGATCATATTATTTTGGGAGGCACAATTTATTTATTTTTTTTTTTTTATACCATGGCAGAAAATGTTTTTTTTAGGAACTCCACATATCATACAAAGGTTGTTTTGACACCATCAGGGATCCTAAAGGGACCTGCCATCTCACTTCCCAATATTCCAGCCCAATTCATCACTCTACCCCACCTCCTTACTGATGTCGCAGTGTTGTTGGAACAGGGTGGCCATTCACCAGCCATCCAGAACTCCATACATCTGGACCATCCAGTGTGGCACGGCATTTGTCATTAAACAAAACCGTTTGAAAATTAGTCTTAATGTATTTCTGTGCAAACTGCAAACATTTCTCTTGTGAGGTTTGGTTCAAGGTGGCCGAAATACAGCTTTATGCACAACTGCCAGGCTATGAAGGATCCTGCATCGAAAGCTTATTGGGACTCCAGAAACAGCAGCAGCTTCAAACATCTGTTTGCTGCTTAATAGTGGCTTTTTTTTAATTTTTTATAGCTGCCCTTTTAATACTATTCATTTGTCTGACAGAAATCTTTCTTAGTAAGCCCTTATCTGATTGCATTCTTCTGTGATGTGAATCACTCACAAATCTTTTGATAGTTTGATGATCTCTGTTCAATTTCTGAGATTTATCAGTTGTTTGCATGCCTTTGGCAAGACATTGCACCATTTCACACTTTTTATCTTCAGAAAGATCTTTCTTCCTCCTCATATTGCATCAGAACTGTGACTTGCTTAATAATGTGGGACAACCTCTTTAAGTAGGTTTCCTTTTTTAACTAAAATCACCTGGAAAAGTAACTAACAAACCTGTCTAAACTTGGTACCCTTTTTTTTTTTCAAAATATATGAGAAAGAAATACAAAAACAAATGCTTTCTTTGGAAAAACTTAAACCTAAATGTTTATTTGACTGAAATCCTACTAAAATGGTACGGATATACCGTATTTTCTGGACTATAAGCCGCTACTTTTTTCCCACTCTTTGAACCCCGCGGCTTAAACAACGAAGATACAAGCCGTGTAACAGACACTGTCTTTTATTAAAGCCTGTGTAAAGTTCATTAGTTTTAATGTAGACATTATAGGGCTTATAGACAGGTGCGGCTTATTTATGTTTAAATAAAATCACAAGAGTGAGTCATAGACAAATGTGACAGAGAGAATCCGGTCATTTTCCAAAACAAAACATCGTTCAGAATCAGATAATAAATAAAACAGAAATAATGTAAGTTATGTATTCTTTCTGTGCGGCCCGGTACCAAATGACCCACGGACCGGTACCGGATCCCGTCCCGGGGGTTGGGGGACCACTGACTTAGTTGCTTGACTGATCATGTCCAACTCTGCTGACGGCAGAGTGAAGTCACTGCATTGTGTGCGTGTGTGTGTGTGTGTGTGTGTGTGTGTGTGTGTGTGTGTGTGTGTGTGTGTGTGTGTGTGTGTTGATGAGTTTTTTTTTTTTTTTATCCCAAATTTAGTCACTGCCAATACTCAATAGTTCATATCTTACAGTGGTTGCTAAATACTGTTTTTATTATACATGATATCACAGAGGCCAATAATTGGTGTCACTCTGATTGATAGGGAGAGCAAGTTGGTACCTCTTTCTTATTCCTCTGTGTGTGTGTGTGTGTGTGTGTGTGTGTGTGTGTGTGTGTGTGTGTGTGTGTGTGTGTGTGTGTGTGTGTGTGTGTGTGTGTGTGTGTGAGAGAGAAGAGTGCAAATGTATTTCTGTTGCACCACTTGGGACTATTTGACAAAACACATCACTGTCTAGCTTCACTAACCCAAACACACTTTCAGCTGTTTCTATTCTTATACAGCTCTGTTCCTTTTGTCGTTTTTCTTTCTGCTCCTCTGTACATCGTTATAAATCTCTTGAGCTTTGGCTGATTTTAGACTCCATGCCACAGTCTGTTTGACTTATATAGAACTTGCTTGTATTTTCTGTTCATTTTATTTCTTCTTCTTGCCCTCTTTCTTGTTTGTACAGAAAATGGTGTTCCTTTCTTCCCAAGTGGCTCCCTGCTGCCTTGGCCTTGATCCCCGCTCTCAGACTGCAGGCTTTGAGAGGATAATCGCATACATACACCCAAGTCTCATTCTTGCTTCCTTTCCTGGTTTTTCTTTCACTTTTTCTAGCAAACTCACTGCTTTGTTCCAATCATGCTTGAGCTTTATTTGGCATGGACTGGGTTTTCCCGGGGAAGTTCAGGAATGGCAGTTTTGTGGAATTTGGCAGGACTTGGAAAGCTTAAAATATGTGAAATCTGCTCATATTGCTGAAATATTTGATAGCCCAGATGCACATCACTGACACTTGAGCAGTATTGCTGCATCTCAATCAGAGGTAATTGCATTGCAATAAGGTTGATTTGATTTGACACAGATCTATGTTCAGCGACATACATCATTTTGCCATTCCAAGTATCCCACGTACACGATTCGTGTTGGTAGGTTGCTTTGATGAAGGAATAAAACCTGACGAGACATGCTGTTACAGGAAAATAATTCACGGGACAGCGATGTGATGTGGCCTGACATGACCAAGAGACTTGCAGTTAATTATTTGTGGTAAATTCTTCCAATGATTTTTGTTAGAAATGAATCTTAAGTTCATTTAATGTAAATTCAAAGCATTTCATATTAAGGAACATCTGCAAGGCAAGTTAGTCACTTGACCTATAGCAGCTATCCATTACCATCCTCTCTCTTACAAAAAATGTTATCATGAAACTAGGAAAAACACAGTAACTGGTAGGAAGCACTGACACCCGAGACCTTCCTCGTTACAGAAAGCTTCACCATATGAACTATGCAAGTTTTCTTCTTAAGCAGCACGGGTAACATTCAACCATTAATTAGGTGGAGATGATGTACTTGTCCATCCGTCATCATTATTTTCTTTGGCATGCCATTAAAAAATTTATTTTCTTCTCTTCTTTCTCTCAGCTCTGTCTTTGCATAGTGACTCCTTGGCTGACTCTGTATTTTTCTCCCTCCACTCTATATGTGTTTCTGCATCGCTGGTGGTTCGACTGTGGAATTCAGAGAGTAAAACATGATGCTTCTGCATTCCTTTTCTAGCCTGTTTATCCTGAACATAGACTCCCCCAAAAACCTGCAATCAGCACCTTTAGCCCTTTTACATGCCTTGCTGTTTGTATTAGCCCCCTAATTCTCTGTATAACACTTCGTTTGGAATTATGAAAATATGATTTGTTGCCATTTCTCTGGAAAATAAATAACATGGATCACTGACGTTTCTATTTGACTGAAAGTTTGCTACAAAGTTTTTTTGTTTTTTTTTTTGTTTAAAAAAAAAAAAGGACTTTTTTTTTCTCTCTTCCTTGCTTTTTTTCCTCTTTTATTAGTATCTTCTCGGACTGCTTTAGGAGGATTTGTCTCATGTATATAATTTGTTTGTTCACATGCAATATATTTAAATATATATATTTTTTCAATTAAGACAGGACTTAGAAAGGGGTAAAATATGTGAAATTTGCTCATATTGCTAAAATATTTGATAGCCCAGATGCACATCACTGACACTTGAGCAGTTTTGCTGCATCTCAATCAGAGGTAATTGCATTCCAATAAGGTTGATTTGATTTGGCACAGATCTATGTTCAGCGAAATACATCACTATGCCGTTCCAAGTATCCCATGTACACGATTTATTTGTAGGTTGCTTTAAAAACCTGAAAAGACACATATATTTGTTTGTGCATATACAATATATATATATATATATATATATATATATATATATATATATATATATATATATATATATATATATATATATATATATATATATATATATATAGTGATTTTCTTTCTGAAATGGCCATCATGAATGCAGTTAAAAGAAAAATCTTAAAAGTATTTCACTGCAAAACCTAATGTTTTTATAATTTTTTTTTTTTTTACATGTAGATTTGATATAATTAGAAAATCTTTGTTGGTTTTCGTGTTTTAAATGCTTTAAATTGAAACTTTCTCGCTCTTGCTCTCTCTCTCTCCCCCTCTCTCTCCCTCTCTTTCTTACACCTATTTAGGTTACGCCTTCCTGCTTTTCCAGGAAGAAAGTTCAGTTCAGGCTCTTATTGATGCCTGCATTGAGGAAGATGGGAAACTCTATTTATGTGTCTCTAGCCCCACCATTAAAGACAAACCAGTAAGTGATAAATCACTGTACACACACACACATTTTGTATATTTATAATAATAAACATACATTTGCAAAGAGCATCCATATTTGTCCATGCCCATATTGATTAGTGTATTTTATTATAGTGTATTATATTTAGTGATTCAACATAATTTTTTGTTGGAGGTTTTTTTTTTTTTTTTTTTTTTTATATACCTGTGTGTAAAAATATTACAATTTATATATATATATATCTGGGTAAAGAGAACCCAGCCATCAGGGTTGCACAAGCCAGTGGATCTGGTAGAGGGAGAAAGATAGGTGATATAATAGGTGAGGATAGAGAGAGGTAGCTGATATGATGGAGCGGAGAAAGGTAGATATGTTGTGTGTTTAGGAGACCAAGTGGAAAGGGAGTAAGGCCAGTTACATTGGAGGTGGGTTTAAACTGTTTTATCATGGTGTGGATGGAAAGAGGAATGGTGTAGGGGTGATTCTGAAGGAAGAGTAAAGTAAGAGTGTAGTGGAGGTGAAGAGAGTTTCTGACAGGGTGATAAGGGTGATGCTGTATGTTGAAGGGGTGATGATAAATGTCATCAGTGCTTATGATCCACAAGTGGGTTGTGAGATGGAGGAGAAGGAAAAATTCTGGATTTAGTTAGATAAAGTGGTAGAAGGTATACCTAGGAATGAAAGATTGGTGATGGGGGCAGGCTTTAATGGGCATGTAGGTGAAGGGAACAGAGGTGATGGGTAGGTATGGACTTAAGGAGAGGAATGTGAAAGGGCAGATGGCAGTGGTGAATAAGTATTTTAAGAAGAAGGAGGATCATAGGGTGACGTATAAGAGTGGAGGAAGGTGCATACAGGTGGACTCTGTTCTATGTAGGAGATGCAACCTGAAGGAGATTGGAGACTTTAAGGTGTTGGCAGAGGACAGTGTAGCTAAACAGCATTAGATGGTGTTGGAGGTGAAGAATAAGAGGAGGAGAGTAAGGACTGAAAAAAGAATAAGATGGTGGAAACTGAAGAAGGAAGACTTTAGGATAAGATTCAGATAATATTGTGATTTTGTGGTGAGAGTAGGGAGCAGGTTGAGAAGAGCCTGGAGAGGTGGAGGTACGTGCTGGAGAGAAGAGGAATGAAAGTCAGTAGGAGTTAGACAGAGTACAGGTGTGTGAATGAGAGGGAGGGCAGTGGTGTGATGTAGTTGCAGGTAGAAGAGGTGGAGAAGGTGGAGGAGTTCAGGTACCTGGGGTCAACAGTGCAAAGTAATGGAGAGTGTGTTAGGGAAGTAAAGAAAAGAGTGCAGGCAGGGTGGAGTGGGTGGAGGAGAGTGACAGGAGTGATTTGTGATAGAAGAGTATCTGCAAGAATGAAAGGGAAAGTTTATAGGACTGTGGTGAGACCTGATGTATAGAGACAGAAAATAGTAAAACCTAAATGTGCGCTAATAAAATTAGTGCCGTTAAAATGAATTTTAATGAGCGTATTATTAATGCATTAATTTGTGTGTGTGTGTGTGTGTGTGTGTGTGTGTGTGTGTGTGTGTGTGTGTGTGTGTGTGTGTGTGTGTGTGTGTGTGTGTGTGTGTGTGTGTGTGTGTGTGTGTGTGTGTGTGTGTAAGTGAGTCAGTCTGAATGCTTAAATCCGATTGACTGAACAACATACTTTTAAACCCCTTCAATAGTAGTAAACTACCTTAAACAACTGTAACCAGAGTAACATACAGTCACACAGTGTGGGTCTCTCTCTCTCTCTCTCTCTCTCTCTCTCTCTCTCTCTCTCTCTCTCTCTCTCTCTCTCTCTCTCTCTCTCTCTCTCTCTCTCTCTCTCTCACTCACTCACTCACTCACTCACTCACTCACTCTTTCTCTCTCTCTCTGAAAACCATTTATAAACAATAAAAAAATAAAGATTTTCCTCCAGAAAGTGTTAGTTTTGCGAAATTGAGGCTCAGTGAAGACTTTTGCTGTTGTTCAGGTCCAGATCCGCCCGTGGAATCTGAGCGATAGTGACTTTGTGATGGACGGCTCTCAGCCTCTGGATCCTCGCAAGACCATTTTTGTCGGAGGAGTCCCACGACCTCTGCGTGCAGGTTAGGGGACAAGTTCAGATTTACTTCATAATGCTTCAGTGTTCATTCCCTCACAGGCTGGTGGATATTGTGTACTCCTGTAATCTTGAATTTTTTTGTTGAGGGACTTTTAAACGTTTATGTTGTGTTTTTGTGTTTAGTGGAGTTGGCGATGATTATGGACCGGCTGTACGGAGGTGTGTGCTATGCTGGTATTGATACTGATCCTGAGCTGAAGTATCCTAAAGGAGCAGGTCGAGTGGCGTTCTCTAACCAGCAGAGCTACATTGCTGCCATCAGCGCTCGATTCGTCCAGTTGCAGCACAACGACATCGACAAACGGGTGAGTGCACACATGGTATGAGGTGCTTCTCTGCTTCTTCTGCAAGGTTACAGAAAGGACACCGTGAAAATCATTTGGTAAAATTCAGTGTATGAGGTAATTTTCACTTCCATGTGAATCAGAAACATGTGTTCAGAGCTGCATTAAGCTCATGTGTGGTATTATGGGAAATGGCAGCAGTGTTCTTGGTCAGGGTTGAACATGTCTGATTCCATCTTTATAATTGTCTAATCCCATCTCAATCTTTCCACCCTTCCTTTCTTTGATTTTGCCTTCTTTTTTTTGTTATCTTTCCATCAATCTATCCATATTCTCTTCTTTCCTACCTTTCTTATTTCCTTCCTTCCTTTCTTCCTTCCATTCTTTCATTCTTCCATTCTTTTTCACTCTTCCTTCCTTTAATCCTTCCATTCTTTCTTTCTTCCAATTATCCATGAGTCATTCTTTCCATCCTTCCTTTTTTTTTTCCTTCACGCCCTCCTTCCATCTATTCATTCTACCCTTGTTCCCCCCTCAGTCTTATTAGTTGACGTCACTGCATCTCAGTAGATAATGTTCCAGTGACAGGGTTAAATGGCTCAGATGGTGCTTTGTGCTTTTCTTGCTTTGTGAATCGCTCCCAAAATTTGAACACATACAAACTATAAAGCTTCAGTGTAACAAACCCAAAACAAGTCTGTTCCACAGAGGATCACGTTTCTTTTATTTTTTATTTTTTTTAGTTATTATATATTTAAATTTTTTAAATATATTTTGACTTTTTGATTAGAAGGTCATATTACATGAATGACACTATTATGGTATGTTATGCATGTATTTGTGTATGTGTGTATGTGTGTGTGGTAGTTTAAGCTTATACATGATTCAAGACAAAGCGCTACAGTTCCAGGAAATAATTCAGCTACACTCTCATCACCTCACGATCATTTCCTATTCCAGCATTACGAATGGACAGCATGAGGCAGGCATGTAATCAGTTTGGCCATCAGCTTCTAGATAACTAACAACCATCTAAAGACACACATACACACACACACACACACACACACACACACACACACAGTGTCAGGCTAATTATAGTTTTGCTTTTGCTTTTACATGCATATGCAGTGGAGTCATTTCCTATATTCAGCGTGTTGTCCTGTAGGATAGAGCTGATGGGGTGCAGAAGAAGACTGGCAGTCTGCCTGACCAGATGGAGTGACCTGTGTGTGTGTGTGTGTGTGTGTGTGTGTGTGTGTGTGTGTGTGTGTGTGTGTGTGTGTGTGTGTGTGTGTGTGTGTGTGTGTGTGTGTGTGTGTGTGTGTGTGTGTGTGTGTGTGTGTGTGTGTGTGTGTGTGTGTGTGTGAGAGAGAGAGAGAGAGAGAGAGAGAGACCTATCTAAACTCATTTAGAAATGACTGTTGTGCTTTTATCCTACACTACACTCAGTTTCTCAGCCCGGCCTCACTTTATAATCCGCATCTCCTCAGTTTTTCCTCACTTATTTCTGGTTTCGGTGAGTCAGTGAGGGTCTGGATTTGCTCTTCGAGGTGTGATATTTAAAGAAAGGCTGGGCATAATTAATTTAGCATCTGTGTGGCTTGGGCCTGGAAATCGGTGTTGGCTATGGTGGTTACAGGCGGGAAAGCAGCAGTGAATGTTAAAAGACAAATCGTTGTTTGCTTTTCTGTAATTATTAGTCCTTTTTTTTGTTTTAACATTAATGATGCGCGTGAAGGTCATCCGGCAGCGTAACACCGTCATCCAAACTGTAGCTTTCTCTTCGCTCAGATCCGCTCGCTGTGGAATTCACACTTGTCTAATTCGAATAAAATGAAGTGAAATAAATGAATTGAAAAAAAGGAAATGTCATTTGTAATTAAATTCAATGTAAATAAAAGTTTAGATTATGCCTGAATGAATTATTATTCCAAGTTATAAATAAAAGAAACAGAGCAACAATGGGAAATAGTAAGAAACATATGTTCTTTGAAAAAGCACCATTGTAAAGCAAAAACAATAAATAAAAACTATATGTTTATTTATTTTTACATTATTATTGTATTTATATGCACTGCCTGGCCAAAAACGTCACACCTTCTCTAATATTTCCCTTCGATTACGCCATACATTCGACATGCCATCGTTCAATAAACTTTTATTTTCTTCCAGAGTTGCATTCATTTCTCACCAAGATTTGTATTGTTGATTTCTGATTAGTCTCAATGTGTGAGTTTCTTAAGGCTACACTGCAGTTTAATCCCAGTGCCTTGAGTTCTGTTGATACTGTGCATGTGGAAATGCTCCTATTTTTAATATTAAAGCTCCGCTGGGTTTTTTTTTTGACGATTTGATGTCACCAACAGTTTAAATGAACGCCAATCGCGATCTTTCAAGCTTTTTCCCCGACCACATTTCTTTTTCATAAATGAGGGGTCACCACTATTCGTCAATGTGTTAGACATTTCTGGACCTTATTTTAAGTAGTTTCAGTTTAATTTCAACTTGGTTGTTTTCTTTACTTGATGCAGACCAGCGATTTGACTGTGTTATGAAAGGGTAAAATCTTTTCCATGACCCCAGGATAAGTGTTCTGACAGTTGTTTTAGACATGAGAAGCTACTTACTGTATCAGTTAGGGTTAAATGACTTGTTGCAGCTGAAACATATTAATCACTGCAGTGATTATCCAGTGGATTATGCAGTCTTGTCTATTTGCTTAGTTACAATCAGGCAGCAACATTTTTTTGGCCCACCAATATATTCTATAACAAACTTATAAAAAATAGTTTATATTCTCTTCCATTGACTCTATTGGGCTATTTACTAAATCGTTTATTTATTAAATTGATTGTAAGTTTAACTGTATTTCTTAATTACAGTACAATCAATTCTTTAAAAATAGATAGACAGATGAATAGATAGACAGACGGATGGGCAAACGGACACAGATAGATAGACAAATGGACAAACAGACAGATGGATAGATGATGGACAGACAGGCAAATGATGGACAAACTGACAGACAGAATGACAGACTGATGGATGGACACACTGGCCAGGTGATGGATAGCCAGACAGATGGATAGATAGGTAGACAGATTGATTTTTTAGACAGACAGACAGACAGGCAGACAGGTAGACAAATTGCTTTTATAGACAGATTGGCAGATAGATGGACAGACAGACAGATGGATAGATAGGTAAACAGATTGATTTTATAGATAGACAGACAGATGGATGGAAGGATGCACAGATAAAATGCTAAAAAATGGAGTTCATCCTCATCTATATTCCAGTGTCTACATTCAAGTCAAATTACAGCTTTCCGGAATGTTCATGAATTTTCTGGATCGGCCGCATGCGCTTGCTCTGTGTTGAAAATGTGAAAGGGAGAAGCAACCAGCATGACTGGAAAACTTCAGCTGGAAATATTTTTGTTTTTGAACCAGCATTTATGAGCACAAATTCCTCCCATTGCATACGTGTTTCCTTTTGAACCTGCTCTCCTGATCCTTCATGTAAATCTCACAGTAACTCTCGTGTCTGGCTGCAGGTGGAGGTAAAGCCGTACGTGCTGGACGATCAGATGTGTGACGAGTGCCAGGGCGCACGCTGTGGAGGCAAGTTTGCTCCGTTCTTCTGTGCCAATGTCACGTGCCTGCAGTATTACTGTGAGTACTGCTGGGCCAGCATCCACTCGCGCGCCGGCCGCGAGTTCCACAAACCGCTGGTGAAGGAGGGAGGAGACCGACCACGCCACGTCTCCTTCCGCTGGAGCTGATGGAAGAGTCACTCGTCCTCCCCAACCCTCACTTTTTCACCTCCATCATCCCCTCCAACCAACTAACCACCATCACCACCACCACGACTACAAGCGAAGATAACATGGGTCTTCTTTTATCTCTTCTTTTTATTTTTATTATTATTTTTTTATTTTATTTTTTTTTAAATCACAGCTCTTAATATCTTTGTCCCTCACACACACTCTGCTAATGAACATTGGGTCGAAATAAGAATTTTGAATATTTCTGCTTAGAAATTTGCACTTTGGCTCACGTGTACACACGATGTTAGCTAGGTCATGACAATACTGTTCTTCTGGTTTCAAGTTTACTTCAATTTCCTCTTAATTTAGTCAGTCAGTGTTTCCCAGTAGGACATTAGACAAGAATGAGACTATATATATATATATATATATATATATATATATATATATATATATATATATATATATATATATATATATATATATACACACACACACACACACACACACACACACACACACACACACACACACACACACACACACACACACACACACATATATATATATATATATATATATATATATATATATATATATATTTAAAAAAAGATTCTATTTTTGTTTTTGTTTTTATCTGTTGACACATGCATAAATAATTCCTTTTAAATTTTTTTTTTATTTAAGAGATTTTTTTAAACTGAGCATGCACTTGTTTTCAGAAAACCTATATAATTTTGCCCCGAGTAGAAAATGAGGAAACAAAGTCACCAAAGGTAAAACAAGAAATCCTATATTTCATAACCTTTAGTAAGGGTAAAAGAAAACACACAAAAAAAGATATCAAGAGAATCAAAAGAATCTTAAATTTGAACACACCAATTTGCTCTTCATTTTGAAAATTGTTCAGTTAATACCTCATGAGCACAATCAGATTTTGTTTCCTTTGCTTATAATAATAATAATAATAATAATTTTTTTTAAATAATATTTTTTTTTAGTGTTATGTACATGTAATGCTGCAATAGCTTTTGCTGCTAAAGCCGTGGTATATAGACGTATACCATAGTACTTTATTCAGGCTGGGGAGTGAATGAGAATCATTAGGGCACCTGGTTGGGTGGTGAACAGGTGGGGCGTGAAAGCCGGGCGTCAGCCTCAGCGTTCGCCCCCTGAACTGCATGTTTATCCAAAAATCAGGTCGCTGCATGCAATAGAGTTTTCAGTATCGAGTCTTTTATTCATCTTGGCCCAGTTTGCACACGTGGACGCAGAGCAGGAACGCAGACGGGAGACACGGCGAGAGGAAATAAGTCATCTCGCCCGATGGCTCGTATTTTGTCTCACCGAGAGTAACGCGCGAAAAGATGACTAAACCGCAATTCTGATTTAAAAGGCCTAGATGGTAGGATAAGCCTTCAAACAAACTCTTGTCTAGTAGGTGAAGAACATTTTTTTTCTCTTTTTGAGTGATTGTTAATATAATTGTGCAATTTTTTGATACCGTATGTAGTTAGGTTTGAGTATATGCCTAGAACTGTGATTCGCTTTAACTGTTCTTGATGTCTAACTAAGTCCTGTGAAACCTTCATAACCAGTGTATACAGTATACACACACTTACACACAGACTTCCCTGTCCCTTTGTTCTATATACACTGACACACACATACTTTTGATAGTTTTCACTCACACAGGATGTGTTTAAGAAAAAACAAAACAAACAAAAAAAAAAGACCCCCTTTCCTAAATACTACCGACACTATTCACTAGAACTAAAACCATGTCGGGCATCATCGCTTCTGCCTGACTAGTGAAGTGATAAGTAGACAAAAAAAAAACTGCAGTGACGTGTTTTTTTTTTCCTTCAAAAGACCCACATAAAGAGTTCAGACAGTGTGACTGCAGCACATTGGATTAACATCACCAGAACAATGTGTACTCGCTGCATTTATATATCTCTATATATATATCTCTCTATATATACACAGATTTTCCTGCAAAGCTTGAAAAATAGAACCAACCTGCTAAATAATGATGGTGGATTATTTTTTTATGACTACGGTTTGGGCTTGAGAGAGAGGACAAGCGGGAGTTGAGGAGAACACAAGTATTGGCTGCTGATGTGATGTGTTTAAAGAGCGCGACAGGGTTTGATGAGGCCGCGACAGTCCCGAGCTCGGGTGTAAAATTGCCCTATTTTGGGGGTTTTTTTTCGCTCCCCTGTAGCACCTTTCGTCACACGGGGGGGGGAGCCTGTGGCTCTGATTTTAAATCCTAAACCATCATCTTTAGGATGGAACACTGGTCGCTCCTGAATAAAAAAAAAATTCGGGGAAAAAAAAGAGCTACCTTTTTTTTTTTTTTTTTTTTTTTTTTTCTTTTTTTTAAATAATGGATGGAGAAAAAAACAGAAAACTAATCATGAATAGCAATGAGGATCCTTATGGATGTGAATTTTGGGGGGGGGGGGTGGGTTTGTGATATTTCCTTCCCAACCTAGGAGGGTTTTCTAGATCTGTTCCTTTTCTGTAATAGACATTTGTTATGCACTACTCTTTGTATCTAGATGGTTAGCTATCAGTCAGCTATTTTTTTTTTTTTTCATTTTTGAGAGAGAGAGAAAGAGCAAGCGAGTGCGAGAAAAAAAAATAGAAAACGTGTGCTTTCTGACTGACGTGATCTTTTGCAATACCTCAATTTTGAAATATAATAGGAGAGAAATCAATATTTTCTAAGTAAGTTTATTCAAATACAAAATATATATTAATTTAAAAATTTGCAAGAAAATGATTTAACAGATGGTTAATTTTATTTTTTTGTCATGTTTATTTGCTTTTATGTTTAATTTTATTTTTTGGAGAAAAAAAAAACGCAGAAAAAAAAAAAAAAAAAAAAGCAACTGAAGGAGCTAGAGCTTTATAACTTTAATAGAGTATGATTCAGCTGAAGTAGAGAAGACTTTAACACGGCGTAAACAGAGAGAAAGTGAAAGATCGATTCGCCACCATTGCGCCACAGTGTTAAAAAAAAAAAATTAATTAAAAAAAGTTCATACAAGAGAAAATAAATCTACTCCAGGAAAAAAAAAACAGAAAAACATGGAGCCGACATTCATTAGGTGCTTAAAAAGTCAACTGACGATACTTCCCTTTTTTGTATGTTTATAATCAGTCATTCACTGACCAGTGAAACTAATTTTTTGTTAGATTTTTTTTTTTTTTTTTTTTTAACAAAAAAAAGAAAAAAAGCTTTTTATGTTTGTGTAGCCTGTTTGTTTTGTAAAAGAAAAATTGCCCTACTTTATTAATAACCTGACTTAATTTAAGCTAAACAGATCCTCAAGGGTTCTTTATTAAAAGGAGAATAATGAATGTTTTTTTTTTTGTTTTTGTTTTTTTTAATAAACACACAAAGATTCAAACAGTTTTGGCTGTAACTTGATCGAAAGTCCCCAAGGTGCATCAGCAGCATGGTGGCCGCCTTATTCACCTAAGACTTGAATTAGTCCCATTTTTTTTTTTTTAAGGCTATAACCTCGATTCTTTGTTGTAATGTGCAATACTGTTTGTACTGTTTGTAAAAAAGGAAAAAAAAAAGAAAAGAAAAAAAAATACGAGGCATAAATCTTTATTGCAGATTTATTTTCATTGCAAGCATTGTGATTCACTAAAATCATTTTCTACTGTGTATTTACCTACTCTACATGCTAGTACCTTCCAGTGGTAATGTAGCCTTTATACTGAGAAATTTTTTCATTATTTTTTAGAGATTTTTTGCAAAAAAGAAAAAGAAAAAAGAAAGAAAGGAATTAAAACATTTGCATATTTTTTGGGTTTTTTTTCTTTATTTTTTTTTATTTCATATTTCTTTACAGACTTATTTCTCAACCATTAATATTGGCTATTTCTGGGGGAGACTTTCATATCTGGTCAATGTCGTTAATATTATTTTGTATTTTTACCTGGAATAAATTAATTTTATGATGCTAATTCTTAAAAAAAAAAAAAAAAAACACGATTTTTTTTTTCCTTTTTTGTTCATTTTATTTGATGAAGCTGAGAACCTTTGTAATGTTACTAAAGTGTCTAGATTTTTGAAATGCGAAGCTTTGTGTTAACTCACTGATGTTGCTTACATTAGTGTGACAATGATCTCAAGTAAAGGAGAGGTGAAAAAAACTATTTCAAAACTAGGTCTTGATGCTTGGTTATGGAAAATGGTGATGTATCGACTGAATGGGCAATAAAGCAAAATGGCAGAAAGGAGCGAATGTGAGGTAAATGTTGTGAAACAGTGGGAGCTACACAGTGATTTAACTACTTCTACTCCAGTCACTGCCACTGATATACATTTATATTTCTAAAAAAAAAAACGGCCACTATGTGCTGACATTTGAGCAATGTGCTGCAGCTGAAGAGTCACAACACCTTTCTGAGAGCATTCACTCACTAATACTGTGTAAAAGATATATTTTGCTGGATTGTGTTTTATTAGTAAAGACTTACTATAGAGAAAGCAGTGGTTAAGGATATGTGGTATGCCTGAGACACACTACAGGATAATCAGGTTTAGAACTGTTTTCCAATTTCTCTCCAAATCTGGTCTTGTCAATGATTCCCACTTACTACATAACCTTCCCTATTACACACAAGAGCTCACAGATTGGCCACTGTCACTGTGATTGGTTGGGTTTATTATCCCTCCAGCCAAAAGAATACGGCCAGTTTAGCTCGCTTGGCTCTCGGATCGTTGTGGGATTGTGTTGGGATTCGAACTTGTGTTGTTTTCTCGATTTTGCTTCAAGTCAAAAAGGACCGAATCCTTCTGACCATTTCGATCACACACCATTTCAAAAACAGAAGTATAATGGTCATGTGGTGTGACCCAGGCATTAAGAAAGGTTGTAGAGGTCTTGAACAAACCTGCTTGACCCTCCTACCAAACATTTGTTTTTACCCTTATGTATTGAAATTGTGATGTCACTGTGCAACAGTAGTCAGTGACTGTAACTCAACTAATCCACCACTTTCCCGCTTTTATTAATCTCTAATCAGCTTATCTGATCAGTTTTCTGTAAATCAGAAGTGAAACGTTTTCTGAGTGTGAGTTTGAAACATCTTTTAGTTTGTTTTGGGGGGAAATGCTTCAGCTCTGGTGTTGTGCTCTTCTCTTCTGCACCAATCTCGAATTATAAATGAGTGTCCTCTCCAGCTTGCCTTTTTCTACCCGGCTTGGTTTTGGTATTGAACTAATCCCAGGCTTGCGTACTAACCTCCTAGTGTGGTCCTCCTGGAACATTTATTTTGCTCTCACTGGCAACTGTCGATCATTTCATTATCAGCTCACTGCACTCATTTGTAACCCCTTGTTTCAAATAATGAAGAAATAATAATATTAATAATGTCACTGAACAGCTGCTGAGGATCGAGGAGAAGAGGAAAAGCCAAGCCACGTCCCGGTGACTTGTTTCACACCCTCTGTAGATGTCTGTATATTTCCTGTGTTAGATTCAGGTAGTTATTTATTCACCTGTGCTTCATTGCTCATTCTCTCTGGGTGGAGCTGCAGCCCACTCGGTCATGTGGGGGAAAAAAACAAAAAAGAACAGATCTCTATATACATGAAGGATTGATTTCTTTTTCTAAGTTATGTTTTAATTTCTAAATAATGGCAAGGTTTTGAGATTATCGACTTGGACCTGTGCTTGTCTAATGTTGTAGTTAAACTGTGATTAAAAACAAAAAACTAAACTAAAAAACATGGAGGGCAATGCTGCTATTGCTTACAACTTGCTTCAAGTTTGTAGTTCCCACCTTCATTATTTCCCCCTTTTCTGTACTAATAAGCAGATCTTATTAAACATAGTTGTATGATGCTGCGAAGTCTGGTCGTCTCTTGCATGGCCTCGGTGTTCCCCTGTAACTCTGTTGCATGTTTACACACACACACACACACCACGACTAGTTTGTATTGGATGAATCATGGAGCAGACTGAACCACACACTAACCACTAATGAACCTCTTCAGTGTTTACTGTGTTTAAAAAAAAAAGACAGGATGTCTTTGGATTCAATAAATAAATAGAACAAATAAGGTTTCAATCTTCCAGGCTTAACCTTTATCACTGCATCTCCAACTGGACCAATAAACACTTTTCTTCTGCACTGCTGATGTTTGAAGTCCAATGTGGTGTGTGGAGCATTAAAATGTATCTCTAGGGATACGTGTGTCAGCGTTTGCTGCGTTGTAGTGTGAACAGCCAGGAGCTGAGACAGCGCCGCTAAAAAGGGGATGATCTAAGCAGAGCATAGATCACTTTCTCCCCCACACACACACACCAGTTTATAATTCAATTACAGCCCCACATACAAGTGCACTAGTTCAGGAGACAAATGTTGATTTATGATTGGATTAGTGTTGCCCCAAAACAATATTTGATTCCCAGATGGTTAGTTGAATTCATTCCAATTGTGTTTAGTGGGGTTGAGTAGACCCAAGTTCATCTACACCAATTATTTTGGGTCTCATAATTCAAGTGAAAAGAAGAAATACAGCACACAAAGGCATTCAACATCCAACGTCATGACAACAGTTTGGGGACGAACCACAACATATGAATATAATGGTCAACCCAGTGACTAATTCATGCAGTGAACGCTCTGCACCTTCTCTAATCTGATTTTAGAACTGATCCAGAAAAAAATCCAGGCACACACAACAGTATAAATAAACTGGATTAATTAAAGATCAGGTTCATTCTACTTTGATTATTTTCTTTATAGATTCTATAAAACGATTAAAAGATATTTTTACAACATTAAATGAAACTATAAATTAATGTTTGATCTAAAAAAAAAAATTTATAAAATAAATTGTGGCAAATGTTTATGGTATAAAGAGTAATATACTTTTGGAAATCAACTCCAAGGTATGTGAATGATTTTCCAGACAGCATGTTCACTCATTTCTTATTTCTTTCATATCGTGTACATGATTTAGATAAATCTATTTTTAGCTTTTAAACGATCACATGTTGGATTTCTGCTCAGAAGGGTGTTAGTTCAAATGAAGTGAACGTGTAAACGATTGAACACGTCTTTGGGAAGTATTCAGTAAATCAGTATTTTTTTCCGGCAGCATTATTGATAAATTCGTCCCATACCATGTGAAAGATATGCAGCTGTGTCCCAATAGAAATGACCAGCAATGTGATTATCCTGGTTCACATTTGCAACATGTGCATGTAAGATAGAGGAAGATGATTTCAAAGATCGAAGCCAATAGTAAACATGAGATTGAATGGGAACTGTACAAAACAGACAATTTTGTTTTTTCCATCATACTGAAAGTTTGTAATTTTAATCATAGTGCAGCTTCATAAAATCGCACACATCAAAGCGTGACGGTTGGTTTGATGAGTCAGCAAAGGTTAGTGTCAGTATTGCATTGGCCACAGGCATTACAAGGAAATACTTCCAGTTCTGATATCAGGATTGCGTTTAAAAATATAAAAATGGTGCATCCATGTTCCACACACGCACACTGATTAATAAAGTCAACATAAAAAAAAAAAAAAAGAACCACAGGCTTCAAAGAAAGCGCATTAGAATTTATTAAAATTCTATTGGCTAAATCAAAGAAGGCAAATTACAGAAATATTTACAAGTCCTTGTTTTCTATTATTTTTCCTTTTTTAAAACTATCCAACAAGGTTCCATGTGCATCCTACATCTGCCAGGTGAACAGAGCTTAGAAGTCCAGTCAGCACCGAGCCCTTACACATGCCGGACGTTTCACATTTTCACTGGGTGTGAGTATGTGTCATGGTAAGCTGTGGGTCATGTTCTGAGCTACAGAAGTGGATAAGGGACTGGAAGGCTTGAGAGGGGAGGGGAAAAAAAAAAAAAAAACCAACACACAACAACAACAACAAATAACACACATCACCCCCTAGTGGAAAGGATGATTAGCATTTCCAGTTAAATTATTTATCTTCTGTCTAAATGCCGACAGTGTCCCCTGGTGTTCTTGATGCAAGGCCTCAGAAGCCTTTTTTTTGGTTAAGATGGCTGTCCAGTCTACAAAAATAAACGATATATACAAAATTCTCTCTTTTGTATATGGGCTTATAGGCCTATTAAGATCAAATACTGATAGGTGATCAGAGTTTGAGGTAAGCTTTAAGACTGAAAGTGCAGGAGGACTAGTTGGTGATGCTGTTTATGATCAACAATGCAAAGAAAAGTCCCACAGCATGTATGAGAATAAAATCAGTAAACCAAGTCTGGGGGAAGGAGTGAATCCCAGTGCGTTCCTCCTCAGCTTGGCAGGGTGGGGTAGGACAGTGGATGTGTGTGGAGTGCGAGAGTACTTTAACAGTAAAATAAAGTCCAGGCTGACTTGATTAACCAAATATTATGTATGGAACTGTGGCCAAAATGTTTGCTCTTGTGAGGTTCACTGTTTTCGGGGTCAAGATGACCCAACATTGTGGTCTGCAACAAATAAAAAGTGGTTGTTCATAAGAGGGAGTTCGGAGGAGGCTGCATGAGGGCGGTGCGTCGGGTTAACGCAGCGAGAGCATGAAGTGATCCAAATTGTACTCTGCTTCGTACTGCTGCTGGTCCCACAACTCCCCCAGGCCGTCTAGTACAGACTTCATATTGGTCTTTCCTGAGGAGGAGGACGCCCCTTCATACTTCTCGAGTTTTTCCGCCTAGAAAAATTAAGTTATACAGAAGAAGAAAAAAAAACAATGAATGAAACGCTCTAATTGGCAAACAGCTTTGCTTTTTACATATTGTGAACACACAATAAGCTTGTCTGTGACTGCATGCGTGTGGGTCGGGATGTAGGAATGCATGGCATGTGCATGTTTCAGTTAAAGGCCTCCAAACTCCTGTTGATTTTATTATTGCAAAATTGGGCTATTTTAGTGGCCTTTAAAGTTTAATACTTGGTGGACATTAGCAGAAAAACCATAAGGCGAAATCAATTTTACTAACACTTAAAAACTAACCAAATGTGCATTTTACAGTTCAAATATGTAGATACACATAATCAAAGCCTTACTATGTGCACACACACACCCAGAATGCACTGTCTTGTCCCAGGGGTTCTTGGCCTTGTGTGAGCTTATTTATCCACATGTACATATGGAAGGCGTATAAACTTTGCACTATTGTGTATGGACACAAGCACCAGTGTTAACTGCTCCCTCCCTCTCTCAGAGTAGCAACCCTTTACAAAGTCCTACTGTATGGCACATGAGAGCGCTTGTATGTACCCACACTGACATGAGTAGGACTGCTATGACATGATGTGCACTCACCTTGTCCAGGGTAAAAAGGTTCAACAGCTGATCTGTGCCCATGCTCTGGAGGCTGGCATTCTCCTGGCTGATCACCGTGTTAGCTATGCTCATCTTAAATTTCTGCAGACCCATGATCTTCTCCTCCAAAGTGCCACGTGTGATCAGACGATACACGTTCACCACACGTTTCTGAAAGTCAGACACAATACTTTTTCTACCCAAAAGCAAAGCCAGGCATGTGTAAAAAATAACTGTGGGACAAACAATACCTGTCCTATTCGATGAGCACGGTCCATAGCCTGTAGGTCTCTCATTGGGTTCCAGTCATGTTCCACAAACACCACAGTATCAGCACCTGTGAGGTTCAAGCCCAGACCACCTACATGTGTCGTCAGGAGCAACACATCTATAGATGGATCGTTGTTGAACCTGCAGGACACAAAAAAAAAACGTCAAGGCAAAATGTGAGGTGGAGACTGACTCAACCAGTGTTGAATATCGCCACCCTGTATATAGTGGTTAGAATTGTCATTCAGCCTTTTTTAAAATAGATAAATGTTCATACACAGCCTTAAATTATAACCTTCCTTCACCACACATTTAATACCATATGATACCAAAAATAACTACTGTAATTTCCGGACTATAAAGCGCCCCCATATATAAGCCGCACCCACTGAATTTTTAAAATATGTTTATTTTTAACATAAATAAGCCGCACCTGTCTATAAGCCTTTCTACACTAATGAACTTTACACAGGCTTTAACGAAAGACACGTTACACACGGTGTAACGGGTGAAATATGTTGCGCTTCCTTTAGGAGCATAGCAGTATTTTGGGAATAGCATGCCACTGCTTTCCCCGGTATTACTGTAAGACCGAGGATTATGTCCTTATTATTTTCTGATGCTCATTTCTAAGTTTCTTTGACTAACCCTTAACGCTGTTACCAAGAAAAATAAAAAAGCACGAGTTTTGGAAACCTTTCTGTGCTTATATAATTTCTGTTGCAACTGGAGTTAGCGAGCTCTCCCTTCACCCAGACTCAACGCGCTACAACAGCTTGTATTTAAACAGTAGCCTACCAAGAAAGTCATTGTTCACTGTCTTCCTCCTTCTTTTCACAACTATTTCTCTCGGGAGTTTATCTTTTGGCATCGTCGTGCGTAAAAAATTAAAATAAACGTTTTTTCTCCTGATGCCGTGCAGCTCAGAACACAGGGGAGGTTTTCGTTTCCGTTCGGAGATTTAATTGGTCTAATGTTATGGGGTTCAGTTTTTGGCTTGAAGTTTGTGAAACCGGGAAAAACCCAGGAAAAATTTATAAATAAGCCGCTTCGCTGTTTAAGCCGCAGGGTTCAAAACGTGGGAACAAAGTAGCGGCTTATAGTATACGGTCAAAATTTAACTGTTAGAAATTAAATAAATAAATCCTGAATAAAGAACTGAACATTGTGAAATTAATAGTTTATGACTAAGTGTAACTCTCAAAAGATAAATTCTCCTAGAATAGGAAGACGCATTGTATGTGCATATGTATGAGCTTTTATTTATGGTGATTTATCTGATATTTTACCTGGAGACAATTGAATGGCGCAGGCCTGCGGGCACACTTCCGTCCAGACGTAGGTAGGTGACTGTTGGCAGCTGAGGCTTTAATAGGTCATGCTCCACCATGTCCAACATGCTCTTCAGCTGGCAGAAGATAAGCACACGGTGCTGAGCCACCACAGCCTCTGTACTGACATCTGAAGAGCTAGATGAGCCCAGACCACAGTCCAACAGCAACTAAACAATGAGATGGTTTAGTTAGACATCTTAATCAATACAAGTGCTGCATTTCTGACATCAGTGATGAGTGAAAAATAAATTAAATATTTTTTCCCCCACAAATAATGAAATGACTAACTCCAGACATCCCATGACTAATAATTTGTATGAGGAATCTACATATGTCCTAGATTCCAACTTTACGACTAAGCGGTTACATTCTGACATGGTACAAATAAGTACAAAAATATCTCCAGCAGAATGCCTGCTTTTCCAAAATATCTGACATTATTTCACTGCTCTCAGAAACCATTATATAAAAATTAGGGTATCTACCTGTTTAAGTGCAGAGAGTTTTGGTGCATGCTGGATGTCACGGAGGCTAGAATTCTGGGAGGCAAGCTGCTCGCTAATGCGCTTGTGCTCAGGATGCTGAGGTGTCAGGACCAGCGCTGGGTGGTTACACAGCTTCCTCAGGTACTGCAGTGCCTACAGAAGATAGAGAGTTCAAACTAAAACCAAGTGCATATTTCAATTATGTTCAATTACAATTTAGGTCAAATTAAAAGTCTATTGAAATGCAGGGAGGAGGGCGCCATAAAATTTAAAATGTAATCCTTATTTATGCCATCATGATTGTTTCACATAGCTGACAAGTCAATGGAAGCCAGATCAGAATACATTTTCTTTAACAGGTTTGATCGATGCCATGATACGCGTTATACGTTTAGACTGAATGTTTTATACATTGCAAGCGGTCTTGGAGCGGAAGTCCTAAGGTGACCGCTCACCTGGAACACGTGTCCAGTAGCCTTAAGTTTAGGCTTATCCTCTTCCTCTTGAGTTGCAGTGGAGAGGACATCGTCCACATTGACCTTCGCCCGAGACTTGGCAAAGTCCTCATACAACTGAACCTGTGTATAGAGAACGAGAAAGATAGTAAGTTTAAAAAAAAAAAAAAAAACGTGTTTACAATGATTTCTTTAAATTAATCAGTAAATGGTCATAAATTGTAATGTGTTCAAATGTAAAATTTATCAGTTTTACATAAGTCTACATACAAAAATGTACACAAATGCACGTACCTGGAGAGGACTTAGGTTGCAGTAATAGTCTTGTATAATTTTGGGTGGCAGATCTTGTAGGACATCCTCTTTCATCCTCCTCAGGAGAAAGGGTAACACCTGCCGATGCAGAGCCTCCATAGCCAAAACCCCTAAGAGAGACACTCAGTCACAATATGCTTCTACAGAACACTACACACACACACACACACCACACACACACACTACACTACACAGTATCTTTAATCAATGACATGGTTCAAATGAAGCTCTTCAAAATAGAAGTGCTCACATTAAAACAATACTGACTTATTGATACTGACTTACAACAGAGAAACATTCCAATTATCTTCCTTTTTGCAAACAACTGAACACACAATTAAACTGGCCTATCAATCCATGATTTGTCTGCATGAAAAAACATCTGCAGTAATGCTCTCTCAAACAAATCAATCCTAAGTACCAACTCATTCATGTAAAGTGTAAAAACCATGTAAAAAGCCAAACTTTCACACAGTTAAAGACAACCAATATCCAATACACATCCAATGTCTACAGAATATTTATGCTAGCAGAGTGTCTTATCTAAACGAAAATTCACAATACAATGTTGAACAAAAGAGTGAAAAGCCATACCTGCTTCCTGTTCCCGTGACGAGCTTTTGGCATCTCTGCTAGCAAGGATGGGCTTCCCGTAACGAGCAGCAAATTGCCGCTCTGTACCCAAAAAGCCGGGCATGAGGAAGTCAAAGAGAGACCACAGCTCCAGGACATTATTCTATAAGAGAGACAGGAAAAGTGGAATTTAACAGAAAATTAATTTTGTCCACAAAATCTTCCTTAGAAGCAATCAAATTAACAGGTCAATAAAAAAAAAAATCGCAATAGTGTTTTAAGCAACATAATAGTAAACGGCATGAAAATACTCTAATATGGCTAAAATCTTTTTTGTTCTTATGTAACATTACACTAGTACACACTTAATGAATTAAATCAGCAAATGATCAAATCTAAGATAAAGAGTAATCTATGATTTCAGGTAAAAATTAAATAATTTCAAGTAAAAGCACAAAAAAAAAAAAAAAAAAAAAAAAGTTTAGCTCTAGACTTACCTGAATAGGAGTTCCTGAGAGGATAACTCTGTAATTGGCAGACAGTTGCTTGATCGCTTTGGATAGTTTGGTCTTCCCATTTTTAATAACATGACCCTCATCGAGAATACAGTAATTGAATTTTATATTCCTGGGAGTGGAGAAATGTCCAGGGTTAAACAACAAGAAATCGGATTATTTGACGCATACAGAAGGCAGAAATATTACCTAAAAAATTCGATGTCATTCCGGACTACATCGTACGACGCTACCACAAGGTTGTGCTTTTTCACTTGGTGCTGTAATCTGGAACAAAAACAGCGAAATAGCAGAGTCAAGTAAACCCCAGTTTAGCTGGCCTTTGTTGTAAGAATGACTAGTCATGGTCTAAAATAAGTTCTGTTAGAACTGCAGTGGATAGTGAGACATCGTACCGTGCTCTCTCTGTAGGTGGACCTGTATAGTGCAGAGGGTTCAAGTATTCCTTAGCGCAAAACTTGCCAACCTCGTCCACCCAATGGCCTGTCAGAGTAGGGGGGCACACAACTATAGAGGGCAGAGGACAACAGTCTGCAGCTTTGGTCCTAGCGTATTCCTGTGCCCTGCATGTAAACATGCACAGAATTAAACAAGACCGTCTCAAAAGAAACAACTATTTAAAACCTATACAAATAAATTAATAATTTATCTGAAACATTAAAGTCTGGCCGCCTTCTGAACTTCTTTGCTTAGGAACAATTTTTCGACTGTCGTTTAAGCAACACAGCACAATATTTACAAAAGTGTTAAAGTTCAATTAATCAAAAAGAAAAAAAAAAAATTAGGTTGCAATTATTGGTGAAAACATTCATTCACATTTTATTTTATATATATATAAATCTTAGTTCATTAGGCCTTGTATTGATGCAATGTACCTGAGGTAGTGGTCTCCAGCAAGAATGCAGATGGATTGAAGGGTTTTACCCAAACCCATGTCATCACATAGGATTCCATGCAGCTTGTACTTATTTAAGAAGGACAACCAATTCACTCCATCCTAGTGCAGAGAAAATACCACCAGATTTTTTTAATTAAATAACCAAAGAACTTCACAAGCTACAACAAACTACAGTGGGGCAAAAAAGTATTTAGTCAGCCACCAATTGTGCAAGTTCTCCCACTTAAAAAGATGAGAGGCCTGTAATTTATCATAGGTACACTTCAACTATGAGAGACAAAATGAGAAAAAAATAATCCCGAAAATCACACTGATTTTTAAAGAATTTATTTGCAATTTATGGTGGAAAATAAGTATTTGGTCACCTACAAAAAAAGCAAGATTTCTGGCTCTCACAGACCTGTAACAACTTCCTTAAGAGGCTCCTCTGTCCTCCACTTGTTACCTGTATTAATGGCACCTGTTTGAACTCATTATCAGTATAAAAGACACCTGTCCACAACCACAAACAGCCAGACTCCACTATGGCCAAGACCAAAGAGCTGTCAAAGCACACCAGAAAGAAAATTGTAGACCTGCACCAAGCTGAGAAGACTGAATCTGCAATAGGTAAGCAGCTTGGTGTGAAGAAATCAACTGTTAGAAAATGGAAGACATACAAGGCCACTGATAATCTTCCTCAATCTGGGGCTCAATGCAAGATCTCACCCAATGGGGTCAAAATTATCACAAGAACGGTGAGCAAAAATCCCAGAACCACACGGGGGACCTATTGAACGACCTGTAGAGAGCTGGGACCAAAGTAACAAAGGCTACCATCAGTAACGCACTACGCCGCCATGGACTCAGTGCCAGACGTGTCCCCCTGCTTAAGCCAGTACATGTCTGGGCCCATCTGAAGTTTGCTAGAGAGCATTTGGATGATCCAGAAGATGATTGGAAGAATGTCATATGGTCAGATAAAACCAAAATAGAACTTCTTTGTAAAAACTCAATTGTCGTGTTTGGAGAAGAAAGAATGCCGAGTTGCATCCGAGAACACCATAACTACTGAAGCATGGGGGTGCAAACATCATGCTTTGGGGCTGTTTTTCTGCAAAGGGACCAGGACGCCTGATCCGTGTAAAGGAAAGAATGAATGGGGCCATGTATCATGAGATTTTGAGTGAAAACCTCCTTCCATCAGCAAGGGCATTGAAGATGAAACATGGCTGGGTCTTTCAGCATGACAATGATCCCAAACACACCGCCCGGGCAACGACGGAGTGGCTTCGTAAGAAGCATTTTAAGGTCCTGGAGTGGCCTAGCCAGTCTACAGATCTCTACCCCATAGAAAATCTTTAGAGGGAGTTGAAAATCCGTGTTGCTCAGCGACAGGCCCAAAACATCACTGCTCTAGAGGAGATCTGCATGGAGGAATGGGCCAAACTACCAGCAACAGTGTGTAAAAACCTTGTGGAGTCTTACAGAAAATGTTTGATCTCTGTCATTGCCTACAAAGAGTATATAACAAAGTATTGAGGTGAACTTTTGTTATTGGCCAAATACTTCTTTTACACCATAATTTGCAAACAAATTCTTTAAAAATCAGACAGTGTGATTTTCAGGATTTCTTTCTCTCATTTTGTCACTCATAGTTTTGTATGAGTGACAAAGTGTACCTATGATGAAAATTACAGGCCTCTCTCATCTTTTTAAGTGGGAGAACTTGCACAATTGGTGGCTGACAATACTTTTTGCCCCACTGTAAATTTGTACATGCATTATTACTTAACTCAATTTAAATGTTTAATGCAAAATAAAGAAACAATATAACTACTGCCATGTCATTAACAGACAAAAACTAAAAAAAAAAGAAATTAATAAAAAGGTATATTGTCCAGATGCATGCAGCTGACTTTACAATTAACCCATAGCTGTGCATTTCTGTGTGCAAATAGTTCAGTTTAGCAAGTTGTACAGTTATAGACTGAGCAATATACCCTTCATATACATAATAAAGAATGCTGAAACTGCTAAACTCTGGACAGGTAAACACAGTAGAAGTAATTAATTTATTTGTATATTTTTATTTATTTATATATTTGCATTTGATGCAAAATGGCAATTAAATGCACTAAATAGGTTTAGTTTTCAAATATTTTTGTATGCAATTTCAGCAATAAAATTGTTACTTTATAAAAAGGAAACAAATGACTTGTTCATATTAAGACACAGGTCTTATTTTCACTTGTACTTTTTCTTTATTAAAGAGCAATACTAAATATACTTCTTATCCGATTACTTGATGGAAAAATCGATTACAAAAATTGACAGCTGCAGCCCTACTCACTTTTAAGATACCGTGTTTTTTGTTGTTGGTTTTTTTTTACATGCATGAGATCAGGAAACAAACAAAGTCATTTAAATCTATAGGCATATTTTCCACTTTGGATTTGGAAAGCAAATATGAGAAACAGCTTTATTTCCCAACTGACATAGTTTGAAAAAAATGTAACTTATTAACAACAACAACCCCCCCCCCCCCCCCCCCGGCACGCTTTTAAAGTGAAAAGCCATTTGTAATATCGACAGTGAGGATGGAGAGGGATAAAGTGCTGAGTGGTCACTATAGTTTGACTGAGTGCTACATGAAGTATGGCCTCTGCTCTTTCTGCACTTCAGTTAGAGTGGCATAGCTGGGGAGAGTCACTATGCAAATGCATGCAGCAGACATATCAGGAACTCAACCACACTATTAAGTTACTGTTCATCAGTGTTGAATATTTATAGATTAACAAACCCACATTGAAAAAGTAAAAAGGGCACAAAGTTAAAAACCACCTACTTGCTGATATTTCCTGAGTTCTGCCTTAATAGGGACAGGGATCGTGTAATTCTCCAGCTTTCTGCTATCCAGTAGCTGTTCCAGAAAATGACGCTCTCTGGCCTTCTGACGAATCAGATCATCCGACATAGAGGGTGGGTTGGGGATGCCAGCCTATAAATGACGACATCAATAAAAACATTCAAATATATTCTTGCATAGAAAATGATCTAGAATGAAAAGACTCTTTAGAGCTTGATCCTTTACTTACATTATTTGTATTACCTATTGTTCATTTACACAAGGATCAGTGCTACAAAGAGACATTTCATGCATTTGTGTGGATTTGGATAATAAGGTCATTGATTACTACGCATTTGGCAGAAGTCAATGCCCATATTGTGCATTGAAACAGTAATCTGACTCAACATACACACCCGAGAACAAACAACTTTATGAGAAGTTTAATAGTTTATCACTGGAGCTTTCCAGAAAATCAGAATAAGGATTATGTACCTCCAGAGGCAAAAGGCGTATGAGAGTAGCAAAACACTGAGTGGCCATGAAGCGCACACTGTCACTTGGATCGCTCATGCGGCCCAGCACAGGCACCACCAACAGCACAATGTAGGGTACAATGTCTACATCCAGCTGTTCCATCACACCTGAGAGCTACAGTAAAGGACTAACAACACTTATGTGGAAATAAATCAATCACCATAAATTTTGTCCATAAATGATCTGCATAGTTTATAATCATCTCAAATATTTTAACCATTTGCTATAGGTACACAAATACACCACATAAAGGATACAAGCCATTGCTTCAATAGCTCCCTCCTGTTTGGTGCTGTCATCAATCGCCCCAAACCATGGAAGCACCTTCTCCAGGAAGCAGTTCATGGCTTCCATAGTGGCAATCTTACTAAACACGCCAACACAGCGAGCGGCCATGTGGCGCACAGCTGTGTACGGGTGTCTGAGACATGCACACAGCAGAGCCAGCTGTTCCAAAAGCTTAAAAAAAAATATGAAATTAATGAAAACATTAGTAGATTTTTACATTTTATGATTTTTTTTTTTTTTTTTTTTTTTAAACAAGTGTAAACAGTTTGTTTCTATAAAAATATGTATATATATTTTCCAACCACAGATATGAGCTCCTGGGCCATGGCTCCTGTAGTGACCTCCAGCACCTGCAGAGAGTTGACCAAGTCCTGAGCTACCAAGTCACCCTTCTCCAAGAGCTGCTTGGAATCTAAACACGGTACATCCGAGCAGGTTAGAACAGGTTACTTCAAAGTTTGGTAGGTTAACATTTACACATTTCCGTCCATTACATATGTCGCCTTGAAAAGTGCTTACCATAACCCAGAGTTTCCAGAGCCTTCAGTGGGCCAACCATAGCCTCCCAGAGACACGGCAAAGCCTTGGCGAGATCAGGCCCAAAATGTCTAGCAATAGTCGTTAATGAGAACTCTGCACCTCTCCGCTGGATGAGTATCGGCTTCTTAGACTGAGAAATTAACAAAATTATTAAAGTGCAAACTACAAAAACTCCTGTAATTATTAAAGTACAGAAATAAAAAAATCCCTGACCTCATCAGTTTCTGCAGAGATTGAGCTGCCTGGTGGAAGGTCACTGGGTGATGTTTTTTGCACTTTGGGGGCAGGGCCTCTCTTGCTAGTGATGGCAAAAGCTGCTCTCTGATGTCGGTAAAGAGTGATGATACCTTTTGTTTTATTCACCATGTGGTGCATGCCATCTTTCTCAGACATGTTGGCTACAGGAAAAAGCAATTTAAAAAAAGGAAAGAAAATGAAAAATCACTGCATTTTTACTTAATATATCTGGTCTAATGCTGATATACAAGTGCCTTAAGGCCATGGCTTTTAAAGCTGGCCCTGTGATGAAATTTAAAATAAAATAAAAAAAAATGTAAAATTTGAACACATTATCAAAGTAGTTAGGGTTCTAAACTCTCAGAGCTTGCTTTTGTTGTATTATAGCCTTTTAGTTTTTCCTCCTTATATTTTAAAAATAAAATTTTTGGCAGTGTAAAGACAAAAGTCCTAAAGAAATATGCAAATAAACACGAACATACAATATTTCCAAAAATTATTTGTTCTAACCTTTGCAGCCATCCTGTGTTGGAGGTGTGGGGGGTGGAACGGGGCATTCTGCATTGGGCGTGAGCATGGGGTCCACACATATAGAGCTGCACAAGTTTTTAATGATCTTTGAATTGGGGCAGGGTGTGCGGCCTGTGCAGAGCTGGAGCAGGCGGGCTATGCTGGATGCAGCATATCCCTGAACCAGCGTGTTCTCCTCCTTCTTAACTGCCTCCATAAGCGGACGTACAAGCGGGTTGAGCTTGTCAGGCAGAGCTGCCATGCCTACCACAGCACAGGCCGCAAAAGTATGCACACGTAGATGCATCTGCTGCCATTCGGCACTCGTCTCAGCCACTGTAGAGCACGCTTGTTGCCGCTTACTGTCCAACGACTGCAACGGCCGAGACTTCAGGTTCAAAGATGCTGTGGCCTCAGAGAAGATGCTGGTCACCTAAAAAGAAGAAAAAGGGCGAGGTCACAAATTTGGTGTTAAGTGCATTAAAAAAAACTGATGAGGTTTCTATTTCAGATATGTAAATTTTGATCTCTACACAATTTCTTTATTCCTGGAAAAGAACAAAACACTGTCATCATTCTCTTTAAAAAAAGAATGATGACAGCTTCTAAGTGCAAAGGGCTTGTGTTGCTAGGCAAGCAGTGATGGTTGCTAAGATTTCAGCTAAGGGATCTAGAGCATTGAACAATTCAGGCAACAACTAAAGCATATTAACAAAGCATCAGCAATGGGAAATTTTAATTTAAAGTATAAACAGCAGCCTATTATTTTAACCCATATTTAAATCCACAGTTCAGTAAAACCTAAGAAAGAGAATGCCAAAGCAAAGAGAAAAAGAACAAACGACTGAAATGTAATTATAAATGAAGTAAAAAATATTTAATTGCTTTTCCAATATGTTTAATTACGCTAGATGAATAACACCCCACTGATGAACCACTAAACAAGACAAACATAAAATAATATAAAAGCATAGCATGGTGGACAGTAAAGAAACATTATAAGCAATGATAAGGCATTTGTTCATTACCATAAACAATACACCAAATACTTAGCATATAATGCATTGCTAGTGAATGTACCAATGCCTCAGCATTTCAAATTCCCTAAACACAAAATCTGCATATCAGTAAAGCACCTATTCTCTGTTGCTCATGTAAGCAATTTGATGTTAAAAATTAAAAGCTGGTAAATTGCAAAAGCAATTTGGATTTTTTACAGACGGTACTGTCATTAGCTTTCTTGCACTAACCAGATCATTGGCCTGATCAATTGTGAAGACACTGCAGTTGATTTTCTCCCTCACGTCGATATTAGCATCTGCCAGGAGTGCGATGAGCTGCTTGCATTCATTCTGCATGCGTGTAAAGGGAATAGCAATCTCATCATAATACAAATGCTCAGAGAGGATGGCCAACAGACGAGGCTGGACCACACCGGACACCACCTCGCACTCCTACAGACAAATGGAGAAAAAAAATGCTTCAGACATACATAGTCTTTAAGGCCATCTAGTCAGTTGTGCTGCATAATTTATGATCAAAGTATTTTTTTTTTTTTTTTTTTTTTTTAAAAACAAAACAAATTATCCCCTTCATTAAATTTTCATAACCTGCATATACAAACTATAAAAAAAACAAAATGACTTGGTAATTCATTCATTTTATTTTAGCAAATTACTTTTATGAACTAAATTGATATCTTAAAGCCACTTGAATTAAAAAAAAAAAAACTTCCAACTTTGTACAAGAAGCAATATATTGATACTAGTTGGGGAGAGACTTTTGGTCAGGACCATGTCACATGCTCATGTTTACCTTCTGTAAGCATGCACACTCACACAGCACCATAGATACAGCAATGCGCTGTAGTGCTGACTTCGAGTTGAGGTGGAAGAGAAGAAGCTGCGCTAATGATTCTGCTGGTCGAATCTCTTGAGTCGAGCTGTTTAATCGTGGGTCACAGATACAGCTGCACAGTGCCCCCAGCAGTCTGAAACAAAATATCACTGCGACAATGAGGCAAGAATTGCCTACAGATACTGGTACTAGAGACATACTAAAATCAGGGGGAAAAATAGAACAGTTAAAGCACATACTTGGCAGCCATGAGTCGGGCACGAGTGACTACGTAGTCTCTCGTGGCTGGGTCTTCAATTACAGTGTCTGCTCCCCCGATGTACTCTTGTACAGTCTCCTTCACCTGCTGTCCTCCCTGCCGAAACTTCCCACTCGCCTTCTCCTACATCCACATATTAATACACACAATCATCTCCGCTCACAGACTAGTGATCCTTTGATCAGGCATGAATTTAAAAGCTTGCATTAATGACACTGATTAAAAAAACCCAAGAAGAAATGTGCACTAGCGGTGGCCAATAGTCATTCCCACAAGCATAAAACAAAAATTGTATATTGTGTGCGTATATATATATATATATATATATATATATATATATATATATATATATATATATATATATATATATATATATATATATATATATATATATGCACGCATGCTTTCCTGTTCCGAGTTGTAAAGATTAACCAAGTTACGACCTGTTGCTCACTTGTTTACTGAATTTTGTACCACATTTTGTGAGTGTCAAAATCCCTGGTTAGGTTTAGGTCCCAGATTAGGTGTCACGATGCAATTAAAACAGACTAGCCTTGCACTCACCTTGGATCGAGCCTTGACCTCCAATAGCATGTTGAGGTCAATGGGAATGTGAGGTGCTTGCATCATTAAACAGAGCCAGGCACCCATCCACGGACAGCTGGCTGCTACCACATACTGATGAGGGGCCTGCCGTATCAGTTCGCCCCACACCTTGACAAATAATGCATTTATTTAGCACATATTCAGGCAAAGGACATTACTAAGAACAAGTGTGGGTGAGTCAGCTCCTTTACACACCTTCTGGATAAGATCGAGAATCTCCTGGTTGCTCTCGAGAATGCAAGACTGAAATATATGCCTCAGCATGTCTTGTAGGATTGGGTTCAGCCACATGGCACAGCTCTGGAGGAAGTAACCAAATTGAACATTAAACTACAAATAACTTTTTGTTTGAAAGAGAACTGGAATAACAAGTTGAGTGGATAAGAGAATTTGACATATTTGGTTTGGAATTTTTCACTCAAGGTGGCTAACTACAGATAACTAATAGCCCTGCACAGATTAATACCGCTGGTAAAACCATACACCTTACATGATCAGCCTTGGACAGCAGCGTGAAAAGTGTCTCTAAGGCAGCACGTCGAACAGAAGCGATGGTGTGTCTAAGAAATGGCCACACTCGAGGAACCAAAATGGTCAGTGACTGCTGCATGCTGCAAATAAAATGTAAGTTTGTTAGGCAAAACAGGACAGAGCCATTTACAAATCATATCTGGTTAAAGCCCAACTGAAACACAAGTTTGAGCATAATCACAAACAGGAGAAAAGCACCTTTTGACAGGTGACTTATTAGAGGGTCATGGCATTGGTGGCATTAAAAAAAAAAATCCCTCGTCATCTACCTGTATACAAAAATGTATTGTTCTACTGTACAATATGATTGAGCCTTTGAGCATGACCTTCAGTTATCTCTGCTTCCCTCAGATGTGCAATCGAATATCAATATTCAAAAGCAACAGCTTAGTTCCTTCAAGGTGATTAACAAACTTTAAAGTAAACAAACATCTAAAATTGTAAATTACACAAATATACATTCTGACATTGTATTAGCAAGACTGATTAATGTGCATGATGTTTTTACATTTTTTATACAAATAATTAACTTCTTTCCATACCTGCACTGGAGGACCTGGGGGTAAGTGAGCAAGGATGAAAGTAAAGTCATAATGCTGTTTGTAGACGCTGTGAGGTCATCCAGCTCCAGCAGAGCATCCCAGAGTGTATTTACTATGAAAGGAACCTACAACATTTAAACCACCACCACATCAACATTAAAGTCAGCAACTGAAATTCAAATCTTACAAATATACGGTATTTATCAGAAGAAAAAAAAGATACAAAAATAATAATAATAATAATAATAATACTACAAAGATAGAAAGTACCATAATTTCCCAGTCTGGGCAATACAAATTGTAAAAGTATTTACTCCCTGACCTTAGTAGGCTGTAGCTGCACCAGTCCGTCCACTACAGGGATAAGAGCCGCAGCTGCTACTGCACGCACATCATCATCCAGATCTTGAAGCCCATCAGTAACGGCAGGAAGTACTCGAGGAAGCAGTTGCGAAATAAGATCCTGTATAAGATAATGACCAACATGCATTGAGGTGCTTATATTAAAAAAAGAGTCAATTTTAATACAGATTTATGCCAAAATGTTTGATGAACATAAATGCTCTTTTTACCTGTCTGACAGCTAGAGCATATTTAATGCCCAACAGACCTCCATGCCGAACCTCCCACTGATCCTCAGTAAGCAGCTTCAACAAAACGTCCACAGTCATGTTAACACCACCCTCAGTCATGTGTCTCAAAGCCACACCCAATGTTTGTGCACAAGTCTCTCTGACCGGTGCAACAACCTAAAAGAGCAGTAAAATAATGAACAATAAGAAGAGCCTGCTACAAAAAAAAAAAAAAGTGCAACAGTTGCGTTGGGGATAAAAACTCGGCCAGATGGTCACAGAAATGGTGTCTTACTTCATCAGACACAAAGTCTCCAAAACGGTCCAAAGCAAAGACACACAGAAGCCTGATGACCAAGTCCTCCAACCAGTCTTGATGCTGCTGGGCTAACTAGGAATGCAATCAAACAATCAGGCACAGCAATTAGTGATGCAGTAAAATGTTTTACACCAATAACAGGGACATGCTGCATTGCACCTTTAAAATGTTGAAACTGTTTTACAGTGGGTACGGAAAGTATTCAGACCCCCTTAAATTTTTCACTCTGTTATATTGCAGCCATTTGCTAAAATCATTTAAGTTCATTCTTCTTCCTCATGAATGTACACACAGCTCCCCATATTGACAGAAAAACACAGAATTGTTGACATTGTTGCAGATTTATTATAAAAGAAAAACTGAAATATCACATGGTCCTAAGTATTCAGACCCTTTGCTGTGACACTCATATTTAACTCAGGTGCTTTCCATTTCTTCTGATCATCCTTGAGATGGTTCTACACCTTCATTTGAGTCCAGCTGTGTTTGATTATACTGATTGGACTTGATTAGGAAAGCCACACACCTGTCTATATAAGACCTTCCAGATCACAATGCATGTCAGAGCAAATGAGAATCATGAGGTCAAAGGAACTGCCTGAAGAGCTCAGAGACAGAATTGTGGCAAGGCACAGATATGGCCAAGGTTACAAAAAGATTTCTGCTGCACTTAAGGTTCCTAAGAGCACAGTGGCCTCCATAATCCTCAAATGGAAGACGTTTGGGACGACCAGAACCCTTTCTAGAGCTGGCCGTCCGGCCAAACTGAGCTATCGGGGGAGAAGAGCCTTGGTGAGAGAGGTAAAGAAGAACCCAAAGATCACTGTGGCTGAGCTCCAGAGATGCAGTCAGGAGATGGGAGAAAGTTATAGAAAGTCAACCATCACTGCAGCCCTTCACCAGTCGGGGCTTTATAACTGAGTGGCCCGACGGAAGCCTCTCCTCAGTGTAAGACACATGAAAGCCCGCATGGAGTTTGCTAAAAAACACCTGAAGGACTCCAAGATGGTGAGAAATAAGATTCTCTGGTCTGATGAGACCAAAATAGAACTTTTTGGCCTTAATTCTAAGCGGTATGTGTGGAGAAAACCAGGCACTGCTCATCACCTGTCCAATACAGTCCCAACAGTGAAGCATGGTGGTGGCAGCATCATGCTGTGGGGGTGTTTTTCAGCTGCAGGGACAGGACGACTGGTTGCAATTGAGGGAAAGATGAATGCGGCCAAGTACAGGGATATCCTGGACAAAAACCTTCTCCAGAGTGCTCTGGACCTCAGACTGGGCCGAAGGTTTACCTTCCAACAAGACAATGACCCTAAGCACACAGCTAAAATAACGAAGGAGTGGCTTCACAACAACTCCGTGACTGTTCTTGAATGGCCCAGCCAGAGCCCTGACTTAAACCCAATTGAGCATCTCTGGAGAGACCTAAAAATGGCTGTCCACCAACGTTTACCATCCAACCTGACAGAACTGGAGAGGACCTGCAAGGAGGAATGGCAGAGGATCCCCAAATCCAGGTGTGAAAGACTTGTTGCATCTTTCCCAAAAAGACTCCTGGCTGTATTAGATCAAAAGGGGGCTTCTACTAAATACTGAGCAAAGGGTCTGAATACTTCTTTTTTAATAAATCTGCCACAATGTCAACAATTCTGTGTTTTTCTGTCAGTATGGGGTGCTATGTGTACATTCATGAGGAAGAAGAATGAACCTAAATGATTTTTGCAAATGGCTGCAATATAACAAAAAGTTAAAAATTTAAGGGGGTCTGAATACTTTCCATACCCACTGTATGCTTTCAATATAATGAGTGACATGAACATTTTCATGCACTAGACATGTTGCCATGGTGCCCAGCCACAACTTTCACCATGCCATTTTTAAGGCACGTTAAACTAAAATTAGTTAAAAGTGCAGTTTTTTCAAATCCACAAAAGCAAACAAATTAGAAGGAGCACCGACTAGCAAAATGGTTTTATCAATGCAAACTATTTATTGGAAACAACAAGCAGTCAGAGTTCTTTATATTTACCTGTTCTGAAGTGCTGCCGACCAGCTTTCCTCCTCCCGCACCATGACACTTCAGGACCTCCCTCAGGCCTGTGCCTGCCCCGTGCCGCACCTGTAGTCCAACATTTTAAATAGCTTCGTTTCAGGTCATCCGATAAGGAAAATAATAAATGCATTAATAACTAATTAGAAACAATAAAACACAGACATACACACACCTAAGCAACTACTTTAATATTAAAAGTCAATAAACGTTGTGAGGGATTAAAATAATTACAGTACCTCCCAGGATGGATTAAACAGGTCATTGCAAAGCTCTTCACAGAAACTCTCCAAAGGCCACTCTTGAGTCTTAAAGGGGGAAGAAAAAAAAAAGCAGAACTTTAATTTTTCCTACTGTCAAACCAAATATTGCTATTTAATCAGTTTCTAAATCAGGGGTGTTGTGAGAACAAAAACCTTTTTTTTAGTAGTCGCACATTCAAAGACATTTTACAGGCAACCATAATACTGTAACAGCATACAGGTGAGATCCCTACACATGCAAGTATCATATACCACTTATAAGAGAAACGCTTGAAAGTTTGCAAACGCTTGAGATTTTTCTATAGTATATGATCCAAAAGATCAGATTTTTACACAAGTTCTAATAGTAGACAAAAAGAACCCAAACAAACAAATGAGAACATTATACTTGGTTACTTATCGTTTTGAAATATTTTCTAAAAACATTATATCAGTGAGTGGCAATAATATCAACTCTTTGCTTGGCAAACCTGGGTTTCATCACCTGCACTGCTTGTTTCAGGTCCTTACACAACATTTCTATTAGATTCAGGTAAAGACTTTAACTTGGACATTCCAAAGCATGAACTTTGTTTCTCTTTAACCATTCTTCATTAGAACAACTTGTGTGCTTGCATGACCAGTTTTCTCTTGGTATAGGGTTCAGACAAATGTCCTGACAGTTTTCTTCAGAATTGGTTGGTATTAATTCAGAATTTACCTTTCCATCAATAATGGAAAGCTGTCCTGGCCCAGACACATAAAAATAGGCCCAAATTCATGATACCGCCACCATAGAGTTTTTATAAATGAGACATGGTTTTGCTTTCTCCAAACATAATGCTTCACATTTAAAACCAAAAGTCTGTTTTAGTCTCATCCAGCCACAAAACATTTTTTCAGTAGTCCTCTGGCTTGTCCACATAATCATTAGCAAACTTCAGATGGGCAGCCATGTTCTTTTTGCCGAGTAGAGAGTGGTGACTTTCTCCTTGCAACTTTACCATGAACACCAAAGCTGTTCAGTGGTACACTCAAGAACATTAACTAATGTAAGAAAGGCTGTTAGTTGCTTAGAAGTTACCCTGTATTCCTTTGTGACCTTGTGGACTAACACACGTCTTGCCTTTGAAGTTTTTGTTGTTGTTCCTCCTGGGGAGGAACTAACATTTTCTCCAAATCTGTCGGTTTGTAAATTTGTTCAAAACTTTTTATAGATGGTTTTGAAACCTTTCCCAGCTTGATGAGCAATTACAACTCTTTCTGAGGTCCTCAGAAAACTACTGTTCATACGATGATACACTTCCACAAACAAGTGATGTTGGATCTTTAAAGAAAACAGGGCACTCACTGCCACCTGATTATCATCCAACTGACTAAAAACAGATTTTTGACTTTTAAACTAACTACAATTCTTACATATAGAATACAATAGTTCCACTAAACAGGTATCAATATAAAATGTAATAAAAGCAATATTGGATCACACACACACACACACACACACACACACACACACACACACACACACACACACACACACACACACACACACACACACACACACACACACACACACACACACACACACACACACACACACACACACAAAATGCTTCAGTTGTTTGATAGGGTTCACTGTCCAATTTTTTTTTTAGATTCCTGCCTAAATATGATAAAAAAAAAAACTTTTAAGCACCACTGTGCGCTTGTGTGTATAACTGAAACATGCACGTGCAACAAGTGTCATACTGAAATGTGTATTTTTGGTTACACACCTCATCAAATAAACTTGAGTTGTCAGGAATGTTATCAATTAAGACTTTATTCTCAGCAGCCGGCTGCTCGATGACTACGTTTGTGGTTTTTCGCCGTTTCTCTTCAGGCTCTCCTTCGAAGCTGTCATTGCTGAGAATGAACACACAGTAAACCATGGCTGCTTGATCAATACTTCAAAATGTGAAGTCAAATACAAAATGTAAGAGCAAATGTTTCAGCGTACCTTTTTTCATTGGGGTCCAAATCTCTAGACCTCTGCTTTGCCACCAGCTTGGCCATCCTTTTAGCCTTGTTCTTCTGACGATTGCTCATGCCTGGCCGAAATTCAGAGTCTATAAACTCTGCTGCCTGCATGGGCTGTGGAAGGGACACATGCATTTTATTACCCAATAGTGAAAAACAATGCAACAATCTACAATATAAAATAGAAGTGGACAACATGACTGTTGATCTGCTATACTGATAAGATATGGGTTGAAAAGAAATATTTACCTGGAAAAAAAATTAAAAATCCAGTTCAAACAAATGAAAAAAATAAAGAGCACAAAGATATTAAGAACAAATTTTTTTTATGGTGGCATCCATGCTGGTTGTGTGACTGACCTTGAAATAAATTAGTGATCATTTAGTGATCAAAACTCAACAATATTAGTTTAAACATTTATTTTGGGAAATTATTTTGGTTTAAAAAAAATGAATACAGGACAATTTATAATTATCCTGACATACATTTTTGCTCACAATACCACCTACTATTAAAGAAAAAAGAAAAAAAAAAAAGGAAAAGATTTCCAAGATACTGATAATGTAAATTAAAAGGCAACATTTGTGACCATTATAGATTAGACTATGGCTCGTGCAGATTTACTGTAAATGTACAGTCACTGTAAATAAGCAAATGATGCAATATTTTTGTCCAAGTACACCATGATATTTTACTATATACAAAAACGATGGCCAATCATCATATTATAAATTATATAATAATCTGAAGGTCACTGATCTCAGCCAAGTGGAGGGGAGCACAATAAAAAAAAAAAAAAAAAACACAGCCAAAGTACTTCTACAAGTTATTTTAAATTCGTGTACATTTTGATTTCAATTTGCGGTTGGGTATTTTTCAAAGGATTTTGAATATTTTTGTTAAAAAGGTTGTCCAGGTTATCCCCCCCCCCCCCTCTAAATAACTGCAGAACTGATCTACGAATGGCCTCAGTTCAGCGACTAAAACGCTCACCTCCTCTGTCGCAGATACTCTGCTGCGGCTGGACAGGGAAAACAGAATGATTAAAAACAACTGGACAGAATCGTTTGTTTATCCTCAAACTTAAACAAGGTGTCCCATCTGCACAAAGGCTGTGCCGATTAGTGGTGAGGTAAAGTCCAATTGAGAGAAAAAAAAAATGCTTTCAAACTATGGGGCTTTTTTTTTTATAGCCAAACTAAAAGGTTAAATTTTAAAGGTTTACTGTTGTCAGTCATTCATTACATTAGTCACAATTTTTAGTTGAACACCCCTGCATTAGAGGATATTTTAAAAGGAACTCTAAAGCCTAGAATAACTTTAACTGTAAAGGGTAATTAAAGAACTAAATCCATTTGTTTGTCTATTCAATTCTAAAAAGAAGCAATTCAGTCTTACTGCATGGCTGCGGAAACTCTGGAACACGACCCCCTTGGCAGTCTGCGACCTATTTACATTGGAAGTACAGGTGTAGTCCAAGTCTTCGTCATTAAACAGCTCCTCTGTATCCATGCCTATAGCAGCACCCATATCTAGACCAAGCTTCTTCTGCAGAAGCTTCCTCTGTCGAGCCAAACGTTCCTTAGGATCCACCTCAGCTGATTAGCAGATGGGGGGGAAAAAATTAGCAAAAAAAAAAAAATCAAATAATAATAAATTGCTGTGGTAACAATTTTGTGCTTCTTCAGTCTACGCAATAGAAGACGCGTTTAAAAACAAGTAGAAGATGAATAAAACCAGTGAACGCTAAACGAAAATCTACGGCATTAAATTGGTAGCAACCAAAAAGAAAACAATTGTTGATATACAGCATTTGCATTACAAAACACCACAGAAGTTGAGGACATGTCAGTCAAATGGTATACAAATTGCTGGCATTGTTGACGTCACATACAAAAACTTGTTTACTTTATGTTCGAGTCAAATGCAACAGTACACAAAGGAAGCCAGCTGGTTTGCAAAGCATTACTGGGGGATGTTATTAGTCACACGGGAGAGAGGAAGAAGAGAAAAACACTAACTTGAATAATTTTACGCATTCATGCAACTTTCAGCAAAATACGGATAAACCTTAAAATTTTAAATATAAACAACTTCAGCATATTGGCCACGTTTATTGGTTTACCCAATGCAAAACAAAAAATTGTATGTTTACCAGTTTATGATGCATACTTATTCACAACCTACCTGACTTGTCATCCTGTACTTCAAACTCTGCACCAGCAGAACCAAGCAGCGACGCGCCATGTCTGAGCAAACGGGAAATGTCAAACCTATAGAAACTGAGTCTATCTGAAGAGTTGTCCTCAGGAGACATGTCTTCTGCACAGGACTCTAAGCAGGACAAATTACACTTTTTAGATTAGGGGCAATAAGGAAATGTATCCTTATATTGCATGTGAATAAAATGTAGTCTGTGCCGTTCCTAAATGTCATCGTTGATGTATACAGCAACAGCTGTACATACAGTTCAGGCTCAGTGATCTCACTTCACTTTCATTGTTTCAATAGAGTTTCACTCTCTGTGAAAGATTTTTCCCTTAAACCCTTCAGCTGATTTTGTGCCCTTTAAAAAGAATTATGCAATTTGTGAAGATTTGCCAAAAAAAGGGGCACCCCATCTAGTTTTGATTTTGTTATTACACAGGTTCCTATAATATTTTTCTTAAATGTGGACAAACCTTTCCTAAATGTCACCAGATGTTTTAACCTCCATCTTTCACTTACATATATTTCCAAAGAGCTTTCTGCTGAGCAAAAAAAAATCTTGTTAACTAGTTATAAATACTGATTGTAGTGCTGCAACTATTTACACAAGGTCAGTTATCTGTGATTAAACATAACTATGAAGCTCTGGATTATACAGTACATTTTGCTGACTCTTTGAAGTCGCTAGTCTATAGAGAAATACAGGAGACTAGGCTTACCTTCTTTTGGCTTGGGAGCTGGGTTCCATTCGGGAATATTTTTCACTATGGCCTCTACTGCCTGACCGGCTGCAATTCGCGTGTCCCAGTTGGGACTCCTCAAATATGTTAAAACCTTTCAAAGACGACAAAAAATTATATTATATAAATAGGCGTTTCACTCAGGCCTTGTACCTAGATATATAAAAAACACCAGTCCTGTTCGGTGCATTTCATACACACAAACTGCCCTATGTAACAATAGCCAATCCAAACACTAATGTAACCTTTAGATTAGTGATAAGCTTTTTTGAGTTTCTCTTCCACATTTAGTAAAGAATATTTTAGTATTGCATGACCTTAATATAGAAACTGAGTTTGCATTTGAAACATTGCTTAAAAAAAATAAAAAGCCCTTAATAGCTGCTTTAGGAAATATGTATAATGCAGTATATTAAAAGGGAGGTAAAAGAATACCTTTGATATTAGATTATTCAGCTCATGTGGATGGAGCTTGACTACGTCTCCCAGCTGTTGTGCAGCAGCTTTCCTCGTCACGGGAGTTGTGCCAGTGTCCAACAGGATGAATAGACGCTCAAGCCTGAAAAGCATAAAAAAAATAATTTAAAAAATGTATATTATAAGCTAATTATCTATAATTATTATATCTATCTATCTATCTATCTAGCCACACATATACATATACATACACACACACACACACACACACACAGTTAGAGATCACTGAAATATAGCATGTGAAAGTTTAAATAATAAACAGAGCAGTATTGGGACATTTAATATGGAGCAGACATTACTCCTATTTCAGGCTAGGCAACCAAACAAGCTTCCAGGATCAACAGGTTAACATTAATTCTTTTTCAGGTGCTAATTAGTTTACTTGCCAGCAGTAACCCAACCAAAGCAAACACCTGCCCAAATACCCAACTTTTCTGACCAGGGTCAGAACATGGCTGCAAGCATTTAATAACAAACCCTGAACAATTACAGCTGATAGTTGCAGTGTGTGAAAACTGGGTTGCTATGACCACATCACTTTCACTGCTTCAGTGCACCTGCATTCAAAGAAAAATCGCTCTCTTTCTGAACAACTCTGCCTATTGAAAAACAAACATGTACGTTTACATACGTTATACGTTTGTTAAGCACATCATGTCAAAAGTAGAACATGACCTGATCAACTCCAGAAACAACCCTGGAAATGTTTTTACACTAGAACATCACATCCTTCCGAGTGAAACTGCAGTTTTAAAAAATTTTTTTTATAAAAACGCAGTTTTTGGGTTGGGTGGGAATAAGCACATTTCAGGACACACTAATCTGCAGCTCAAGCCACTGTTTATACATACAGGACAGATAAACAGTGACAGATGCAATAGTTGTAGACATCTGAGGGGTGAAAATGTTTGCCTGGAAGAACATCTAAACTAGTGTCAATTCAGTCACCACAGAGGAGGTTACTAAAATAACAAAATCAACCAAAAACGTGGAAAGAAAGGGAAAAATAGGGTTTACACTGTTAATGTCCTTTTGCCATTTAATGTTTTCTTCGAGACTTTGAGACTGGAGACTTTCTTGCGCCAACACAGGGAGTAAAAGCAAACCTAATGACAAAAGAATCCTTGACGGGAAAAATCCAAAGCCATCATATTTTCACTACTTCCATGATTCCCTGCGGATTGCTATATATTTACAATAATGGAAACAAATGGCTGTTACTTTATAAAGTTCTCCCCCAAACCATGCTGAAAACACAAATCGATACTGGCAAACAATCCGCAACGTGGACCACTGCAAGACCAGAAACACAAGACGCTTGTGCAACAAAACACTGGCACAGTTTGCAAAAATAATAAAAATCTGGGAGTGGAAGATGAAGGGGGAGATATAGGGAAAAAAAAGACCACAACACACCACCTTCCAATTGAAACCTACCCATTTCCTAGTTAGACTGGCATTTCCATCCAGTCAACGACAGCAAAACGTGTTCTCAGCATCTCTCACTGATTCGCTCAACACTTTCCACACACACTTAAGGGCCATTTGTGTCACGTTAGTGTTGAGATACATTTAAAAAAGTGTCGGGTTGAAGCGACACCGTGCTCTCATTGTGTTTAAAAATAGACGAGATGATGCAGCTTCCCTGCCTACACTTAGCAAAGATCTAGCCAAATAATTGGACACGCAGGAGAGATGCAGGCACCAAAAATACAGTTCCTGAACTCATGCAGACGAATTTCCGCTGCAGTGAAACACCTATTCCTGATCACAAGTCGGCCTTTAGGTGTAGTCGCCTCATCACCTGCAGCTAATCTTCCCATCACCAGTCACACACACACAGATTACCTACGAGGGCAACTTCTACAGCTTTCCTCTGCATCTTCAAAAGTATCATCTAACTTATTCATGCCAACATAAGATGTCTAAACGCGCCGCGCATAAGGTCATCACTAGCATCATATTCCAGCACAACGCTGAAGGCCTCTGTGAACTTTCACAGCACTAAAGATCGACGGCGACATTTTTCTTTTTAGTCACTTTATTTTACCACGAGGCTTAAGTACAGGCTTTTCGCGATCTCCTTTCAGCTTGAAAAAAACAACAACATTCAACTGTGGCCTTGTGTCAGAGTCCCAAAAAGCCTAGCTGCTGTACTGTGGCTCATGGTGGCTAGCAAAGGAACGAAAGCTAGGATGCTAGCTAGCTAGCTAAGAGTTATCCTGGCTACCTCTCGTTCAAAATATTTTTTTTAATAATATTTGGGGGGAATAACCAAACAAAAAACAACTCACCTCGAGACAGCCATGGTGAAAAATTAAAGCGTATTCAATCCTTAGGTAATAATGGTCCGTTGGAGGTGTGCTGGATAGCGGAGTCACCATTAATTTGCTCAGGGGCGGATTAGCTAATCAAGCCACACTAACTGACCAGCGGAGCGCTAGCTAGGTAGCCAACGCGTGCTATATTGAGAGAGGCCCGATATCATCGCACACCATCCGACCAGCAGGAGCGTCGGCGCTGGAGCCGAGGTTTCACGCTAGCCTAAAGAGACGCCAAGGTTTTTGTCCTCTATCTCCCCCACACAAGAGAACAACGAGTCACAATTCACCACCACGGACCTCAATTTAACCCTCTGCACTTCTCCCGAAAAGGTATTTCACTCGAATAAGTAAAGAAAAGTAATTTTGTTCGTCACAAAAGAGAAGCCGGGAGGCTGATTTTATATGAGGAGCCATCTTGTATTTATTCCTTCCTCCGCAGTAGCTGCGAGCTGATTGGTTACATGGCTTTCGGCTGACCAATCAGAGCGCAGGTGTCAAGAGGAAGCACGCTGCTTGACGTAAAAAAAAAAAAAGAACAGCTCCTTGACAGGATATGGGATTCTTTCCCTCAATGGTCTCATGAAATTATTAGACTCATTGTGATGTACAGTTCGTATTGCTGTTAAGAATAAATTCGTTCCAAACAAGAGACAAATATGAACTCCATTCAGAGTCTGCAAACACTTTCCTGAAATAGGAAGCTGAAGAGCTTCAAGCTGACAGAACACAGGCCAAGCTGACCAAAATATTCACCCAAAAACGTTTGAAATGCTGCTACATCATAGATGAGTTTTAATTATTTAAGAGTAAGTAACTCTCAGTAAGGAGAGAAGAAAATACTGAACATTTATCGATCAATTTTTTCAAGTTTTGGAAAGTGATTTATCAGCATTTACATTCATGGCATGTGTCAGATGCCCTCATCCAGAGCAACTTTCAATTATCTGATGAAAGCTTGGTGTGGCTTGGATTTGAACTCATGACCTTCCGATAAGTATAACAACAAAGCTCCCACCTCCCTGCAACGTGTTTTGGCAGCTGGTAGCTGATCAGGCAACGGTTTTTTTGTTGTTGTTTTTTTTAGCAAGGCAATGATTACGCTTTTCCAAATGTAGACAATTTGGTATCATCATGCTTTTTCGTGTCACTTTTATTTTCATATAATATAAGAATATACAGCTTTAGTTATTTATTCACTATTCAAATTGTCACCATGTCTCACACCCAATTTTCCTTGGATAGGTTTCACTGCATCCCTGTCGAGATTTGAAACGTAGTATTTTACATGTTTTGAAAATAAGTAAGCTTTAGAATCAATTTTAAGCATTTTATCATTCATTTTTCGCCATCCTGGTCAGAGTTGTGTTAGATCTGTGGTGTGAACAAAGCAGGGAATGCCGGTCTATTGCAGGACACCGTGAGCACACACATTCACACCCTTATTCACACACAGGGTCAAATTAGTGTAGTCAATCCACCTATTCGCATGTTTTGGGAAGGTGGAAGAAAACAAGAGAACCTCGTGGAAACCCAGATGGATATACAGAAAACTTCACAGACAGTAACCAAAGATCTGGATCTGCGAGGCTGTAATGACATAATTTTATAACTATAATATAATATAACATATAACTATAATAACCAAATAATATGTATAGCAGCTATTGTAATCAAATGCGTTATAGTCATTTTCAGTCATTATATATACATTGGTATTCTAGTATATATTTATATATATATATATAT